>NC_092147.1:55988308-56649558 GCF_045791955.1 Oncorhynchus clarkii lewisi
TTTCTTCAAACCAAGCTGCTTACCTATTGCAGATTCAGTCTTCCCAGCCTGGTGCAGGTCTACAATTTTGTTTCTGGTGTCCTTTGACAGCTCTTTGGTCTTGGCCATAGTGGAGTTTGGAGTGTGACTGTTTGAGGTTGTGGACAGGTGTCTTTTATACTGATAACAAGTTCAAACAGTTGCCATTAATACAGGTAACGAGTGGAGGACAGAGGAGCCTCTCTTGAAACTCTGGTGGCGGTAATTCATTTTTGGATAAAAAACGTTCCCGTTTTAAATGGGATATTTTGTCACGACAAGATGCTAGACTATGCATATAATTGACAGCTTTGGATAGAAAACACTCTAACGTTTCCAAAACTGCAAAGATATTTTCTGTGAGTATAACAGAACTGATGTTACAGGCTTTTCTTATTTTTGTGAAAATGTTGCCTGCTGCTAGCAGGGCATAATGCTATGCTAGGCTATGATAAACTTTCACAAATGCTTGTCTAGCTTTGGCTGTAAAGCATATTTTGAAAATCTGAGATGACAGGTGAAAGGCTAATATATTTCATTGGTGATTTTCATGAATAGGAATATTTTCTAGGGATATTTATGCCCGATGCGTTATGCAAATTAGTGTCAGGCGATGATTACGCTCCCGCATGCGGGATGGGAAGTTAGTAGAGGTTAAAGAAGAAGTTACAGGTCTGTGAGAGCCAGAAATCTTGCTTGTTTTTTTAGGTGACCAAATACTTATTTTCCACCATAATTTGCAAATAAATTCATTAAAAATCCAACAATGTGATTTTCTGGATTTTTTTTCTCATTTTGTCTGTCATAGTTGAGGTGTACCTATGATGAAAATTACAGGACTCTCATCTTTTTAAGTGGGAGAACTTGCACAATTGGTGGCTGACTAAATACTTTTTTGCCCCACTGTATATGTTGGCCTGGTATGGTTCCCAATCAGAGGCAGCTGTTTATCGTTGTCTCTGATTGGGGATCATATTTAGGCAGCCATTTCCCCTTTGTGGGATCTTGACTATGTATAGTTGCCTGTGATCACTATAGCAGCGTCACGTTTTCGGTTTGCATATATTGTTTTCTTTGAGTTTCACTTCAAAATAAAGAGGATGGAACCATACCACGCTGCATCTTGGTCCACTCATTGTAACGATCGTGACAATACCAATATCTACATAGCGCATTGATGTGAATCACACTGCTGCTATTTCTGCCTTACTGATTGTGGTTGTTGTGGATGGCTGTTTACAAATGTATGTGTATTTTAACTAGTGCTGACCCCATTTAGTTGACTGGTCGATTGTTTGGTTGATGGGCTGTTGGTCGACCGAGAATTGTTTTAGTCGAGCAGTTGCAAAAAATGTTTTATGGCACATCTTGATTGAAGCCTGTCTCAGTGGACTAATCCATTGCAGAGGCCGCGGGATGGCACACCAGTAGTAGATTTACCGTTAATTCCCATAATTTCTAATCTACAATGTTTGTTTGGTTATATATATATATATATATATATATATATATATATATATATATATATATATATATATATTATTACTGTCTTTTACAGTTCTCGTTGTCGGAGTGGACACATTGTTTGTGGAGCAGACATCCTAGGCTTCACTTTGAGAAACAAGTTTTGGTTTATTCCATTTACGAGTTGTCAGTTCATTCATTGTATTTTGTTTGGAGTGCTCCAAACAACACCTGCGTGGAAATGTAAGCTTATAAATGTGCCATTTGGGGATCTGAGCTGTGGAGCTTGTCAAAGTAATTTTTCCTTCACCTCAAACAGCAGGTAAACAAAGTCTGTTTTTACATCCATTGCGTATAGTAATAGTTACTCAATGTAGCCTATTTGAAATAACCACTCTCTGTGAAAGGAAAAAAAATGTCATGCTCTGATCCGGTGGAAATGTCATAAGAAGTAATCAGGTCGGCTTATTTTATCAATTGCGCAAATACAGCTGTGTGTGTCTGGAGCTCACTGGTGCAGGAAACAGAGGGTCCAGAATATTTTATACAATGTTTCAAGTTTGTTAGCAAGCTTCAGGCTGAACCAAGTTGATACAATGTTTCAAGTTCCTTGCATAGCCAATGATTTATTTTTACTTTTAGATTTGAATACTTTTAATTTACATTTAGATATCATTTTTATTAAATCACATGACAATGTGCATATGAAAATCATAAATGGCACGCAGATCGGTAGAAATGGTAAGAATAATTGGCCCCTCTATTGGAAAAGGTTGCCAACCCCTGGAGTAGCCTAATACCGGCAAAGGCCAGCAGCAGGAGGAGCTGATTCGAGAACAGGTTTTTTTTAATGTTTTGGCTATCTTGTTCTCTGGCTCCCTTGAGTCATGGGTCTCTTAATTACTTAATCACAGTGTGCTTAAAGCATCAGACAAGCTCTGTAACCTACATATATGCCTAGATTATTTTATTAAATCACATAGGGTGTGTCTATATATGGAAAAAATATAATTTTTAAAATGTTGACTAATTGATTGGTCGAAAGAACCAGACGACTTTTGGTGCATCAAGATTGTTTGTGGTCGGGGATAGCCCTAATTTTAACCCAATAACAGTTGAATTGAAGAAGATTAAGATATCTATCAATCATTGTTTTTACGACAATGATTTTGCTAATGAATTTATTCTGAAATATATATAGTTCAATTGGCAATATTCATTTTTGTCTTCTTCTAATGCCTCTTAAGTGGAAAGTAATCAGATTGTTTGGCTAATCCAACATTTACAATACTGATTACAATGTACGTACATAGCCTACCTTTTCCCAAACACCCTAACTGAAATAAACCAGCCATATAGGCTAGGCTGCTGTCTTCTTTCAAATACGTTTGTGATTAGTTTTAAAACTCATTCCCGTCAGTGCTAAACATAGTATAGTAAAGGCAACATATTGACGGAAGTGTTCGTCTTTTTTGGTAGCTCATAAATAAGCCTCGGCCTAATATTGAACACTACTTGTTTGCTAGAGAGGCTCGATATAGGGATGTCAAACTTTCAGGCTGCTATACAGACACTATGGAGGCTTTAGTCTAGAGCGCCCAGTTTTGTAGTGTTTGAAAGCATTTTTTTACTCTGTAAATGGTTAAATGAGTCAGAAATAGATGTCATCGTTGCAATAGTTTGTGAGTGGGCAATTTATACTATCATCATTCAACATTGACATGTTGAATGATTTTCCCATATTACATTTTGTATATTGCTCTAATTTTCCTAATGTGGACAGTTTGTGCTACTATCTTACACAAGCTTGCATTTACACCCTATACAATTGAGTGGAATTACACATCCTTTTTACCTCAGATTGATGATGTTAGTATAATCATTTATAATAATCACAATGACAAGATTGATTGCTTATAACATATCAATATCTTTGGTTTTGTACCGTTAATTGTCACGTGGAGTTAAACTTGTTAGGGCTAGGGTCCTTTTTCAGAATTTCCGCCTGACTGACGTGCCCAAAGTAAACTGCCTGTTACTCAGGATCAGCATATAATTGGTACCATTGGATAGAAAACACGTTGAAGTTTGTAGAAATGTTAAAATAATGTATGAGACTATAACACAATTGATATGGGAGGAGAAAATCCAAAGAAAAACCAACCAGAATGTTTTATTTTTTTTAGATCTCATGCTCTTACAACAGAAAGCTATGGGTCCTATGCAATTCCATTGGATGTCAACAGTCTGTTCAAGGTTTCAGGCGTGTTTCTTCCAAAACGAGGAAGAATTTTGAGTTTTGGTATTGTGAGTCACAGTTGGAAATCAGTCTGTGGGCGTGCGACGAAGAGGACGTGTACTTGCTAATTTTACTTTTCTATTGAACATACTTCTTTACGTATGAAATATTAGTTTAATTACATTTTAGGGTACCTCAGGACTAAATAGAAACGTAGTTTGGCTTGTTTTAACAAAGTTTACCAGTAGCTTTTTGGATTAATTTGTCTGCATGTTGAACTCAAATCGATGGCGCCAACAAAACAGACTTTTTGGGATTTAAAAAAATATATATATATTTTACCTTTATTTAACTAGGCAAGTCAGTTAAGAACAAATTCTTATTTTCAATGACGGCCTAGGAACAGTGGGCAGAACGACAGATTCGTACCTTGTCAGCTCGGGGATTTGAACTTGCAACCTTTCCGCTGCTAGTCCAACGCTCTAACCACTAGGCTACCCTGTCGCCTAGCCCTTTAAATAAATGGCCAGAAAATTGCATGTAAAATTTGTGAGGTCTCTCTATAAAAGTCGCTGGCCACATCTGCAGCGATTTTAGCATGTAAATATTTGGTGGGGCAACAATAATAATAATAATAATAATCATTATTCATTCCAGCAAAGCCACTACACAACACTAAACAATAATTACTTGCACTATAAAGGTGACTAACGGTGCCCACAAACTGTTAGGGCCTACAATAATCTGTCCCAACACCTTGCTATCAGCGGAACCTTGTCTGGCAGCGAAACTGTTCATTCAGCCTCATTTACTGTCTTTTTAAAAAACATAGCTGATATCGCTGACTGATATCGCTGACTTTAAACAAATGTGGTTTCTACTGACAATTGAGATGTACAAACTATGGCATAAGGGAACGATGAGCAGATGAGGCCATCTGTCATTTCGATTTTGACTTAATGAGCAAGCTAGGACGGACCTTGTCAATAGAACTATTTGTTCAGCACTTCTGAAATACAGAGCGACAGAATTCAGAACATGGGCTGTTCTAACAATATTCTCCATGTACCCCAAGTCAGAACCATAGGATGCATAACGGCGGCATATAAGCAGACAATGAAATCTCTTACAATATTCGATGATTACATTTCTCTAAAACAGGCTATAGGCTAATTAAAAGTGGAAAAGGGCCAAAATTATTAGTGCGAGGCACATGGGCTACTAACAGCTTACTACACAACAAACACTTAGTAACTTTCTTAGTTACAGTATACATCTCTCCCTGGAATATTACATAATTTAAGCAGCAGCATACAATACCTTTTTGGACTCACGTTGTTGTGCTGTGCTCACTTCCTTCCAAACCACTCATTGTTGAATTTGCTATTCCCAACTTGTTGTGTAATGTTTAAGTCCAATGACCGATGAGCACTGATAAGTTTTATCCTTAATTTCTCTTCATATGACAAGGATGGAAATAAGTTGACAATCTACTTGTAAATTCGATTCATGATGATGACTGCTAGCTAAGATTTTGAAAGTATGATGTTGTCAAGATCCGTCCAATCAATGCTACATACAATGGGGCAAAAAAGTATTTAGTCAGCCACCAATTGTGCAAGTTCTCCCACTTAAAAAGATGAGAGGCCTGTAATTTATCATAGGTACACTTCAACTATGACAGACAAAATGAGAAAAAAAAATCCAGAAAATCCCATTGTAGGATTTTTTATGAATTTGTCTGCAAATGATGGTGGAAAATAAGTATTTGGTCACCTGCAAACAAGCAAGATTTCTGGCTCTCACAGACCTGTCACTTCTTCTTTAAGCCAGTACATGTCCAGGCCCGTCTGAAGTTTGCTAGAGAGCATTTGGAGAATGTCAGATGGTCAGATGAGACCAAAATATAACTTTTTGGTAAAAACTCAACTCGTCGTGTTTGGAGGACAAAGAATGCTGAGTTGCATCCAAAGAACACCATACTTACTGTGAAGCATGGGGGTGGACACATCATGCTTTCGGGGTGTTTTTCTGCAAAGGGACCAGGACGACTGATCCGTGTAAAGGAAAGGATTTTGAGTGAAAACCTCCTTCCATCAGCAAGGGCATTGAAGATGAAACGTGGCTGGGTCTTTCAGCATGACAATGATCCCAAAAACACAGCCCGGGCATTTCAAGCTCCTGGAATGGCCTAGCCAGTCTCCAGATCTCAACCCCATAGAAAATCTTTGGAGGGAGTTGAAAGTCTGTGTTGCCCAGCAACAGCCCCAAAACATCACTGCTCTAGAGGAGATCTGCATGGAGGAATGGGCCAAAATACCATCAACAGTGTGTGAAAACCTTGTGAAGACTTAGAGAAAACGTTTGACCTCAGTCATTGCCAACAAAGGGTATATAACAAAGTATTGAGATAAACTTTTGTTATTGACCAAATACTTATTTTCCACCATAATTTGCAAATAAATTCATTAAAAATCCTACAATGTGATTTTCTGGATTTTGTCTGTCATAGTTGAAGTGTACCTATGATGAAAATTACAGGCCTCATCTTTTTAAGTGGGAGAACTTACACAATTGGTGGTTGACTAAATACTTTTTTGCCCCACTGTATAACGTGATTTGACATCATTGTATCTGTGGCCAATGACCTTGAGCCATGCATAAATACTGGTGGATATAGTAAATTACGGTATACCGCCCAGCCCTAGTTTGTATGCGGCTTTATTAACTCAATTATATATATATATATATATATATATATATTTATTTTTTTACATTGTTTGCAAACTGATATGTGACACATTAATGCGAAAATAACATGCAAAACTGGCAAGCCCAAAATAGTTGTATTTATGTATATTTTTTTGCTAAAATGTGGGGCTCAAAACACCGACCTGCCCTGAATGACTGGTCGCCACTGCCACACACCAATACATGGATTTAACAGTCAAACGACCACTTAAAAAGCAGCCAATCGTTGTCACTTTTGATATCCTATGCTGCGTCGTAATGCGTTTAACAGAAAAGTGTCCCGTTCCCTTTTCCATGATGGAAGCCTCCCGAAATCAAAAGTTAACCTTCCACAATATAGATATAAGCCTTCTACAAGTTCTCATCTAACTAACCATGTATAGGTTATTCAAAGTTTCCATGTGGCCTTTGAATAGTGTTAGTTTAAACAGCACTACACGTTTGCCCCCTGTTCTATTGATTATCGAGATATCGATTAAAGTGATTAACAAAAAGTGTTGCGTTGCACTTACCACCTTGGCGACCCATTTAAATCAAAGTGAAACACTTCAAAATGTTGAGCTGTACAAATTGTCCTCAGGCTAGTGATGTACACATTATTCCCAGATTCCGTGTTGTTTTTGAGCAGTGTTTAATAGTTTTAACTGGAAGTGCAACCTCATCTCCCCCCTCTCGCAACTGATTTCAAGGTCATATCAATATGAGTGATTGACAAATAAGTGTTGCGTTTCTCTTTCCTTTTTGGCGACCTCCAAATCAAAATGCATCACTCTAAAATATAACTGTCTTCTTCAGGTTGTTCTCCAACCAGTGATGTAAAAAAAATATACCCAGTTTCCATGTGGATTTTAAGTTGTGTTGGTTTCAACAGGACGTACAACCTGATTTCCCCCTAATCGATATTAGTGATGTATTGCCACTTGTCAAAACAGGGTTTTTGGAACGTGTGCAATTTATAAGGTGCTCGTAAAAAAAAAATATATATATATATATATATATAAACACTATTGTTGCACATGTATGTATATATTAAATGTTTTCAATATCACGAACAGTTTCTGCATATTGGTTATTGATTTGGACACCTTAAACTGTGTTTTGACATTGGGCTATTTCGCAAAATGTCTTGTCAACAGGAAACAGCGACAGCATGCATCATTTTCAACTTAAGTTTTAGGAATATAAATTGAACTTTCAGCATTCATTTCCATTGGTATTTCTGAATGAGTCCAAACATGTGCTGCGATTGATTGATTTTGATGAGATACCAGAAATCACCAAAACGGGTTTGCCCTGCCTACTAGCAAGCAAGTCCAGAAATAAGCAGCCCAAAAACGTGCCTATAGGCTACTCTCTATCAATCGGTTAGGTGACACAGTACACAAAAACCATCAAAGTATCAGTTATTCAATTAATTGTGCTCATTGCTCTATAGTGCGATTGCTTTAACGCAACCAAATTTAGTTAATTATCACATCTTCATCATCTAATCTTACCTGCCTTGTCCTTGTCCGTAGGGGCTAAGTGCCTTGAGATTCGATCCACGGTCCTGCTGTGATGCGTTACGAAGTAAACGCTATAGGTAGGCTACTTATTTACGCTCCACTCTCTCCCTCTCTCTCTCTCTCTTCTTCTCTCCCTCTCACAACACTTTTTCCACCTCCAGTCGAAAATGTCACGTCTTGGCTCTGGCTCTCCACTTCAACTTCACCTCAGCATAGGCTACAGAAAATTCCGACACGCGCTGCCCTGTTCGGTGCGCACTTACTATTTTCCTGCACCAACTCCCGTTTTGCTTCTTCCTGTGTTGTAGCATTTTATAAACTGATGGTTTGAGCCCTGAATGCTAATTGGCTAAAAGCCGTGGTATACCAGACCATATACAGAGCTATTATTTTTTTTTAAAACTGTTTTAATTACATTGGTAACAAGTTTATAATAGCAATAAGGCATCTTGGGTAATTGTCGTGTGTATATGGCCAATATACCACGGCTAATGGCTGTATCCAGGCACTCTGCGTCTAGTTATGGATAAGAACAGCCTATGCTCGTGCTCCTGCTTAAAAAGAACATGTAACTGGATTACTTGAATTACATAAAACAGGTAACCAATAGGCCTATACTTATATTGGTCATATACTACAAATCCCAGAGTTGCCTTATTGCTATTATAATGTACATAAAACAGTAAAAAAATAAATAATTGTCATACCTGTGGTATACAGTCTGATATACCACGGCTTCCAGCCAATCAGCTGGAAAAAACCCAGTTTATAATTGCTTACTTATAATCTAAATAAACAAATACATAATTGAGGTAATTAGCCAGACTGGAGCAGTTTCAACAATGCTCAAGCTTGAAAGGCTTGTTTCCTGTGTGCAGCTTCTCATGCACTCTGACCCCATTCAAGTGGCCAAATTCTCTGCCACAGTGTGAGCAACAATCAGGTTTCTCTCCTGAGTGTGTGCGCTGGTGTATCCTGAAGTATTGTACTGTTTTGAAGCTCTTTTTGCATTGTGTGCAGTGGTTTGGCTTCTCCTCTAAGTGTATTGTCTAGTGCTCTTTGAGATTCTGGACAAAACTGAAGCTCTTCCCACACAGAGTGCACACAAACGGCTGATCCCATGAGTCTCTTTTTGTGGTCTGTCAATGCCCTCTTCTGGACAAAACTTTTATCACACTGAGAAGCTGCAAGCCCTCTTGCCAGTCTTCTTCCAACAGTCGGTGCAGCTTTGTTAACCTTACTCCCGTGTACCAGTTTATGGTTGTAAACGCTTTTCCCACATTGGTTACAACAAGTCTAATTTCCCTTTTTCTTTTTGTTGTCTGGTTGGTGAGATGAGCTTATGTTGACTGTGGTGCTGTGGGTTTCCTCACACTTTAATGTCGCCGTTTTGGTTCTTCTTCCTATCCTGACTTTTAGGATTTGCAGTCAGAACTATGGTTATCCTTTTAACTTGTTTCCGACTTGA
Source organism: Oncorhynchus clarkii lewisi (assembly GCF_045791955.1). Lineage (NCBI taxonomy): Eukaryota > Metazoa > Chordata > Actinopteri > Salmoniformes > Salmonidae > Oncorhynchus > Oncorhynchus clarkii. The sequence continues at coordinate 55,997,754 of NC_092147.1, forward strand.
TGGGGGATATCCTCAGATGTCTGACCACTTACACTATATACAGTGCATTCGGAAAGTTCAGACCTCTTGATACATTACAGCCTTATTTTAAAACGGAAAAAAATAAAATAAATCCTCTTCAACTATGCACAATAATCCATAATGACAAACCAAAAACAGCCTTGAGTCTTAGGTGTGACGCTACAAGCTTGCTTGGTACACCTGTATTTGGGGAGTTTCTCCTCTGTAGATCCTCTCAAGCTCTGTCAGGTTGGATGGGGAGCGTCACTGCACAGCTATATTCAGGTCTCTCCAGACATGTTTGATTGGGTTCAACTCCGGGCTGTGGCTGGGAAACTCAAGGACATTCAGAGACTTGTCTCAAAGCCACTCTTGCTATGTCTTGGCTGTGTGATTAGGGTCGTTGTCATGTTGGAAGGTGAAGCTTCACCCCAGTCTGAGGTCCTGAGTGCTCTGGAGCAGGTTTTCATCAAGGATCTCTCTGTACTTTGCTCAGTTAATCTTTCCCTCAATCCTGACAAGTTTCCCAGTCCCTGCCACTGAAATACATCCCCACAGCATGATGCTGCCACCACCATGCTTCACCATAGGGATGGTGCCAGGTTTCACTTGGCATTCAAGCCAAAGAGTTCAATCTTGGTTTCATCAGACCAGTGCCTTTTGGAAAACTCCAAGCAGGCTGTCATGTGCTTTTTATTGAGGAGTGGCTTCCGTCTGGCCACTTTACCATGAAGGCCTGATTGGTGGAGTGCTGTAGAGATGGTTGTCCTTCTGGAAGGCTCTCCCATCTCCACTGAGGAACTCTGGAGTTCTGTCAGAGTGATCATCACGTTCCTGGTCACCTCCCTGTACAAGGCCATTCTCTCCCTATTGTTCATTTTGGCCAGGCAGCCAGCTCTAGTAAGAGTATTGGTGTTTCCAAACGTCTTCCATTTAAGAATGATGAAGGCCACTGAGTTCTTGGGGACCTTCAATGTCGCAAAAAAAATGTGGTACCCTTCCCCAGATCTGTGCCTCAAACACAATCCTGTCTCGGAGCTCTACAAACAATTATTTTGACCTCACAGCTTGGTTTTTGCTCTGACATGCACTGTAAATTGTGGGAACTCATATAGACAGGTGTGTGCCTTTCCCAATCATGTAAAATCAATTAAATTTACTACAGGTAGATTCCAATCAAGTTGTAAAAATATCTCAAGGATGATCAATGGAAACAGGATGCACCTGAGCTCAGTTTCGAGTCTCATAGCAAAGGGTCTGAATAATTATGTAAATGAGGTATCTGTTTTTATTTGGAATACATTTGCAAACATTTCTAAAAGCCTGTTTTCACTTTGTCATTATTGGGTATTGGGTGTAGATTGCTGAGGATTTGTTTAATTTAATCCATTTTAGAATAAGGCTGTAACGTATCAAAATGTGCAAAAAGTCAAGCGGTCTGAATACTTTCTGAAGGCACTGTACATATGAAATTGGTAAAACAGTATGTACATATTATTTAAGTGACCAGTGTTTCATGTTTATATAAATAGGGCAGCATCCTCTAAGGTGCAGGGTTGAGTAACCGGGTGGTAGTTGGCTATTGAAAGTGACTAAGTTCAGGGCAAGGTACTGCTCTTTGAAGAGGTAGGGTTCCAGACATTTTCAGAAGATGGGCAGTGACTCTGCTGAATATGCGCTGACAACATGTGACCACAAGTCTTCACACTCCCGTGAGAAGTCTGTTGGTCAGCTAGCTGCTGTGGACCCGAATCGGGATCACTTTTCATAGAAACAGGAAGGTACTTTGGTTCTTTTGATTCACTGGAGGTATTATCTGGGTCCAGATTTGAGTGTGAGTCAGAATAGTTGCCATGAAGATGCTGGTCCACTAGGACACATACTGTAGTTCTGATCATTTTTTTATTAATCTGAGCCCAAAACTGGAAATGTCACACCTTACGTAGTCAGGGTTGCTGAGATGGCTGTGTGCAACCAGAATGTTTTTTTGCATGTACTCCAGATTATTTATCCTCATGGTGCTTCCAATGAACAAACCACAGGTCACAGCTGCCTCCCATCTGAAAACACACAACAGTCCAATGTCACAAACCAGTCATAATTGAGAAAAGTTTCATCAAAGTAATATAGTATGTAGGTACAAAGACACTGGTGCCTGTGACACATTACTCTATGCTTAGAAATAAAAGTTTAGCCCTGCACCACATTTAAGAGTATCTGCAGTCTTTGCATGCAGCCATACTACTTTGTATCCACTGGAGCACTGCACCAATATTGTTTGTTCTGCTGTGTGGTTGATGTCAATATATTTCTTTCATTAGTCAACTGTTAATACAGTCCCAAAATGTATCGCATGTCAGCAGTTAAGGTTTAAGATATGATATATCTAAATTATGCATTTTACATCATTATGATGATGTGGCAAATTACACTTTGCAAGTCCAATATCTTGACAACTTGACTACTGACATACAAAACAACAAGCCAAATGCCTCATGAGAATACGTAAGAATCAATGTCTAAAGCTAACGAAATAGTACCACTTTACTCCAACGCTGATCTGCTCACTCGCGAGCAATAACATCAAAGCTGGATAACAACCCAAAACAACTTTTAAGGCTCGAGAGGTTTATTGACAAATACTTCTAATGCTTTGAACGCCAAAACATGTCGGAGGATCATCCGAACACCCAGCATGGTAAACATGGACAACCAAGCGCAAAAAGAAAACGGGAATCCTCAACAGACACAGATGCCTGGACACACTAGGAGCTGCCTTACTGTGGCCATGTTGGACACTTTGTCTCCACTTGTTCCCTGCATCCAGCAAAAGAGGTGGCTTGGCAGTAGTGGGGGATATACAGTGGCTAGCAAAAGTATTCACCCCCTTGGCATTTTTCCTATTTTGTTGCCTTACAACCTGGAGATAAAATGTATAATTTGATTTACACAACATGCCTACCACTTTGAAGATGCAAAATATTTTGCCTTGTGAAACAAACAAGAAATAAGACCAGAACTTAGCGTGCATAACTATTCACCCCCCCAAAGTCAATACTTTGTATAGCCACCTTTTGCAGCAATCACAGCTGCAAGTCTATTGGAGTATAGTCTCTATAAGTACTAGCCGGTCCAGAGCTCCTGTGCTACCACCGAAGTATATACTCCTGGGCTACAATATCGGGACCCCTTCTTCAGCCGGTATGGAACCCAGCAGATCCCCTACGACTGGAATACCGACATAATCTGCCCGAGGACTCCCAATAGGCCCGACGCCTGCTGAAGGCTCATTATGCTAACCAGCTAGGCCTGATAGCTACCTAGAGCTACTTGGAACCCTACTAATTCCACAACTGGTCTATCAACGTCACCGCACAAAGAGGCAAAAACAGACTTACCCCCATCGCGACGTCCCTCAAAGGCTAACTTTCTAGCCCCTGCGATCTGCTTGCTTGCTAACCCAGTCGGCTAACTGCTAGCTTGCCTGCCCGTTCTGCTAACTGCTAGCCCTTGCTTGCTTGCTAACCCGGTCTGCTAACTGTTAGCTTGTTTAGCCCCGGCCTACTAACTGTTAGCTTGTTAGCATCGGCCTGCTAATGTAACAGTATAACTTTAGACCTTCCCCTCGCCCATACCCGGGCGCGAACCAGGGACCCTCTGCACACATCAACAATAGTCACCCACGAAGCATCGTTACCTATCGCTCCACAAAAGCCGCGGCCCTTGCAGAGCAAGGGCAACCACTACTTCAAGGTCTCAGAGCAAGTGACATCACCGATTGAAAAGCTATTTAGCGCGCACCACCGCTAACTAGCTAGCCGTTTAGAGGTTCCATGGTTCGCACCCGGGTATGGTTGAGGGGACGGTCTAAAGTTATACTGTTACATTGATGCTGTTGACCCGGATCACTGGTTGCTGCGGAAAAGGAGGAGGTCAAAAGGGGGGTGAGTATAACAGATGTGAAACGGCTAGCTAGTTAGCGGTGGTGCGCTCTAAATACTGTTTCAATCGGTGACGTCACTTGCTCTGAGACCTTGAAGTAGTGGTTCCCCTTGCTCTGCAAGGGCCGTGGCTTTTGTGGAGCGATGGGTAACGATGCTTCGAGGGTGACTGTTGTTGATGTGTGCAGAGGGTCCCTGGTTCGCGCCCGGGTATGGGCGAGGGGACGGTCTAAAGTTATACTGTTACACTGACTGTCTGAATCGCTGTGTCCTCAGCCAGCCCAACCACTCACTGGACCCATATGTTCACTTGGCTACGCATGCCTATCTCTAATATCAATATGCCTTGTCCTTTACTGTCCTGGTTAGTGATTACTGTCTAATTCCACTGTAGAGCCTCTAGCCCTACTCAATGTGCCTTAACCAACCATGTTGTTCCACCTCCTACATATGCGATGACATCAACTGGTTTAAACATCTCTAGAGACTATATCTCTCTCTTCATTACTCAATGCCTAGGTTTACCTCCAATGTACTCAAATCCTACCTTACCTTTGTCTAATCTATGCTATCGTGCCCAGAAACCTGCTCCTTTTACTCTCTGTTCTAAACGTGCTAGACGGCTTGTTCGTATTTTCTTTAGCCGTACCCTTATCCTACTTCTCTTCTGTTCCTCTGGTGATGTGGAGGTTAATCCAGGTCCTGCAGTGCCTAGCTCCACTCCCACCCCACAGGTGCTCTCATTTGTTGACTTCTGTAAACGTAAAAGCCTTGGTTTCATGCATGTTAACATTAGAAGCTTACTCACTGCTTTAGCACACTCTGCCAACCCCAGATGTCTTAGCCGTGTCTGAATCCTGGCTGAGGAAAACCACCAAAAACCTTTAAATTTCCATTCCTAACTATAACGTTTTCCGCCAAGATACAACTGCCAAAGGGGGCGGTGTTGCAATCGACTGCAGAGTTCTGTATTACTATCTAAGTCTGTACCCAAACAATTTGAGCTTCTTCTTCTAAAAATTCACCTTTCCAGAAACAAGTCTCTCACTGTTGCCGCTTGCTATAGACCTCCCTCTGCCCCCAGCTGTGCCCTCAATACCATATGTGAATTGATTGCCCCCAATCTATCTTCTGAGCTCGTGCTACTAGGTGAGACCTAAACTGGGACATGCTTAACACCCCGGCCATCCTACAAACTAAGCTTGATGCCCTCAATCTCACACAAGTTATCAATGAACCTACCAGGTTCAACCCCAAATCAGTAAACACAAGCACCCTCAATAGATGTCATCCTAACTAACTCGCCCTCCAAATACACCTCTGCTGTTTTCAATCAAGATCTCAGCGATAACTGCCTCATTGCCTGCATCCGTAATGGGTATGCAACCAAACGACCACCCCTCAGCACTGTCAAACGCTCCCTGAAACATTTCTGTGAGCAGGCCTTTCTAATCGACCTGGCCGGGGTATCCTGGAATGACATTGACCTCATCCCATCAGTAGATGATGCCTGGCTATTCTTTAAAAGTGCCTTCCTCACCATATTAAATAAGCATGCCCCTCTCAATTTAAAAAAAACTAGGAATAGATATAGTCCTTGGTTCACTCCAGACCTGTCTGCCCTTGACCAGCACAAAAACATCCTATGGCGTTCTGCATTAGCATCGAATAGCCCCCGTGATATGCAACTTTTCAGGGAAGTTAGGAACAAATATACACAGGCAGTTAGAAAAGCTAAGGCAAGCTTTTTCAAACTGAAATTTGCATTGTGTACTACTAACTCAAAAAAGTTTTGGGACACTGTAAAGTCCATGGAGATTAAGAGCATCTCATCCCAGCTGCCCACAGCTCTGAGGCTAGGAAACATTGTCACCACCAATAAATCCACTATAATTGAGAGTTTCAATAAGCATTTCTCTATGGCTGGCCATGCATTCCACTTGGCTACCCCTACCCCGGTCAACTGCCCGGCAGCCTCCACAGCAACCCACCAAAGCCCCCACCATTTGTCCTTTACCCAAATCCAGATAGCTGATGTTCTGAAAGAGCTGCAAAATCTGGACCCCTACAAATCAGCCGGGCTAGACAATCTGGACCCTCTCTTTCTAAAAGTATCTGCCGAAATTGTTGCAACCCCTATTACTAGCCTATTCAACCTCTCTTTCGTATCGTCTGAGATTCCCAAAGATTGGAAAGCTGCCGCGGTCATCCCCTTCTTCAAAGGGTAGATACTCTAGACCCAAACTGCTACAGACCTATATCTATCCTACCCTGTCTTTCTAAGGTCTTCGAAAGCCAAGTTAACAAACAGATTACTGACCATTTCGAAACCCACCATACCTTCTCCGCTATGCAATCTGGTTTCAGAGCTGGTCATGGGGGCACCTCAGCCACGCTCAAGGTTCTAAACGACATCATAACCGCCATCGATAAGAGACATTACTGTGCAGCCATATTCATCGACCTGGCCAAGGCTTTCGACTCTGTCAATTACAACATTCTTATTGACAGCCTTGGTTTCTCAAATGATTGCCTCGCCTGGTTTACCAACTACTTCTCTGATAGAGTTCAGTGTGTCAATTCGGAGGGACTGTTGTCCGGTCCTCTGACAGTCTCTATGGGTGTGCCACAGGGTTCAATTCTCGGGCCAACTCTCTTTTCTGTATACATCAATGATGTTGCTCTTGCATTGATTCTCTGATCCATCTCTACGCAGACGACACCATTCTGTATACTTCTGGCCCCTCTTTGGACACTGTGTTAACTAACCTCCAGACGAGCTTCAATGCCATACAACTCTCATTCCGTGGCCTCCAACTGCTCTTAAACGCAAGTAAAACTAAATGCATGCTATTCAAATCGATCACTGCCCGCCCGTCCAGCATCACTACTCTGGACGGCTCTGACTTAGAATACGTGGACAACTACAAATACCTGGGTGTCTGGTTAGACTAAACTCTCCTTCCAGACTCACATTAAGCATCTCCAATTCAAAATTAAATCTAGAATCGGCTTCCTATATCGCAACAAAGCATCCTTCACTCATGATGCCAAACATACCCTCGTAAAACTGACCATCCTACCTATCCTCGACTTTGGTGATGTCATCTATAAAATAGCCTCCAACACTCTACTCAACAAACTGGATGCAGTCTATCACAGTGCCATCCGTTTTGTCACCAAAGCCCCATACACTACCCACCATTGCGACCTGTACGCTCTCGTTGGTTGGCCCTCGCTTCATACCTGTCACCAAATCCACTGGCTACAGGTTATCTACAAGTCTCTGCTAGGTAAAGCCCCGCCTTATCTCAGCTCACTGGTCACCATAGCAGCACCCACTCGTAGCACGCGCTCCAGCAGATATATCTCACTGGTCACCCCCAAAGCCAATTCCTACTTTGGTCATCTTTCCTTCTAGTTCTCTGCTGCCAATGACTGGAACAAATTGCAAAAATCTCTGAAGCTCGAGACTCACATCTCCCTCACTAGCTTTAAGCACCAGCTGTCAGAGCAGCTTACAGATCACTGCACATGTACATAGTCCATCTGTAAACAGCCCATCTATCTACCTACCTCATCCCCATACTGGTATTTATTTATTTTGCTCCTTTGCACCCCAGTATCTCTACCTGCACATTCATCTTCTGCCATTCTACCATTCCAGTGTTTAATTGCTATATTGTAATTACTTCGCCACCATGGCCTATTTATTTCCTTAACTTACCTCATTTGCACTCACTGTATATAGACTTTTTGTTTTCTTTTGTTCTACTCTATTATTGACTGTATGTTTTGTTTATTCCATGTGTAACTCTGTGTTGTTGTATGTGTCGAATTGCTACGCTTTATCTTGGCCAGGTCGCAGTTGCAAATGAGAACTTGTTCTCAACTAGCCTACCTGGTTAAATAAAGGTGAAATATTTTTATTTATTTTTTAAATAAGCTTGACACATCAAGCCACTGGGATTGTTGCCCATTCTTCAAGGCAAAACTGCTCCAGCTCTTTCAAGTTGGATGGGTTCTGCTGGTCAACAGCAATCTTTAATTCATACCACAGATTCTAAATTGGATTGAGGTCTGGGCTTTAACTAGGCCATTCCAATACATTTAAATGTTTCCCCTTAAACCACTAGAGTGTTGCTTTAGTAGTATGCTTAGGGTCATTTTCCTGCTGGAAGGTGAACCTCCATCCCAGTCTCAAATCTCTGGAAGACTGAAACAGGTTTCCCTCAAGAATTTCCCTGTATTTAGCACCATCCTTCAAAACCTGACCAGTTTCCCAGCCGTTGAAAAACATCGGTGATTTCGGGGTAATGAGAGGTGTTGGGTTTGCGCCAGACATTGTGTTTTCCTTGATGGTCTAAAAGCTACATTTTAGTCTCATCTGACCAGAGTACCTTCTTCCATATGTTTGGGGAGTCTCCTACATGTGTTTGCTTATTTTTCCATTAAGCATGACTTTTTTCAGGCCACTCTTCCGTAAAGGCCAGCTCTGTGGAGTGTACGGCTTAATGTGGTCCTATGGACAGATACTCCAATCTCTGCTGTGGAGCTTTGCAGCTTCTTCAGGTTCATCTTTCGTTTCTTTGTTGCCTCTCTTATTAATGCCCTCCTTTCCTGTTCCGTGAGTTTTGGTGGGTGGTCCTCTCTTGACAGGTTTGTTGTGGTGCCAAATTCTTTCAATTTTTTTATAATGGATTTAGTTAATGGTGCTCCGTAGGGATGTTCAAAGTTTCAGATATTTTTATAACTCAACCCTGATCTGTACTTCTCCAAAACTTTGTCCCTGACCTGTTTGGAAATCTCATTGTTTTTCATGGTGGTGCCCCTTGCATAGTGGTGTTGCAGACTCTGGGGCCTTTCAGAACAGGTGTAAATATACTGAGATCATGTGGACTTTATCTAACTAATTATGTGACTTATGAAGGTAATTGGTTGCACCAGATCTTTTTTAGGGGGTGAATACTTATGCAGGCACCACTTTTCCGTTAAGTTATTTTTTTAAAGCTATTTTTTTATTTCACTTCACCAATTTGGGCTATTTTGTTTTATGTCCATTACATGAAATCCAAATAAAAATCTATTTAAATTACAGGTTGTAATGCAACAAAATAGGAAAAACACCAAGGGGGATGAATACATTTGCAAGGCACTGTATGTAGAGATCTTTAGTCTCACCTACACTACTGGCTAGTAGCTCATTGGCTCCAGACACAGTCTTGTACAGTACACACACAGACGGACATCGGCAGACACGGATGGACATGCACGTAAACAGCCACACAGCCACGCACACATCCTCCAGGTGCCTCTCCATTCTAAAATAGCCCAGCATGAATATGTGTTCATTTAAGACTAAGGAACAAATGGGTGCAGAAAATGATTGAATAAGAGAGGGGAGGAAAAAAAGGAAGTAGTAACACTTTCAAAAAGGCTTTTCTTTTTTTCTGGCGACAATGACCTATTGTTCAGAGTCAAAGCAAGCAGGGGAAAACACTGGATTCGTTTTATGTAAGAGTCTTATTCATTACTCCCTCTTTCCCCTACTTTTAACAACATACATACATAGTGGGTTCTGAAATTATTTAGACCCTTAATAAAGACAAGCAATAATGACTGTATAAAATTAATTATTCAAATATTGAGATATATTGTATGCAATTTTTGGGGGGATGGGGGCAGTATTTTCACGTACGGATGAAATGCATGGCCATATTCAACTGCATGCTACTAATCCTCAGAAGATAATATATGCATATTAGAAGTAGATTTGGATCGAAAACACTCTGAAGTTTCTAAAATTGTTTGAATCATGTCTGTGAGTATAACAGAACTTATTTAGCAGGCAAAACCCAGAGGACAAACCATTCAGATTTTTAGGTCACTCTTTTCAATGAGTTTTCATTGGGAATCCAGATTTCTAAGGGACCTTCTTGCAGTTCCTACCGCTTGCACTGGATGTCAACAGTCTTTAGAAATTGGTTGAGGTTTTTTCTCTGTTCAGAACGAGGGTCACTTCAAGTGTACTGTTAGAGGCACGTGACCATAAAGCTAGCTACAATTAGTTTTCCTCCTGTATTGAACACAGATCATCCTGTCTTCAATTTTATTGATTATTTACGTTAAATAACTAGCGTTTTATTACAAAAGTAGTTTGAAATGTTTTGGCATGGTTTACAGGTAACTTTTGAGATATTTTGTAGTCATGTTGCGTAAGTTTGAATTGGTGTTTTTCTGGATCAAACGCGCCAAATAAATGGACATATATCGACGGAATTAATCGAACACAAGGACCATTTGTGATGTTTTATTATAAGGGGAAATCCTCCCAGATAGCAGTTCCTAGGGCTTCCACTAGATGTCAACAGTCTTTAGAAAGAGAAAGAGAAGAAATAGTTTCAGGCTGGTTTTTGGAAAAATGAGCCAGATAGTGGTCCTAAAACGGAACCTTGAGGAACACCGAAATTTAAAGTTGATTTGTCAGAGGACAAACCATTCACAGAGACAAACTGATATCTTTCCGACAGATAAGATCTAAACCAGGCCAGAACTTGTCCGTGTAGACCAATTTGGGTTTCCAATCTCTCCAACAGAATGTGGTGATCGATGGTATCAAAAGCAGCACTAAGGTCTAGGAGCACGAGGACAGATGCAGAGCCTCGGTCTGATGCCATTAAAATGTCATTTACCACCTTCACATGTGCCGTCTCAGTGCTATGATGGGGTCTAAAACCAGACTGAAGCATTTCGTATACATTGTTTGTCTTCAGGAAGGCAGTGAGTTGCTGCGCAACAGCCTTTTCTAAAATTTTTGAGAGGAATGGAATATTCGATATAGGCCGATAGTTTTTTATATTTTCTGGGTCACGGTTTGGCTTTTTCAAGAGAGGTTTTATTACTGCCACTTTTAGTGAGTTTGGTACACATCCGGTGGATAGAGAGCTGTTTATTATGTTCAACATAGGAGGGCCAAGCACAGGAAGCAGCTCTTTCAGTAGTTTAGTTGGAATAGGGTCCAGTGTGCAGCTTGAAGGTTTAGAGGCCATGATTATTTTAATCATTGTGTCAAGAGATATAGTACTAAAACACTTGAGCGTCTCTCTTGATCCTAGGTCCTGGCAGAGTTGTGCAGACTCAGGACAACTGAGCTTTGAAGGAATACGCAGATTTAAAGAGGAGTCCAAAATTTGCTTTCTAATAATCATAATCTTTTCCTCAAAGAAGTTCATGAATTTATCACTGCTAAAGTGAAAGTCATCCTCTCTTGGGGAATGCTGCTTTTTAGTTAGCTTTGCGACAGTATCAAAAAGGAATTTCGGATTGTTCTTATTTGATCGAGCAGCAGTAAGGGCTCTTCGGTACTGCACGGTACTGTCTTTCCAAGCTAGTCGGAAGACTTCCAGTTTGGTGTGGCGCCATTTCCGTTCCAATTTTCTGGAAGCTTGCTTCAGAGCTCGGGTATTTTCTGTGTACCAGGGAGCTAGTTTCTTATGAGAAATGTTTTTAATTGTTAGGGGTGCAACTGCATCTAGGGTATTGCGCTAGGTTAAATTGAGTTCCTCAGTTAGGTGGTTAACTGATTTTTGTCCTCTGGCGTCCTTGGGTAGACAGAGGGAATCTGGAAGGACATCAAGGAATCTTTGTGTTGTCTGTGAATTTATAGCATGACTTTTGATGTTCCTTGGTTGGGGTCTGAGCAGATTATTTGTTGCAATTGCAAACGTAATAAAATGGTGGTCCGATAGTCCAGGATTATGAGGAAAAACATTAAGATCCACAACATTTATTCCATGGGACAAAACTAGGTCCAGCGTATGACTGTGACAGTGAGTGGGTCCAGAGACATGTTGGACAAAACCCACTGAGTCGATGATGGCTCCGAAAGCCTTTTGGATTGGGTCTGTGGACTTTTCCATATGAATATTAAAGTCACCAAAGATTAGAATATTATCTGCTGTGACTACAAGGTCCGATAGGAATTCAGGGAACTCAGTATAAAATCTGGCACACAGCCATGCAATCTCAATAAACAAACAATGGAACTAGAATGGCCTAACTGAAGACCTCTGTGACCTTCAACATGGCACCGTCATATGATGCTATCAGTTCGTCAAATTTCTGCTGCAGGTGCTGTTATTGTAAAGTGGAAGTTTCTAAGAGGAACAACGGCTCAGCCATGAAGTGGTAGGCCACACAAGCTCACAGAACATGACCTGAAGTGCTGAAGCGATTAGCGCGTAAAAATAATCCGTCCTAGGTTGCAACACACATTACCGAGTTCCAAACGGCCTCTAGATGCAACTTCATCACAAGAACTGTTCATCAGGAGCTTCATGAAATTGGTTTCCATGGCCAAGCAGCCACACCCAAGATCAGTTATGCCAAGCGTTGGCTGGAGTGGTGTAAAGCTCTCCGCCATTGGACTCTGGAGCAGTGGAAACATGTGCTCTAGAGTGATGAATCACGTTTCAACTTCTGGCAATCCGTTTGAAGCATCAGGGTTTAGCAGATGCCAGGAGAACGCTACTTGCCCCAATGCACAGTGCCAACTGTCAAGTTTGGTGGATAAGGAATAATGGTCTGGGGCTGTTTTTCATGATTCGGACTAGGCTCCAGTGAAGGGAAATGTTAATGCTACACTATACAATTAAAAAATATATATTTTACCTTTATTTAACTAGGCAAGTCATTTAACTTCTTATGGCTGGGGGGCAGTATTGAGTAGCTTGGATGAATAAGTTGCCCAAAGTAAACGGCCTGGTCCTCAGTCTCAGTTGCTAATGTATGCATATTATTATTAGTATTGGATAGAAAAAAACTCTAAAAATATTGTCTGTGAGTATAACAGAACTGATATTGCAGGCGAAACCCTGAGGAAAATCAAACCAGGAAGTGGCTTCTATTTTGAAAACTCCATGTTCCATAGCCTGCCTTTGCTCCATTTAAAGGGATATCAACCATATTCCCTTTCCTATCGCTTCCTCAAGGTGTTTCATAGTTTCAGGCTTTTATTTTGAAAAATGAGCGAGAAAGATAACATCGCGTCATTGTATGACCGGGTGACAGCAGCGTTTTGTAGGCACAACCTGAGGATTGATTATAAAAACGTTTGACATGTTTCTGTGGAAAAAACTGATTTTGTCTGCGTTGTCGTGAGAGCTCTTTCCTGTGGATGTCTGAACATAGGTATTTTTCATAAATAATATTTATGTGTAACTGGGAGTATCGTGAGTGAAAATATCCGAAGATCAAAGGTAAACGATTAATTTGATTGCATTTCTGACTTTCGTGACCAAGCTACTTTGATGCAAGGTGTTCATAATGTTTTGTCGAGCAATCGATAAACTTACACAAATGCTTGGATTGCTTTTGCTGTAAAGCATATTTTAAAATCTGACACAACAGGTGGATTAACAAAAGGCTAAACTGTGTTTTGCTATATTGCACTTGTGATTTCATGACTATAAATATTTGTTGTATTATTATTTGAATGTGGAGCTATGCAATTCAGCTGTTGTTGATGAACGTTAACTGGATTGCAGCCATAAGAAGTTAGGAACACATTCTTATTTTCATTGACGGCCTACGGACAGTGGTTTAACCTCTTGAAAATAGGGGGCACTATTTTTATTTTTGGAAAAATAACGTTCCCAAAGTAAATGGCCTATTTCTCAGGACCAGATGCTAGAATATGCATATAATTAACAGCTTGGGATAGAAAACACTCTAAAGTTTCCAAAACTGTTAAAATTTTGTCTGTGAGTATAAAATAACTGATATTGCAGGCGAAATCCTGAGAAAAATCCAATCAGGAAGTGACCCTTATTTTTAAACCACTGTCTTTCTATGCATCCCTATTGCCCATTGAAATGGATATCAACCAGATTCCTTTTTCCATATCTTCCCTATGGTGTCTACAGCCTTTAGACGTAGTTTCAGGCCTTTATGTTGAAGAATGAGCGTAAACGACCACATTGCGTAAGTGGCCAGCTGATGGCTCAGAGTGATTATTGCGTAAAAGAGAGAGGTAGAAAGAGAGAGGTTTTTCCTCACGGTCCTACTGAAAAGCCAACTGTCCCGGTTGATATATTATCTAATAGATATTTGAAAAAAACCTTGAGGATTGATTATAAAAAACGTTTGCCATGTTTCTGTCGATATTATGGATATAATTTTGAAAAAATGTTGGCGTTGTCGTGACCGCTATTTCCGGTGGATTTCTGAACATAACGTGACAAACAAACGGAGGTATTTTGGGTATTTGGTATAAAATCATCTTTATGGAACAAAAGGAACATTTGCTGTCTAACTGGGAGTCTCGTCAGTGAAAACATCTGAAGATCATCAAAGGTAAAGGGTTAATTTGATTGCTTTTCTGCTTTTCGTGCTTCCTGCTGCTAGCTGGACATAATTCTATGCTAGGCTATCGATAAACTTACACAAACGCTTGTCTTGCTATCGCTGTGAAGCATAATTTCAAAATCTGAGACGACAGGGTGATTAACAAAAGGCTTAGCTGTGTTTCGCTATATTTCTCTTGTGATTTCATGAATATGAATATTTTCTAGTAAGATTATTTGACCGTAGTGCTATGCTAATTAGTGTAGTTGCTGACAATTCTCCCGGATCCAGGATGGGTAGTTCCAAGAGGTTAACTGCCTTGTTCAGGGGCAGAACAACATATTTTTTCCTTGTCAGCTCGGGAATTTGATCTTGCAACCTTTTGGTTACTAGTCCAACGCTCTAACCCCTAGCTTACCTGCCACCCCGATGACACTCCAAATGATTCTGTGCATTCAACTAGGCGGCAACAGTTTGTTGAAGGCCCTTTTCTGTATCAGCATGACAATGCACCCGTACACAAAGTGCTATGGAATAGACCTGTGTTAGAGCTCTGCTCAATTTTGAAACAAATTCAAATTTATCTTAATTTATTTCAACCTATAACTGTTAAGGGAATTTTTATCAATGATGACTAATTATGTATACATTTCAATCAGGACTGACTAGTCCAAATGCGATTATGTACTGTACATATATTAATTTTCTCTCTTGCTCCCATTCCCAATTGTGTATAATATAGTCAGGAGTTTAGTAACAATGACGGTCTGTTCCTTTGTACAAATGAATGAACTATCTCCAGATGGCAGGGACGGACTATCTCCAGACTGTCTAGAATGCTGATTTACAATTACTGACCTTGGCCTCAGGCGAGGAGGGAAGGCTCGAGAACTATAGGGCCTCTACTAGTGTCATGAAAAGATAGAACATTTAGAAAACGCTGACGTCATTTTCAGTTTATAACCTGTGGAAAAATGTGTATGTACCAGTACTCTCTTGAATTAAACGCTGTTACCTGACTTTTAAGACCGGGGCTCTGTCCATTCTTATAAAAATATTGGGTCTTATAATCCCTTAGAATGCATTGACAGAGTAATGCATTCTGATTGGGAAATAATACAGAAGAGGTTAGAATTCCACTAACAATTGGTCCTTCGATGCCGGATCTAAAATACCTCTGCCATCTGGAGGTCGTACGCCGGAAAAAAATTGTGCACGTTATTAAAGACCTGGCCCTGGAATGGAGGTTAAAAACAGGCTGGTATACACTACAGATGGCAGATACGGTGACTAGACCAGTCGGCAGCAGGTCAGTAGCCTTTATTCTCAATTCTGGGGGATTTGAGTTCTTTGATTGATGTTCTAAAATTTTCAGAATTCATCAATAATGGGAGCTTTGCTATTTCCACAGGGTTTTGTATGACCAACATACACTGAGTTTTGTATAACCGATATACACTGAAGCAGGTTAACCTGTGGTAATGTGCACTACCGTAAATAAACTAAACTTAATCATGAGAGGCACACCCGCCCGAGATTAAGACGGGATATTAAATAGGTACTGGGGGATAGGACGGAGATCTTGTACAAATACTGGGCGTGGGGAGACAGCAAGGGAATGCGCAAGATAACTGGATTGGTCATTTGAATTGTGGCAGTATTGATCATCGTTCCGATTCAACTAATACTACTGAAATATCCAAATAAGGAGGAGAGGGAACCTAAATCTAAAGAAATTAGATAAAAGCCAAATCTAGGTTAACCTGTGTACTTGTACCTGTGTACAAAAGTATACTTGTTGGAAGACAAATCTCCGTCCCAGTCTCAGGTCTTTTGCAGACTCCATCAGGTTTTCTTCCAGAATGGTCCTGTATTTGGCTCCATCCATCTTCCCATCAATTTTAACCATCTTCCCTGTCCCTGCTGAAGAAAAGCAGGCCCAAACCATGATGCTGCCACCACCATGTTTGACAGTGGGGATGGTGTGTTGCTTTTACACCAAACATAACGTTTTGCATTGTTGCCAAAAAGTTCCATTTTGGTTTCATCTGACCAGAGCACCTTCTTCCACATGTTTGGTGTGTCTCCCAGGTGGCTTGTGGCAAACTTTAAACAACACTTTTTATGGATATCTTTAAGAAATGGGTTTCTTCTTGCCACTCTTCCATAAAGGCCAGATTTGTGCAATATACGACTGATTGTTGTCCTATGGACAGAGTCTCCCACCTCAGCTGTAGATCTCTGCAGTTCATCCAGAGTGATCATGGGCCTCTTGGCTGCATCTCTGATCAGTCTTCTCCTTGTATGAGCTGAAAGTTTAGAGGGACGGCCAGGTCTTGGTAGATTTGCAGTGGTCTGATACTCCTTCCATTTCAATATTATCGCTTGCACAGTGCTCCTTGGGATGTTTAAAGCTTGGGAAATATTTTTTGTATCCAAATCCGGCTTTAAACTTCTTCACAACAGTATCTCGGACCTGCCTGGTGTGTTCCTTGTTCTTCATGATGCTCTCTGTGCTTTTAACGGACCTCTGAGACTATCACAGTGCAGGTGCATTTATACGGAGACTTGATTACACACAGGTGGATTGTATTTATCATCATTAGTCATTTAGGTCAACATTGGATCATTCAGAGATCCTCACTGAACTTCTGGAGAGAGTTTGCTGCACTGAAAGTAAAGGGGCTGAATAATTTTGCACGCCCAATTTTTCAGTTTTTGATTTGTTAAAAAAAGTTTGAAATATCCAATAAATGTTGTTCCACTTCATGATTCTGTCCCACTTGTTGTGGATTCTTCACCAAAAAATACAGTTTTATATCTTTATGTTTGAAGCCTGAAATGTGGCAAAAGGTCGCAAACTTCAAGGGGGCCGAATACTTTCGCAAGGCACTGTATATAGAACTATTTGTTTCAGTGCAAAGGTATTTTAAAGAGGACGCTCACATATGGAACCTTTATTAGTTTTTATTTTATTGGTTTCAATTACACAGGTGACTATTTCTATTTTAAGGATAAAGGGTTCTTTCTGTCTAAAATGGTATGACCTTTTTGACCTTATTGTGGCTATCTTTTGGGGTCTGATCAGCCCCGGGGGAGAGCCATTTGTATAATGAATTGTGGTCAGTTGGGTTACTAATTTTAAGGTAAATTAGTTATAATGGAATGTAGTTTGGAGGTTTTAGAATTATTGTTTGAGTCACTGAAGCTGATTTACAATATTAGCGGGGAAGTTTTTGAATTGGCTATTATGGATTTGATATTACAACAGAAAATAGTTATATTTATCATTGAGAATAAATAGGGGTGATAAATTACTGTAGATAAGGTATTCCATGTTATTGTCAGATAGAATACTGAGGATTCCTGAAGTAAAGACCTTTTAAAGTGTAGGAAGGATTTCGATATGGTTAGCATTTGTTCAGGCTCTGGTTAACCATTAGGAGGCCTTTTAAATATTATTAAATTTGACAGGAATATAGGACATCTGTGGTGATTTAGGATTATTGTAAGGATTAAGATAGATTGATTAAGGAAATGTAAGGACTTTAGAGATGGCCACTTATAGACATGTTTTTTCTAAAATCAATGATTTTAGATAGTCAAACAGTGAGACGCTTAGTGGCATTTTGAGAAATAGCAGAGAAAGGAATTACTGTTGAAATCGGTAAATATATATATTTAAGAACATATATAAATAGCACAGATACTTCTTAAACTAGATACGCCACTGGACAGAGAATTGATACGGGATTGGGATGAATGGATGCCCAAGAGAGAATTGGACATACATGATAATGTCAGAAAATAAGGATAATTTACTAATCCTACCTAAGTCATTATTTAGGGTATATAAGGTTGATACTTGGGCAGAGCCAGGTATCAAAAGGGGGGTGGGTAAGTTAGTGGCCTATTGGATAAGAAACTAATAATAAATAAATAAATAAAATAAAAATTTAGCTATCAGATAAAACATATGAGAAACTGTTTGTTAACCAAGCCTGTATGTCCAGGATTTTATGCATTACAGGTGAACTACAGGTGAAGTCACTCAATCCAGTCCGAGAGGCTTGTTGGGGGGACCATACCAAGGACTCCTGGTGACAGCTAGCTGAAAGAGCTACCCGGATTCATATCGCACGGCGGGAGGGTAAGACACACTGACACTGTCGAACAATAGACAGTGTTCGAGAGGAGAACTGGAATTAACAGAATTCCGGGGGCCATCTCTCGAATGAAAAAACCCTCCCTGTCTTTTCATCCCTGTTGTTGTTCATAGAAGTGAAGATGTGTCTGGCTCTTGCTAAGTGATGTGTTCTCGGGGAGAGGGTGGGGCTTCACATGGAAGCTGTTCGTCTGAGCTGTTTTATCGTGGGTGACATATTCCTGATACAGCACGTCCTACTTGAGTATACGGAGAGTGGTAATTTGACCCATGGGTTAGACGATGAGGATTTTGTTCCAAAATAAGCATAAGAGATCCCTAGATCTGGGTAGACAGGAAGTTAGAGTAGAGGTTGGGAAGGATCTCTCAATGGAGTTTTATGTAGACCAAAATGGAGTCTCTAACTACATGGCAGTCTAGGACTCTGAGCCATTATGGCATATATCGGTGCAGGTTCCCATATTGATCGTGGACACAGGTCATTGCTCATTTGGAAAGAGAGGGCTATATGAATCCACTCACTCAGTATGGAAGAAGGTAGAGTAGAGTGAAGATGAGAGTTTTTGATTGTAATCAGGAGAGAGGGATGTATTGCATAAAGATACGCTTAACCCATTAAACAGAAATGAAGGAGGATCTAGTGTTGTGGTATGGATATGACCAGGTCTTGGTCGACACCCTAGTACGGTTCTGGGTAGAGGAGTTTAGGCCGGTATGGTAAAGCTGTTCACGAAAGCAGGAATGCCAGATAATGACAGTTGTATTGATTTGCACTATTTAAATCCCCAGGTTCCTCCCTTTACAGTGACCGGAGGAGCTTATTATCGTTTGGCCAGGTACAGTACTCTTGGGAAATGACGTCAGGGTGAGGTTTTACCAACAGATTGGACAGGATTATGCTCCATTGTAATGCCTTTCACACTCATTCAACACCAAGACATGAAGTATAGCCAAATGGGAGAAAAGAGCTATTCCATCCGGGTCTCTTATTGACTAAGTATACATTGATAACATTGGGGTGCCAGATGAGTCAAAGCAAGAAATCAGATCCTAGCAGGATTAGAGTTAAGCATTTCCGGGGGGTCTACTCTCAATAAGAACGTGGACTGGATTTATTATATTTATGATAATCAACAGCGCTTTAACAAGTATACCAGAGATGCTATTAAAGGTTTTGCAGAACAGACTGAAGCAACCAGCTGGATGGCTTGGCAGAATAGAATTGCATTAGATATGTTAATGGCTGAAAAGGGAGAAGTATGCGTGATTATCAGGACCATGTTTGTGCTTACATCCCAAATAACACAGCTCCGGACGAATCAGTGCCCGAAGCCTCAGCTGGTTTGACCACCCTGGCTCACGGTTTGGCAGAAAACTCTGGGGTGGATACTTCTCTGACTGATTGGGTTTGATAGTACGTTTGGAAAATGGAAAAATGTTATGATCACTGTGTTATGGGCTACATTCACCTGTGTGACTGTTTTAGTTTTAGGGGGCTGTTGTCTAATTCCCTGTGTATGAGGTCTTATTTCCAGGACTCTGGAGAAATCTATGACAATAGATGGTGGGGTATGGGCCGATTCCAGGTTCTGACCCGTGGAGGACGGGTGGACGAATCTGGATCTTTTATTTGTGGGGAATTTATATTTGATGAGACCATTTGATGTTTAGGGAGGCTAGGTTGTATCCCATCTCAATATTAGACTGTTTTTTAATGAAGATTGTAACGAAAACGAAAAATCCTGAAGAGTTATGATTCTGATGTAGGCCTGAGAAACAGTTATGGCGAATGCAAGTGTTGGGTTATGTTTAGGTGATGTTTTGATGACAAGAAATATCTCTAAAAAAATAGAAATTGGCTTTTCAATATTACAATATAACTACAATGTGTGTTTGAATGTATAATATTTAATCAAAGGGTGGATATGTTGAGGGAATTTTTATCAATGATGACTAATTATGTATACATTTCAATCAGGACTGACTAGTCCAAATGCGATTATGTACTGTACATATATTAATTCTCTCTCTTGCTCCCATTCCCAATTGTATATAATATAGTCAGGAGTTTAGTAACAATGACGGTCTGTTCCTTTGTACAAATGAATGAACTATCTCCAGATGGCAGGGACGGACTATCTCCAGACTGTCTAGAATGCTGATTTACAATTACTGACCTTAGCCTCAGGCGAGGAGGGAAGGCTCGAGAACTATAGGGCCTCTCTACTAGTGTCATGAAGAGATAGAACATTTAGAAAACGCTGACGTCATTTTCAGTTTATAACCTGTGGAAAAATGTGTATGTACCAGTACTCTCTTGAATTAAACGCTGTTACCTGACTTTTAAGACCGGGGCTCTGTCCATTCTTATAGAAATATTGGGTCTTATAATCCCTTTAGAATGCATTGACAGAGTAATGAATTCTGATTGGGAAATAATACAGAGGAATTTAGCTCCACTAACAATAACTTACAACATGAGAAAAGGATAAAAAAAGGGGGCACTAATAAACAAGATAATTTGGATAAGACAGAAAATATCCCATGTCTGCATCGCCAACCGACAAGGAATTAGCTGAAGATGCTAGCTCCAAAGAGGTCCCCACAGAACCTGCTCCAAGTGACTGATATAAACTCTAAGCAAAACATATCTTCAAGAGTATTGGGACTTGGTCTAAAACTGTGAAGGGAACCAAGGGCAGGATGCATGAGGTTGAGCAGACGACAATTGATCACGAGGCCAGGCTACAGGATATTGAGAAACATCACAACATAAAAAATGACAATAAAACTCTCAAATGCTCGAAATGCTCGAATCACATTCAAGACGCACAAACATCCGAATATATGGGATCCAGGAGGACACTGAGAAAAACAACAGAATTTGTATCAGAGCTGTTACCGGCACTGCTGTGGAGTGATCTTCAAAACGCCCATCCTGATCATCCGCGCACACAGATCACAGGCAAAGAAGCCGGCCAAGCTTGCGCAACCAAACCTGCACTATCCCCAGAATGGGGATCTCATCGTCAAGCTGGCTAGTCAAAGTTCCCCCTAACCTTTTTGGGATAGGGGGCAGCATTTTCACTTTTGGATGAATAGCTTGCCCAGAGTGAACTGCCTCCTACTCTGTCCCAGATGCTAATTATTAGTATTGGACAGAAAACAATCTGAAGTTTCTAAAACTGTTTGAATGATGTCTGTGAGTATAACAGAACTCATATGGCAGGTGAAATCCTGAGGAGAAATCATAACAGGAAGTGAGAAATCTGAGCTTGGTATGTATTCACCACAGTTTCCAATGAAATCCCCTTGAGATATTATTGATGTTGCACTTCCTAGAGGTTCCACTAGTTGTCAACCATCCATAGAAATTTGAATGAGACTTCTACTGTGTTGTGGGACTGAATGAGAGCAGGTGACTGGCAGTCAGCCATTTTCTGATAACGCGCATTCCCTATGGTATCCACTTGCGTTCAATTGCTCATCAAGACACAAGGAATACTCCGGTTGGAACTTTTATTGAAGCTATATGTTAAAAACATCCTAATGATTGATTCTGTACTTAGTTTGAAATGTTTCTTCGACCTGTAATATAACTTTTTGAAGTTTTTGTCCAATGTAACGCTGACCAGAATACCAAACACGCTAACAAAAGGAGGTATTTGGACATAAATAAGGGACATTATCGAACAAAACAAACATTTATTGTGGACCTGGGATTCCTGGAGTGCTTTCTGATGAAGATCATCAAAGGTAAGGGAATATTTATCATGTAATTTCTTGTTTATGTTGACGCCAACATGGTGGCTATTGTGACTATTTCTTCTGAGCGCTGTCTCAGATTATTGCATGGTTTGCTTATTCCGTAATGTTTTTTTGAAATCAGACACAGAGGTTGCATTAACCTGTTGGATCTCTAGGGGCGCTATTTCATTTTTGGATAAAAAACGTTCCCGTTTTAAGCGCGATATTTTGTCACGAAAAGATGCTCGACTATGCATATTCTTGACAGTTTTTGAAAGAAAACACTCTGAAGTTTCAGAATCTGCAAAGATATTGTCTGTAAGTGCCCCAGAACTCATTCTACAGGCGAAACCAAGATGATGCGTCAAGCAGGAAATGAGCAGAATCTCTGAAGCTCTGTTTTCCATTGTCTCCTTATATGGCTGTGATTGCGCAAGGAATGAGCCTACACTTTCTGTCGTTCCCCCAAGGTGTTAGCAGCATTGTGACGTATTTGTAGGCATATCATTGGAAGATTGACCATAAGAGACTACATTTTCCAAGTGTCCGCCTGGTGTCCTGCGTGGAATTCGGTGCGCAAACGCCAGCTGCTTGTACTTTTCCATTTGATTGAGGGGAGAAACCATGCTTCCACGAACGATATATCATTGAAGAGATATGTGAAAAACACCTTGAGGATTGATTCTAAACAACGTTTGTCATGTTTTCAGTCGATATTATGGAGTTAATTTGGAAAAAAGTTCGCGTTTTGAGGACTGAATTTTCGTGTTGTTTTGGTAGCCAAATGTGATGTAGAAAACCGAGCTATTTCGAATTCACAAATAATCTTTTTTGGAAAAACTGAGCATCTGCTATCTAACTGAGAGTCTCCTCCTTGAAAACATCCGAAGTTCTTCAAAGGTAAATTATTTTACTTGAAGGCTTTTATGTTTTTGTTGAAATCTTGCGTGCTGGATGCTAACGCTAATGCTAACGCTAAATGCTACGCTAGCTAGCCACTTTTACACAAATGATTGTTTTCCTATGGTTGAGAAGCATATTTTGAAAATCTGAGATGACAGTTGTTTACAAAAGGCTAAGCTTGAGAGATGGCATATTTATTTCATTTCATTTGCGATTTTCATGAATAGTTAACGTTGCGTTATGGTAATGAGCTTAGGTCTGTAAATAGAATCCCGGATCCGGGTTTGGTAGACGCAACAGGTTAAGGAGAGGTATATCTATAATTCCATGCGTATAACTTGTATTATCATCTACATTTATGATGAGTATTTCTGTTGAATGATGTGGCTATGCAAAATCACTGGATGTTTTTGGAACTAGTGAATGTAACGCGCCAATGTAAACTCATATTTTGATAAATATGAACTTTATCAAAACATACATGTATTGTTTAACATGAAGTCCTATGAGTGTCATCTGATGAAGATCATCAAAGGTTAGTGATTAATTTTATCTCTATTTGTGCTTTTTGTGACTGCTATCTTTGGCTGGAAAAAAATGGCTGTGTTTATTGTTGTTTGGTGGTGACCTAACATAATCGTTTGTGGTGCTTTTGCTGTAAAGCATATTTGAAATCGGACACTGTGGTAGAATTAACAACAAGATAACCTTTAAAATGATATAAAATACATGTATGTTTGAGGAATTTTAATTATGAGATTTTTGATGTTTTGAATTTGGCGCCCTGCATTTTCACTGGCTGTTATCATATCGATCCCGTTATCGGGATTGCAGCCATTTAAGCAATACATTGACAGGCTAAAAAACACCTAAAAAAGATCACCTTTTCACAAGTACCAACAAACGGGTGAGATCATTCTACAGTGGTACCTGCAGTGTACGCTCAAACCGGTGTGACGCTAATTTAGAACATCCAGTTTTGATTGACCACACTGTTTTCTCACAGAAACATTTTGCACTAACACAATCCTTACAAAGTTAGGACCTGAATGTGATCAGTTTATTTTTGGATGCAATGTTCAGACATTGCCATAACACATTCATCGAAACCGGAACATGTAGACTATATTTTTCCTAGCACTAACTGAGTAAAGATTGAGGTAACACAAGTGGTCATATTTAGATAACTCTCGACTGACATGAACTACAATATGAATTAGCTAATAGCAATTACTATTTATAATTAATCACATCATGGGTGAACTCACCATTGATCTAAATAGTTGAGTAAAACACAAATCATAAGTAATCCGACGATGGGTAGTTTGTGCACGCCGGCATGTTTGTTTTTCACGTCAACCAAAGATGATAAGAGGAGACAAGATGAGTTTGGTCTGTTTGCAGTATGCATGTTGAAGGGGGTGTGTCATCTACCACCGTTCACATCCCATCATTCACTTCCAGAAGTTTACTCGAGAAATGTTGTGAACCCTGCATCATATTTTGTTTTAACATATTTGGTCCGACAAATGTTTATTTGAAACCCAGAATGCATTGTACGTCAACAAACGTGGCTCCACACATAGCTGGAATTACCTTAGCTCATGATAAGCAGTGCAATCCTCAAAAAAAGTATTTTACACACGTAATGTATCCATTACAATCTATGCAAGAATCAGAATGCATGATTCGTCACCAGAACTTGAAAATGTGAATAAAACAATAAATAATTACCACACAAAATATTTTCTGATAGTTATTTATTGGTACAAGTGGCTCATGCTGGTAGTCAATCACATAACCTCTGACTCCCAATCTGAGCCTGTCAGTGTTGTTGTTTATGTATGTAGACAGTGGGCTAAGCTGTAGCATTAGCAGTGTCTTTCAAAAGGAGAGAACACACAAATGCGGAAATTTGGGAGATTTTTATCAATTCTGACAATGAGTCTGAGTATGAAAGTGACAGTGACAATGAGGAGCTGAACCCCAACCTTGTAGCCTTTGAGAACCCTGAATCTGAGGACCCCTTGTCCACTGACAAAGTCCCAAGTCCCTTTGAAGATGCAGGTTGTGATGGAGGCAGACAGACAGTGTATGAAGTAGAGGAGGTCTGTGGTAGCTGTAATGGACAAAAATGAATGGGAACATATTGGCACCGTACGAAACATATACACAATGTCCAATACCACTCAAAGCTTATGGCAAATGCCAAGTGTCACACAGCAAAAATCAAATAGATGGCGAGCACGCTCCACAGTATATTTTCATATTGCAAATGTACATCAAGTCAAGACCCAAGGGTCAAATTTAGAAGGAAAAAAAAATGAATCACCCTCTTAAAAAGTGCTTTCTGGACCGTTTTCAAAATTCTTTTGATTTCTTTTGCCAATTATACATGTATAATAACTGTATGAACATACTTTTGTCATATTTTGTCATATTTTTTTACTTGTCCATAAGGCATATGTTTTGTCCATTTGCAATATGACTGCATAGGACGTCAAAAGTCGAAGTCAAAAGTCAGTGAACCATTGCCAAATGCCATAAGAAAGTATTGAAAGTGCCAAATCAGGATGTTATGTCCATTTGCAATATGATGACAGTTTTGTAGAATGCGCTTGGAAAAGTGGTATAGAAGATGGCACCGATAGAGATGGCAGCTTCACTTCTAGTCCTTAGGAAACTGTGCAGTATTTAGTTTTTTTTATGTATTATTTATTACATTGTTAGCCCAGAAAACCTTAAGTGTTATTACATTCAACCGGGAATAACTATTGGATATCAGAGAGACGTAAAGCACAACCAGGAATAAGACTTTCCCAAGCGGATCCTTTGTCTGCACCTCCCAAGGCCGACCCAACCCACCTCCCAGAGGCCGACCCAAAACAATGCCGCCGGAGGAGAGGTTGCCGGAGCGGTCTTCTAGTGAGGTTTCGGATGCGCGCACACCACCCACCGCTCCTGAGTGTGTTACTTGCTAAAGTCCAGTTCCTAGTAAGCAAAGTCCACGAAATCTGGGCAAGAGTGGCTTTCCAAAGAGATATCCTGGATTGTAACATACTCTGTCCAACGGAAGCATGACTAGCTGGGGACATGCTGTCAGAGTCCATACAGCCAACGGGATTTTTAGTGCTGACAGGAATAAATATCTCTCCGGTAAGAAGAAGGGTGGGGATGTACGTTTCATGATTAACTGTAACAACATTCAGGAACTCAAGTCCTTTTGTTCACCTGACCTAGGATGCCGCACAATCAAATACCGACCGTATTATCTCCCAAGAGATCTCTCCTCAGTTCTCCTCAGTTATCGTCCCTTCCAAGCGGAACTTCACTGGACTTTATGCAAACTGGAAACCATATATCCTGAGGGTGCATTTATTGTAGCTGGGGATTTTAACAAAGATCATTTGCAAACAAGGGTACCTAAATTCTATCAGCACATTGATTGCTGTACACGAGCGAGTAACACGCTCGACCAGTGATACCCCCACCTTCCTTTTGACCATGACTTCATCTTGTTGCTCCCCTCCTATAGGCAGAAACTAAAACAGGAAGCACCCGTGCTTAGGTCTATCCAACACTGGTCTGACCAATCGGATTCCACGCTTCAAGATTGCTTCGATCATATGGACTGGGATATGTTCCGGGTAGCCTCAGATAATATCATATGCACTGACTCGGTGAATGAGTTTATAGGAGATGTTGTACCCACGGTGCCTATTAAAACCTTCCCTAACCAGAAACCATGGATTGATGGCAGCATTCACGCAAAGCGGCATTTAATCATGGCAAGGCAACTGTAAATATGACAAATACAAACAGTGTAGTTTTTCCCTCCGTAAGGCAATCAAACAAGCAACGTGTCAGTATAGAGACAAAGTGGAGTCGCAATTTAACAGCTCAAACACGAGACATGTACGCCAGGGTCTAGAGACAATCACGGATTACAAAAAGAAAACCGGCCCCGCCACGGACATCGACGTCTTACTCCCAGACAAATTAAACAACTTCTTTGCACGCTTTGAGGACAATACAGTGCCACCGACGCAGCCCGCTACCAAAGACTCAGGGCTCTCCTTTACCGTGGCAGACATGAGTAAAACATTTAAACGTGTTAACCCTCGCAAGGCTGCCAGCCCAGATGGCATCCTTAGCCACGTCCTCAGTGCATGCACAGACCAGCTGGCTGGTGTGTTTATAGACATATTCAAGCAATACCTATCCCAGTCTGCTGTCCCCACATGCTTCAATATGGACACTATTGTTCCTGTTCCCAAGAAAGCTAAGTTAACTGAACTAAAGACTAACGCTCACTTATGTCATCTTGAAGTATTTTGAGAGACTAGTCAAGGATCATATCACTTCCACCCTACCTGTCACCCTAGACCCACTTCAGTTTGCTTAGAGCCTCAATAGGTCCACAGCCGATGCAATCGCCATCACACTGTACACTGCCCTATACCATCTGGACAAGACGAATACCTACGTAAGAATGCTGTTCATTGACTTCAGCTCAGCATTCAACACCATGGTACCCTCCAAACATCATTAAGCTTGAGACCCCGGGTTTCGACCCTGCCCTGTGCAACTGGGTCCTGAACTTCCTGATAGGCCGCACCCAGGTGGTAAAGGTAGGAAACAACATCTCCACTGATCCTCAACACTTGGGCCCCACAATGGTGCGTTCCCAGCCCCCTCCTGTACTCCCTGTTCACCCACGACTGCGTCGTGTTTGCAGACGAAACAGTGGTAGGCTTGATTACCAACAACGACGAGACAGCCTACAGGGAGGAGGTGAGGGCACTCGGCGTGTGGTGTCAGGAAAATAACCTCTCACTTAATGTCAACAAAACAAAAGTGATGATCATGAACTTTAGTTAACAGCAAAGGGAGCACCCCCCTATCCAAATTGACTGGACAGCAATGTTAGGGTTCGTTCCTACTTTGTCCTTGTCAATCATTGGTTCATTGGTGAAATTAGCATTATGACAATATCTTTAATTAAATCATTCAAAAACCTTTTAATGCAATTGCAGACACAAGTTGACAATCAGGAACATAGCACACATGTTTCCGGGTAAGTTCTGCATCAAACAAAAGGTCTCAAGTTGTTTTATGAAACCGAAGTCCCGCCTTAGTGATGTCACTGACTACGTCATTACCTTTTCACTCCTGAGACCAAAACCTTGCATCCATACAAACATAGAGTTTCAGTGTTATCTAAAAGCTCAGCAATAAATGTCCACTCCCCAAAGTTGATTTATTGTGGAATTGTCTGACTAGTCTCTTATCTCCCACATTTCTAAGAGGGGTCTGCTTTATAAGAAAGAGAGAGAAAGAGCAAACAACTGTGGAACAATTCTAAAACCATATAATGAATATATATATATATATATATAGTTAATCTGTAGTCTAGGGCCCTATAAATGTAAGGAGGGAGGGGTCTTATAACCCCTCCCCTTCTATTAATAGAACATAAGCATAATCAATTATTCTAATACATCAACATACTTTTTATGACCCCTAGGTGAACCCAACAATAAGGTGGAAAGTTTTAAGTAAAAGCTGATAAAAATGTGTTTTGTGTACTGTTTTTAGAGATGCAACTAACAACAATTTTGATATTCAATCTGTCAATTAATTATTTGATTACTGAATTTGTTTGAATTTTAAAAAGCCTTTTCTGCTGAATGAATATAGGCTAAATGTTTTCAGAGCATTACTGTGCAAATAGTAACAACTTCCATTAAAGTTGTTACGAATCCCTTTTTGGCCCGACAGTCTAGGGGGGAATGGTAGTGAGACGCGTAACATAACTCATGTAAATTATAATTGTGACAAAGTACGTGTGAACGAAATAACCAGGACAACTGAAATAATACCGTCAAACTCAGGATTTATTGTAAAACACACGGTAATGGGGGGGGGAGCAGGAAAAAGGGGCTGAGCTGGACCCAAGGAAAGAAACAATAAGTATTCAAAACACCCCTAAGCTAGACTAGCCTATTTCAACAACAGCTAACTAACTAACCAAAAATACAGTGGGTGGTCCGCCCAGTTCTAACTAGTGTGTTTTAACAAAGTTTACCTACGGGTAGTGTATGCCCATGGGCGACTTGTCTTGGTTTCCCCTTTTCCCACCAGCAAACACCATAAGCAAAAACAATACTCACAGGAGATGACAAAGTGATATGGAGGTGCTCAAACAAAAGAAGAGGTTAATTAATACACAAAGAGAGAGATCTACATACATGGCATTTACAAAGATTGAGCTACTGAAATCTACAAAGAACAGCTATTTACCAACATGGCATTACAAAGATTGAGCTCTTGAACAAACAAATGATGGGGTTTTTAAACCATGGGGAAGGAACTGTGATAGGGTAGGAAACAGGAGGAGGTGTGTCTTCTGAGTGATGGGTTGATTGTTGACTGATTGGGGAGTGATGATTTTCACCTGTGAGGGGAGAATGAGAGAAAAGAAACACACACACACACAGGATACACACACAGGATAACTGTATCCGTAACAAAGTGTATTTCAACATGAGACAGGAGCTGTGTCAGCTCAAGACGATTTGGGACCCTAACTGAGATTTCATTTCAGTGCCCCTCCTATAGAAGTTGATGCTTCCCTGGGACACTCAAGTCTTCTCATATCACTAACATTTGTCTTACCTCTCATTATTGAAGGTCTGCAACAAAGCCCTGAGAAGGTTCAAGAG
Organism: Oncorhynchus clarkii lewisi; assembly: GCF_045791955.1. Classification (NCBI taxonomy): domain Eukaryota; kingdom Metazoa; phylum Chordata; class Actinopteri; order Salmoniformes; family Salmonidae; genus Oncorhynchus; species Oncorhynchus clarkii. Next base: position 56,027,579 of record NC_092147.1, read on the forward strand.
GAGGAAGGGTTTCCAAATTGGGTCAAGTTCACTTTGGCAAAGTGGGTGGGGTTATATCCTTCCTGTTTGGCCCTGTCCGGGGGTGTCTTCGGATGGGGCCACAGTGTCTCCTGACCCCTCCTGTCTCAGCCTCCAGTATTTATGCTGCAGTAGTTTATGTGTCGGGGGGCTAGGGTCAGTTTGTTATATCTGGAGTACTTCTCCTGTCCTATTCTGTATCCTGTGTGAATTTAAGTGTGCTCTCTCTAATTCTCTCTTTCTCTCTCGGAGGACCTGAGCCCTAGGACTATGCCTCAGGACTACCTGACATGATGACTCCTTGCTGTCCCCAGTCCACCTGGCCGTGCTGCTGCTCCAGTTTCAACTGTTCTGCCTTATTATTATTGGGCCATGCTGGTCATTTATGAACATTTGAACATCTTGGCCATGTTCTGTTATAATCTCCACCCGGCACAGCCAGAAGAGGACTGGCCACCCCACATAGCCTGGTTCCTCTCTAGGTTTCTTCCTAGGTTTTGGCCTTTCTAGGGAGTTTTCCCTAGCCACCGTGCTTCTACACCTGCATTGCTGTTTGGGGTTTTAGGCTGGGTTTCTGTAGAGCACTTTGAGATATCAGCTGATGTACGAAGGGCTATATAAATAAATTTGATTTGATTTGGTGATATATTAATCCAAGTTCTCGCACAATAGAAAGATATAGCATTATCCATTTTTGATGTAGTAACATTCAATATCTGGGCTTGGAAACTGAGAGATAATTTGTTGATATATTTAACTTATGGTAATCAGCTGCCTTTTTAAGTACTCCTCAGTAGATATACTCATATGGATAAAAAATAGAGGGCTTGCCCATTTTATATACTGAATAATTTGATAAATATATATCTGTACTCTTGGACACAAGTTATGTTTCCTAGGATCATGTTTCGGGTCTTTCAACATCATACAATTTCACCCATCAGACCTTAGCTTGTGTCATAAGTGCCATTAAGCTAGTTCCCATGGATTTACTGATCTCTCGCCATTTCAAGGCATGACTAACCACTGGCCAATTCCCTGTCACAAAATAACAATATGCACTTGTTCCTATCTTTCAGTACAATCGTGGAAGGATGGGGCCAATGTGGAGAAGACAGGGTTGTGTGTTTGGTATGATGGAGGTCAAACAAAACAGAAGAAACACATTCTTAAATGTGGTGGAAAACCGTTCACAGGCAAACTTAATCCCTATCATCAGACAACATGTGCGAAGAGGTTCCACCATTCTGAGTGACTACTGTAGAGCGTATGTCGGGTCTCTGAATAGGCTGGGTTACATTCACCAGACAGTCAACCACTCAAACAATTTTGTGGGACGTCACACACAACACATTGAAAGAGTGTGGGAGACAATATAAGGGCAGGTCTGGAGGCTAAGGGGCAATTGGACCCCAACAAAAAGTTTAAAGAAGCATCTCCATTTTATTGAGTGGATCTCTCAACTCTTCAAAGACTTCCAATTAGTATATCAGCTGTAAGATTTTCACTCTTAGCATGCACCCCCTAGAGCAGGCCTGGGCAATTATTTTCCATGGAGGGCCACATTAGAATATATTTTTGCCATCGCGGGCCAGAGTCATATTACAGGAATATACATCATGTGTATGACTGTTGACCCATATATCTGCTGTAAATCACGTCCAGATATGCTACTTATTTTACTTTTTTAACATGCACAGAAATAAACCACATCCATGTTCTCCTTTTGATAGGTCATTTCATTATTAAAAATGCAATGAACTACATGGTGGGAAAAGTATGCTGTGCATTCAGCACCACAGACAGAATTTTTGTTAACGGGTATGCACAAAAACACAAGAAAGAGAGAGCTCAACATTACATTGTATCAACTCAATCAGTGTGAGGAGTGAAGTCTCTGACGGGCATTGACGTCAGGTATAGTTTCTGACGTTGCTATGTGCAGGGTTGCTGAGAGGTGAGAATCAGTAAGCGATGATCTGTGTCGTATTTCATCACTAAAAATGTCTGTTCACATACATAGGTTGACCCAAACAGTACAAACACCTTCTGAGTGACTCATAATCTTTGGAAAGTTTTGTTCATCAAGAGATGCATAGATCCTCATCAGTGACATTGTTTTGAATAGTTCTCCAATCACTGCCTCATACTTAAGATCGATAAGCTCAAGTTGCAGGTCAGTGGGAGCATTATCCACATTCAAGGTGAAAGGAGAAGAAACCAACAGCATGTCATTTTCCTATACTTTGAAATCCACAAAATTACGAGAAAACTCACCTTTCAAAGCACGCAGCTGCGATGTATACTTCTTTTGCTAGTCATCTGATAGGGAACAAACTAGTAATGTCGGAAGTTGGGTGAGATTGTTGGCTTCTACTTGGCTGGTCAGGAGGAGTAATTTTCCCTTGAAGGTTTTGACATCTGATCTGCAAAAAGACCCTTCCCCTGTAGTTTGGAATTCAGTTCTTTCATGAGGGCCATGATGTCCACGGTGAAGGCAAAAATCAATCAACCATTCTTTATCTTGCAGTTGAGGGAAATCCACATATTTTCCTTTCATTTGCAAAAACTCAGCAATCTCCGACTCCAAGTCCCACAGCCTTTTAAGCACCTTCCCAAAAAAATCAGCAATCTCACGATTGTGTGGTAAAAAGCGATCACTGTACCTCTTCCTACATCTGCCACACCCTGATCTGTTTCACCTGTCTTTGTGCTTGTCTCCACCCCCATCCAGCTGTCGCCAATCTTCCCCATTATGCCCAGTGTATTTATACCTGTGTTCTCTGTTTGTCTGTTGCCAGTTCGTTTTGTTTGGTGAAACCTACCAGAGTTTTTCCCCTTTTTCCCCTGTTCTAGTTCATATTTTCTAGTTTTTCCCGGTTTTGACCATTCTGCCTACACTGACCCTGAGCCTGCCTGCCGTTCTGTATCTTGCCACATTACACAATTACTTGGTGTCCACATCACAAACAAAACTAGCATGGTCCAAACACACCAACACAGTCTTGAAGAGGGCACAACAATGCCTTTCCCCCCTCAGGAGACTGAAAAGATTTGGCATGGGTCCTCAGATCCTCAAAAAGTTCTGCAGCTGCACCATCTAGTTGCCACAATGCCTGGTATGGCAACTGCTCAGGCAACGGCCGCAAGGCACTACAGAAGGTAGTGCGTACGGCCCAGTACCTCACTGGGGCCAAGCTTCCTGCCATCCTGGATCGCTATACCAGGCGGTATCAGTGGAAGGCCCTAAATATTTCCAAAGGCTCAAGCTACCCTAATCGCAGACTGTTCTCTCTGCTACCGCACGGCAAGTGGTACTGGCACCAAGTCTAGGTCCAAAAGGCTTCTTAACAGCTTCCACCCCCAAGACTCTTGAACAGCTAATCAAATGGCTACCCAGACTATACACATTGACCCACCCTCCTCCATGTTTATGCTGCTGCTGCTCTCTGTTTATAATCTATGCATAGTCACTGTACCTTTTCCTACATGTACATATTACCTCAATTATCTCGACTAACCTGTGCCCCCGCACATTGACTCTGTACCGGTACCCTCTGTATATAGCCTCATTACTGTTATTTTTTTGTTGCTCTTTAATTGTTAGTTTTTTTTCTATTGTTTTACTTCCGTTTATTTAATAAATACTTTCTTAATGGTTGTTTTCCTTAAAACTGCATTGTTGGTTAAGGGCTTGTAAGTAAGCATTTCACTGAAAAGTCTACACCTGCTGTATTCGGCGCATGTGACAAATACAATGTGATTTTGATTTGCAATGAACATTGTCTGACTCAACTTTCCCCAAAAAAATCAACTTTCTTTGCCGGCATTCTGGACTTGTTGAAAGATTTTTTAAAAATTGGCTTGGGTGTCTTGCATCCTGAGATGTTCTGTGACTTTCTCCAAAACAATGTTACTGGATTACCGATAGCAGTAAGCAACTCTGCATCCAGGTAACCTAACTTACAGAAGGGGTGGGGTTATGGCCAATGACGTAATGCCTTCCAATTGGTCTGAGGGTGGCAATTTGAGAACGCAAAGAAAGTTAAAAAATTACTATTTTGCTCAAAACATATTTATACTTGCAATATCGCTTTTTAAAAGGAAACATAAAAAAATATCTGAAATCCGTCTTTAAATGGTTGAGCATATTGCCATGTGCTTTTGGACTGTTTTGCCCTGCAGTCGTTTCCAGTTTGGAAGCCTTTGATAACATCTAGAAGTGCAAGTGATTTAAAACACCAAATGTTAATTGATCTGCTGTATTGGCCAGAGATCTAGTGTTGATTTTAAAATGTAATTTTTTTTGTGTTGATTCAAGAGGTGAATTAACTCTATAAGAGTGGAAATAACACTCAGTGGTGTAAAAAAAAAACAGGGTTTGTGATTGAGTGTGAGATTGGGATTGTGTCAGTTTTATTCTGTGGAGAGTAAAACATTCCCATCAAAACCATGGCCACCATTATCATATTTCCCAGCATGCTCAACTGCAACTACATTTTTTTAGGATTGTTTTTATTGTCTGTGTTTTTGCATGTACATTGATTGATTGATTAAACTAATCCAATCAGTTAGTTAGATTTTTTGCACCTGTTACTGAAACGATTTTTCCATTTTAAATGGTTTAAGTAGTCTCCTTCTAACAATTTTCCTAACCTTGACAGTCTTTGCTGGAAGAGGCCTCGCAACCCCTCAGATCCTATATCCGCTCTGTTTCTTTCTAAGTTAATGCTTTTCTAGGGAGTTTTTCCTAGCCACTGTGCGTCTGCATTTCTTGCACTCTGGGATTTTAGGTTTGGTTTCTGTATAAGCACTATGTGACAACTGCTGATGTGAAAAGGGCTTTATAAATACATTAAATTGATTGATTCTGAATAGAAGTTCAAAATGCTGGATGTCCTAACCAGCATAATGTGACTTGCAGGCCTTGATGTTTTCTGTAAACCAGGAGGTTCCTAATAGTGATGGGGATACTAAGCTTCCTGAAGCATTTAGCATTTCCAGCCAATTGTGTCGAAAATAGGTTTATTACTCGAGGCTTTGATCGACAGTGTACACTAGTGGCACCTGCTGGTCAAAATAATTTTGAACAGACAAAATATTATAGATAATGTCGCACACCGACAAAGTGTAACAAAATTGTGGACCTTCAAAGACACTGGCCCAGTGTTACATGTAACACTGTCATTGTTGATTCAACAGTTGATTATTTGCTGTGCATTACCTAGCAATCCTTTGTAATTACAGTAAAATACTGAATACAAACCCCTTAATGAAATTCATTTATTCATCATGGCTACGGTAGCATTTACTTTTTTACACATAATATAGTCCATTTTATGATATTGTACGCTGTTTCATTACACAGTACTTGATTTTATTGTGTATTTAGATTACAGAAGGTGGACTGCAATATGAAATACAGTATGCCTAACTTAATTGCCAATGAGCTTGTAAGCTACTGTCAAATTCACGGCAACCCCTTTACAATGTACATAGCCTACCAAGAATTTACATATAATTTTTTGTCTGCAAGCTTCTTGATTGTATCTGGTAGACGGGGCAATGAAAAGGAGACAACTCCCCATAATCCGCTCAGCATCATATGTCCCCTCTCCCTTTTTTCCTCTCTCTCTCTCCTCTTAGAGTCTCCATATTTTCAGGAGAGTCTCTCATAGCTGCGTGTCCACCATTCTCTCCCGTTTCTCACCTAATTGGCTAATTGATGGAACGGACGAATGAGACATTCATGCAATAAAGATGGAGCATTTATCAATTGAGGTGCAATAAGGAGAATTCTCCCCAAAACCTCCGACGGTGGAGCTACAGTGGCGAAGAAAGGAGGCGGCAGGGAGGGAAGATTCCATTTCAGCTGACCAAGTCGCGACAGATGTGCACGACGTGTGGATACGCAAACTGCTTCCTATAGTGCCTGACAATGAATAAGCCCTAGTCGAAAGGTGGATTATTTTATGAAGTGAGCATAGAGAATTGACTGCCCCTGCTTGTCAATTAAACCACACGGATTGTCTCAAGATTCATAAATATGTCGCTCCCAGACCGGAGGAAAAACATAAGAGCTCTGGTGATGGAGACTGGCATACGAGTTCTGCTTTTTGGAGTTTTTGTGTAAGTACACCAGTGATGGCATTTGTTATAGTGCCATATTATTACATATTATTACATGCCATCAGTTATCCTCTGTAAGAGACATTATACGTCACGTCAACTCTCATTTTGGTAAACAAGTACATTATGTATCCCTCCTCAAGAAATTTGCCTATTGAGTAGTCGCTACACGCCGTATGCCATCACTGCCCTCATTTCTAAGTTAAAATAGCTGAGGATACAGTATCTATCTTTCAGTTCCACTTGAATGATCCATCATGTTATGAATTCATGACTCTGTCAGATAGGCAGGACCACTACACTGTAAAACATTTCCTGTAGTTTTAACAGAAAATGACTGTCAGCAAAGTAGCAAGTAAGTTACAGTAAATGTACTGTAAATATAAAAAACAAAGTTACTGTGTTTTATGAATTTGTAGTCAATTGCTCGCTGCACAGTAGCCTGTAAATTACTGTAACACCTATAATTTACAGTGGTTACCCAAAATTACAGGAATTAGTTGTAACACTAAGAATTTAAACAGAATCTTTGTTTAGGAGAACTACAGTGAAAATATCAGTTTAATGTACTGTATATTACCATTCAAATGCGGAGAGTGTGGACGCAAATGTGAAAGGAATAGACCAAACATTAGCTATGCAAGTCAACAACAAAGACAGCCTTTCACTATCAACTTATTCATGAAGAAACAAAAACATTGTCTAGAGGACCTAGTCTCGACGATAAGATCCAACTGAGCATTACTTGTTTGACTTCCTCCTAAAATAGTAAAATAGGATGTTGGCCTTTTCAAACAAAGAAACACCATAGAGCCTCCTCAAACATTAAATCATAACATAGGGCATTGACATCATCCATTCCAAAACACAGATGCAATGGTTGCCTCACTCTTGAGTACCCCTGTGTGTGTAAAGAAGAAAATAGCAAAGACAGGATATTTCCCAAATTAATTGTTTATTTAATATTTGTATGTACAGTGGGGCAAAAAAGTATTTAGTCAGCCACCAATTGTGCAAGTTCTCCCACTTAAAAAGATGAGAGAGGCCTGTAATATTCATCATAGGTACACTTCAACTATGACAGACAAAATTTGAATTTTTTTTCTCCAGAAAATCACATTGTAGGATTTTTAATGAATTTATTTGCAAATTATGGTGGCAAATAAGTATTTGGTCAATAACAAAAGTTTCTCAATACTTTGTTATATACCCTTTGTTGGCAATGACAGAGGTCAAACATGTTCTGTAAGTCTTCACAAGGTTTTCACACCCTGTTGCTGGTATTTTGGCCCATTCCTCCATGCAGATTTCCTCTAGAGTAGGGATGTTTTGGGGCTGTTGCTGGGCAACACGGACTTTCAAGTCCCTCCAAAGATTTCCTATGGGGTTGAGATCTGGAGACTGGCTAGGCCACTCCAGGACCTTGAAATGCTTCTTACGAAGCCACTCCTTCGTTGCCCGGGCTGTGTGTTTGGGATCATTGTAATGCTGAGAGACCCAGACACGTTTCATCTTCAATGCCCTTGCTGATGGAAGGAGGTTTTCACTCAAAATCTCACGATACATGGCCCCATTCATTCTTTCCTTTACACGGATCAGTCGTCCTGGTCCCTTTACAGAAAAACAGCCCCAAAGCATGATGTTTCCACCCCCATGCTTAACAGTAGGTATGGTGTTCTTTGGATGCAACTCAGCATTCTTTGTCCTCCAAACACGACAAGTTGAGTTTTTACCAAAAAGTTCTATTTTGGTTTCATCTGACCATATGACATTCTCCCAATCTTCTTCTGGATCATCCAAATGCTCTCTAGCAAACTTCAGACGGGCCTGGACATGTACTGGCTTAAGCAGGGGTACACGTCTGGCACTGCAGGATTTGAGTCCCTGGCGGCGTAGTGTGTTACTGATGGTAGGCTTTGTTACTTTGGTCCCAGCTCTCTGCAGGTCATTCACTAGGTCCCCCCGTATGGTTCTGGGATTTTTGCTCACCGTTCTTGTGATCATTTTGACCCCACGGGGTGAGATCTTGCATGGAGCCCCAGATCGAGGGAGATTATCAGTGGTCTTAAATGCAACCTTACTACTACTTATTTGTTTTTATGTACGTTGACTTTTGATGTTGATGGGCTACTTTTCTACGTGGGTTAAGGCGATGCTGTTGCTTGTACCATCCATGTACAACAGATGTTGTAAAATAGCACTGATAGTACTTCCATTTCCTAATAATTGCTCCCACAGTTGATTTCTTCAAACCAAGCTGCTTACCTATTGCAGATTCAGTCTTCCCAGCCTGGTGCAGGTCTACAATTTTGTTTCTGGTGTCCTTTGACAGCTCTTTGGTCTTGGCCATAGTGGAGTTTGGAGTGTGACTATTTGAGGTTGAGGACGGGTGTATTTTATACTGATAGCACGTTCAAACAGGTGCCATTAATACAGGTAACGAGTGGAGGACAGAGGAGCCTCTTAAAGAAGAAGTTACAGGTCTGTGAGAGCCAGAAATCTTGCTTGTTTGTTATTGACCAAATACTTATTTTCCACCATAATTTGCAAATAAATTCAATAAAATTCCTACTATGTGATTTTCTGGATTTATTTTTTTTCTCTCATTTTGTCTGTCATAGTTGAAGTGTACCTATGATGAAAATTACAGGCCTCTCTCATCTTTTTAAGTGGCTAAACTGACTAAATACTTTTTTGCCCCACTGTAGCTACAACATTTACATGAGAGACATGTGAACACTATGGGGATTATGACCTTAGGATGTTTAAAGGGCCAACTACAGAATTATTTGCATGAGCCTAGTGATAACAGAGCAATTGATTAATTAACCACTGGAAGTTTGAAATATAATTAACAAAATTGTAATAATTAAAACAACAAAACTAAATCAAACTCAAGTTCAGAACTATTGCCATTTTGAGTGAACTTTTGAGATGGCAACCCTGTGGAAGTCCTTCGTCCAAAGCTTTTTGTATGCATGCACTGAAACAATCAGAAAACAAAACTAAATTAGGAAACTGAAAACAATTACTCAATTTCTATATTTGCATCTTAAAAGGTAGAAATTGAATTACGCCTACTTTGAAAATTCATATAATATTTCCCAAATGAATTATTGTTACTCTACAAAATGCTGGGTTAAAAATAATATCGGGCTAACACAGCATTGGGTTATTTCAACCCAGCGGGTTTGGATTATGCTTTTAATCCAGCGCTTTGGGTTGAGTGCTTGACCCAACTGCTGGGTAAATTATACGGTATTGCTGGGTTAAAACAAACACAGTGTGTTGAGTTGTGACATAAACACACCACATTGGGGTGAGGGATTGATCCAGCAGCTGGGTCCTTTTTTTAGTCATCCTATTTTCAATTTTGCTTGCATATTTTTGCTTCTCTACCATCCAACGCCCTCCTTTCCTACACACACAATCAAAATACATTATTGCAATTTAAATAATTAATATATGTTGCCTGCATTTCAGATGAGTTCAGATAGTTTGCCAAGTAGCACCTTCTGTCTATAATATGAGCTGCACGGTATGTGTATATAATCCTTCCTACTGCAGCTTTTTCAAGATATCATGGAGACCTTCAAAAGTGTTTCTCTGGATTACATCGTCAAACTAAATGCAACCATGGCATCCGTGACAGAGAGGGAGAAAGATCTGATGATTCTTAAAGCATTGCACACGGTCAGTGTGAACCAGAGTGACTTGGTACAATGGGCCAAGCAAGCTTTACAAACAAAATGGAAATGACACAGGACGTCTTATTTAATGAAAGGCTTGCAGTCTGCTGTGAAGCGATCATCCATGTATACAGGTAAGAGTCTAACAATCAGTTTGTATTGCTAGTACTCTATGTCTTGGGATTACAGTTCATTGTTTAGCTAGCTAGCTACTGTAGCTACATGTCTAAACAAAAGACTCCAAGTTAAAGTGTAATGTTAGCTAACTAGCTAAAATTAGCTGGCTGGCTCATTAGCTAGCGGTACGTGTACGATCTGTGTAGTAATATTAATCATTTCTCAGAAATGCATTTGTATTGCTAGTTATAGCCTAGTGTTAGCTAGATAACTAACATTGAACCTGGTTGGGTGGCTTTAGCTAACTATGAAAATCGGTTTGTATTGCTAGTACTCTATGGGTTGGGATTATGGTTCACTGTTTAGCTAGCTAACTAGCTAAATGTCTAAACAAAAGACTCCACTTCGAAATATGATTACATGACCCATCAAGTTAGCCAGGTGTGTATGGCGGTGATTACGGCCATCTATTGTATTAGGAATTTGTCTTTCAGCATCAGTAGAACATGCCTGACTCTCCTCCAGTCATACAAGGAGAATGGCCTAATGCCTCCCATCAAAAAGAGAGCTGCCCCAAGCATGCACAGGTTACACCTGAAGCATGAGGACTTGCAGCGAGTAGTGAACTTTATCAAGAACTATGCAAGAGATAATGCAATAGTATTACCTAGGACACAAACACTTTGGTGGAAAGCTGCTGCCATGTCATGTGACAAAAGCAGCGGTGTGGCATCTCTACAAGGAATAGATGACAACATATCTTTAGATTTTTCAAATTGACCTCCAACATGATTGCCACTACTTTTATTGATCTCACATTATTTGTGTATTTTTCAGAGGTACGTGTAGCATCATACCCAAGAGGATTTGAGGCTGTAATCTCTGCCAAAGATGCTTCAACAAAGTACTGAGTAAAGCTCTGAATACTTATGTAAATGTGACATTTCAGTATATTTTTAATTGTTAATACATTTAATTTACAAAGAACAGTTTTTGCGTGTAGATTGATGAGGAAAAATAACAATTTAATCCATTTTAGAATATGGCTGTAACGTAACAAATTGTGAAAAAAGTCAAGGGGTCTGAATACTTTCTGAATGCACTGTAACTACCTAGTCTGTCACCATTATCACTGTAATCTTTATTGATATTGTTCTTGTACATACTGTATATTATTTTATTACTTCTCTACTGGTATTGACACTTTCTATTTTTGATATTGCTACTATGCAAATATGCAAGTAAACATTTAATTGTAACGTTTACACCTTCTGTAGAGACCCATTCACTTAGCAAGATGTGGCTGGGGATTATAGCACTTCTTTCACATAACCCATCAATTTAGACAAGTGTGTCTGGGTAAGCATCATCTAATATTTTTGATATTGCTACTACGCAAATATGCAAGAAACCATTCCACTGTACTGTTTACACCTTCTGTAACCTGTGTATGTGACAAATAAACTTGGAATTTTCTTGATATAGTTTGTGTTTACCAGAGACAGTAATGTGAAGAACAACATGACCTGCAGCTAAATCAGATTAGGATATAGGCCAAGAAATATAGTGTGTATTTTTACCTGGAGTTTTTCCTTATTGTAGGGAAGTAATTTTACAATTTTTTGTCTTGAAATCTTTGGTTGTTTACTACACTTCTCACTCTGTTTAGCACAGGGCCTCCCACGTGAGGTGAGGCTAAGGTTAAGAGGGTGTGAACGATGCTGAATGGGTGTAGACAAAGAAGAGCTCTCCAGTAGGTGTTTATCAACTTTCAAAGCAGAATTACTTTCCCATTGCTCCTCAACTGCAGTTTATGATATACCATTTTGTAGCTCTGAGTCTCTACTTTTATCTAATGTAAAAACACTATTTCGAATTTTGCTACATAAGATCGAATTGAAATGATGATGAACTTCACAGGATGGTGAATGTGCAAGATGATGAGCTTGATGCTCCTTTCCAATAAATCATGAGGGTCTTATTCTGGTGACATGATGATCAATGCTTAGCTGGGTTTGAAAGATACAAATAATATCGCTCGTATCCATCATAATCTCATAATGTAGATAGCCTACACCTACTGTATGTGTGAGATGTTGGCTAGAGCTCATGTGCCAAGACCAAAGTGGGCCCATTTGCTATGTAATGCATTAGTTTGTGACAAAACCATCAGTAGAGTTGAAAATGTGATGGAAACCAATTCATTGTGTTGTTGTTTTGTATTAGGAACATGAGAATTTAATAGCAAAAGTCGTTTTTATGTTCATCACGCACCTTCTTTTATCTGCAAAAACTCTGGTGTGAAAATGTGCATATTGTTTTATGCAGATTTTATAATATTTGCATGAAAATCTGTCTCAAATTGGATGGAAACCTACCTAATGTCTTGGAGTGTGCAGTTATGCGTAACAGATTTTCGAATGATGTGCCTTTCATTCAAGGTTTACAAAATGCCATCATCTAATTTCCCCATCAATCTCCCAATGCCTATCCACTATTTAAACTTACAGCTAAAAGTCAATGAAGGACTTTTTGGTTTCATTGAAGCTAGGTCGAAATGTCTTCCTGCCTATCTTGTAGACTGGTGTTGGGAGGACTACTGGCAGAAGTCTTAGAGTGATGTCACATTGTGTATCTGAAGAAACTATTGTTTAGTGAATAACTTGGTTACTTTTTATTTAACAAACAGAAACATATATCGACAAAAACTATAGACACTATAGACAACTATCCACAAACATTGATGACGTCACCCTAGCTCAGATGTTCCAACCATATCCACATCAAATGCTGTTTCTAATGCTTGTGAGACTACCCAATATGACTTCAAATTGTGTTGTTGTAGACAGACAAACAACTACATTTCCTTTGCAGTTAATCACTAGTCCTCCTGACTTCCGTCTGGAATGGCTCTTTGATGTTGTCGGCACAATGTGTCGGTAATAAAGGGGGCTGTGCTTTCGCTGGTTGGCTCTCATCTGTGTCTTTCTCCCTCAAACACCCACAGCAAACGCCCACAGTCAAACACAGCCCCTGAGCACCACCATTCTCTCTGGTCCACTGAGTCCTCTGTATCACGGTCTCCTTCATGTACTACACAACCTGGTTTGCCAGAGCTGATGTTGTTCAGCCACTTGGTCATCTGGGCTGCCCTTTCACATTTGACTGATGTGAACATAAAGTATACAATGAATTACAAATTCCTTTCATCAATCAGTTTTCAAAATACACAACATATCTTTCAACATTCACCTGGCAAGACCCGGCTACTGCTCAAGCTTGGTGTGTCACATGGTTCGTCCACAGTCCTATGTATTTACAGTATGTGCGTTTCCCAAGGACCTCTACTAGTGTATAAAAAAGGTTGCTTTTATGTTCTTCTTTAACTGCAAGCTATAGAAAATTTGCCCAAAAGCAATAGCCTTTCCTGGTCCATATCTTCCACTGCAATAGAGAGGGTAAAAGGGAGTACCTAATCAGTTGCACAACTGAATGTATTAAACCAAAATGTGTCTCCAGCATTTAACCCAACCCCTATGAATCAGAGAGGTGCAGGAGGCTGACTTAATAGACATCCACGGAACAGTTGTTGTTGGGGGCTAGCTAAACTGTTTTGGCTACATCAAATTTAACCTTTTAAAACTTGGGGGCAGTATTTTCATTTTTTGATAAAAACGTTCCTGTTTTAAACTGGATATTTTGTCACGACAAGATGCTCGACTATACATATAATTGACAGCTTTGGATAGAAAACAGTCTGACGTTTCCAAAATTGCAAAGATATTGTCTGTGAGTGCAACAGAACTGCGAAACCCAGATAAAAATCCAATCAGGAAGTGCCATATTTTTTTAAACCGCCTCATGCCAATGACTCCTTATATAGCTGTGAATGAGCTACGAATGAGCTTACGTTTTTTAGGTATTCCCCAACGTGTCTACAGCATTGTGACGTCTTTTTACGCATTAATGTTGAAGAATAGCCGTAAGGGACCACATTTAGCAAGTGGTCACATGATGGCTCCCACAGAATTTTTTTCCAATCGCTTCTTATGAGAAACCAATTGTCCCGACGGATATATTATCAAATTGTTATGTGAAAAACAACTTGAGGATTGATTCTAAACAACGTTTGCCATGTTTCTGTCGATATTATGGAGCTAATTTGGAAAAAAGTTCGGCTTTGTAGTGATCGCATTTTCCGGTCGATTTCTCAGCCAAACGTGAAGAACAAACGGAGCTATTTCGCCTACAAAAATAATATTTTGGGAAAAAAGGAACATTTGCTATCTAACTGGGAGTCTCCTGAGTAAAAACATCCAAAGTCCTTCAAAGGTAAATTATTTAATTTGATTGCTTTTCTTATTTTCGTGAAAATGTTGCCTGCTGCTTATACAAATGCTTGTCTAGCGTTGGCTGTAAAAGCATATTTTGAAAATCTGAGATGACAGTGTGATTAACAAAAGGCTAAACTGTTTCTCAATATATTTCATTTGTGATTTTCATGAATATAATTTTTTTCTGGGGATATTTATGTCCGCTGCGTTATGCTAATTAGTTTGAGGTGATGAGGTGATGGTTCTCCACCTGTAGAACCACCTGTATGTCAAAGGGGAGAAGTGCCAGTTCTATCAGGCCGCTGTCTCCTCCTTGGGATACCAGATCAGTCCGCAGGGAGTGGTTATAACGAAAGGAAGGTTGAGGGAGTCAGGACTACCCGGACGTGGGTGATGTGATTCTCCAAGGTTGCGGAGTAGATCAGGATGTTGTCGATATACACGACCAACTAACGCACACACATTTTCCGGAACAACTCATACATGAATGCCTGGAACACCCAACAGAGCATTGGCAGTTTTCCATTCATCCTCCTTCCGGATGCCTATCAAGTTGTAGGCACTCCACAAATCAAGTATAGGAAGAAAAAAAAGGGCCCGGAGCTGTTCGATGGTGGCCGGTGCCAACGGCCAGGAGAGCCTCCTGGATGTATTCCTCCATAGCCTTGGTTTCAGCTACCTGAGTCTGCTATCAGGTCCATGGCACAATCCCAAGGGAGATGAGCAGCGAGACAGGTGGTACAGGTCTTGGAGAAAACCTCCCGGAGTTCCTGGTAAACCTCCGGGATTTTTATTTTATTTTATTTTTATTTCACCTTTTTTTAACCAGGTAGGCTAGTTGAGAACAATTTCTCATTTGCAACTGCTACCTGGCCAAGATAAAGCGCAGCAATTCGACACATACAACAACACAGAGTTACACATGGAATAAACAAAACATACAGTCAATAATACAGTAGAACAAAAGAAAACAAAAAGTATATATACAGTGAGTGCAAATGAGGTAAGTTAAGGAAATAAATAGGCCATGGTGGCGAAGTAATTACAATATAGCAATTAAACACTGGAATGGTAGATTGGCAGAAGATGAATGTGCAGGTAGTGATACTGGGGTGCAAAGGAGCTAAATAAATAAATAAATAAATACCAGTATGGGGATGAGGTAGGTAGATAGATGGGCTGTTTACAGATGGGCTATGTACAGGTGCATTGATCTGTAAACTGCTCTGACAGCTGGTGCTTAAAGCTAGTGAGGGAGATGTGAGTCTCCAGCTTCAGAGATTTTTGCAATTTGTTCCAGTCATGGGCAGCAGAGAACTGGAAGGAAAGACGACCAAAGGAGGAATTGGCTTTGGGGGTGACCAGTGAGATATACCTGCTGGAGCGCATGCTACGAGTGGGTGCTGCTATGGTGACAAGTGAGCTGAGATAAGGCGTGGCTTTACCTAGCAGAGACTTGTAGATAACCTGTAGCCAGTGGGTTTGGCGAAGAGTATGAAGCGAGGGCCAACCAACGCGTACAGGTCGCAATGCTGGGTAGTGTATGGGGCTTTGGTGGCAAAACGGATGGCACTGTGATAGACTGCATCCAGTTTGTTGAGTAGAGTGTTGGAGGCTTTTTTATAGATGACATCACCGAAGTCGAGGATCGGTAGGATGGTCAGTTTTACGAAGGTATGTTTGGCAGCATGAGTGAAGGATGCTTTGTTGCGATATAGGAAGACGATTCTAGATTTAATTTTGGATTGGAGATGCTTAATGTGAGTCTGTAAGGAGAGTTTACAGTCTAACCAGACACCCAGGTATTTGTAGTTGTCCACGTATTCTAAGTCAGAGCCGTCCAGAGTAGTGATGCTGGACGGACGAGCAGGTGCAGGCAGCAATCGATTGAAAAGCATGCATTTAGTTTTACTTGCGTTTAAGAGCAGTTGGAGGCCACGGAAGGAGAGTTGTATGGCATTGAAGCTCGTCTGGAGGTTAGTTAACACAGTGTCCAAGGAGGGGCCAGAAGTATACAGAATGGTGTTATCTGCGTAGAGGTGGATCAGAGAATCACCAACAGCAAGAGCAACATCATTGATGTATACAGAGAAGAGAGTCGGCCAGAGAATTGAACCCTGTGGCACACCCATAGAGACTGTCAGAGGTCCAGACAACAGGCCCTCCGATTTGACACACAGAACTATCAGAGAAGTAGTTGGTAAACCAGGCGAGGCAATAATTTGAGAAACCAAGGCTGTCGAGTCTGCCAATAAGAATGTTGTGATTGACAGAGTGGAAAGCCTTGGCCAGGTCGATGAATACGGCTGCACAGTAATCTCTCTTATCGATGGCGGTTATGATGTCGTTTAGAACCTTGAGCGTGGCTGAGGTGCACCCATGACCAGCTCTGAAACCAGATTGCATATTGGAGAAGGTATGGTGGGATTGAAATGGTCAGTAATCTGTTTGTTAACCTTTAGCATCGAGCAATCCGGTATCCGGGACCGTAATCATAGCCTCAAGCTCATTACCATAACGCAACGTTAACTATTCATGAAAATCGCAAATGAAATGAAAGAAATATATTCACTCACAAGCTTAGCCTTTTGTTAACAACACTGTCATCTCAGATTTTTAAAATATGCTTTTCAACCATAGCTACACAAGCATTTGTGTAAGAGTATTGATAGCATTAAGCCTAGCATTCAGCAGGCAACATTTTCACAAAAACAAGAAAAGCATTCAAATAAAATCATTTACCTTTGAAAAACTTCGGATGTTTTCAATGAGGAGACTCTCAGTTAGATAGCAAATGTTCATTTTTTCCAAAAATATTATTTGTGTAGGAGAAATCGCTCCATTTTGTTCATCACGTTTGGCTACGAAAAAACCCTGAAAATTCAGTCACTACAACGCCAAACTTTTTTCCAAATTAACTTCATAATATCGACAGAAACATGGCAAACGTTGTTTAGAATCAATCCTCAAGGTGTTTTTCACATATCTATTCGATGATAAATAATTCGTGGCAGTTGGGTTTCTCCTCAGTAGCAAATAGAAAAGTACTGCAGCTGGAGATTACGCAATAATTGCGACGGAGGACACCAAGCGACCACCTGGTAAATGTAGTGTCTTATGGTCAATCTTCCAATGATATGCCTACAAATACGTCACAATGCTGCAGACACCTTGGGGAAACGACAGAAAATCTAAGCTCATTCGTCGCCCATTCACAGCCATATAAGGAGTCATTGGAACACAGCGCCTTCAAAAGCTGGGGCACTTCCTGTTTGAAATTTCATCTTGGTTTCGCCTGTAGCATCAGTTCTGTGGCACTCACGGACAATATCTTTGCACGTCAGAGTGTTTTCTTTCCAAAGCTGTCAATTATATGCATAGTCGAGCATCTTTTCGTGACAAAATATCTTGTTTAAAACGGGAACTTTTTTCATCCAAAAATTAAAATAGCGCCCCCTATATCCAAGAAGTTAACTTGGCTTTCGAAGACCTTAGAAAGACGGTGTAGGATAGATATACAGTGCCTTGCGAAAGTATTCGGCCCCCTTGAACTTTGCGACCTTTTGCCACATTTCAGGATTCAAACATAAAGATATAAAACTGTATTTTTTTGTGAAGACGACAACCACACTGAACACCACAACTACTGACAACAACCACAACTTTTGACCATACAAATACTGAACCACATAACTACTGATCACAACACAACTATAGACCACAACCACACAACTGCTGACCACAACATCACAACTACAGACCACAACTCCTGACCAACATTCATGAGCACAAAACCTGGGCACAACTTCTGACCACAACCACATAAGTACTGACCACAACTACAAAACTATTTATCATCACCACACAACTATTGACCACATTACAGTACAAGTCAAAAGTTTGGACACTTCTACTCATTCAAGGGTTTTTCTTTATTTTTACAATTTTAACCAAAAAAGTGTTAAACATGTCAAAATATATTTTATATTTGAGATTCTTCACAGTAGCCACACTTTGCCTTGATGACAGGTTTGCACACTCTTGGCATACTCTCAACCAGCTTTATTTCAAGTAACAGGTGTGCCTTGTTAATAGTGAATTTGTGGATTTTCTTTCCTTCTAAATGCGCTTCAGCCAAATCAGTTGTGTTGTGACAAGGTAGTGACAAGGTGGTGGTTTACAGAAGATAGCCCTATTTGATAAAAGAACATGGCCATGTTATGGCAAGAACAGCTCAAAAAGCAAAGAGAAATGACAGTCCATCATTACTTTAGGACATGAAGGCCAGTCAATACGGAAAATGTTAAGGACTTTGAAAGTTTCTTCATGGGCAGTCGCAAAAACCATCAATTGCTATGAGGAAATTAGCTCTCATGAAGACCGTCACAGGAAAGGAAGACCCAGAGTTACCTCTGCTGCAGAGGATAAGTTCATTAGAGTTACCATCCTCAGAAATTGCAGCCAAAATAAATGCTTCAGTTCAAGTAACAGACGCATCTCAACATTAACTGTTCAGAGGAGACTGCGTGAATCAGGCCTTCATGGTCGAATTGCTTCAAATAACCCACTACTAAAAGGACACCAATAAGAAGAAAATACTTGATTTGGCCAAGAAACAAGCAATGGACATTAGACCGGTGGAAATCTGTCCTTTGGTTTGATAAGTCCAAATTTGAGATTTTTGGTTCCAATCGCCATGTCTTTGTGAGACGTAGAGTAGGTGAACGGATTCTCTGCATGTGTGGTTCCCACCGAGAAGCATAGCGGAGGAGGTGTGATGGTGTGGGAGTGCTTTTATGGTGATTTATTTAGAAATCAAGGCACTTAACCAGCATGGCTACCACAGGATTCTGCACCAATACACTGTCCCATCTGGTTTGCACTTAGTGGGACTATCATATGTATTTCAACAGGACAATGACAGAACATGGCCAAGATGTTCAAATGTTCATAGGTGACCAGCAGGGTAAAATAATAATAATCACAGTGGTTGTCGAGGGTGCAACAGGTCAGCACCTCAGGAGTAAATGTCAGTTGGCTTTTCATAGCCAATCATTCAGCGTATCTCTACTGCTCCTGGTGTCTCTAGAGAGTTGAAAACAGCAGGTCTGGGACAGGTAGCACGTCCGGTGAACAGGTCAGGGTTCCATAGCCGCAGGCAGAACAGTTGAAAATGGAGCAGCAGCACGGCCGGGTGGACTGGGGACAGCAAGGAGTCATCAGGCCAGGTAGTCCTGAGGCATGGTCCTAGGGCTCAGGTCCTCCGAGAAAGAAAGAGAAAGAGAGCGAAAGAGAATTAGAGAGAACATTCTTATATTCACACAGGACACCAGATAAAACAGGAGAAATACTCCAGATATAAGACTGACCCTAGCCCCCCGACACAAACTACTGCAGTATAAATACTTGAGGCTGAGAGGGGTCGAGAGACACTTTGGCCCCGTCCGACGGTACCCCCGGACAGGGCCAAACAGGCAGGATATAACCCCACCCACTTTGCCAAAGCACAGCACCCACACCACAAGAGGGATATTCCCAACCACCAACTTACCAACCGGCGCCAACCCGGATAGAAAGAGCAAGTCAGTGACTCAACCCACTCAAGTGACGCACAGTTTTGATGTCTCACTATTATTCTACAATGTAGAACATTTTACAAATAAAGGAAACCCTTGCATGAGTCGGTGTCCAAAATTTTGATTGGTACTGAGCGCATACATACTGTACATATGGTGTGATAGAGTAGAAATTACAACAAAATATATACAGAAAATAAGTAACTTACTTTGATAGGAAGACACATGTCCAAAGTTATAATTTATAAGGAAAACATCAATAAAGGCCTTTCAGACATCAGCCAGAAAATGTGCCAGGGGGAAAAAGAGATATGTATCATACTTGATGTGGGGAAACACGGGGGAAGTGTGTGGGCTCTGTCGTGGTAATTTCCTGTATTACTAAATGAGGAGAGTTATAAACCACACACAAGTCAGAGTTATATTTTAAACTTCATCTTTTGATAATATGAGCTTCACCATAGCCCTGTGACTCTCAGATCAATTCAGTGTCTATAAATGAATTCTGAGAGTGCTTACAAAAGAATACTTCACCTTTTATAGCCAAGATACACCCCTCTGAATTCACAATGACGAACCACAGATCTTAGGAACTTCACAAAGGGCCTTTTGCTTAAAAAAGGAGTATCCCATAGCCAGATAGCATTAGCTATAAATTATCGTTCAGTTTGGTCTCTAATACAAGGTTCTACTTCTCGTTCTTGGTACTTCATGTTACCAAAACATTACCTCATTCAATGGCATATATCAATTGTCAATACTAGATACTCCCATCTCAAATACAACCCACCCCTGGACAAGCTCCCTGAGGGGAGTGAGCCTCCAGGTTATATACTATGAAAGATAAGTTTCAACATCAGAGGGGACATACAATTGTTCCAGACACTGCCATACTCCTCCCCCCAATGGGAAAAGGAGGCAATGACTGGAGTACAGACATAGTGGAGCCCTTCACATGGTTTCACAGATATTCTCCCTTTCTGATATTCTGCCTATTACCAGATATGTAAAAGACAAGCCTGACCTCTACCCTCTTTGGGCCCCAAGTGACTTTTGCCTGGAGAAGAGAGAGGAAAATGCAACTGCCAACAGTATAGTCCAAAAGAAGACATTCTAAATTACAAGAATAAAGTAAATAAAACATCTTATTTATCTATGTTACCTAACTAATTCTGATTCAGCTACGACAGCTCTCGTCGAATAGAAACATTTGTTCCTCGCAATAAGGCCTCAAACAAATTGTCCACAACAGTGAAATGTTACTTTTTATGTGAATTAATGAGGCAGAACACACCTCTATTCAAAGTATTGTTAGAAAATTAAACTAGTTATAAAATATTTTGAAATTGACAAGTTGAAACATAGTTAACAGGCAGCGTGCATTGGTTTGAGGCCAGAGTGGTTTAATTTTCCTTTTGCGCAACAATCACATTTTGGAACAGTGAGTGCCTTTTGACATCAAGTACACAAAAATGCACACTGGGGCGACCGTTAGAGATATTTGGAAAGGTTAAGCTAAACGTTCTGATCTATTGCAATAGCCTCAATGCTTTTTAAATGTTTGGTGCTAGTGGTTGTATTCATTTGGGATCTATCGCATCCCACAACTGTCCCAGACTATATTTGGAATATTTATTTATTGCACAGAAGGAAAAGTTGACCAATAGAATAGGTCAACTTTTGTAGAATGACATAGGCTAGTGCTTTCGCTGTTGGCAGATTGGATGTACTGACTTCAGATGAGTCCCAAGATGCTTGTGGGGGTCGTAGATCAAAACTGAGAACACCATCGTGTTCATGAGAATAAACTTTCCATATAGGGGTCATAATAGTTAGCCAAACTGTCCGTACGCTAGAGACAATTTTGTGAGAAGATAGATTTTCGGGATGTCTCATGGTCTCACAAACAACGCTCTAGCTCTGTCACCTTTCGCCGCAAATGCGAAAGTGCAACATCTGCGGATGCGGTGGATTGAGATTCATCCAATTCAAAAGAGAACAGATATCTCAAACTGTCAGATTTGTATGGTGATTTTTGTATTATGCTATTTCGATTTACGCCAGTGCGGGGACATCAGCTCTAGGTTAATGTACCTGGCTGGCTGAATAGATCCAGTGTCGTCGAGTAATTACAGAACGTGATAGATCTTGAATTCCCTTCTCCCAGAGTCCCCAGCATCTTCCCAGAGAGCTGAGTAGTATAAGGATGCCAATTTCTATCTCGACTCTCTCCCACTTGCCCATCTTGGGACAGTAATTATTTAGGGGAGCCACTGCAAGTCTGGGCAGTGCCAAAGTGTCAGACTCAGATTTCCCTCCTCTCCCCAGAGAGTGACAGGTATGGTGCTGAGAATTCTGGGCACGTAGGCACCTGGCTGACTATCGCTTCATATCACACTGTTGCCTAACTGAGTATGTGAGTGAGTGAGTGTGAGAGAATAAAAACAAAACAAAAAAAGACCAGATGACAACTGGTTTGATGCAAATTGTAAAATTATAAGGAAAACACTATCCAACCAAAACCACAGTCCCAAATAATGGTGAATTATGGCTTCATTACTGCGAGACTTACTCTAAAAACATACACTCAGAACCAAAAAAGCACAGTACAACAGCAAGCAGCTGACACTAATTGCGGAGTCAATAAACACGGACAACGTCTGGCAAATTGGAAAAAAAATACAAAATCAAAACAGGAGGAATTAGCGATACAAAGTGGTGAAATATGGACAACCCATTTTAAAACCATCTACAACACCGTTCAAATTGACACAATCGCAGAATGCCAAATTCATGAGAAGTTGAATGGATTAGAAAAAGCTATAAAACGACAATCAAAATCTGTTGGACTCCTCAATTACTGCCCAGGAGCTCTAAGAAACTTCAGGCCCTCAAATAAAAAAAAATAAAACATGCGGACCTGATGGCATCCTAAGTGAGATGCTCAAACTCACTTGTGCAAAATTTCAATTGGCTATAATAAAACTGTTTAATTTGATCTTGAGTGTAGGTTATTTACCAGACATCTGGAATCAAGGACTCATAATCCCCACTTTAAGAACGGACACAAATTTGACCCCTACAATTACAGGGGCATGTGAGTGAACAGTAACCTGGGGAAGGTTTTCTGTGGTATTATACATGTATGAGTTCTAAACTTCCTTAATAAGCAAAATGTCTTGAGTAAAAGCCAAATTGGATTTATACCAAAACATCACACGACTGTTCATGTACACCTTTTACACCCTGATAGATACACATGTCCACCAAAATATACACTTGCTTTATCGACTTCCAAAAAGCATTTGATTCTATTTGGCATACAGGACTGTTCTACAAATTTATTGAAAGTGGTGTAGGGGGTAAAACATGAAATTAAATCAATGTATACTGGCAATACGTCCAGTATTAAAATTGTCAAGAAAATAACAGAATTCTTTAACCAGGGGCGGGGCCTTTGCCAGGGTTGCAATCTGAGCCCTTGACTCTTCAATATTTACATCAACGAATTGGACACTACTCTAGAAAAATCCTCAGTCCCTGGTGTTAGTCTCCACAACTCACATTTTCTGTCACCCACAGCACATGGCCTACAGCAAAGCCTGGACCTGCTAGAGCAGTACTGCCAGACCTGGGCCCTGTCAATAAACCCCAAAAAGACTAAAGTAATGATTTTCCAGAGAAGATCCAGATCTCAGGGAATTAGACAAAAGTTCCTAATTGGTACAAAATATAGTACTGCACACACTACAATTACTTAGGTTTAAAAATATTCTCAACTGGACACCTTAATGAGGCAGTGAATGAACACAGAGAGAGAGAAACCACGCAGAACATTCTACACCATTAAAAACAAATTCAAATTGAAATACCTAATAAAATGTGGCTAAAACTAATTGAATTTGTCATTGAACCAATAGCACTTTATGGCAGTGAGGTGTGGGGTCCACTTGCAAAACAAGATTTAATCAAATGGGACAAACACCCCATTGAAACTCTGCATGCAGAGTCCAGAGGAAAACTACAAAAAATGCATGCAGGGCAGAATTTGGCCAATATCCACTAATAATATATGTATTTTTAAAGCAATTACGTTTTGGAAACATCTAAAATACAGTGACCCCGTCTCATATCATTACCGTGCCCTGCAATGCCAAGAGCTGAGCAAAGAAAAGAGTCCCCTCATCCAGCTGGTCCTGGGGCTGAGTTCACAAACTTGTCCTGAGGCTTCAGTGTGTTCGTAGAACAAGAACATCCAATTAATCAGAATAAACCAAATTACAGTCAAAACAAAACTACACTGCTCAAAAAAATAAAGGGAACACTTAAACAACACAATGTAACTCCAAGTCAATCACACTTCTGTGAAATCAAACTGTCCACTTAGGAAGCAACACTGATTGACAATACATTTCACATGCTATTGTGCAAATGGAATAGACAACAGGTGGAAATTATAGGCAATTAGCAAGACACCCCCAATAAAGGAGTAGTTCTGCAGGTGGTGACCAGACCACTTCTCAGTTCCTATGCTTCTTGGCTGATGTTTTGGTCACTTTTGAATGCTGGCGGTGCTTTCACTCTAGTGGTAGCATGGGACGAAGTCTACAACCCACACAAGTGGCTCAGGTATTGCAGCTCATCCAGGATGGCACATTAATGCGAGCTGTGGCAAGAAGGTTTGCTGTATCTGTCTGCGTAGTGTCAGAGCATGGAGGCGATACCAGGAGACAGGCCGGTACATCAGGAGACTTGGAGGAGGCCGTAGGAGGGCAACAACCCAGCAGCAGGACCGCTACCTCCGCCTTTGTGCAAGGAGGAGCAGGAGGAGCACTGCCAGAGCCCTGCAAAATGACCTCCAGCAGGCCACAAATGTGCATGTGTCTGCTCAAACGGTCAGAAACAGACTCCATGAAGGTGGTATGAGGGCCCAATGTCCACAGTTGGGGGTTGTGCTTACAGCCCAACACCGTGCAGGACGTTTGGCATTTGCCAGAGAACACCAAGATTGGCAAATTCACCACTGGCGCCCTGTGCTCTTCACAGATGAAAGCAGGTTCACACTGAGCACATGTGACAGACGTGACAGTCTGGAGACGCCGTGGAGAACGTTCTGCTGCCTGCAACATCCTCCAGCATGACCGGTTTGGCGGTGGGTCAGTCATGGTGTGGGGTGGCATTTCTTTGGGGGGCCGCACAGCCCTCCATGTGTTCGCCAGAGGTAGCCTGACTGCCATTAGGTACCGAGATGAGATCCTCAGACCCCTTGTGAGACCATATGCTGGTGCGGTTGGCCCTGGGTTCCTCCTAATGCAAGACGATGCTTGACCTCATGTGGCTGGAGTGTGTCAATAGTTCCTGCAAGAGAAAGGCATTGATGCTGTGGACTGGCCCGCCCGTTCCCCAAACCTGAATCCAATTCAGCACATCTGGGACATCATGTCTCGCTCCATCCACCAACGCCACGTTTCACCACAGACTGTCCAGGAGTTGGCGGATGCTATTGTCCAGGTCTGGGAGGAGATCCCTCAGGAGACCATCCGCCACCTCATCAGGAGCATGCCCAGGCATTGTAGGGAGGTCATACAGGCACGTGGAGGCCACACACACCACGAAGCCTCATTTTGACTTGTTTTAAGGACATTACATCAAAGCTGGATCAGTCTGTAGTGTGGTTTTCCACTTTAATTTTGAGTGTGACTCCAAATCCAGACCTCCATGGGTTGATAAATTTGATTTCCATTGACCATTTTTGTGTGATTTTGTTGGCAGCACATTCAACTATGTAAAGAAAAAAGTATTTAATAAGAATATTTCATTAATTCAGATCTAGGATGTGTTATTTTAGTGTTCCCTTTATTTTTTTGAGCAGTGTACAGTGCTTATTGGGAAGCACAAAGCAAAATGCAGTGCTTTCTGGCCCTAAATCGACAGTACAGGCTAACTATTTGACCATGGTTACTGATCAAAACCTTGCTCCCTGTAGAGGAAAGGCTGTGCAACCACTGCACAACAGCAGAATCTGAGACGGAGCTGCATTTCCTGACAAAATATGAAAAGTATAAAACAATTAGAGTGTCATTTCCACAAATTTGAAACCCTTAGTCAAGGTTTCAATTACCTTTCTGATGAGAGTAGGCTACCCATCCTGTTGGGGAGGACACAGCTGTGGGTTGTCAGCACACTACATTGCTGCCTGCCATAAATTGAGGGACAGTGTCTGACAGATCAATCAATCTGCACATGTTCTCTACTGTATGGTTATTTTGACCCTTGTTTATTGTTGTTACTGTTGTCCCATTGACAATTTTGATTATTATTATTTTCATATTGTAAATATCCAAACTAAGCTTTGGCAATATGTACATTGTTACGTCATGCCAATAAAGCAAATTCATTTCAATTGAGAGAGACCGAGAGAGACAGATTAGAAATTAAATATATACGTAACATTCCTGTTAAACTATGCAAGCGCATATTTAGGTGTGTTAATAGATGCATCATTACAATGACAGCTAAGCGAAAGAAACCTGGCCATCTTTATCAGCGTTCAGGTCCTGAAAGATGCCTGTATAAGGGCTGGATTACTTGACAGAGAGAACTTGTTGCGAAGGGGAGCGCCTCGTGATACATCAGAGAGAGTGTATTTTGTTACAAAATACAGCACTGAAGCAGAGAACATTAAAATAATCATTAAAAATTATTGGGGAATCATCCAAAAATGATACGCTACTACACCAAGTCTTTCCTGACCCACCAGTCATAAGCTTGTCCTACCCTAAACGACAAATTAGTGCACAGTTATCTTCCGGGTGACTCTCAAAAAACTTGGCTTGACCACAAACCCAAGGGCTCCTTTAAATGTAACCATTGCAGTAATATTGCACAGAAGAAGTATTTTGTTGACACAGCTTCCAAAATGGAGTATTACTTCAAGCATTTCATTAACTGAAAACCACTCATGTCATCTATTGATTGGAATGTCCACAGTGCAACATGTTCTACATTGGACGGACAAAGAGACGCCTTCAAGACCGCTTATACCCTTTAAACATTTTTCAAAGTATCTCTCTTTCTCATACAGGTATTGCAGAGCTGACTACAATTTTCAATTTCATCCCCCTGAAAAGACATTACAACAAATATTATGGCTGTACTCTAATGTGCTGGTTGATAAAATACATGTAATGTTTGAAAAGGGTATTTTGTTCTTAAATTATATTGTAAATTGGCATGGTAGAGTTGTGTCCTTCATGGAGTTATCAGAATTCCACGGGAAGGTCTGCTCAATCCAAGAGTACAACCAATTGATTACAGCATTTCACCAGAAATGGAAGAGGCAGGTGGCTGGATGAGGTAGGGAACTGGTCTGTCTGCCCATTGATCAGGGTACTCCATTCTGTTTGTTTATGTTTTTATCTGTCGGCCCCAGCCGCACTCAGGCTCTGTGTGTAGTTAATCCGACCCTCTCTGCCCAGTCAACGCTATTTTACCTGCTGTTGTTGTGCTAGCTGATTAGCTGTTGTTGTCTCACCTACTGTTTTAGCTAGCTCTCCCAATCAACACCTGTGATTACTGTATGCCTCGCTGTATGTCTCTCTCAAAAGTCAATACGCCTTGTATACTGTTGTTCATGTTAGTTATCATTGTTTTAGTTTA
Organism: Oncorhynchus clarkii lewisi; assembly: GCF_045791955.1. Taxonomy (NCBI): domain Eukaryota; kingdom Metazoa; phylum Chordata; class Actinopteri; order Salmoniformes; family Salmonidae; genus Oncorhynchus; species Oncorhynchus clarkii. The sequence goes on from NC_092147.1 coordinate 56,055,101, forward strand.
CAATGAAGCCACTAGTTCCACTCTTCATACCATTGATACATCCTTTGTCCCACCTCCCACATATGCGGTGACCTCACCCATTACAACCAGCATGTCCAGTGATACAACCTCTCTCATCATCACCCAGTGCCTGGGCTTACCTCCGCTGTACCCGCACCCCACCATACCCCTGTCTGCGCATTATGCCCTGAATATATTCTACCATGCCCAGAAATCTGCTCCTTTTATTCTTTGTCCCCAACGCTCTAGGCGACCAGTTTTGATAGCCTTTAGCCGCACCCTCATACTACTCCTCCTCTGTTCCGCGGGTGATGTGGAGGTAAACCCAGGCCCTGCATGTCCCCAGGCACCCTCATTTGTTGACTTCTGTGATCGAAAAAGCCTTGGTTTCATGCATGTCAACATCAGAAGCCTCCTCCCTAAGTTTGTTTTACTCACTGCTTTAGCACACTCTGCTAACCCTGATGTCCTTGCAGTGTCTGAATCCTGGCTCAGGAAGGCCACCAAAAATTCTGAGATTTACATACCCAACTATAACATTTTCCGTCAAGATAGAACTGCCAAAGGGGGAGGAGTTGCAGTCTACTGCAGAGATTGCCTGCAGAGTAATGTCATACTTTCCAGGTCCATACCCAAACAGTTCGAACTACTAATTTTAAAAATTACTCTCTCCAGAAATAAGTCTCTCACTGTTGCCACCTGCTACCGACCCCCCTCAGCTCCCAGCTGTGCCCTGGACACCATTTGTGAATTGATCGCCCCCCATCTAGCTTCAGAGTTTGTTCTGTTAGGTGACCTAAACTGGGATATGCTTAACACCCCGGCCGTCCTACAGTCTAAACTAGATGCCCTCAATCTCACACAAATTATCAAGGAACCCACCAGGTACAACCATAAATCTGTAAACACCCTAATAGATATTATCCTGACCAACTTGTTCTCCAACTACACCTCTGCTGTTTTCAATCAGGATCTCAGCGATCACTGCCTCATTGCCTGCATCTGTTATGGGTCAGCGGTCAAACGACCCCCACTCATCACTGTCAAACGCTCCCTAAATCACTTCTGCGAGCAGGCCTTTCTATTCGACCTGGCCCGGGTATCCTGGAAGGATATTGACCTCATCCCGTCAGTAGAGGATGCCTGGTTGTTATTGAGAAGCAATTTCCTCACCATCTTAATTCTTGATACTACCCATCCCACATGCGGGAGCGTAACCATAGCCTCAAACTAATTAGCATGACGCAGCGGACATAAATCTTCCCAGAAAATGTTCCTATTCATGAACATCACAAATGAAATATATTGAGACACAGCTTAGCCTTTTGTTAATCACAGTGTCATCTCAGATTTAAAAAAATATGCTTTACAGCCAACGCTATTTGTGTAAGTTTATCATGGCATAAAGCTATGCTAGGCTCTGCTACCAGCAGGCAACATTTTCACAAAAATAAGAAAAGCAATCAAATTAAATCATTTACCTTTGAAGAACTTCGGATGTTTTCACTCAGGAGACTCGCAGTTAGATAGCAAACATTCCTTTTTTCCAAAAATATTATTTTTGTAGGCGAAATAGCTCCGTTTGTTCATCACGTTTGGCTGAGAAATCGACCGGAAAATGCAGTCACTACAACGCCAAACTTTTTTCCAAGTTAGCTCCATAATATCGACAGAAACATGGCAAACGTTGTTTAGAATCAATCCTCAAGGTGTTTTTCACATAACTATTCGATAATATATCCACCGGGACAATTGGTTTCTCATAAGAAGCGATTGGAAAAATGGCTACTTGTGTACTTTACGCAAGATCTTTTGCGGGAGCCATCATGTGACCACTTGCTAAATGTGGTCCCTTACGGCTATTCTTCAACATAAATGCATAAAAAGACGTCACAATGCTGAAGACACCTTGGGGAATACGTAGAAAACGTAAGCTCATTCGTAGCTCATTCACAGCCATATAAGGAGTCATTGGCATGAGGCGGTTTCAAAAAATGCGACACTTCCTGATTGGATTTTTATCTGGGTTTCACCTGTAACATCAGTTCTGTTGCACTCACAGACAATGTCAGTGTGTTTTCTATCCAAAGCTGTCAATTATTTGCATACTCGAGCATCTTGTCATGACAAAATATCCCGTTTAACCTGTTGCGTCTACCAAACCCGGATCCGGGATTCTATTTACAGACCTAAGCTCATTACCATAACGCAACGTTAACTATTCATGAAAATCGCAAATGAAATGAAATAAATATGCCATCTCTCAAGCTTAGCCTTTTGTAAACAACACTGTCATCTCAGATTTTCAAAATATGCTTCTCAACCATAGGAAAACAATCATTTGTGTAAAAGTGGCTAGCTAGCGTAGCATTTAGCGTTAGCATTAGCGTTAGCATCCAGCACGCAAGATTTCAACAAAAACATAAAAGCCTTCAAATAAAATAATTTACCTTTGAAGAACTTCGGATGTTTTCAATGAGGAGACTCTCAGTTAGATAGCAGATGCTCAGTTTTTCCAAAAAAGATTCTTTGTGAATTCGAAATAGCTCCGTTTTCTACATCACATTTGGCTACCAAAAAAAAAATGAAAATTCAGTCCTCAAAACGCGAACTTTTTTCCAAATTAACTCCATAATATCGACTGAAAACATGGCAAACGTTGTTTAGAATCAATCCTCAAGGTGTTTTTCACATATCTCTTCAATGATATATCGTACGTGGAAGCATGATTTCTCCCCTCAATCAAATGGAAAAGTACAAGCAGCTGGCGTTTGCGCACCGAATTCCACGCAGGACACCAGGCGGACACTTGGAAAATGTAGTCTCTTATGGTCAATCTTCCAATGATATGCCTACAAATACGTCACAATGCTGCTAACACCTTGGGGGAACGACAGAAAGTGTAGGCTCATTCCTTGCGCAATCACAGCCATATAAGGAGACAATGGAAAACAGAGCTTCAGAGATTCTGCTCATTTCCTGCTTGACGCATCATCTTGGTTTCGCCTGTAGAATGAGTTCTGGGGCACTTACAGACAATATCTTTGCAGATTCTGAAACTTCAGAGTGTTTTCTTTCAAAAACTGTCAAGAATATGCATAGTCGAGCATCTTTTCGTGACAAAATATCGCGCTTAAAACGGGAACGTTTTTTATCCAAAAATGAAATAGCGCCCCTAGAGATCAAAGAGGTTAAAACGTTTTTTATCCAAAAATGAAAATACTGCCCCCTAGTTATAAAAGGTTAAATAAGCATGACCCTTTCAAAAAATTTAGAACTAAGAACAGATATAGCCCTTCGTTCAGACTTGACTGCCCTCGGCCAGCACAAAAACATCCAGTGACGTATTGCACTAGCATCGAATTGTCCCCGCGATATGCAACTTTTCAGGGAATTCAGGAACCAATACATACAGTCAGTTAGGAAAGCAAAGGCTAGCTTTTTCAAGCAGAAATGTGCATCCTGTAGCTCTAACTCCAAAAATATCTGGGACACTAAAGTCCATGGAGAACAAGAGCACCTCCTCCCAGCTGCCCACTGCACTGAGGCTAGAATCATAAAACACGGGACGAGATGTTAAAAACTGTCAATTGTGCCAATAGATGGAATGCACTCGTATGAGATTTGCCGTGATGTTGACAGAGTGGCATGGGAGGTTTATTTCTTAGACTGGGTTAAGATGTCAATTTTGGGACACATCCTCAGTAGTGTGCCTTCGAATCAGTGGGTGTTTCGGCCTTTAATCACTAAACACTCTCATCAAAGGTGGCCAGCTAAAGGGTGATCAAGCCTTAGCTTGTGTCCCATGCCCAATTAAGATGTCCCACGGGACTATGCAAGGCAGGGGCGTCCTCTTCCCTGAGCCAGTCCTACAGCTGACCGCATACCTCATATGCCCTCCTCAAGTTGGAGGGATCTGAATTGGGTTCTCAGGTGGGGGTGGGGGTCATGAAGTTATAGCCCAGCAAGGGTCGTTCCGTTTGATCCAGATCCACTGGCTGCCTCTTTCAGCTGCTTGAGAAACTGCTCTGACGGTCTGCCGCAGAGCCTGTCCATGGATTCCAAGTTCTTTCAGCAACCTGATGGTGGAAGAAGCCACGAATCCTCTGCATCCCACTTCAACTGGCCAGTCTTTTGCATTCCAGCCACGCTGAGTTGCGTCTGCTGCCAACTCTGTGTAACGCAGTTTCTTACGCTCGTAGGCCTCTTCAACAGAGTTTTCCCACGGGACTGTGAGCTCTATGATGTACACAGCCTTTCGTGAAGGGGACCAGAGTACCATGTCTGGCCTAAGGTTGGTAGAAGCAATCTCAGGTGGAAAAATTAGTTGCTGGCCAATATCGACAAGCATTTTCCAGTCCCGGGCCATGGCTAGGTGTCCAGTTTCTGGCTTTGTAGGAGGATACTTGGGCCTTTTCTGTCCCTCCCGGATGAATGTTGTTGTTTTGACGGGATTGCTTGTTTTTGGAGGTAATGAATTGGTTGCACTCCTCTTGGTCTCAAGTGCTGCAGCCAGGCTCTTGAGGACCTGATTGTGCCTCCAGGTGTAGCGGCCTTGTGAGAGGCTGGTCTTGCAACCTGTCATTATATGCCTGAGAGTCGCTGGAGCTGGGCAGAGGGGGCAGGTCGAGTCCTCGCCATACCATTGATGTAGATTTTTTGGTGATGGAAGCACATCATAAACAGCTCTTATGATGAAGCTGATGTTGCTTGCCTCCATTTGCCAAAGCTCACTCCAGTTGATCTTTCTCCTCTCCAGGCCTTCCCACCGCGTCCTTTGCCCTTGTTTAGCAAGAGAGACAGCCTTTGCACTTCTTGCAGTCTCCTCCTGTCTGCGCACCTCCTCGACCACCAGCTTCCTGCGTTCAGATGTTGTTGCCTTATGGAACGTTGGTTTGCTTGCTGCCAGGCCAAAGCCTCCTCTTCCATGCTGGATATTCCCCACAATGTCTTGGTGTCTCAGGGCTGATGTTGCTTGCTGCACAGCCTTGGATGATGTCCATTTCCGTCCAGTTTGTAGGGGAGATGCAGCCTTGCTAATGGTCTGGTCTTTGGAGTCCTTCAATGTCATCTGAAGTCTTACTTTAGAGCACTTGTACTCCTCCGTTAGACTTGTAAGAGGTAGTTCAAGGACCCCTTTGCCATAGAGGCCGATGTTACTCAAGCATCGTGGGACACCCAGCCATTTCTTCACGTATGAGGTAATGGTTCGCTCCATCTTCTCCACTGTTGTTATTGGGACCTCATAGACGGTGAGTGGCCACATTACCCGGGGGAGAAGTCCAAACTGTAGGCACCAAAGCTTGAGCCTACCAGGCAGTAGGGTCTTGTTGATGTTCTCAAGACCGTCGGCGATGTCCTGCCTTACTTGCTGCACTTGATCTTTATCCCGGAGGCTTTCGTTGTACCATCTACCCAGGCTCTTGATGGGTTGCTCAGACACCGTTGGTATCGGGTCATCTCCAATGCAGAACCTCACATCTTTAAGCTGTCCCTTGACTATGGAAATGCTTCGAGATTTGCTTGGCTTGATTTTCATCCGGGCCCACTTGATGTTATCCTGCAGTTTTGCAAGTAGCCGCCTGGTGCATGCTGCAGTGGTGGTCAGTGTAGTCATGTCATCCATGTATTCTCGGATAGGTGGGAGACGGAGCCCTTCCTTAGTTCTCTCACCGCCGACCACCCATCTCGATGCCCTGATGATGACTTCCATGGCCATAGTGAAGGCCAGAGGAGAAATTGTACAGCCTGCCATTATGCCTACTTCCAAGCGCTGCCATGTTGAAGTCAGGTGTTGTGAAACACAATTGCAGGTCTTGGAAATAGGCCTTTACCAGTGTAGTGATGGGTTCAGGTACGTGGAAAAAGTTGAAGGATTCCCAGAGGAGTTCATGGGGAACTGAGCCAAAGGCATTGGCCAGGTCGAGGAAGATGACATAGAGGTCTCTCTTGTCCTTCTTAGCTGTTTGGATCTGGTGCCAAATCATACTAGTATGTTCCAGGCAACCAGAGAAACCAGGAATGCCTGCTTTCTGTACAGATGTATCAATGTACTTGTTCCTTTCCAGATAAGTGGACAGCCTCTGTGCTATTATACTGAAAAAGATCTTCCCTTCGACGTTGAGAAGGGAGATTGGTCGGAATTGACTGATGTCTGTGCCATCCTTCTCTTTCGGGATTAGCACACCACCAGCCCTTCGCCATGTATTTGGTATTATTTCCTTCTGCCACACTATCCTCATGAGCCTCCAAAGAAAGCGTAGAACATCCGGGGCGTTCTTGTAGAGCTTGTATGGTACTCCATTAGGCCCAGGAGCCGAGGCCGCTCTTGCTCTTCGGACAACGTTCTCTACTTCCCTCCATTTTGGAGGGTCAGTGTCCAGATTGAATTCTGGTGGTTGAATAGGTGGGATGTCATGTGGGATGATTATCTGCTCATGCCTTTTCATGTCCTGGTGGACCTTTTCCAGATGTTCTTCCAGTTCAGGCTTTGGAGTTTTTAGGATTCCGCACTTTTCCTTTGCGAAGAGATCTTTGACAAACTTAAAGGGTTTTTTATAGAACTGTGTTCTTGAGTGTTCCTTCTTCCTACAAAGTTTCCTTAAGTTTTCCGCTCTTCGCAAGGTTGCCAGCCGACATTTAATGTCTGCTTGGAGTAGCATGAGACCTTCTCTCTCTGCATCAGAGGCCTTCTTCCACTGCTTCCTCAGCTGCCTTCTCTCTCTGACAAGTATCTCGATCTCCTGCTGCCTCCTAGATTTGGCTGGCGCGGGTGGTGTCTTGCCACTTCTCCTTTCGTTTACTCCAAAGCGCTCTTCTCCGTAGTGGTAGATAATGTCTCCCATCCTTTCAAGCTTTTTCTCTGCTGTTCCTACCTGTTGTTCCAAGATTTTTGTCAGGTCGTTGTTGATTGTTTCCCACTCTCTCTTTTCAACAGCTTTGGGCCACTTCACACTCGGTCTGTGCCCTTTGATCTTTTCCTGTTTTAGAGGTCTCTGTGGTTGGGTGAGTTCATCCACCTGTGCTTGTGTTATCCTCCTCGGTTACAGGGGTGCTGATGCTCTGCGAACTTTGGTTTGCGTCCCGTCGCTGTGCTTCATTCGACTGATTTGACTGGCTGCTTCGTAAGAAGTACTGGTCAATGCGAGGTCCCTGTCTCTGCTCTCCCAAGCACCTTTTCCTCCCTTGATGGATCCTTAACCCCCTTGCCGATGTTATTCTCTCCCAACCACAGCTGCACGCCTGAAGTGTGTGTCCTGCTGCTGTTATGGTTGTCTCATGTGCTGTGTTCCTACTCGTAGTCGTTTCCGTTCCTGGGTCCGTAACCATGTGATCAGTCATTGAGCCATCTTGCGCCCCAGCTCTCGCAGGCTCTAGGGGTATGTTCCTTTGTTGACTTTCAGTAGCACTTAGCGGGTGTCTCCAACATACTGAAACAGCGTCGGAGACTGCCAACATGGGTAGCTAGCCCATGACAGCCCCAGTGGGGTCTATTCCCTCCGGTCAGCTGTCTCTCCAAGCTGTCACACAGACTTTCCTATGTTGTCAGCTGTCCTTTCACAGCAGTCACTGGACTGGTCCAGATGATCAGAATCATTAAACACGGGACGAGATGTTAAAAACTGTCCATTGTGCCAATAGATGGAATGCACTCGCATGAGATTTGCCGTGATGTTGACAGAGTGGCATGGGAGGTTTATTTCTTAGACTGGGTTAAGATGTCAATTTTGGGACACATCCTCAGTAGTGTGCCTTCGAATCAGTGGGTGTTTCGGCCTTTAATCACTAAACACTCTCATCAAAGGTGGCCAGCTAAAGGATGATCAAGCCTTAGCTTGTGTCCCATGCCCAATTAAGATGTCCCACGGGACTATGCAAGGCAGGGGCGTCCTCTTCCCTGAGCCAGTCCTACAGCTGACCGCATACCTCATATGCCCTCCTCAAGTTGGAGGGATCTGAATTGGGTTCTCAGGTGGGGGTGGGGGGTCATGAAGTTATAGCCCAGCAAGGGTCGTTCCGTTTGATCCAGATCCACTGGCTGCCTCTTTCAGCTGCTTGAGAAACTGCTCTGACGGTCTGCCGCAGAGCCTGTCCATGGATTCCAAGTTCTTTCAGCAACCTGATGGTGGAAGAAGCCACAAATCCTCTGCATCCCACTTCAACTGGCCAGTCTTTTGCATTCCAGCCACGCTGAGTTGCGTCTGCTGCCAACTCTGTGTAACGCAGTTTCTTACGCTCGTAGGCCTCTTCAACAGAGTTTTCCCACGGGACTGTGAGCTCTATGATGTACACAGCCTTTCGTGAAGGGGACCAGAGTACCATGTCTGGCCTAAGGTTGGTAGAAGCAATCTCAGGTGGAAAAATTAGTTGCTGGCCAATATCGACAAGCATTTTCCAGTCCCGGGCCATGGCTAGGTGTCCAGTTTCTGGCTTTGTAGGAGGATACTTGGGCCTTTTCTGTCCCTCCCGGATGAATGTTGTTGTTTTGACGGGATTGCTTGTTTTTGGAGGTAATGAATTGGTTGCACTCCTCTTGGTCTCAAGTGCTGCAGCCAGGCTCTTGAGGACCTGATTGTGCCTACAGGTGTAGCGGCCTTGTGAGAGGCTGGTCTTGCAACCTGTCATTATATGCCTGAGAGTCGCTGGAGCTGGGCAGAGGGGGCAGGTCGAGTCCTCGCCATACCATTGATGTAGATTTTTTGGTGATGGAAGCACATCATAAACAGCTCTTATGATGAAGCTGATGTTGCTTGCCTCCATTTGCCAAAGCTCACTCCAGTTGATCTTTCTCCTCTCCAGGCCTTCCCACCGCGTCCATTGCCCTTGTTTAGCAAGAGAGACAGCCTTTGCACTTCTTGCAGTCTCCTCCTGTCTGCGCACCTCCTCAACCACCAGCTTCCTGCGTTCAGATGTTGTTGCCTTATGGAACGTTGGTTTGCTTGCTGCCAGGCCAAAGCCTCCTCTTCCATGCTGGATATTCCCCACAATGTCTTGGTGTCTCAGGGCAGATGTTGCTTGCTGCACAGCCTTGGATGATGTCCATTTCCGTCCAGTTTGTAGGGGAGGTGCAGACTTGCTAAGGAAACACTGTGACCATGATAAATCCACGATAATTGAGAATTTCAGTAAGCATTTCTCTACGGCTGGCCATGCTTTCCTCCTGGCTACCCCAACCCCCAGCCAACAGCTCTGCACCCCCAGCAGCGACTTTCCCAAGCCTCCCCAGGTTCTCCTTCAACCAAATGCAGATGTTCTGAAAGAGCTGCAATACCTGGACCCGTACAAATCAGCTGGGCTAGACAATCTGGAACTTCTCTTTCTAAAATGATCCACCACCATTGTTGCAACCCTTATTACTAGTCTGTTCAAAATCTCTTTCATATTGTCCAAGATTCTTAAAGATTGGAAAGCTGCTGTGGTCATCCCCCTCTTCTAAGGGGGTGACACTCTAGACCCAAACAGTTACAGACCTATACCCATCCTGCCCTGCCTTTCTTAATCCTTTAAAGCCAAGTTAACAATCAGATCACTGATCATTTCAAATCCCACCATACCTTCTCCGCTGTGCAATCCGGTTTCCGAGCTGGTCAAGGGTGCACCTCAGCCACGCTCAAGGTACTAAACGATATCATAACCGCCATCGATAAAAGACAGTGCTGTGCAGCCGTCTTCAGCGACCTGACCAAGGCATTCGACTCTGTCAATCACCGTATTCTTATTGGTTTCTCAAATGACTGCATCGCCTGGTTCATTAACTGCTTCTCAGACAGAGTTCAGTGTGTCAAATCGGAGGACCTGTTGGTACCCCTTCTATGGGGGTACCACAGGGTTAAATTCTCGGGCTGACTCTTTTCTCTGTATTTATCAATGATGTCGCTATTGCTGTGGGTGATTCCATGATCCACCTCTACACAGACGACACCATCCTGTAGACATCTGGCCCTTCTTTGTACACTGTGTTAACAAACGTCCAAATGAGCTTCAATGCCATAGAGCACTTATTTCGTGGCCTCCAACTGCTCTTAAATGCTAGTAAAACTAAATGCATGCTCTTCAACCGATCGCTGCACTCACCCACCCACCCGACTAGCATCACTACTCTGGACAGTTGTGACTTAGAATATGTGGAAAACTACAAATACCTAGGTGTCTGACTAGACTGTAAACTCTCCTTCCAGACATCTCCAATTCAAAATTAAATCTAGAATCGGCTTCCCATTTCGCAGCCTCCTTCACTCACGCTGCAAAACATACCCTTGTAAAACTGACTATCCTACCGATCCTCGACTTCGGCGATGTCATTTACAAAATTTGCTTCCAACACTCTACTCAGCAAACTGGATGCAGGCTATCACAGTGCATCCATTTTGTCACCAAAGCCCAGTATACCACCCAGCACTTCGACCTGTATGCTCTCGTTGGCTGGCCCTCGCTACATATTTGTCACCAGTCCCATTGGCTCCAGGTCATCTGTAAGTCTTTGCTAGGTAGAGCTCAGCCTTATCTTAGCCCACTAGTCACCAATACAACACCCACCCATAGCACGCGCTCCAGCAGGTATATCTCACTGGTCATCCTCAAAGCCAACACTTCCTTTCGCCGCCTTTCCTTCCAGTTCTCTGCTGCCAATGACTGGAACAAATTGCAGAAATCGCTGAAGTTGAAGACTTATATCTCCCTCACTAACTTTTAAGCATCAGCTATCTGAGCAGCTAACCGATCGCTGCAGCTGTACACAGCCCATCTGTAGATAGCCCATCCAACTACCTACCTCATACCCATATTGTTTTTATTGACTTTTTTTGCTCTTTTGCACACCAGTATTTCTACTTGCATATCATCATCTGCACATCTATCACTCCGGTATTTAATTGCTAAATTGTAATTACTTTGCTTCTATTGGCCTATTATTGCCTTACCACCTTACTACATTTGCCTACACTGTATATAGATTTTCTATTGTGTTTTTGACTGTACTTTATCCCATGTGTAACTCTGTGTTGTTGTTTTCTTTCCCACTGCTTTGCTTTATTTTGGCCAGGTCGCAGTTGTAAATGAGAACTTGTTCTCAACTGGCCTACCTGGTTAAATAAAGGTGAAATAAATAACAAATAAATAAAACTCTAATTTCACTCAAGTATGACAATAAATATACCTTAATAGAAAATGAGTCAGTATAAGTGAAAGTCACCCAGAAAATGCTACTTGAATAAAAGGTTTTAAATGTGTCTAAAGTAAATGTAATTTTTTAAATATACTTAAGCATCAAAAGTAAAAGTATAAATCATTTACAATTCCTTAAGCAAACCAGATGGCACAATTTTCTTGTTTGTTTAATTTACGGTATAGCCAGGGGCATAGTTCAACACTTAGACATAATTTACAAACCAAGCATTTGTCTTAAGTGAGTCCGCCAGATCAGAGACAGTATTGAAGACCAGGAATGTTTTCTTGATAAGAACGTGAATTGGACCATTTTCCTGTCGTGCTAAACATTCAAAATGTAACACGTACTTTTGGGTGTAAAGGAAAATGTATGGAGTAAAAGGTTGATTATTTTCTTTAGGAATGTAGTGAAGTAAAATTATTTAAGTACTTTACACCACTGTGTGTGCACATGTATAACCATTCAGACATGTGGGGGTTCGGTATGTGAGTGTGTTCCAGGAGAAACTCATTAAGGCAGAGGGGAGTGGGAGTAGAAAGCCCAGTAGAGAGGTCTATTTACCCTGTAGTCTGTAGTTAAGGACTGAGGGGGTGGACACAGCATAGGAGGGTTTATACGGCTTGACTGGCACTATTCTAAAGGCATCAGCATGCTTCAGTTCTGTTGGGCCTAGCTGAGCTCGGGTAGCCAAACCGAACGAGTGTGCTTGCATACTCACTTAAAAGACCTTCACGAGAAAAAAGAGACAATAGTACTGTTTGTCCATTTTGAGATGCCATAGCCAGTATAGGCTTCTTCAAAATAGTCAGAATTAATAAATTATAACTCAAGAAGTCTGTGATTCATTTTTAAGTTGTTGCCGAGGAGATTGTAGTCGCGCAATTTTGCATCTGACTATGATGTTTGGTCAGTATTTCTCAAGTGAAAAAAAAATCCATGATTTGCATCATGAGTCATCTCTCATTGAATGACACTTCAACGAAGAATCTCTACTGTTGAACAACTGCCGACAAGGGTGTTCTCCGTTTTGCTCTATGACCCCCACAAGTGTCACAGTAATCATCTGAAGGTAACCCGGTACAGGTAAAAAATAAATGAATGGAAGTATGGAGGTATTTTTTTACCAACAAAAACAATTGGTTAAATAGAGTGGCTTGCGAAAGTATTCACCCCCTTGGCATGTTTCCTATTTTGTTGCCTTACAACCTGGAATTAAAATTGATTTTTGGAGGGGGGTTTGTATCATTTGATTTACACAACATGCCTACCACTTTGAAGGTACAAAATATTTTTTATTGTTCAACAAACAGGTAATAAGACAACAACAAAAAAATAACTTGAGCATGCATAACTATTCACCCCCCCAAAGTCAATACTATATAGAGCCACCCTTTGCAGAAAATACAGCTGCAAGTCTCTTGGGGTATGTCTCTATAAGCTTGGCACATCGAGCCACTAGGATTTTTGCTCATTCTTCAAGACAAAACTGCTCCAGCTCCTTCAAGTTGGATGGGTTCTGCTGGTGTACAGCAGTCTTTAAGTCATAACACAGATTCTTAATTGGATTGAGGTCTGGGCTTTGACTAGGCCATTCCAAGACATTTAAATGTTTCCCTTAAACCACTCGAGTGTTGCTTTAGCAGTATGCTTAGGTTCCTGGTCCTGTTGGAAGGTGAACCTCTGTCCTAGTCTCAAATCTCTGGAAGACTGAAACCGTTTTCCCTCAAGAATTTCCCTGTATTTAGCGCCATTCATCATTCTTTCAATTCTGAAAAGTTTCCCTGACCCTGCCGACTGGGAAACTGCCACCACTATGATGCTGCCACCACCATGCTTCACTGTGGGGATGGTGTTCTGGAGGTGATGAGAGGTGTTGAGTTTGTGCCAGACATAGCATTTTCCTTTATGGCCAAAAAGCTACATTTTAGTCTCATCTGACCAGAATACCTTTTAGTCATCTGTTTGGGGAGTCTCCCAACATGCCCTTTGGCGAACACCAAATGTGTTATTTTTTTTCTTTAAGCATGGCTTTTTTTCTGGCCACTCTTCCATAAAGGCCAGCTCTGTGGAGTGTGCAGCTTTAAGTGGTCCTATGGACAGATACTCCAATCTCCGCTGTGGAGCTTTGCAGCTCCTTCAGGGTTATCTTTAGTCTCTTTGTCTCTTTAATAATGGATTTAATGGTGCTCTGTGAGATGTTCAAAGTTTTGGATATTTTTTTATAACTCAAACTTGATCTGTACTTCAACAAAACTTTGTCCTTGACCTGTTTGGAGAGCTCCTTGGTCTTCATGGTGGCACTTGCTAGGTGTACCCTCTTGCATAGTGGTGTTGCAGACTCTGGAACCTTTCAGAACAGGTGTATATATACTGAGATCATGTGACAGTTAAATATAGTCCACCTGTGTGCAATCTACCTACTTATGTGACTTCTGAAGTTAATTGTTTGCACCAGATCTCTTTGCTTCGTAGCAAAGGGATTGAACACACCAATTTTTTTAGAATGTTTAGAAATAAGTCATTTTTTTCATTTCACTTCACCAATTTGGACTATTTTGCATGAAATATAAATACATTCAAATTACAGGTTGTAATGCAACATAATAGGAAAAACACCAAGGGGGATGAACACTTTTGCAAGGTACTGTATATGTCCAAAATACAAAAATATTTACTCAGCTTTCTTAAATTTCAGGACAGACACTTCAAAACCTTATTCTTTATGATAAATTTTTTGACTGTCTGTTTAGCCATTTGTGAATGTGTTACTCAATGCGTTTCTATGAGCTATTGTAGTAAAGTCAATATTTTATCAAAATGTTCTAATATTCAAAATCAAATAGCTAAACGATAATATGTTAGCTTAGTAGAACCCCCCCCTTAAAGGCTTAGACTTTTAGAGATTTGAACAGTTAACCTCTCTGCGCACTGAACCCGGTAGCGGGCTGAAATTCCATAACATATGGTGATCCCTACATAAATAGTCATATTAAACATTCATGAAAATACAAGTGTCTCACATGTATCGAAAGCCTAGAATCTTGCTAATCCAACTGCGTTGTCAGATTTAAAAAAGGATTTACTGCTAAAGAATACGATGCGATTATCTGAGGATAGAGCCCCATAAAAAAATACTATTTCAACCAGCACAGGCTAACAAAATCACAAACTGCATTAAAATAAATTGTTTACCTTTGATGATCTTCGTCTGTTTGCAATCCCAATGCTCATTGTTACACAATGAATGATCTTTTCTTTGATCAAATCTGTTTTTATAGCCTTACACAAAACATTTTGTCTCATTCCATTTTCGACGACACATTCGAGGGTAAATACCCACACAAAACGTGACTTTTCCAGTCATGTTTGGTTTCATTGCAATCAACTGGTTTGTTTGTAACACACCCAAACCTGATGGGCCATTTCGCGGGACGTATTGACTGATAGAAACCGATTTGAAGACAACAAGTAATGACATCACTGTGCACCAATGATATGACCACTGTTTCGTTGATTGACTGTATTTTAACCCAATGACCACTGATCGTCTTGAAATCTAGCTGGGTAGATAGCCAATGAGCTGAGGTAAACGGCAATACGCAATGGTTATGTATTGGAAGACCAACCCATGTAGTAAAGTCCGGCGTAAAGAGAGTCATTCGCTTTTGAAGTGTTATATTGGTAGGAGCTACGTATATTACGCACAGCTTTGTTTGGTAAATGCAGAGATTCAGTAGTTTATATATTAATCAGTATGGCGACTAAGTCAGGGAAAGCTAAATCGAAGTCTAGATAAATTTTTTTTCACCTTTATTTAACCAGGTAGGCTAGTTGAGAACAAGTTCTCATTTACAACTGCGACCTGGCCAAGCTAAAGCATAGCAGTGTGAACAGACAACACAGAGTTACACATGGAGTAAACAAGTCAATAACACAGTAGAAAAAAATGAAAATAAGAGAGTCTATATACATTGTGTGCAAAAGGCATGAGGAGGTAGCCAAATAATTACAATTTTGCAGATTAACACGAGTTATAAATGATCAGATGGTCATGTACAGGTAGAGAAACTGGTGTGCAAAAGAGCAGAAAAGGAAATAAATATAAACAGTATGTGGATGAGGTAGGTCAATTGGGTGGGCTATTTACCGATAGACTATGCACAGCTGCAGCGATCGGTTAGCTGCTCAGATAGCAGATGTTTGAAGTTGGTGAGGGAGATAAAAGTCTCAGGTGTAAACACAATTTTAGAGGAAATTGATCGGAAAAGTGAGACAGAGATTGTTGTAGGACGATTCATTTACCGATTCCCAAGTGGAGGAATATTTTTTGAACGGAGAGAACATGTTTTGGACTGGTAAGTTCTTCTCATGCTAATGCGCTTGTTTGAAATTAATAATATAACACATTATTTGTGATTTTTTTTAATTTTAGAAGCAATATATTAAAATGTAATGTAATGAAATGTGAGATGCGTGTGTCTGCCGCCCCACCCCAACCCACATGAAATAGCCTATTTGAGGCTGAATATGCATATCCTTGGTTCTGTGCCTGAGCTACAGTCAGTTAGATGTGGGTATGTCTTCAGGCAGAAATTGAAAAAAGTAGGGTGGTAGCTATATGAAGTTAAAAGTGTAAAAACGTGTTAAGTCCAGTAGCAAATATCGAATCCTCTTCAAAGTTCTATACATACAATGTTGGAGCGCCAGTTTGCTGTCTAACGTATCAAATAACTAAAAACATGGTATTACCGTAAAGAGATTGTGTGGTCCTGTAGAGCATGGGGCTTGCAAAGCCAGGATTGTGGGTTTGAGTCCAGCTGGGGGCCACCCATATGAAAATGAATGTTTTGTGAATGACTGAGAGCTAATGTGCATATGTGTGTCTGCCTCAGATTCACAGAGTTCCTGGAGCCCTTTGAGAGAGTAATCCAACCAGAGGAGCTATGGCTCTACAAAAACCCCTTGGTGGAGTCAGACCACATCCCTAAGAGGGTCATGTTCGTAAGTGACACACACACAGACAGATAGGAGCACACACATGCACACACCATCATCATCACCATCATCCTCATCCCACTCATTCTATTACCTCTCACAAATTAGCCCCAGTAAGCCAGTGACTCAGCCCCTGTAATAGGGTTAGAGGCAGAGAATCCCAGTGGAAAGAGGGGAACCGGCCAGGCAGAGACAGCAAGGGCGGTTCGTTGCTCCAGAGCCTTTCCGTTCACCTTCCCACTCCTGGGCCAGACTACACTCAATCATATGACCCACTGAAGAGATGAGTCTTCAGTAAAGACTTAAAGGTTGAGACCGAGTTTGCGTCTCTGACATGGGTAGGCAGACCGTTCCATAAAAATGGAGCTCTATAGGAGAAAGCCCTGCCTCCAGCTGTTTGCTTAGAAATTTTAGGGACAATTAGGAGGCCTGCGTCTTGTGACCGTAGCGTACGTGTAGGTGTGTACGGCAGGACCAAATCAGAGAGATAGGTAGGAGCAAGCCCATGTAATGCTTTGTAGGTTAGCAGTAAAACCCTTGAAATCAGCCCTTGCTTTGACAGGAAGCCAGTGTAGGGAGGCTAGCACTGGAGTAATATGATCAAATTTTTTGGTTCTAGTCAGGGTTCTAGCAGCCGTATTTAGCACTAACTGAAGTTTATTTTGTGCTTTATCCGGGTAGCCGGAAAGTTGAGCATTGTAGTAGTCTATCCTAGAAGTGACAAAAGCATGGATACATTTTTCTGCATCATTTTTGGACAGAAAGTTTCAGATTTTTGCAATGTTACGTAGATGGAAAAAAGCTGTCCTTGAAATGGTCTTGATATGTTCTTCAAAAGAGAGATCAGGGTCCAGAGTAACGCCGAGGTCCTTCACAGTTTTATTTGAGACGACTGTACAACCATTAAGATAAATTGTCAGATTCAACAGAAGATCTCTTTGTTTCTTGGGACCTAGAACAAGCATCTCTGTTTTGTCCGAGTTTAAAAGTAGAAAGTTTGCAGCCATCCACTTCCTTATGTCTGAAACACATGCTTCTAGCGAGGGCAATTTTGGGGCTTCACCATGTTTCATTGAAATGTACAGCTGTGTGTTATCCGCATAGCAGTGAAAGTTAACATTATGTTTTCGAATGACATCCCCAAGAGGTAAAATTTATAGTGAAAACAATAGTGGTCCTAAAACGGAACCTTGAGGAACACCGAAATGTACAGTTGATTTGTCAGAGGACAAACCATTCACATAGACAAACTGATATCTTTCCGACAGATAAGATCTAAACAAGGCCAGAACTTGTCCGTGTAGACCAATATGGGTTTCCAATCTCTCCAAAATAATGTGGTGATCGATGGTATCAAAAGCAGCACTAAGGTCTAGGAGCACGAGGACAGATGCAGAGCCTCGGTCTGATGCCATTAAAAGGTCATTTACCACCTTCACAAGTGCAGTCTCAGTGCTATGATGGGGTCTAAAACCAGACTGAAGCATTTCGTATACATTGTTTGTCTTCAGGAAGGCAGTGAGTTGCTGCGCAACAGACTTTTCTAAACTTTTTGAGAGGAATGGAAGATTCGATATAGGCCGATAGTTTTTTATATTTTCTGGGTACAGGTTTGGCTTTTTCAAGAGAGGCTTTATTTCTGCCACTTTTAGTGAGTTTGGTACACATCCGGTGGATAGAGAGCCGTTTATTATGTTCAACATAGGAGGGCCAAGCACAGGAAGCAGCTCTTTCAGTAGTTTAGTTGGAATAGGGTCCAGTATGCAGCTTGAAGGTTTAGAGGCCATGATTATTTTCATCATTGTGTCAAGAGATATAGTACTAAAACACTTGAGCGTCTCTCTTGATCCTAGGTCCTGGCAGAGTTGTGCAGACTCAGGACAACTGAGCTTTGAAGGAATACGCAGATTTAAAGAGGAGTCCGTAATTTGCTTTCTAATAATCATGATCTTTTCCCCAAAGAAGTTCATGAATTTATCACTGCTAAAGTGAAAGCCATCCTCTCTTGGGGAATGCTGCTTTTTAGTTAGCAGTATCAAAAAGGAATTTTGGATTGTTCTTATTTTCCTCAATTAAGTTAGAAAAGTATGGATGATCGAGCAGCAGTAAGGGCTCTTCGGTACTGCACGGTACTGTCTTTCCAAGCTAGTCGGAAGACTTCCAGTTTGGTGTGGCGCCATTTCCGTTCCAATTTTCTGGAAGCTTGCTTCAGAGCTCGGGTATTTTCTGTGTACCAGGGAGCTAGTTTCTTATGAGAAATGTTTTTAGTTTTTAGGGGTGCAACTGCATCTACGGTATTGCGCAAGGTTAAATTGAGTTCCTCAGTTAGGTGGTTAACTGATTTTTGTCCTCTGGCGTCCTTGGGTAGACAGAGGGAATCTGGAAGGACATCAAGGAATCTTTGTGTTGTCTGTGAATTTATGTTTGGAAAAATAACGCTCCCAAAGTAAACGGCCTATTTTTCAGGACCAGATGCGAGAATATGCATATCATTGACAGATTAGGATAGAAAACACTCCAAAGTTTCCAAAACTGTCAAGATATTGTCTGTGAGTATAACAGAACTGATATTGCAGGCGAAACCCTGAGGAAAATCCAATCAGGAAGTGCCTCTTATTTTGAAACCCTTCTGTTCCTATGCATGCCTATCCTCCATCTAAAGGGATATCAACCAGATTTTTCTATGGCTTCCCTAAGGTGTCAACAGTCTTTAGACATAGTTTCAGGCTTTTATTTAGAAAAATGATTATGAAAGATCACACTGCGTAAGTCGATCGGTGGGGGCTCTCAGAGTGAGTTTTTGCGCTACAGACTAAAGCAGCCATTATTCCACCCGGTGTTATTGAAAAACCTACACACTCGGTTGATATATTATCGAATATATTTTAAAATATACCTGAGGAATGATTATAAAAAACGTTTGACATGTTTCTGTGGACATGATGAAGACTTTTTGGAATTTCCGTCTGCGTTGTCGTGACCGCTCTTTCCTGTGGATTTCTGAACATAACGCGACAAACAAACTGAGGTATTTTGGGTATAAAAATCATCTTTATGTAAGAAAAGGAACATTTCTTGTGTAACTGGGAGTCTCGTGAGTGAAAACATCCGAAGATCATCAAAGGTAAACGGTTAATATGATTGCTTTTCTGATTTTCGTGACCAAGCTTCCTGATGCTAAGTGTACATAATGCTATGCTAGGCTATCGATAAACTTACACAAACACTTGGATTGCTTTCGCTGTAAAGCATCATTTCAAAATCTGAGACGACAGGTGGATTAACAAAAGGCTAAGATGTGTTTTGCAATATTGCACTTGTGATTTCATGAATATGAATATATTTTAGTAATATTATTTGACTTGTTGCTGACGAAAATGATCCTGTGACAGGGATGGGTAGCGTCAAGAAGTTTAAGAAGCAGGTCACTGTGTAGGCAAAACTGTAAGCAAATAGATCAACTGTGATATGACTAAAAAGTTAATCAGGGTGATTCTTCCACAAATAGACAGTTATTTTCCTTTTCATGGTAGCAAGATCTTGTCTATTTTTGCTAACTTTCTATAAACATTTATTGAGTGAGATCATTTCTTTCCTTTGGGATTTGTATACCGAGTATGTCCACATCTCTGTCAGACCATTTAATTGGTAAACTACACGGTCAAGTAAAATTTGAATTTTTTTAAGGATCCAATACGTATTATGGTACAATTATCATAATTTGGTTTTATCCAGAGCGGGTAGCAAAAGGATCTAGATCCTCTATGAAGCCATGGAGAGATTCTAATTGTGGTTTTAAAAGGAAACATCAGTCATCAGCATACAATGACAACTTAGTATTTAAGCCACAGATTTCTAATCCCTTAATATTATTGTTTGATCTAATTTTAACTTCTAACATTTCGATGGAATTAATAAATAGATATGCCAAATAATGGACAACCTTGTTTTACTCCTCTAGATAGTTTAAAACTTTCTGAGATGTAGGCATTATTTACTCTTTTACACCTAGGGTTACTATACATAACTTTAACCCATTTTATAAGAGATTCCCCAAAATTGAAATATTCTAGGCATTTAGATATAAACTCCAGTCGTACTTTATCAAAAGCCTTTTCAGAAACAGCAATGAAAACCAGTGTCACGCCCTGGTCTTAGTATTTTGTGTTTTCTTTATTATTTTGGTCAGGCCAGGGTGTGACATGGGTTAAATATGTGGTGTGTTTTGTCTTGTTTTTTTTGTGGGTATTGGGATTGTGGTATAGTGGGGTTATCTAGGAAAGTCTATGGTTGCCTGAAGTGGTTCTCAATCAGAGGCAGGTGTTTATCGTTGTCTCTGATTGGGAACCATATTTAGGCAGCCATATTCTTTGAATGTTTCGTGGGTGATTGATCCTGTCTTTGTGTTTGTTTGCACCAGATAGGCTGTTTAGGGTTTCACGGTTCTTGTTTTGGTCGTGTTTATTAAACATGTATCAAAATTACCACACTGCATTTTGGTCCTCCTCTCCTTCACCGCAAAAAAAACGTAACAACCAGGCCTGGAGGCCCTGATATTTCATAGTATTCTATTGTTTCCAGTACTTGTCTTATATTATCTCCAGTGTATCATCCATTTTTTAATTCTTTGTGCCAAGCATTTTTCTAGGATTTTTGCATCACAACACTGAAGTGTAAGAGTTCTCCAATTTTTTAAATGGACTGCATCTTTATATACCACTTGCGTTCTGTTCCAGTAATAATGATATCAGACCTTCTTGTTGCGTGTCTGATAATCTCCTATTTATATAGGATTGGTTAAAACATGCTAATAATGCTCCTCTGAGTATATACATTGTTTTGTATACTTCCACTGGTATGCCAGCCAGTTTTCCCAGCCTTAAGGCTTTAATTGCATCAAGAAGTTCCTCCTCTGTAATTTGGCCTTCACATGAGTCTTTCTGTACAGACTTTAATTTTACATGATTATTAGGAAAATTTTTCCCCATATTCCATTCCGTTCGCTTTAATTTTTATAATATATTACACTGGATCTTTCTTGAATAAGTTCCTCCATTTCTTTTTGTTTTTCCTCTAACTTATTCTGTGCCTCTATGGTAGAGTTTTTATTTGCTATCTAACTGTACTGTTAGTCCTTCAATTTCCTTTGATAATATCGACTCTTTTGATCTAAATTTATTTTGTTTTATTGATGAGTGCTGAATTGCATGGCCTCTAAAGGCACACTTAAAAGTGTCCCATACAATAAGGGGATCTGCTGTACCTATGTTATGTCTGAAAAAGTCAGTTATACATTCTTCTGTCCTAGTTCTAAACAATATATAATTTAGTCGGCTTTGATTAAATTTCCAATATCCCATGTGGAAATTCTGTAAGAGTAATATATATGCCAATTATGTGACGACCGCATTCTGTCTCCTATCAACACATTTTAAACTTTTGGTGCGAGAGAATGGCATAAGACAGTAGTCAAGACGACTAACTTGATTAAGCTTCCGCCATGTATATCTCAGGGTATTTAAGTCTCCATATATCCACTAATTCCAATATATCCATGACATTCGTGATTTCCTTAAGTACCTGAGGGTGATAGTTTGTAGTGTGATTTCCTTTCCGGTCCATAGAGGTATTTAAGGCTGTATTAAAATCTCCCACCATAATAATAGAGTCTAGTGTTGTCTGTAGAGTTGATAGATTCTTACATATATTTTCAAAGAAGCTTGGATTATCATTATTTGGACCGTATATTTTAATTAGCCATATATGTTTATTGTCCAATAACATATTTAAAATAATCCATCTACCTTGATGATCTGTTTGGACAATTTGTACATTTGGATCAAAATGACTGTTAATTAAAACCATCAGGGGTGAATTTTCTTTGCCCATGGGAGAAATATATTTTGCCTCCCCAGTCCTTTTTCCACAAAACTTAATCTAAAATTTTGAATGAGTTTCCTGTAAACAATAGACATTATATTCCTTCTCTTTTAGCCAGGTAAATACTGATAGTATTTTCTTATTATCTGCTAAGCCATTACAATTGTAACTGGCTATACTTATTTCACCACTTACCATAATGACACAACTTTCAATTCTATTTATCAAAATATATGTTTGTAAACGTACCATTAAAAAGTAACATGATGATTGATTGCATTTTTAGCTGTACCATGATATTTGCATTGCTACTAAGTAAACCTCCAATTGGTCCCCCACTATTCCACCCGCTAAAATCCTCCTCATCCACCCGCTAAAATCCTCCTCATACGACCCCCCGTATCCCATAGCCCTGAAAAGACTGGGATCCATCCTTCGAAAAGAGCACACAGTGCCATTTACAGAACAGAAGTAGATCAACCTCCAAATGCATTTCCATCGCCCTCACCTCGATTTGTATTACATATAGCCATCAATATATATATATATATATATATATATATATTTTAAAAACCCTGTTTCTTATTTTCCATAATTAGCTATTAATATTTGTAGAAATGTAGGCAATTTATGCAAATGATTTTACCTCTCACCAGTCTCGTCTTTACCAAAATTACATTATTGCAAGCAATTATTATATTAGCAAACAATTATTGTGAATCATCCTATATTGTCCCTAACATATTTTACTCCTTCGCAACAGTTGTGGGACACACCCATACACTCATACACACTCAACCCTTTCCCCCCACACAACCATAGGCTCACATTCTCAACAGTTGCACCATCCCAGAGCTCAACTCAAGAAAGGTCTTGATTTACAAATGCATATACAGTTGCAGCTGCATGAGAAGGCCTGCAAAACTGTGCAACAAAAAAAATATTTTATTAACCATTTTCACGTCCTAAATGATGGAGGTCAAATGTACACCTTTTCCCTGAAACACCCACATAGCTATTTTGAATCTGTGTATAATAAAGGTCTTTACAGGGACGCTTGACTGCTGTTGTTAGGACAGAACGCTCAGATCAACACTTAAAGAGATGGGTGGGGAAAAAGCTTAAGAACGATGCTGAATGGGTGTAGACAACGAAGGACTCTCCAGTAGTAGGTACCAAAACATTCAAAGGCAATTTTCTCAATAGTGAGTTTACAAGTTTATCAACTTTCAAAGCAAAATTACTTTCCCATTGTTCCTCAACTGCAGTGTATGATTATACCATTATGTACCTCTGAGTCTCTACTTTTATCCAATGTATAAAAAAAAACACAATTTCAAATTTTGCTACATTTGACCGATTTGAGCTGTTTGGTCACAATTGTTGATTGATCATTTTCATTTTTCAGATAGGCCTAGTTTGGGTGTCTAAAGATAAGCAGCTGTAACATCGCAATAACTTCAATATTGTGGGATGAAGATGTAACATATTCTGGCAAATGTATATTTGTGAGGAAGAGCAGGGCTACCCAGCTGGCAAGGAATTTTAGCAACCAGGAAATGTGGAGCGATTTCTGCATAGTGCATCTTTAATTGTTTGCAAACCTGTGGCCTTCTGCCTCAAGCACTTCAGTTTCAATGTTAAATAAAAGAAAAATGCTACAATTAATATTTTTTTCAACGTGAGACTCATTAGCCTTGGCTCATTTTCTGTGAAGAACATGTAAAATAACACATTTTCATTGAGTGCACACTGTGCAACCCCCCAGACATTTATATTACTTATGTGGTGTTCGTGTCCACTGGACCCAAGAGTAATAAAAGTGTGGAAAAGTGGGTAGGTGAAAACAAGTAAAAATAAAGAAAAAAAGGTTTGCTGTGTGCCTTCATTCTGTCTCCCTCCTCCCTGGGCCTTCTGTTTCAATAATCTGTCTGTTTCCCTGCCTGTCTGCCTCGCACTCTTTACACTTTGTAGTGTGTGAAACTACACAACATCTTGTGGGAACCTGCAAAATGTTATTACAATACATTATTTCGATACATTGTAAAAAAAATCTGCATATTCCCACATTCTACCCCAGTACAAATTGAGAGAGGGACATAAAAATAAATAGCTTTTCATGTATGGCTCCTTACCAAAGTCAATCAGTATGGCAAAAATAATGTCTGCTCAGAAGGCCTTAGAAATAGTCTTTGCAGAGAGAGAAGCTAGTGTGGATGGAGCTCTTCCACTTTGGATATTAACACTTTTCCGAATATGAGGATCATGTCTCTGTCAAATCGGAATCTGACAGTGAGTTGGAAGAAGATTGACCCTCAGCTAGCCCTAGGACCAGCCTGCCAGGAACCAGCTAAATAGCAGTCTGCAGGAGGAGAAATAAAGATGTCATATTTTTTTTTATGTAAGGGTCTTCTTGCCCAAGGAATTAGCCACCCCGCATGGCTGCCAAAGTGATAAGGATGCAACCAGGACCAACGCGGATGGCGGTTGCAGGACAGAAAGTCCCAGACACCATCCAGGAAATTATTCTGGAATGCACTAATTTGGAGGGAAGGCGTGCTTTTGGAGAGAGATCGAAGGAGATGGACCAAACTAATATACATGCATACTTTGGGGATCTTATCCTTGCTGGTGTTTTCAGATATAATTGGGAATCCACAGATCCCTGTGGGATGCAGAAACTGGCAGAACACTTTTTTTGAAACAACGTCTCTTGAAAACTTTCACATTATTTCCATCTGCTTCGATAATCGAGACACCAAACCCGTTCGGCGGCAGAAAGACAAGCTAGCTGCAATCAGGTCAGTGTGGTGGGTGGACCACATTGGGTGGACCACATTCCCCTGTTTTACAACCCTGGGCCCAAAGTTTCTGTTGATGAGCAGCTTATGCCATTTAGGGGCTGCTGCCTCTTCAGGCAGTACATACCGTCTAAACCTGCAAAGTTTGGAATCAAGATCTGGGCTGCCTGTGATTCTGCTTCATCATATGCTGGAACATGCAAGTGTATATGGGGAAGCCAGATCGAGGAGCCCCAGAGAAGATCCAAGGGATGGACGTGACACAGGGACTCCGGGGCCACAACATCACGTGACAACTGTTTTACTTTGCACAAGCTGGGACAGGAGCTCCTCAAGAGGAAGCTGACAATGGTAGGAACAGCTGTTGAATACACGGAACAGGCCAATCAATTCCTCTAAGTTCGCGTTCACAGCCGACATGTCCCTAGTGTCCTACGTGCCAAAGAAAGGCAAAAATGTGGTACTCATGAGTACGCTACATAGGGATGGGAGAATCTGTGGCCTGGAACATCAAAAAACAGAAATCATAATGGATTGCAATGCCACAAAAGGAGGGGTGGACAATTTAGACAAGCTGTTGACTGGCTACAGCTGCAAAAGAAGAACCCTACTCTGGCCTCTTGTGAAATTCATCGACATCTTGCACATCTCGGCATACAACGTGTTTGTTATCTGGATGGCGTTGAATCAGATTGGAACAGAGGGAAGCTCAAGAGGAGATGGCTTTCTCCAGGAGCTGGACAAGGCATTGGTAAGACCTCAAATCCAGAGGAGGCAACATATCCCATGGACCCCAGCTTCTGCACCATCATGAGGAGGATTCAGGAGGAGGATGCTGGTGCCCCATCCACCCGACCCACAGAAACAACAACTCCAATACCGCAAGTAAGTGTGAGTGATGATGTTGCATGTGTGTGTTTCTGACTCTCCTACCTTGGCCTGCTGTAACTATATATGTTGGTGAGTGATGCTGCTGGCAGATGTAGGTAAAAGTTCTGAACTAAGTGTTTTCATCATTCTAGCCGGTAGCAACAAGAAGAAGCGCTGATGGGTGTGTGGACCAATGAAGGACTCTTCCATAATTAAACATAATTATTTCATTAGAGGTTCTCTTTTTAGAGCCAGAAATGTCAATGATATCCGTCTCCCGGACTCTTCCTTTCATACAAGAAGAACTCAATTTAATGATACTCATGTTTGTAATCATTAGACCCACATTCCTGTTTTCTCTCTCTCCCTGAAAGCAGAACATATCATTATGTTAGGTCAGCAACTAGTCACAGAAAGCATTCAGCCATTTTCCAACCAAAGAGAGATGTCACAAAAAGCAGAAATATAAAATTAATCACTAACCTTTGACGATCTTCATCAGATGACACTCCCAGGACTTAATGTTACACAATACATGTATGTTTTGTTCGATCAAGTTCATATTTATATCCAAAAACCTCAGTTTACATTGGCGCCATGTTCAGAAATGCCTCCAAAACATCCAGAGAAATTGCAGAGAGCCACATCAAATAACAGAAATACTCATCATAAACTTTGATGAAAGATACATGTTTTACATAGAATTAAAAATAAACTTGTTTTTAATGCAATCGCTGTGTCAGATTTCAAAAAAGCTTTACGGCTAAAGCACAATATTCAATAATCTGAGAACAGTGTTCAGCCACAAAGCAAGTCATACAGTTACCCGCCAAATTGTCATAAAAAGTCAACAAAAGTCATAAATAGCATTATAAATCTTCACTTACCTTTGCTGAACTTCGTCGGAATGCACTCCCAGGACTCCCACAAGAAATGTTCATTTTGTTCGATTACTTCCATATTTATGTCCAAATACCTCCGTTTTGTTTGCGCGTTTAGTTCACTATTCCAAAGGCACAATGCGCGAGCGCAAAATCCAGACAAAAAGTCAAAAGAGTTCCATTACAGTTTGTAGAAACATGTCAAACAATCTTTACAATCAATCGTTGGGGTCTTTTTTATAATACATCTTCAATAATATTCCAACCGGACAATAGCGTATTCAATACAGAGTAAAAAGAAGGAACGACGCACCCGCGTGTCCGCGCGGTAAATAAGTGATTGGCCTCAGCCTAGTCCACTTGTTGAAACAGCTCTTATGTGACACCCTTTCACAATAGAAGCCTCAAACAACTTTCTAAAAACTGTTGACATCTGCTGGAAGCCTTGGGAAGTGCAATATGGCCCCATAGACACAGCATATTGGAAAGGCAATCACTTAAATTAAACTACAAACCTCAGATTTCCCACTTCCTGGTTGGATTTGTCTCAGGTTTTTGCATACCATTTGAGTTCTGTTATACTCACAGACATCATTCAAACCGTTTTAGAAACTCCAGAGTGTGTTCTATCTGCAGCACAGCTTGTGGGGTGCCGCAGAATTCTATGGCACATTATTTAAGTGTCAGCCATTGTTGACAACTTCTTGTGACTCTCAAACCCGGATCTGGGAGCGTAATCATTGCCTGACACTAATTAGTATAACGTAACGGACATAAATCTCCCTAGAAAATCTTCCTATTCATGAAAATCACAAGTGAAATATATTGGAACACAGCCTTTTGTTAATCACCCTGTCATCTCAGATTTTCAAATATGCTTTACAGCCAACGCTAGACAAGCATTTGTGTAAGTTTATCATAGAATAGCATTATGCCTCGCTAGCAGCAGGCAACCTTGTCACGGAAATCAGAAAAGCAATCAAATTAAATATTTTACCTTTGATGAACTTCGGATGTTTTCACTCACGAGACTCCCAGGTAGATAGCCAAAGTTCATTTTTTCCCAAAATATTATTTTTGTAGGCGAAATAGCTCCGTTTGTTCTTCACGTTTGGCTGAGAAGTCGCCCGGAAATTGCGGTCACCACAACGCCGAAAAATATTCCAAATTAGCTCCATAATATCGACAGAAACATGGCAAACGTTGTTTATAATCAATCCTCAAGGTGTTTTTCTAATATCTATTCGATAATATATCCGTTGGGACAATTAGTTTTTCAGTAGGACCGATTGGAGTAATGGCTACCTCTGTATTTTACGCGAGAATCTCTCTCGGAGCCACGATGTGACCACTTACGCAATGTGGCCGCCTACGGCTATTCTTCAACAGAAATGCGTAAAACTACGTCACAATGCTGTAGACACCTTGGGGAATACGTAGAAAGCGTAAGCTCGTTGATGGCACATTCACAGCTGAATAGGGACTCATTGGAACGCAACGCTTTCAAAACCTGGGGCACTTCCGGATTGGATTTTTCTCAGGCTTTCGCCTGCAACATCAGTTCTGTTATACTCACAGACAATATCTTTACAGTTTTGGAAACGTTAGAGTGTTTTCTATCCAAAGCTGTCAATTATATGCATATTCTAGCATCTTGTGCTGACAAAATATCACGTTTAAAACGGGAACGTTTTTTTTCCAAAAATGAAAATACTGCCCCTTAGTACCAACAGGGTTTAAAAACAAGCTAAGCTGTGTTTTGCTATATTGCACTTGTGATTTCATGAAAATGTAATATTTTTAGTAATTGAATTTGAATTGGGCACTCTGAAATTCAGTGGATGTTGACAAAAATGTGCGCCAAGGAGTTAATGGAGGTGTTTTCAGTCTGAGAGAGTCTCTCTTCTCTGAAACTAGAGTCCTGCATCAGGCATAAAAAAAACTGTTGGTGGTCCTGGAGCATTTAAAGCATGCAGAAGATAGATGCCGCCTCTTAATGATTTCCGAGAGCCGATCTGTTATTATTAACCCTGCATTAAAATTACATAAAATGTTGAATCAAGCATATAATGTACAGTATTTTTTTATTAACATCTTTATGCTTTTGTTAATAAAATAATTATAAAAATACTCTTTCAAAATGCAGATGTTTATTTTAACTACTGTACATTTCAGCTACATAATCCCAATATAATAGTATTTTTGAAATGTCTCTAGCAGATTTTCCTTTCCTCCTGAAAGCCCTAATCTGTTCACTTAAATGAATAGAGATCCTGGTCATGCTACAGTATGTTGTTACAGGATAATCAAGGTGAGGACAATCGGCAATCAGCTGCATACTTATGCCTATTGTAACCTGGAGTCACACCTTTCCAGTACTCCTCAACCCTCACAAAGCTCCACCCTTATCAATAACTTCTCTAGGGTAGGGGGCAGCATTTGGAATTTTGGATGAAAAGCGTGCCCATATTAAACTACCTTCTACTCAGGCCCAGAAGATAGGATATGCATATAATTGGTTGATTGGGATAGAAAACACTAAAGTTTCCAAAACTGTTAAAATAGTGTCTGTGAGTATAACAGAACTGATTTGGAAATCTGAAATCTATTCAGGAAGTGAGATTTTTGTTGTTGTTGGTGTTGTAGTTTTCTATTCAATGCCATTACAGTATCCATTGACTTAGGACTCACTAGATGTCAACAGTCGTTAGAAATTGTTTCAGGCTTGTATTCTGAAAAGAAAACACTCTGACGTTTCCAAAACTGCAAAGATATTGTCTGTGAGTGCCACAGAACTGATGTTACAGGCGAAACCCAGATAAAAATCCAACCAGGAAGTGCCGCATTTTTTGAAACCGCCTCATGCCAATGACTCCTTATATGACTGTGAATGAGCTACGAATGAGCTTACGTTTTCCACGTATTCCCAAAAGGTGTCTACGGCATTGTGTCTACGTCTTTTTAGGCATTTCCACTGAAGAATGGCTGTAAGGGACCATATATAGCATGTGGTCACATGGTGTCTCCCACAGAAAATCTTGCGTAAAATACTGAGGTAGCCATTTTTCCAATCGCTTCTTATGAGAAACCAATTGCCTCGACGGATATATTATTGAATATATATGTTAAAAACACATTGAGGATGGATCCTAAACAACGTTTGCCGTGTTTCTGTCGATATTATGGAGCAAATTTAGAAAAAAGTTTGGCGTAATAGTTGTAGCATTTTCCGGTCGATTTCTCAGCCATGCATGATGAAGAAACGGGAGCTATTTCGCCTACAAAAAAAATATTTTTGGAAAAAATGAACATTTGCTATCTAACTGGGAGTCTCCTGAGTGAAAGCGTCTGAAGTTCTTCAAAGGTAAATGATTTAACCTCTTGAGACTAGGGTTCAGTATTTTCATTTTTGGAAAAATAACATTCCCAAAGTAAACGGGCTATTTCTCAGGACAAGATGCTAGAATATGCATATAATTGACAGCTTAGGATAGAAAACACTCTAAAGTTTCCAAAACGGTAAAAATATTGTCTGTGAGTACAACAGAACTGATATTGCAGGTGAAAGCCTGAGAAAAATCCAATCAGGAAGTGACTCTTATTTTGAAACCTCTGCGTTCCTATACCTCCCTATTGAGCATTGAAAGGGATATCAACCAGATTCCTTTTTCTATGGCTTCCCTAATGTGTCTACAGTCACAAGACATAGTTTCAGGCTTTTATTTTAAAAAATTAGCGGCTCTCGGAGTTATTTGTTAGTAATAGACAAAGGCGGCCATTGCTCCTCTCCCTCCTACTAAGAAGCCAATTGTCCCGGTTGATATATTATCGAATAGATATTTGAAAAACACCTTGAGGATTGATTATAAAAAACGTTGCCATGTTTCTGTCGAATTATGGATCTAATTTGGAATATTTTTCGGCGTTGTCGTGACCGCAATTTCCGGTGGATTTCTCAACAAAACGTAAAGAACAAACGGAGGTATTTCGGCTATAAAAATAATCTTTATGGAACTAAATGAACATTTGCTGTCTTAACTGGGAGTCTCGTCAGTGAAAACATCCAAAGCTCATCAAAGGTAAACGATTTAATTTGATTGCTTTTCTGATTTTCGTGACCAAGCTGCCTGCTGCTAGCTGCGCATAATGCTATGCTAGGCTATCGATAAACTTACACAAATGCTTGTCTTGCTTTGGTTGTAAAGCATAATTTCAAAATCTGAGATGACAGGGTGATTAACAAAAGGCTAAGCTGTGTTTCACTATATTTCACTTGTGATTTCATGAATATGAATATTTTCTAGTAAGATATTTTGTCCGTTGTGTTATGGTAATTTGTGTAGTTGATGACAATTCTCCCGGATCCGCGAGGAGTAGTTCTAAGAAGTTAATCCACCTGGCGTGTCAGATTTCAAGAAAGCTTTACAGTAAAAGCTATCCAAGCGTTTATGTTAGGACATCTCTCTCAGCAGACAAAACATTACAAACAGCTAGCAGCAAAGAAAAGCAATAAAATGGATCACTTACCTTTGATCATCTGCGGATGTTTGCATTCACGAGACTCCCAGCTGCACAATAAATGTTCCTTTTGTTCGATAGAGATTATTTTTATATCCAAAATCCACAGGCTCGAGCGGTCACGACGGGGCAGGCGAAAATTCCAAATAGTATCCGTAAAGTTCGTAGAAACATGTCAAACGTTTTTTATAATCCTCAGGTTGTTTTTACAATAAATAATCGATAATATTTCAACCGGACTGTAGCGTTTTCAATAGGAAAGAGAGAGAAAATGTCTGCTCCAAGCTGTTGCACATGCAAAACTCTGCTGGCACCCAGCCATCCACTGACGCGATGTAATCTTTCTCGCTCATTTTTCAGAATAAAAGCCTGAAACTATGTCTAAAGACTGTTCACACCATGTGGAAGCCATAGAGAAAGGAATCTGGTTAATAACACTTTAAATGGAGGGAAGGTATGCAATGGAACAGATAGGTTTCAGGAAAAACAGAACTTCCTGGCTGGATTTTCCTCAGGTTTTCGGCGACAATATTTTGACAGTTTTGGAAACTTTTGAGTGTTTTCTATCCTAATCTGCCAATTGTATCCATATTCTAGATTCTGGGCCTGAGAAATAGGCAGTTTCATTTGGGTACGTTTTTATTCCAAACATCAAAATACTGCCCCCTACACTCAAGAGGTTAACACCTCCATCGATAGATCAGCGTTCTAACTCCCCCTTGTGATAGTTTGGTGCAATGACAGAATGCTATCATCTACCACTAACGGTCGCAGCATAAGATCAAAACTTTCAAAGGAAGAACCACTGTAGTCTAGCTCTCCCCTCACTTGAGAATATCGATCACCTCCAGTTCATGGCTTCAGCCAATCAAACTGACCCCATGCACCCCACACTGACCCCATGCACTTATTATGCATCCTGTGATTGGTCAGATGCTCCTAGCAGTCTAGTTAATCTAGTCCTTTGCATGCTCCCTCAAACGTATATGTTTTAGCGCGGTCCTGAACCATGTTTTCTGGTCTGAGAACGTGAGTGGACATGTAGCCATGGGATGTGTAAACAAAGTAAGTTGTTGTCGATGTTGTTGTCATTGCAGTATGTGCAGAGTAGCATTATTCTATGTAGTTCTCATTCCTGTTATTACTTAGTTACTACTACTGATATTGTCTGCAATTATTAGTCACTGTTTACTACTTCCTATTTCCTATAGATTTAAATACAGTCCTTGCTCTTGAATGTTGGTGTGCAATAGCCTACTATATGCTATATACAGTCCTAGCCATTATTCTTACTGTCCTATTGCCATGCTAGTCATCAATCTGGTGTTGCTATGTAATACATGGTAATTATTAGGTCAATATTAGATACAATCCTTGTATCCCATATCCCATTCTATCGTACTGCATATTTCCATTCAGGCCAATGTATTTATCTCCTGTATAGCACATTCATTCTACAGTATCTCTGTTTCTGTCCGTTACAGAACCATCCCCATGCTCTTCTCCAGTGTGTATAAATAAAGTTCCTGTGTGTGTTAATTCTTTGGCTGCTCCCATCTAACTGTGTGTCACAGGTCAGCAAATACGCAGAGTGATAGCGGCTTACTGCTGTCCCCTGATACACATTGAAGAAGGTTAACACCATAACGTCTGTGTAACTTCCTCCCCTGCCTTCTATAAAAAGCAAGGAAAATTATATAAAAAAACTAAAAAGGAACTCTCTCCAAAAAATATTTTTATTGTGATGACAAAATAACATATTTGTATTGACAAAGCAACAATACGCACACTTTGCTTCTCCATCTATCGCATTTGTGCTTCACACAGACAGGGCTGTGCCTATCCTGTATCTAATCCATAGTTATCCTTCATCCCAGAAGTTAAAGTGCCCTACTCAGTCTTACCTCTCATAGACCCGCTATGATCTCCTGGGTGAGGTTATAATTGCCAGAAAGCGATAGTGATTTTGAAACAGATTGCTTAACTGATACAATAAATTTGAATTTAAAGACTTAAATTATCAAATTATCGCTATCTCAAGGGAAATTCGATGTGCTGTGAACATCAATGTGCTGCACATCTTATGAATCAAGTGTTTGCATCCACTGCAGATTTTGAAGGAAAAACAGGATTATTGAATTGGGGCCAAAAGTAATTAACACTTTTTGAAGCAGAAATAATAACCTGGTGTCTGTGAATGCCCAAGTCTCCTATGGAGTGACAGCCACTGAACAGAACACAATGCATAATGCTCCCTTTAGTGCAAGAGATTCCAGAGCACAATAAAGAACCTTATCGGTGGCAGCTCAGTTTGCACTATTTTGACTAAAACTTTTAACGGTAGATGCCACACTGCACACTCCCAGTGGAAGGAAAAGTAATTTTGTGTCAAGCCAGGAAAATCGCTCTAGTGGACCTCTTTGGGAAACGATTAAGAGTTCCTGTAATCGGCAACAATGTCAGTTATACTGTACGTAAGTGTGTTGTTTGTCTTTAGATTGTGTTTCTTCTTGTTTTCGTCACAGGCAATTTCTTTTCTCACTCCTTTGGCTGTGATATTCGTGGTGAAGATCATTCGGCGGACAGATAAGACAGAAATCAAGGAAGCATGTCTAGGTATGTATGTTTTGAACCCTTAAATTGTCTCATCATTTTATTTGAACTGTTATCATTATTTACATCCTGCAGACATGCTGTGAGTATGATTAAATATGTGGTTGTAATGCAGGCCATACCACATCTCACATCCTGTAGGAGGAATAGTAGTTGATAAGGTAACATTTAATGAGGATCCGTATAAGCAACTTTAATAAGGTTAATTACATAATCCTCCTTTCGTTCTTCATAGTCACCATTATCCTGAATCTGTGTTTTATTATGACAATTTTTGGTCACACTATAAACAAACTACAACTTATAAAGGCTTTATATAGCATACATAAAGTCATCAGAAGCATGACATTTAAGATTCACACATCATCTATAAGCGTATGTCATACTATGTATAAATGGTGGATAAAGTGTGACAACAGTGATGTTTTCTAATGCGGACTTGATGTGAAAGAAATACGGTAGGTTTGTGATGGCTGGTCTAATGTGTGGGAATGAAATCAGTGAGTTGATATGTCCATATTAAGTGCATATTATGTATTTTTGCATTACTGAGGCATAGAAATTGTGGGGGGGTGCTAAACAATGGTAATCCTATGGATCATTAAGCTATTTGATTTGGAATTTTAGGAACCCTTTAGATACCACTCAAATAAATATGGGGCGGCAGGTAGCCTAGTGGTTAGAGCGTTGGACTAGTAACTGAAAAGTTGCAAGATCAAATCCCCAAACTGACAAGGTAAAAATCTGTTCTTCAGCCCCTGATCAAGGAAGCTAACCCACTGTTCCTGGGCCGTCATTGTAAATAAGAATTTGTTCTTAACTGACTTGCTGAGTTAAATAAAGGTCAAATTTAAATTTTAAAAATGATTTGATAAAATATAGATTTTTGCTTTTACTATTAAAGCCCATGTAAATACATTGAATAACACATTCATAAATGCATAAAGGACAGTCAAAAAATGAATAAGAAACAAGGTTTTGAAGTTTCTGTCCTAAATCAAGGAGATATGTACAGTATATATATGTATACTCATGTATATGTTTTTACAAATATTTAAACCCTTTTTTTGGGTAGGCCCAAACAACCTTCATGCAGTACTTCCATTTGTTTTTAAAAACGGTACCGGTTACTTTCAGACGAGTCTTGTACCGGTTACTTTCAGACTTGTGAGGGTCGTAGAGCAAAACGGAGAACGTATCAGGTAACACTTTACATCAGGTGCACATTAATTAATACGTAACTAAAGTAATAAATGTACTCATAACACAGTAGTTACATGTAAACGTTTTAGAACACCTACTCATTCAACGGTTTTTCTTTATTTTTACTATTTTCTACATTGTAGAATAATAGTGAAGACATCAAAACTATGAAATAACACATGGAATCATATAGTAACCAAAAAAGTGTTATACAAATCAAAAAATATTTTAGATTTGAGATTCTTCAAATAGCCACCCTTTGCTCTGATGACAGCTTTGCACACTCTTCGCATTCTCTCAACCAGCTTTTCCAACAGTCGTGACGGGGGTCCAACAAATACTGAGCACTTGTTGTCTGCTTTTCCTTAAGTCTGCAGTCCAACTCATCCCAAACCATCTCAATTTGGTTGAGGTTGGGGGATTGTGGAGAGCCGGTCATCTGATGCAGCACTCCATCACTCTCCTTCTTGGTCAAATAGCCCTTACACATGTGAGCGCGCCTTTCGTTAATTTTCCTTTATATTGACAACGCTATTGTCCGGTTGAAATATTATTGATTATTCAAACAAAAAACAACCTGAGGATTGATTATCAACATCATTTGACATGTTTCTATGAACTTTACTGGTACTATTTGGATTTTTCATGTGCCTGTTGAGCCAATGGATTACTGAACAAAATGCGCCAACCAAACTGAGGTTTTTGGACATAAAGAGGGACTTTATCGAAAAAAAAAAAACATTTATTGTGCAACATGGAGTCTTGTGAGTGCAACCATAAGAAGATCAAAGGTAAGTGATTAATTATATTGCTATTTCTGACTTCCGTGACTAATCTACTTGGTTGGAAAATGTTTGTATGGTTTTGTGTGCTGGGCGCTGTCCTCAGATAATCGCATGGTGTGCTTTTGCTGTAAAGCCTTTTTGAAACCTGACACAGCGGCTGGATTAACAAGTTAAGCTTTATTTTGATGTATTACACGTGTGATTTTATGAAAGTTAAATATTTAGAATAATAAAAATGTTGCGCTCTGCAATTTCACCGGATGTTGTCGGTGTCCCGCTAGCAGCACGCTTTTCCCAAACAGGTTTTTACATGGCAAGTCAGTTAAAAACAAATTCTTATTCTCAATGACGGCCAAGGAACAGTGGGTTAACTGCCTTGTTCAGGAGCAGAACAACAGATTTTTTACCTTGTCAGCTCGGGGATTCAATCCTGCAACCTTTCGGTTACTAGTCTAACGCTGTAACCACTAGGCTACCTAAGAGCAAATTATTACTTACAATGACGGCCTACCAGAAGGAAAAAGGCCTCCTGCGGGGACGGGGGGCTGGGATTAAAAATAAAAAAGTGTTTTAAAGGTCAAATGTAGATTGTCCCTCATTTTTCTACTGTATCTGGACCTTGTTTCAGAACTCTACCCATAATGCACTATTTTATGACAGGAGGGTAACTCAAGCAACAAAAGAATAAGGCTAACTTATGCTAGCTCAAAGTTTACCATCTAACGCCACTTTCCCGGCTAGCCTGTGACGGAGTGAACTAGCTGCACCAAACTGATTTTAGTAAATGAACAGGAATATGTGTTAGCATAAACAGTATAGGTATTATATTTACAGTTGAAGTCGGAAGTTTACATACACTCTTAGGTTGGAGTCATTAAAACTATTTTTTTCAACCACTCCACAAATTTCTTGTTAATAACACACTATAGTTTTGGCAAGTCAGTTTGGACATCTACTTTGTGCATGCCACAAGTCATTTTTCCAACAATTGTTTGTATCACAATTCCAGTGATACAAACAATTCCAGTGGTCAGAGGTTTAAATACATAAAGTTGACTGTGTGCCTCTAAACAGCTTGGGAAATTCCAGAAAATGATGTCATGGCTTTAGAAGCTTCTGATAGGCTAATTTACATCATTTGAGTGAATTGGAGGTGTAACTGTGGATGTATTTCAAGGCCTACCTTCAAACTCAGTGCCTCTTTGCTTGACATCATTGGAAAATCAAAAGAAATCAGCCAAGACCTCAGAAAAAAAAATGGTTGAACTCCACAAGTATGGTTCATCCTTGGGAGCAATTTCCAAATGCCTGAAGGTACCACGTTCATCTGTACAAACAATAGTACGCAATTCTAAAGTAAGTATATATTTAGTTTTAGACAGTGTTTTAGCACTAGAATGTGTTATGTGCAGTCATTTGTTAACCGGTATTAAAGTGTGCCTGTTTATTATACTCCGCTCTCCTGCACTTGACTTCGCCTCCCATATACACGCCTTACAGAATCATTCACCTGAAGGATGGAGTCAGCAGGAGCAGACGCCCTCCCAGTTTCAATTGAGGAGCGTTCAGCAGCATGCGACCAAGTTGCAACCTCTGGGCACAGCCATGGATCACATGCTGCAGACAATGGATCGTTGGGAGAGAGGAGGAGGTTTTTCAGCGCCACCACCAGCCCCACTACAACAGGTCCCACTGTCCACCCCTCTTTCACCTGGTCCCAGCGGGATTCGACTTGCGCTCCCGAGGGAGTATGATGGGACGGATGCCAGATGCCAGGGGTTTCTACTACAGCTGGAGCGCTACCTGGCGACCGTCCACCCGGCTCCTTCGGACGTGAGAGTGTGTCCGCCCTCGTCTCCTGCCTCTCAGGCAAACCCTGGAGTGGGCCATTGGACCATTACGCAGAATTCACCCGCCGCTTTCGAGCAGTGTTCGACCACCCGCCTGTGTGAACGTCTCTTACACCTGAGGCAGTGGACGAGGAGCGCGCAGGATTTTGCCCAGGACTTCCGGACCATGGCCGCCAGCGCGGGATGGAACGACAAGGCCCTGATCGATCACTACAGGTGCAGTCTGCCCCGTGTATTGACTATCGAGGGAATCAATAAGATCACTGTGAGGTACAGCTACCCGCTGCCTCTCATCGCCAGTGCGATCGAGTCAATGCACGGGGCACGCTTCTTCACAAAATTGGATCTCAGGAGTGCTTACAACCTGGTGCATATCCGGGAGGGGGACGAGTGGAAGACGGCATTTAGTACCCCCTCAGGGCACTATGAGTACCTCATCATGCCGTATGGGTTGATGAATGCTCCATCAGTCTTCCAGACCTTTGTTGACAAGTTTTTCCGGGACCTGCACGGGCAGGGTGTAGTGGTGTATATCGACGACATTCTGATATACTCCGCTACACGCGCCGAGCATGTGTCCCTGGTGCGCAGGGTGCTTGGTCGACTGTTGGAGCATGACCTGTACGCCAAGGCTGAGAAATGTCTGTTCTTCCAACAGTCTGTCACCTTCTTAGGGTACCGCATTTCCACATCAGGGGTGGAGAGTGACCGCATTTCAACTGTGCTTAATTGGCCGACTCCCACCACGGTAAAGGAAGTGCAGCGGTTCTGGGGATTGCCATCTACTACCATAGGTTTATCCGGGATTTTGGTCAGGTAGCAGCTCCCATTACCTTACTGCTGAAGGGGAGACCGGTGCGGCTGCAGTGGTCGGCTGAGGCGGACAGGGCTTTTGGTCACCTGAGGGCTCTGTTTACC
Organism: Oncorhynchus clarkii lewisi; assembly: GCF_045791955.1. Taxonomy (NCBI): domain Eukaryota; kingdom Metazoa; phylum Chordata; class Actinopteri; order Salmoniformes; family Salmonidae; genus Oncorhynchus; species Oncorhynchus clarkii. The sequence continues at coordinate 56,093,582 of NC_092147.1, forward strand.
TCAGCTCCCGTGCTGGCTCATCTGGATCCCTTTTTGTCGTTCATAGTGGAGGTGGACGCGTCCGAGGCTGGGATAGGAGCCGTGCTCTCTCAGCGCTCGGGCACGCCACCAAAGCTCCACCCCTGTGCTTTCTTTTTGAAGAAGCTCAGCCCGGCGGAGTGAAACTATGATGTGGGGGACCAGGAGCTGTTGGCTTTTGTCAAGGCTCTGAAGGCGTGGAGGCATTGGCTTGAGGGGGTTAAACACCCTTTTCTCATCTGGACTGACCACCGCAATTTGGAGTACATCCGGGCGGCGAGGAGACTGAACCCTTGCCAGGCAAGGTGGGCTATGTTCTTTACCCGTTTTTTTTTCACTTTATCCTACAGACCAGGTTCCCAGAACGCTAAGGCAGACACACTGTTCCGGATGTATGACACAGAGGAGCGGTCCATGTATCACACTCCCATACTTCCTGCCTCTTGCCTGGTAGTACCGGTGGTGTGGGAGCTGGACGCGGACATCGAGCATGCGTTGCAACATAGTAACTACATAGTAATTGCATGAGTATTCCATGATGTGTTTCACTTTACATTAAGTTGCTTGCTCCTGTGTAGAAACATTGTAGATACGATACTTTTCTTTAACAACCTTGTAATAACTGAAATGTTAATATATCCTGTGAAATATGTAATTGTATTGAAAGTATATTGTAATTACACGTAGGTGCTGTAACAATAGTTATTCTACTTTGAAGTGTATTTTCCCAATGTAATAAAAAGGTTTACCCTACTGTGTTTCACTTTACTTGAAGCTGCTTGCTCATGACTACCTACATTGACATTATAAATTATATTATTTTGAACAACATTTCACTTACAATACCCCTTTGAAGCCAGATTAATAAACACTTAAATCCCTTTTCAAAGGCAGGTACATAGTATTTACAAAGGTTATAGCATTTTGTGTTTCACTTTAAATTAGGTTGCTTGCTCATGGGTTATAGTTACATGCATATCCATTGTAAATATATCGTTCTTACATTTAATTCAGTACATCCTTTAAGAGGTGATGTCCCATCCTTTCAGGATGATGTCATGAGGTAGGGATAAATAAATGTAATTAGTGGAGTTGTAACGATGTACGCTGAAAGTCGGGAAGCAAGTTCCGTGAGTGAATACGTTTTATAAATAAAAGAGCAAAACAAGAACCACAAACAGCGCACCGACATAGAACAGGAACAACAACGACTGGGGTTAGAAGCCAAAGGGAGTGACATAGGTAGTCAAGGAGGTGATGGAGACCAGGTGAATATCATTATGCGCCTAACGATGGTGACAGGTTGTCGCCCTAACGAGCAGCCTGGTGACCTAGAGGACAGAGAGGAAGCGTGACAGGAGTAGGGTGGTGCTAATCTTATTTCATATAATTTTGAAATTAGTGAGTGTAGTGTTAGATGGTAGGGTATTTATTTAGTACATTTTTATTTTACAACCAAAGTACAAGGGAGTTTTACTCCAGTCTAGTAGGTGGCGGTAATGCAACAAATTGGATGCCAACCGCCGTTAAACCTCATAGAAGAAGAAGGTTTGAGTTTGTTGTGATGGACTACTTTCTGAAGGATGATGCTGAATCTCTCTGACTGAAAATTAATCTGTCTGCAGTGAAACTTTTATCCATGTAAACAGGTAAGAATCTAACATTGAACCTGTTTGGTTAACTTTAGCTAGCTATGACAATCAGTTTGTTTTGCTAGTTAAAGCTTGCTGTAAGCTAGCCAGCTGGAGTTCAATGGCTGATGTGCTAACGTTACTCTATGGATTGGGATTTTAGTCAAATGTTTTGCTATCTAGCTATTGTTAACGTTACATGTCTAAACAAAATACCCCAAGTTAAAGCTTGCTGTTAGCTAGCTAATGTTAGCGGAGGTTAGATGGCTGGCTTGCTAGCTAACAGTGAACCTTGTTTTGTTAACTTTAGCTAGCTATGACAATCAGTTTGTATTGCTAGTTAACTGAATTCATTTGTGTTATTTCATAGTTGATATGTCTTCACTATTATTCTACAATGTAGAACATAGTAATAATAAAGAAAAACCCTTGAATGAGTAGGTGTGTCCAAACTTTTGACTGGTACTTGCTTAATTAATTAGATTAATTTTATGGTGTTTATATTCCAGTAAAATCTAAAAACCCTCTGGGTTTCCATAAGGATGGAACGGAAAATATGGCGTTGTACAATGTGACGGTCGGGAGTACAGTACTGGGCAATTTAGCTAATGAATCCCTGTGTCGTGCGGGCACGTGGGAGACCAGGGTTCAAATCCCCAATGGGGAAGAAGAAGTAGGCTGTCCTTGTAAATAAGAATTGGTTCTTAACTGACTTGCCTAGTAAAATAAAGGTTACACTAAGGGCATAATATTTCTACACGCTTATTTTCTAATTCTAGTATAACTAATACCCAAATGGAGACTCAGTGAAAATAAACATCTCATTGATTTATCAAGACCAGACCCCATACTTCTCTCAGAGCAGCCCGAAACGGTGCTAACATTTTTGAAGGCTATTTCTTAAAATAATATTGATTCTAACTTCAATATGCTCTTTAAATAAATAAGACCTACACCACTTTTAACAGCACATTTCTCAACACTAGTGAGACTCATGTCGCCTACGGTAGGCCTACAGCATATCGAAAAATATGCATATGCTACAGAATATCGCTGAAGCTGGAGACTTATATTTCCCCCACTAACTTTAAACATCAGCTATCCAAGCAGCGAACCAATCGCTGCAGCTGTACATAGCCCATCCAATCTACCGACCTCATCCCCATGTTGTTTTTATTTGCTTTTCTGCTCTTTTGCACACCAGTATTTCTACTTGCACCTCATCATCTGCACATCTATCACTCCAGTGTTAATTTGCTAAATTGTAATTACTTGCTACTATGGCCTATTTATTGCCTTACCTCCTCACGCCATTTGCACACACTGTATATAGACTTTTTTTTTTCTATTGTGATTTTGACTGTACGCTTGTTTATTCCACGTGTAACTCTGTGTTGTTGTTTGTGTCGCACTGCTTTGCTTTATCTTGGACAGGTCGCAGTTGTAAATGAGAACTTGTTTTCAACTAGCCTGCCAGGTTAAATAAAGGTGAAATAAAATAAATAAATGAAAATCGAAAAATATGACATGACTCTCCGCCAATAATTACATGAAGAGGATTGGAGGATATTTCTGTAATTCAGTGATATTTATTCCCAAAGTAATTCATTATGGATAACTAAATAAACATTGGCATTTTGAAAAAGTATTTTTACCATTATTTTATTCATGAAGCATGCTATTATTAGTTACATTGTTTTAGTCTGAACATGTAGACTGGCACTAAAAACAGAATAGCGGGAACGTTTCCCTAGTCAGTGCCATTATTAGTGCAATGACCCTTAAAGTGCTGTCAGTGTGTCCGGGTGGGGTCCACTCCCCCTCCCACCTCCTCTCTTCCCCACGGACTAGGTCGGTCTTCCGTGTGCGGCTCTGCGGCCCATCCCGTGTCCCCTTCCCTCATACCTTGAACCTCACGCGCTTTCAGTAGATACAGCTGGAGAACTGCAAGGCAATCCCAGGGTGCGCCACTCGGGAGCCATGAAAAATATGACCAATATATATTGTTCTGCTAATAACAGGGTTAATAATATATCTGTGAGAATATCCAATGGGGATTTATAATTTATAATAATACATTATTATTAATAATAATCGCTCTGTTTAAAAAAAATAAAAAATGAATGTTTAAAAATTATTTTGTTTTCAAATAACGTAAAGTGAGCAAGAAAAAGGCCATTCTTGAACATGGGGTAAATCATTCTTATTAATTTGTTAATAAAGTCAGTTTGTTAAAATTATTTTGTTCTGTTTTTAAAGGGAGAGAAACCAAAAGCCTATCGGCGCCTCATGGGTCTCCCAGTCACGGCCAGCACGTGTATTGAACCAGCATCTGTAGCAACGCAGTTTGCAATGCGATACAGCGTCTTAGACGGTGATGTGGAATTCATAAGAATCCCATAAGTGCTAAAAATAACCCACGTTAATACATGAAATCAATAAATTGCTAATAACAGATTACATTCATATTCTAGCTCTGAAACTCACTTAGATAATACTTTTGATACAGCAGTAGCAATACAATGTTATAACATTTACAGAAAAATTTTAATGCCAATGGTGGTGCTGTTTATATTAAGAGCCACATTCCTGTAAAGATAAGAGAGGATCTCATGTTATAAACTGTTGAAGTAATATGGCTACAGGTTCATCTAAAGCTCATTCTGGTGGGAAGCTGCAATAGACCACCAAGTGCTAACAGTGTTTATCTGGATAAAATGCTTGATAATGTGTGTGATAAACAAAGAGGTATATTTTCTGGGTGATTAACCTGTCTAGGAAAGACATTCCGCTAACAGAACCCCCCCCCCCCCCCCCCAACATTCCGCTGAAAAGGCAGCGCTGGAAATTCAAAAATACGTTTTTTAAATATTTAACTTTCACACATTAACAAGTCCAATACAGCAAATGAAAGATGAACATCTTGTTAATCTACCCATCGTGTCTATATTTTACAGCGAAAACACAACATACAGTGCCTTGCGAAAGTATTCGGCCCCCTTGAACTTTGCGACCTTTTGCCACATTTCAGGCTTCAAACATAAAGATATAAAACTGTATTTTTTTGAGAAGAATCAACGACAAGTGGGACACAATCATGAAGTGGAACGAGATTTATTGGATATTTCAAACTTTTTTAACAAATCAAAAACTGAAAAATTGGGCGTGCAAAATTATTCAGCCCCTTTACTTTCAGTGCAGCAAACTCTCTCCAGAAGTTCAGTGAGGATCTCTGAATGATCCAATGTTGACCTAAATGACTAATGATGATAAATACAATCCACCTGTGTGTAATCAAGTCTCCGTATAAATGCACCTGCACTGTGATAGTCTCAGAGGTCCGTTAAAAGTGCAGAGAGCATCATGAAGAACAAGGAACACACCAGGCAGGTCCGAGATACTGTTGTGAAGAAGTTTACAGCGCAAGGCACTGTACATGTTAGATTACCATCAAATCCAAAAAAACACACAGCCATTGTTCCCAGCCAAAGATAGTGACAAAAGCAGAATTAGAGATAAAATGAATCACTAACCTTTGATAATCTTCATCAGATGACACTCATAGGACATCATGTTACACAATACATTTATGTTTTGTTCGATAATATGCATATTTATATCCACAAATCTCGGTTTACATTGACGCCATGTTCAGAAATGCCTCCAAAATATCCGGAGTAACAGATAACAGAAATACTCATCATAAACTTTGACAAAAGATACATGTTTTACATATAATTAAAGATACACGGGTTCTTAATGCAACCGCTGTGTCAGATTTTTTTTAAACGTTACGAAAAAAGCATACCTTGCAATAATCTAAAACAGCGCTAAGACGTAACAATATTTCTCCCCCATGTTGGAGTCAACAGAAATACGAAATTACGTCATAAATATTCCATTACCTTTGATGATCTTTCATCAGAATGCAGTGCAGGGAGTCCTAGTTCCACAATAAATCATTGTTTTGTTCCATAATGTCCATTACTAGTGTCCAATTAGCTGCTTTTGCTAGCATGGTTAGTTCAATCAGCCTGTTGCCAACCCTTGGAAAAATGTGAAAAAAAAAAAAACTGTTTGACCAGATACAATAAAATGATTGACAACATACTTTCAGCACACATTTAACTTTTTTAAGGCTCGGGAGCAGTATTCGGAAGTTTGGATGACTGAGGTGCCCAAAGTAAACTGCCTGTTAATCAGGATATGCATATGCATGATAGTATTGATTAACAAACACTCTAAAGTTTATAAAACTATTAAAATAATGTCTGTGAGTTTAACAGAACTGATTTGGCAGGCGAAACCAAGAGGACAATCCATCAGGATTTTTTTGTTGTTGTCATTGGACTTTTCAATGATTTTCTATGGGAAAGTCTAATAATTAGGACCCTGATTGCAGTTCCTATGGCTTCCACTAGATGTCAACAGTCTTTAGAAATTGTTTCATGCTTGTTTTTTGAAAAATGAAGAAGTATTCGTATTCATTCGAAGTATCCCTCAGAAGGACTCTAGTCTTTTGGCGCGGGTGAATGAGTGCGCGCTCGTCATTCTTTTTCTCCGGTAATTGAACACAGTATATTCCGTCTTAAATTTGATCAATTATTTACCTATTAGGGTACCTGAGGTTGGATTAGAAACGTTGTTTGAATTGTTTGGACGAAGTTTACAGGTAACTTTTTAGATTCCTTTGTAGTCATGTTGGGCGAGTTGGAACAGGTGGATTTCTGAATCAAACGCGCCAAATAAACAGACATTTTTGGGATTTAAAGAAGGACTTTATCGAACAAAACGACCATTCATTGTGTAACTGGGACCCTTTGCTTTGCAAAAAGAAGATCTCCAAAGGTAAGTGATTTATTTTATCTCTATTTTTGAGTTTTGTGACACCTGTGCAGGTTAGGAATTCATGTTAATGCAGGAAGTGGGTGAGGCGCTGTCCTCAGACGATCAAATGCTATGCTTTTGCCGTAAAGCCTATTGTAAATCAGACAAAGCGGTTCGATTACCAAGATTCTAAGCTAAAGAATGGTGTAATACACTTGTATTTTTCTGAATGTTTAATATTACTACTTTAAGTAATCCATCTTCATGGAGCTTCATGACCATTTCCTCCATGACAAAAACTAAAAAAGTTCCGTTACAGGTCGTAGAAACAAGTCAAAACATGTCTGCAACCAATCTTGAGGATGTTTTTAACATATATCATCAATAAGGTTCCAACCGGAGAATTTCATTGTCTGAATAAAAGCATTGGAACGGGAGCTAAATCTCTCGGGAGCGCGCATCATGAGACTGAGGCGCTCTGCCAGATCAGGGATTTAAATAGGCACTGTTTTGGAATTCGACTTCCCACTTCCTGTTGGGATTTCTTCTCAGGTTTTTGCCTGCCATATGAGTTGTGTTATACTCACAGACATCATTCAAACAGTTTTAGAAACATCAGAGTGTTTTCTATCCAATACTAGTAATAACATGCATATATTAGCAACTGGGAATGAGGAGCAGGCCATTTACTCTGGGCACCTTTCATCCAAGCTACTCAATACCGCCCCTGCAGCCATAGAAGTTAACCAATAACAACATATTTATTTTTTCACAAGAGGTTCTCGGCATTGCAACCTGGCCTTCACCTATCGCCTTGGATTTGAGACAGTGTCACAGTGCATTATGGAGACCTGTGAGGCCATAGAGAGGAGGATGCTGGCAACCTATCTGCCACGACCCACTGAAGAAATCTTGAGACAAACTGCTCGTTTGACAGAAAACATATTCTGATCACCATACTACCAAACTTTTTAATAAAGGAACCTTCTCCGTGCTGCTACTCACCCTTGTGGATGCCAAATATTGCTTCACAGTTATTCAAATGGTGGATTTTGGAAGAAAACAGCAATGGTGGGGTCTATGCCAACTCCCCACTTGGAAGGGGAATGGTGGCAAAAACCTTACAGGTTCCCCAAGACGCCTTTCTGCCTGGGGGTGAAGAGTTGGGAAATATACCATACACAATGGTGGTGACGCTGTCTTCCCACTAAAGCCCTACCTGATGAGGCCATATGCCGGGCACAACATCAGTTACGAGAAAGAAATCTTCAACTATCATCTCTGTCAAGCTAGAATGACAGAGGTGAAGGCATTCTGGATCCTTGCAGCCAGATGCAGGATCCTCTACATGAAGAGCAACCTACTGCCAAGCAAGTAATACCCTAATGGTTTTAACGTGCATCCTTTATAACTTCCTCATAAAGCCTTGTGATGTGGAGATGTGGCAACAGCAGAGTGGGACTGGGAAGAGGCAAGGTATGAGAGGTATAGCCATTATGGACAACAGAGCAGGTCAGGAGGCAGGTTCTCTAAGGGAAAAGTTTACCAAGTATTTCACCTCTGTGGCAGGCAGAATTGACTTCCATGACAGAATAGTTGTAGCTAGGCCAGTGTTTCTCAAACTCAGTCCTCTGGACCCCAAAGTGTGCACATTTTGGGTTCTGCCTTAGCACTACACAGTTGATTCCAATAATCAACTAATCTTTAAGCTTTGATTTAATTGATTATTTGAATCAGCTGTATAGTGCAAGGGAAAAAACGAAAACTTGCACCCTTTGGGGTCCCAAGAACCGAGTTTGGGAAATGCTGAGCTAGGTCTACTTAGAGGCACTGTGTGATTGTGTGTGTGTGTGGTTAAAAAAGCTTTCTACCTGATTGTTAATTAAAATGTGACAGTATGTTCACCTTCGACAACATTTTCATTTGTTTTGTGTATTCAGTCTACACTTTACCACCATTCCCCCATTATTTCACCAATTAACAAAAAATACTAGTAATTTGCCCCCGAAACCATCTCTCACATAACTCTTGGCTACGGAGGATTTCTGTATCAAAAAGAATATAGAAGATGACATTCAAATTAAGCTAGCCAGCTAGCTAGCTAGTTTTATACTGGGGGATAAACATTGGGTTGTTATACTTTACCTGAAATGCGCATGGTCTTTGCAATCTCTCCTTAGATTCATAGAATTTGAAATCTGGGTCAAATAAAAGCGTGTACTTCTCTACCTCCAAGATAAATCTCTCCTCATCAATCATTCAAGCACCCACGTTGGCTTTTGTTTACAGGAAGTACAGGAAGTATGACCATTATGGAGAACCAATGAGGTGATGGGGACTTGCAGAAAGCTGCAGCGTGTCAAGCGAATGTGAACGTGCATATTTATTTTGCCAACCAACGCGGCCGGTTTGGTCCACATGTAAGTGATGTCAGTCCAACGTCATTCCAACACTGACGAAAGCTGGGAAATATGATAATGAGCGTGTGTTTTGAGTGTTTTAAACAATCTCACTCAAATCTGGTTATTAACACCCACACTGGGGATATTTTACACCATTGCATGTTAATTTAACTCTTAACCTATTGTAAATCTACCTTCTGAATCAAGACTGCAACTCTAAAAATGTTATACTTAAAAATCAACAGTAGGCTGTGTAGCCAAATGCCAAGGCTCATCATTAGCTAGGTCGTGGCCTCTTGGGCTAATCTGTAGGTGTAAGGGATTTCCTCCTCTTCGGAGGCGAAAAGGATCGGAGGACCAATATGCGGCGTGGTAAGTGTCCATAGTTCTTTTAATACGAAATAGTACACATGAACAACTGAATACAAAAAACAATAAACGTGGAATGAACGAAACCCAAAACAGTACCGTGTGGTGAAAAACACAGACACGGAAATAAACACCCACAAACACACAGTGAAACCCAGGCTACCTAAGTATGATTCTCAATCAGAGACAACTAATGACACCTGCCTCTGATTGAGAACCATACTAAGCCGAAACATAGAAATCCATAAATCATAGAAAAACAAACAGACTGCCCACCCCAACTCACGCCCTGACCATACTAAATAATGACAAAACAAAGGAAATAAAGGTCAGAACGTGACAGTAGGCCATGCAGTGTTAGTGTTTAACAAGAAGTTTCTTTCCTTTGCTGTATTGGACTTGTTCATGTGTGAAAGTTACATATTTCAACAAAAAAAAAAATGAATTTCGCGTGCTGCCTTTTCAGCGGAATGTTGTGTAGGGGTTCCGCTAGCAAACGCCTGCGCTAGAAAGGTTAATACTTAGATGTTGACTTACATCATTTACAAGCAATATAGAAAGCATACATGTTTAAATATTTGTGATCTGCTGGATCACATGTATCAATAAATGCGCAATTCGTTTTTTTAAATAAAATTAGATTTTTTTTTACAAAAAACTATTAGCGCAATTATAATCATGACATGGGTGGAATAAATCATGTTTATCTTGAACAAAAAGGTTTTCATCACTATTGATGTTTATTGTTTTGAATTGAACAAATTGGACGGACACATTTTACACACAGTATTTTATTGAAATGATTAATGATCCCAATTGAACACAAATTAAGGCCGGTCTACACACCACATGAGGGTTAGTTTTACTGTGTGTTGCAAATGTATTTTTGCACTTGATGTATATGTACTGTGTCTTCCTGTCCTTGGATCCACACACATCGCAACGCTTCTTCTTGTTGCTACCGGCTGCAATCTAGAATGATGAAAACACTTAGTTCAGGAATTTTACTAACATCTCACTCACTCATTCACATATATAGTTACAACAGGCCAAGGTAGGAGAGTAAGACACACACACACTCAACAACATCACTCACACAAACTTCCGGTATTGGAGTTGTTGGTTCTGTGGGTCGGGCGGATGGGGCACCAGCTTTCTCCTCCTGAATCCTCCTCACGATGGCTGCTGAAGCTGGGATCCTTGGGATATGTTGGCTTCTCTGGATTTGAGGTATTACCAATGCCTTGCCCAGCTCCTCGAGAAAGAGCCATCTCCTCTTGAGCTTCTGTTTCAATCTGGGTTCAACGCCATCCAGATGACAAACCCGAGGTACGCCGAGATGTCCAAGATGTTAAAGAAATTCACAAGCGGCCACCGTGTGTTCTTCTTTTGCAGCTGTAGCCAGTCATCAGCGTGTCTAAATTGTCCATCCCTCCTTTTGTGACATTGTAATCTATTATGATTTCAGTTTCTTGTTGTTCCTGGCCACAGATTCTCCCATCCCTATGCAGCGTACTCATTAACACCACATTTTTGCCTGTCCCGTATATACTTACAAGTCCACCCACTTGTTCCACACTGACCTGATATCAGCTAGATTGTCTCTCTGCTGCCGAGCTGGTCTGGTATCTCGGTTATCGAAACGGATAATCCTTGAAATAATGGGATAGTATTCCAGAGACATTGTTGCATGAAAAAAAAAGTTCTGACTGTTTGTGCGTCCCACAGGGATTCTGTGGATTCCCCAGTGGATCTGAAAACACCAGCATGGATAAGAACCCAAAAGTATGCATGTAAATAAGTTTGGTCCATCTCTCTCCAAAAACACTCCTTCCCTTCAAATTAGTGCATTCCAGAATGATTTTCTGGATGGTGTCCGGGATGAACAGTTCAGAAGAAGACTTTATGTCCTGCAGATGAGTAACCACCATCTGCGTCGGCCCTGGTTGCATCCTTATCACATTGGCAGCCATGCGGCTGGTTCATTCCTTGGGCAAGTAATTCATTTTCACAATTTTTTGATATCCATATTTCTCCTCCTGCAGGCTGCTGATGAGCTGGTTGATGAAGGGCTGGTCCTGGGGCTGGCTGCTGACGGGTTGGTCCTGGGGCTGGCTGAATGTCAATCTCATCCTCTTTTTCCAACTCACTGTCAGATTTTGACCTGACAGAGACATGATCCTCATATTCAGAAAATTCTTCATCTTCCAAAGTAGAAGACACTCCTTCCACGATAGCTTCTGTCTCTGCAAATACTATTTATAAGGCCCTCTGAGCAGAGATTATTTTTGCCACACTGATTGATTGTGGTAAGGAGCCACAGATGCAAAGCTATTTACTGCTTTTAGTGTCCCTCCCCCAATTTCACCTGGCTGAGCTAGAGTGTGGAAAAATACACATTTTTCTTTACAATGTATCGAAATAATGTATTGTAATAACATTGTGCAGGTTCCCGCAAGACATTGTGTAAAGATAGCAAGAAAAGCAGGAGACAGGCAGGGAGACAGACAGGTTCTTGATGCTATGTTGAAACAGCAGGCCCAGGGAGGCACACAGCAAACTTTTTTGTTTAATTTTACTTGTTTTCACCAACACACACACACACTTTTCCACACTTTATTACCCTCGGTAAGATAAATGTGTAGGCGGGTCCACAGTGTGCACTCAATCACAATGTTTGATTTTACATGTTCTAGAAAATGTAATCATTATCATAAATAAATGTAACAAATTGGCATTATTATTACTACCGGTTCTAGTATTACGGTGTACTGCAGTTCTGCATGTGGTTTGTCCAAGTGGTGTTGCGTACCCCAGCATAAGCTGTTGCTTGACTACTGTGGGTAGGTACAATCAATGTCAAGCACTGTACTGTCTCTGTTTCAAAACTTTCAAATGTATTAAAAAGTGGAAAACTAGAATGTAATTTGAGTGTTACGTAGGCTATATCACTGTCGATTGTGATAGTTTTAATGTCAATGTCCGTACGTCAATACGTAAATGTGGAAATAAATCATATTTTGCTATAAAGGGTCAGCAATTACATATAACAATGCATAGATTTCTGTGTATATGATTATGGTTATGGTTGAACTTGATTAATTTCTGATCTCTGCCATTACATACAATGAAAGAAGAAAAGGTGCAAAATAAAAAACTGAGCAATGTCATACAATTCACTATGAGACATTATTGCAAAAAAATTAATAAATAAATAAATTTCATCCCATGGGTTAGTGATTTTTTATATTTATTTTAGAATGGCAGGAAGTTCGATTTCAAATGTTGAAATTTTTCTGGAGGGAGCCTCTGGCAGATTGGGTCCCCCCCAATGTTGACTCCATGGCTATGGCCTTGTTCCCAGTACCTTTCTGATGCATTTGCTTCTTATACCTCGAGGTGTACTAACATAGAGAAAATAATAGCTTGATAATCCATGGAATTACTATCTTAAAACATTTTATGTGTAGTAGATATCATCAAGAAAATGTTTTAATATATGTCTTGCTCTGATGCCAGGCATTATTAGCATTTGTGGCTATCAATGACAGCTAATGCAGAGGGTTAAGAGAGCTAACAACATAGAATGTTAAGATAATATACTTTGGAGGTTGGTAGAGCTTAAGTAGTAAGTATAAAGACAAATTTTTTATCAGGTTAGGAGAATTAGGTTAAGGTTAGGAAAAATATTAGGGGAGGGGTTAGCTAAAATGCTACCGTGTTTCACGCGTCTCGAAAAACGCAGCCTTTGAGTTGCTAGATGGTCATATTATACAGTGTATTATTTTTTTATACAGGGCAATATTTTGTTCACCCTAATCAATCTACAAACAATAACCATAATGACAAAGCAAAAACAGTTTTTTAAAAATATTTTTGTAAAAAAAACAACAACTGAAAAATCACATTTATATACAGAACCAGTCAAAAGTTTGGACACACCTACTCATTCAAGTGTTTTCCTTTATTTTTATTCCTGTAACACAAGGGTTGGCGGTCTGTCTATTTGTAAATAGTAAACAGCTGGTGCACAAAATGTAATATTAAGGAAGTCTCTAGGTTTTGCTCGCCTGAGGTAGAGTATCTCATGATAAACTGTAGACCACACTATTCACCAAGAGAGTTTATCTATATTTTTCGTAGCTGTCTATTTACCACCACAAAAAGATGCTGACACTAAGACTGCACTCAACGAGCTGTATAAGGCCATAAGTAAACAAGAAAATGCTCATCCAGAGGCGGCGCTCCTATTGGCCTGGGACTTAAATGCAGGGAAACTTAAATCCGTTAAACCTAATTTCTACCAGCATGTTACATTTGCAACCAGAAGGAAAACTCTAGACACAGAGACGCTTACAATGAAAGCTTACATCCGTCGCCCTCACAAGCAAAAACTAAAGCAGGAAGTACCAGTGACTCACTCAAAAAGGTAGTGGTCAGATGATGCAGATGCTAAGCTACAGGACTGTTTTGATAGCAAAGACTAGAATATGTTATTGGATTCTTCCGATGGCATTGAGGAGTACATCACATCCATCATCGGCTTCATCAACCAGAAGTCATGGATTACAGGCAACATCCACACTGAGCTAAAGGGTAGAGCTGCTGCTTTCAAGGAGCGGGACTCTAACCTGGGCGCATATAAGAAATCCTGCTATGCCCTCCAACGAACCATCAAAAAGGCAGAGTCAATACAGGACTAATTTTGAATCGTACTACACCAGCTCCGACGCCCGTCAGATGTGGCAGATGCGAGCTGTCCAGTGACACGAGCCTACCAGACGAGTTAAATAACTTCTATGCTCGCTTCGAGGAGCGCAGCACTGAATCATACATGAGAACATCTGCTGTTCCGGACGACTGTGTGATCACGCTCTCTGTAGCCGATGCGAGTAAGACCTTTAAACAAGTCAACATTCACAAGGCCGCAGGGCCAGATGGATTACCAGGACACCGAGCATGCGCTGACCAACTGGTAAGTGTTATCACTGACATTTTCAATCTGTCCATGACCGAGTCTGTAATACCAAAGTGTTTCAAGCAGACCACCATAGTCCCTGTGCCCAAGAAAACCATGGTAACCTGCTTAAATGACTACCGACTTGTAGCGCTGTGACCAGCCTTTCAAAGTGCTTTGAACGGCTGGTCATGGCTCACACCATTATCCCAGGAACCCTAGACCCACTCCTAAATGCATACCGCCCCAACAGATCCTGTTGTGGAAGAATCAGAATTTGTTGGAAACATATGGAAGATGTTTTATATTCATCAAATGTTTGTAAATTACTTCTCATCAAGAATGTTGTTTTTGTATAATACTGTGGCAGGGTTGCAGTATCTGTTCTATGTCAAGACTAAGTTGCATGGGCCGCAGAGAGGGGAGAGGTCAAAGTATCATCATGTGTAAACATATCTCTTGGCTCCACAATGTCTGTGTGCCAGTGTCTCTGTGATCTTGTCAAGATAGGATTGGTTGTATTTAGAGTTGGTTGTATCTAAATGACATATATGCCTGTTGATATGGAGGGTTGGTTTATGGTTCTGGGGTTTGAGAAAGGAGACAAAGCTGAACGATGAATTATGCCGATGCTGTCTTATCCTGTGTGTGTCTTTGCTATAAAAGACCTAATTTGAAATGTGGAAGGGGCTCTCAGAGAATTCATTTATAGACACTGAATTGCCTGAGAGTCACAGGATTGTGATAGAGCTGATATAATTAAAGATGGACTTTGATAACTAACTCTGACTTGTGTGTGGTTTGCGCTCATGATTTGGTAAATAGAGGAAATTTCCACAACAATCCACAGATGATGCAGTCTCAAATGGACTCCACACTGCCCTTTCCCACCTGGACAAAAGGAACACCTACGTGAGAATGCTTTTCATTGACTACAGCTCAGTGTTCAACACCATAGTCCCCTCAAAGCTCATCACTAAGCTAAGGACCATGGGATTAAACTCCTCCTTCTCCAACTGGATCCTGGACTTCCTGACGTGCTGCCCCAGGTGGTAAGGGAAGGTAACACATCTGCCACGCTGATCCTCAACACAGAAGCCACTCAGGGGTGCATGCTCAGTCCCTCCTGTACTCCCTGTTTACCCATGACTGCATGGCCAATGCACGACTCCAATACAATCATCAAGTTTGCCGATGACACAACAGTCGTAGGCCTGATCACCAACAACGATGAGACAGCGTATAGGGAGGAGGTCAGAGACCTAGTAGTGTGTTACCAGGACAACAACCTCTCACTCAATGTGATCAAGACAAAAGAGATGATTGTGCTTTACAGGAAAAGGAGGACTGAGCACGCCCCCATTCTCATCGACGAGGCCGTAGTGGAATAGGTCCACATCACCAACAAACTATCATGGTCCAAGCACACCAAGACAGTCGTGAAGAGGGCACGACAAAACCTATTCCCCTCAGGTGACTGAAAATATTTGGCAAGGGTCCTCAGATCCTCAAAAAGTTCTACAACTGCACCACTAAGAGCATCCCGACCCGGTTGCATCACCACCTGGTATGGCAACTGGTCGGCCTATGACCGCAAGGTACTACAAGGGTAGAGCATACGGCTCAGTACATCACTGGGGCCAAGCTTCCTGCCATCCAGGACCTCTATACCAGGCAGTGTCAGAGGAAGGCCCAAAAAATTGCCAAAGAATCCAACCACCCTAGTCGTAGACAGCTCTCTCTGCTACCGCAAGGCAAGCGGTACCCGAGCGCCAAGTCTAGGTCCAAAAGTGTTCTTAACACTAGGTCCACAGCCATAAGACTCCTGAACAGCTATTCAAATGGATACCCGGACTATTTGCATTGTCCCCACCCCACCCCCCCTTTTTGCGCAGCTGCTACTCTGTTTATTATCCATGCATAGTCACTTTACACATTACTTTGCACATTAACTCTGAACCGGGACCCCCTATACAGAGACTCGCTACTATTATTTTATTGTTGTTCCTTAATTATTTGTTACTTTTCCGTTTTTCTTATTTTTCTTTTTCTTTTTTTTTTAACTTCTGTTGATTTTAGTAAATACTTTCTTCACACTAAGCATTTTACGGTATTCGTGACAAATACAAATACAATTTTATTTGATTTCATTTTGATTCCATATGTGTTATTTCATAGTTTTGATGTCGTCACTCTACAATGTAGAAAATAGTAAAAATTAAAGAAAAACCCTTGAATGAGTAGGTGGGTCCAAACTTTTGACATACTGTAAGTACTCAGACATTTTACTCAGTATTTGTTGAAGCGCCGTTGGCAGCGATTACAGCCTAAAGTCTTCTTGGATTTGACGATATAAGATTGGCACACCTGTATTTGGGGAGTTTCTCCCATAGTTCTCAAGCTCTGTCGGGTTGGATGGGAGCGTCGCTGCACAGCTATTTTCAGGTCTCTCCAGAGATGTTTTATGGATCGGTTTCAAGTCTGGGCTCTGGCTGGGCCACTCAAATACATTCAGAGACTCCTGAAGCAACTCCTGCGTTGTCTTGTCTGTGTGCTTAGGGTCGTTGTCCTGTTGGAAGGTGAACCTTCGCCCAAGTCTGAGGTCTTGAGCGCTCTAGAGCAGGTTTTCATCAAGGATCTTTCTATACTTTGCTCCATTCAGCTTTCACTCAATCTTTCACTCAATCCTGAATCCTGAAAAACATCCCCACAGCATGATGCTGCCAACACCATGCTTCACAATAGGGATGGTGCCAGGTTTCCTCCAGATGTGACACTTTGCAGTCAGGCCAAAGAGTTCAATCTCGCTTTGATCAGACCAGAGAATCTTGTTTCTCATGGTCTGAGTCCTTTAGGTGCATTTCCGTGAACTCCAAACAGGCCGTCATGTGCCTTTTACTGGGCTTCCATTTGGCCAATCTACCATAAAGCCCTGATTGGTGGATTTCTGCAGAAATGGTTGTCCTTCTGAAAGGTTCTCCCATCTCCACAGAGGAACTCTGGAGCTATGTCATAGTGAACATTGGGTTCTTGGTCACATCCCTGACCAAGGCCCTTCTCTCCCGATTGCTCAGTTTGGCTTGGCGGCCAGCTCTTGGAAGAGTCTTGATGGTTCCAAACTTCTTTAATTTAAGAATAATGGAGGCCACTGTATTCTTGAGAACCTTCAATGCCACAGAAACGTTTTGGTACCCTTCCCAAGATCTGTGCCTCAACACAATTCTGTCTTGGAGCGCTACAGGCAATTCCTTCGAACTCATGGCTTGGTTTTTGCTCTGACATAGACCTTATATAGACAGGCATGTGCCTTTCTAAATCATGTCCAATCAATTGAAATTATCACAGGTGGACTCCAATCAAGTTGTGGAAACATCTCAAGGATGATCAATGGAAACAGGATGCACCTGAGCTCAATTTCGAGTCTCATAGCAAAGGTTCTGAATACTTATGTAAATTTCATATTTCAGTTTTTTATTTGTAATGAACTTGCAAACATTTCTAAAAAACTGTTTTTGCTGTTCTCATTAAGGGGAATTGTGTGTAGATTGATGAGGATATTTTTTATTTAATTGATTTTTAGAAAAGGTTGTTGCATAACAAAATGTGGGAAAAGTCAAGGGGTCTGAATACTTTTCGAATGCACTGTATGTTCACCCATACTCCCCGACCAACCTCCCTACTATTGTATTTTCCTTGAAGTCCCAGTGCAGTCCAAAATGTCAACTATGACAGACAAAATGAGAAAAAAAAATCCAGAAAAACACATTGTAGGATTTTTTATGAATTTATTTGCAAATTATGGTCGAAAATAAGTATTTGGTCAATAACAAAAGTTTCTCAATACTTTGTTATATACCCTTTATTGGCAATGACAGATGTCAAACGTTTTCTGTAAGTCTTCACAAGGTTTTCACACACTGTTGCTGGTATTTTGGCCCATTCCTCCATGCAGATCTCCTCTAGAGCAGTGAAGTTTTGGGGCTGTTGCTGGGAACACGGACTTTCAACTCCCTCCAAAGATTTTCTATGGGGTTGAGATCTGGAGACTGGCTAGGCCACTCTAGGACCTTGAAATGCTTCTCATGAAGCCACTCCTTCGTTGCCCGGGCAGTGTGTTTGGGATCATTGTCATGCTGAAAGACCCAGCCACGTTTCATCTTCAATGCCCTTGCTGATGGAAGGAGGTTTTCACTCAAAATCTCACGATACATGGCCCCATTCATTCTTTCCTTTACACGGATCAGTCATTCTGGTCCCTTTGCAGAAAAACAGCCCCAAAGCATGATGTTTCCACCCCCATGATTAACAGTAGGTATGGTGTTCTTCGGATGCAACTCGGCATTCTTTGTCCTCCAAACACGACGAGTTGAGTTTTTACCAAAAAGTTTATTTTGGTTTCATCTGACCACATGACATTCTCCCAATCTTCTTCTGGATCATCCAAATGCTCTCTAGCAAACTTCAGACGGGCCTGGACATGTACTGGCTTAAGCAGGGGGACACATCTGGCACTGCAGGTTTTGAGTCCCTGGCGGCGTAGTGTGTTACTAATGGTAGGCTTTGTTACTTTGGTCCCAGCTCTCTGCAGGTCATTCACTAGGTCCCCCCGTGTGGTTCTGGGATTTTTGCTCACCGTTCTTGTGATCATTTTGACCCCACGGGGTGAGATCTTGCGTGGAGCCCCAGATCGAGGGAGATTATCAGTGGTCTTTTATGTCTTCCATCTCCCACAGTTGATTTATTCAAACCAAGCTGCTTACCTATTGCAGATGCAGTCTTCCCAGCCTGGTGCAGGTCTACAATTTTGTTTCTGGTGTCCTTTGACAGCTCTTTAGTCTTGGCCATAGTGGAGTTTGGAGTGTGACTGTTTGAGGTTGTGGACAGGTGTCTTTTATACTGATAACAAGTTCAAACAGGTGCCATTAATACAGGTAACGAGTGGAGGACAGAGGTGTCTGTTAAAAAATAAGTTACAGGTCTGTGAGAGACAGAAATCTTGCTTGTTTGTAGGTGACCAAATACTTATTTTCCACCATAATTTGCAAATAAATTCATAAAAAATCCTGCAATGTGATTTTCTGGATTTTTTTCCTAATTTTGTCTGTCATAGTTGAAGTGTACCTATAATGAACATTACTACAGGCCTCTCTCATCTTTTTCAGTGGGAGAACTTGCACAATGGTGGCTGACTAAATAATTTTTTGCCCCACTGTATATACTGTATTTCTACACTATGAGGTTGGAATAGTACAATAAAATTGTGAAAATGATAATGCCCTTTTAATGTAAGAGCTGTTTGAATGAAATTTCAGCCAGTTTGGTGGGGTAGAGTTTGTGCCTGCCTGCTGACATCACCATGTGGTAAATTAGTTAATAGACTATAAGTAAGAGTTCCAAACTTGTCTGCCAATAAAAGCTAGTTTTGAGTTTTCCCCTGCCCACTCGGAATACACCCCGACAATCTTAGCAAACCTATTTCTTGAGAAATGAGTCTTTGCTAAGAAGATATTTTTGCTTCTTTTTACAATTTTAATTGAAAACAATCACAGCCAGAGATCAAATCATCTGCACTAGATCTTTAAGTAACCAGACTATTACTCCATTCATTACATGTCATACTAAATGAAGGGATACATATTCTACATTGGTTTAATGGGGCAAAGCTGCCCATGGCCTCTGGAAAGTACCACCAAACATGTTTTACAAAATAGATACATGATGTACCCATTTAGTGTGATTGCCTTTTGCCGATTGCCTATTTCCTTTTGAATATATTATCTTCGGTCTACGTAGCATAGGGAGATGGAGTGTGCATAGATAATCCTTTATCTCGGGATCGTGGGACTTTAGCAATGGTAATGACCTTATTTTCACAGCAAATTAGTCTCACCAGGCATTGATTTTCCATAGCAGTGAGAGAGCAGTTTGAGAGAAACAGAAACAGGGTAGCGACAAAGAGACTAACCTACACAAAACGTGGTGCAATTACCTATCACAGCATTTTGATGAGGCCTCGCTTTCATTCTTTCACTTTGTGTCCCCGGAGAGAGGGGATGGGAGACAGAAAAGGAGCACATTGTAATTAATGCTCATATTTTTGCCTCAGTTTACAAGGTAATTGAATTGGTCCAATGGAACACATCTAATTTCTACTCTCTCTGCTAGGCTGCACGAAGCTCGCCCAAATTAACAAGCTGTTTAATAACGACTCAGCCTTCCTCTCCACAACCCAAAGAGAGATACATTTCATCGGCTGCACAGGGGAGCATCGGTTATCCATCATGTCTATTTTACTCTTCACAGATGTTGAATTGTGCAAAACCAGATGGAAGTCCTTCCATGACAATTTTGTAAGGCATCTACAGAAGACCCAACCCAGCATTTCTGGGGGAACATATTATTGTTCCTGATACCTTACATCCAGCCAAGAAGGTAAGTTATACTATACACTGAGCATACAAAACATGAGGAAAATCATGACATAGACTGACCAGGTGAATCCAGGTGAAAGCTATGATCCCTTAGCGATGTCACTTGTTAAATTGTCTTCAATCAGTGTAGATGTAGATTAAAAAAATGTAAGCCTTGAGACAAATGAGACATGGATTGTGTGTATGTGCCATCCAGAGGGTGAATGGGAAAGACAAACAGGGTATGGTGTAGGTGTCGGGGGCACCGTTTTGAGTCTGTCAAGAACTGCAATTTTCACAATCAACATTTTACGATGTGTATCAAGAATGTTCCACTACCCAAACGACATCCAGCCAATTTGACACAACTGTGGGAAGCAGTAAAGTCCATGCCCTGACGAATTGAGGCTGTTCTGAGGGAAAAGGGGGTGCAATCAAAATTAGGAAGGTGTTCCTAATGTTTTGTTTAGTCACTGTACATTTTAATTGATTGCACTTAATACCGAACTTCAAGGTCTGCAGTATTGCTGGCCTTATTTTCTACCTGCTAAGTAACTACTTGATTGACTACTAATTATGAATTATGGATTATATAGGGCCTTATTAGAGAGGAATGAGGAAAACCAGCAGTGCTACTGGTTTTCTGTCCCAAATTTGAGAAATATAATTAATTGAGCCTGAGCTGTTTCAGAAGTTTTACTTAAACACATTTGACTTTCATTTACACTGTATGTTTACCTATTTTCAGCTCAAAAGGCATCCTCAGTCTTGAAAATTCTGATTCACAACCTGTGGAGCCTGATGGCACTGAGGATGATGTGGGGTCCCTGAGCCATGCCCTGTGCTTCAGACGCCTGAACAGCAGTCAAGACCAACCAATACAGACACAGCTCAAGACTGGCAGCCAAGTAAAAGATAAGGTCAACCATCAAGATGTGGATTAAGACCTGCTTGCGTTTGAGGATGAGGTTGAGGCGTTTGTGCACAGCCTTGTGCCACAGCTAAAGAAAATAGGAGAAAACAGGTGAAGTCTGAAAGTGCAACTATTATCATTGATTGTAAACTGGGATGACCAGCAGGCAACACCTCTGTCACCACCACACTGGCTCTTCAGTGCGCCACATGGAAGACATGGACTACAGCCTATGATGTATGGCCAGCCGAGGCATCAATACTCCTACTCACCAGGACCTACAGTTGAAGTCGGAAGTTTACATAGACTCAGGTTGGAGTCATTAAAACTTGTTTTTCAAGCACTCCTCAAATTTCTTGTTAACAAACTATAGTTTTGGCAAGTCCGTTAGGACATCTACTTTGTGCATGACACAAGTCATTTTTCCAACAATTGTTTACAGACAGATTATTTCACTTATAGTTCACTGTATCACAATTCCAGGGAGAAGTTTACATACACTACGTTGACTGTGCCTTTAAACAGCTTGGAAAGGTCCAGAAAATGATGTCATGGCTTTGGAAGCTTCTGATAGGCTAATTAACATAATTTGAGTCAATTGGCAGTGTACCTGTGGATGTATTTCAAGGCCTACCTTCAAACTCAGTGCCTCTTTGCTTGACATAATGGGAAAATAAAAATAAAAACTCAGCCAAGACCTCAGAAAAAAACATGTAGATGTAGTATGGGTTCATCCTTGGGAGCAATTTCCAAAAACAAAGAAAAAGGTACCACGTTCATCTGAACAAACAATAGTACGCAAGTATAAACACCATGGGACCGCACAGCTGTCATACCGCTCAGGAAGGAGACGCATTCTGTCTTGTAGAGATGAACGTACTTTGGTGCGAAAAGTGCAAATCAATCCCAGAACAAGGACCTTGTGAAGATGCTGGAGGAAAGAGGTACAAAAGTATCTATATCCACAGTAAAACGAGTCCTATATCGACATAACCTGAAAGGCCGCTCAGCAAGGAAGAAGCCACTGCTCCAAAACTGCCATAGGAAAGCCAGACTATGGTTTGCAACTGCACATGGGGACAAAGATTGTACTTTTTGGAGAAATGTCCTCTGGTCTGATGAAACAAAAATAGAACTGTTTGGCCATAATGACCATTGTTATGTTTGGAGGAGAAAGGGGCAGGCTTGCAAGCCGAAGAACACCATCCCAACCGTGAAGCACGGGGGTGGCAGCATCATGTTGTGGGGTGTTTGCTGCAGAAGGGACTGGTGCTCTTCACAAAATAGATGGCATCATTAGACTGGAAAATTATGTGGATATATTGAAGCAACATCTCAAGACATCAGTCAGGAAGTTAAAGCTTGATCCAAATGGTTCTTCCAAATGAACAATGACCCCAAGCATACTTCCAAAGTTTTGGCAAAATGGCTTAAGGACAGCAATGTCAAGGTATTGGAGTGGCCATCACAAAGCCCTGACCTCAATCCTATAGAGAATTTGTGGGCAGAACTGAAAAAGCGTGTGCGAGCAAGAAGGCCTTACAACCCTGACTCAGTTACACCAGCTCTGTCAGGAGGAATGGGCCAAAAGTCACCCAACTTATTGTGGGAAGCTTGTGGAAGGCTACCCTAAATGTTTGACCTCAGTTAAACAATTGAAAGGCAATGCTACCAAATACTAATTGAGTGTATATAAAATTCTGACCCACTGGGAATGTGATGAAATAAATAAAAGCTGAAATAAATCATTCTCTCTACTGTTATTCTGACATTTCACATTCTTAAAATAAAGTGGTGATCCTAACTGACCTAAAACAGGGAATTTTTACTTGGATTAAATGTCAGGAATTGTGAAAAACTGAGTTTAAATGTAATTGGCTAAGGTGTATGTAAACTTCCGACTTCAACTGTAGGTCTCCAACACAACTGGCATTACCAGCAGGCAACACCACTGCCACCACCACGGCTAGCAATTACACCGCACGGAAGAGGTGGACCGCAGCCAATCATGTACGATGAGCCCAAGGTTCAATACTCACCAGAACCTAGGTTTCCAGCACATAGCTGGGATGAAGGTTTCAGTACATTCTCTCTAGAGAGCTGAGACAGACTCAGAGTTACATCGATAATCCCCTCTTAAAAGGAAGATCCCATTCCTGCATATATGTAGACCTATGCTGTTTTAGAAGGCCCTGTGAAAGTTTTAAAGTGAAACCAACTTTTTATGAATGCACTTTTTTTGCTGTTGCAGTTATATTTGCAGCTTGTATTTAACTTTCTTTTAATTGTTTTTTTTAAAAAATATTTAGTGGATATTGTAATTGGGGGGATATGCCATTCTTTTTACAAGCCTTGCTGTTCATCTCACCTACAACAGGTGCATCGTGCCTTGCTGTAGCTGTTCGTGTCACCTACAACAGGTGCACCATGCCTTGACATGGCTGTTCATGTCACCTTGAATATGTATATATTAAAGACTTAACAAAGAACAATGTGTCTTACTTACCTTGAGTATAATGAGAAGACACTCCAGCACATGGTGATGTTGCTGCTCCCTAGATGCAATGGAAAATAGGCCTACATCTGTGGAGCATCATGATCACCAGTGTGCTGGAGTTTCTTTACACTGTAGTATACTGATTTTCTCCATGCACCTGCTAACACAATACAACCTTTTCCAATAATTGACCTTAGAGTTACAGTTAGTCTTTGCTTTGGCTCTATTGAGGGTCCTGTAGTTGGTCGTCTGCTTGGTGAGGTCTGGGCCAACAAAAGACTCATCTGGAAGTATTGGTGATGTCGGGCACCATGAAGTAGTAGTTCCTGGACAAGGTGATAATATTGCCCATGCTCCCTTATCACAGTTACGGGATGCACCAATAACAACCTCCTCCGTGTCTGCACCTTATTAATTTAATACAAAGACGACCAACTTCTGTCTTAGCAGGTGGCATCTGTTTAGAAAAGCACGCATAAAATATTGTTTATTTTTAAATTGTGATTGGATGAGTATTATCTAATTTATGACTCATAACAAAGTAGTTTGGTTGTAAGGTGAAAGACGCTGGCTATTTCTAGTAATCAGTTACAGCCTGTCGTCATGTATACTAAAGGCATATGGGAGTCTGTGAGAGGCGAATGCCTAGATGTGTAAAACTGATAGCCTACAATTTGCATTTCATAAATTATACTCCTGTCCTGGCAATAATATCACTATTCTACAATATGATATAAGGTACTTACCCATGTTACCACTGCTCAATCGCAGTGAAATCAGAAGAATCAGAATCATTTTCAACAGGGTCACTGAAAATGCCGGCAAGAAAAGGCTTCTTATCACATCGTCATGCCACCAAAGTAATACAGAATAATTACTTCAAAGTTTGTTTTCATATTTCAACCTGCACATCCAGATCGCATCTGGTAGGGATAGACAAGCTCAACATGTGTACGATGTCGCACATGGATGCACATGCGGAGACGGATGGCCAGCATGTTAGGCACTCACTTGGTGGATGCAACAGGACTGAAAGAGAAGAAATGCAACAACCCAGGGCTGGCGCCAGAACTAATCAATGGACAAAAAAAATTCACGGGACCTCCTATGTGTGCTTGCCTGTACACAATGTTTTTTAATGGGTGTTATAGTAAAGACCGTAGTTGGCTCCTGAGTTTCAAGTTTGGGGAAGCTTACAATTTATCCAAACATTTCTACCTACCTGCGTGTGGAACAGTTTGATTTAAATAATAACATTTTCCTTTCTCAAAATCAATGTCATGAGGTTAATCATAAAAATATGAATTAAAAAAATTATTACATTTTCCAAATTCAACTAATGCGAGAGCACGAGCCTCGGACACATATGGACAAATTGATACACCGTGATCCATTGTGGCTAAAGAAATGAGCGCATGGAACTCAAAGATAGCCTAAAGGCCAACGCAGCAGTAGGTTTATAACATTAATTGCTAACTAAGTAGAATACATAGGCCTAAAGCTGACAGATAAAAACAGTAGAACATATCCTGATGAAAATTCAGGTTCTTTCAATCGCATTATTCTCTCTACTCTGCCTGTCTGCCTTCCATTCTATTTGTCTTGAGCTATCACTAGTGAAGCGTAACATTATATCAACTAGCCAATTCCGGGCCCTCAGAGTTTCCTGCCAGTGAGCTCGGGACAGACAGCTGTTTTAATGTTCCCACTGGACATATAGGATCATCAGATCATGATAAACAGACATCGTTGACTTACATGCTGACCACACCTCTCCTGTGCGCTCGTGTTGCAAAATAAATATCCACATGCATGTTATTCAATCATTACAACCTCACTGTTCATGCGTCAATGAGCATCTGCATAGGCAGGCTCTAAAAATAGAACTTGGTTCTATTTGTGACGCTTGACGCGCTGCAAGTCCCACCTCTCTGCAAGTCCCGCCTCTCCAATCTACTCATTGGTTTGTAGGAGCATATGCCCACGTGGGTGATTGAAAGATGAACTGAGGTCCACACTCCAGTCCAGTTGGTAGTGGTAATGCACCCTAAAGTTGGTTGACAACTGTCATTTAAAGTCCAAAGAAGAAGAAGCCTGAAGGCGGAGAGATTGCTAAAAACATACTCGGTTTACCCTTTTGATTGTCGGAATAGAGGACCTTGTACATTTCAGTTAAAATAACAACCTCATGTTTTAATCCCGGGACAAATTAGCTAGCTAGCTAAATTGCCATACATGTTTAATGATTTTCGATCTGTCCTCAAATTAATATAGTTGATTCGGAGCTCGTTTTGATATTTCAAAATGTGTGTCCTGATTGCGTAAGGTATGGGTGGACAAAATCAACATGTGCACGATGGCAGTCTGGTCAGCATGTTACTGTGTGAGGTGAATATTTTTTTATTGCGAAGCTCAACTGATAAGCTGTGAACTTGGTGAGTTAAGAAAATAAGAAATCAATTATATGCATATTCTATTTTCTGGTCCTGAAAAATAGCACGTTTACTTTGGGAACGTTATTTAAAAAAAAAATAAAAAAAATGACCCCTAGATTCAACAGGTTAAGAAAATAAGAAATCAGACATCCCAAATTGGCACTTTCTTACATTTTTTTTCCTACAATGCATGCTCAGGCACGTGTGCTCCCTCAACATTATCAGTGTCATGGTCTTCCTCCTCTTCATCTGAAGAGGAGAGGCGAGAAGGATCGGAGGACCAAAATGCGGCTTGGTATGTGTTCATGATGAATATTTAATTAAAGAGAGTACTGAACACTGAATACAAAAACAATAAACCAATAACGACCGTGAAGCTATAAATGAGACCTGTGCTGACACAAGCAACTAACATAGACATTCACCTACAAACAAACAGTGCAACCCAGGCTACCTAAGTATGATTCTCAATCAGAGACAACTAATGACACCTGCCTCTGATTGAGAACCATACTAGGCCGAAACATAGAAATCTCAAAATCATAGAAAAACAAACATAGACTGCCCACCCCAACTCACGCCCTGACCATACTAAATAATGACAAAAACAACAGAAATAAAGGTCAGAACGTGACAATCAGGACAGAGAAACCAGACATATGCTCATTGTTCACATTGAGCGCTATAAACAAAAGACGCCTCCCCCCCAAAAAGATGGTTATGAAATTAGCCACAACTTACTTCTCAAAACAACAACAACAATCTGTATTTTCCCACACTCTACCCCAGCCAGGTGCAAATTGGGGGAGGAACAAAACAAGTAAATATCTTTGCATGTGTGGCTCCTTACCACAATCAATCAGTATGGCAAAAAATAATCTCTATTCAGAAGGCCTTAGAAATAAAGCTAGTGTGGAAGGAACATTTTCCACTTTGGAAGATGAAGAATTTTCCGAATATGAGGATCATGTCCCTGTCAATTCGAAGTCTGACAGTGAGTTGGACAAAGAGGATGAGATTGACCCTCAGCCAGCCCCAGAACCAGCCTGTCAGCAGCCAGCAGCCAGCCCCAGGACCAGCCTGTCAGCAACCAGCTCATCAGCAGTCCGCAGGAGGAAAAATATGGATGTCAAAAAATTGTGAAATTGAATGGTCTTCTTGGCCAAGGAATGAGCCACCCTGCATGGCTGCCAATGTGATGCAACCAAGGCAAACGCAGATGGCATTTACTCATGTGCAGAACATAAAGCCTTCTTTTGAACTGTTCATCCCAGACACCATCCAGAAAATCATTCTGGACTGCACTAATTTAGAGGGAAGGCGTGTTTTTGGAGAGAGATGGAAGGAGATAGACCAAACTCATTTACATGCATACTTTTGGATTGTTATCCTTGCTGTTTTTTTCAGATCCAATCCTTGTGGGATGCAGAAACTGGCAGAGAACTTTTCTGTGCAACAATGTTTTTGGAAAACTTCAACATTATTTCCAGGATGAACCACTTCGATAACTGAGACCCCAGACCAGCTCGGCGGCAGAGATACAAGCTAGCGTTTATAAAGTCACTGTGGGACAAGTGGGTGGACAGCCTTCCCCTGTTTTACAACCCTGGGCCCAAAATTACTGTTGATGAGCAGCTTATGCCATTTAGGGGCCGCTGCCACTTCAGGCAGTACATACCGTCTAAACCCACAAAATATGGAATCAAGATCTGGGCTGCCTGTGATGCTGCTTTATCATATGTGTGGAACTTGCAAGTGTATACAAGGAAGCCAGATGGTGGAGCCCCTGAAAAGAACCAAGGGATGCTGGTTGTCCTGGACATGACACAGGGACTCCGTTGCAACAACACCACATGCGATAGCTTTTTTACTTCGCACAAGCTGGGACAGGAGCTCCTCAAGAGGAAGCTGACGATGGTAGGGAAAAAGAAACCAGAGCTCCCACCTCAGCTGTTGAATACACAGAACATGCCAATCAATTCTACTAAGGTTGTGTTCGCGGCCGACACCTCCCTAGTGTCCTACTTGCATAACAAAGCCAAAAATGTGGTACTCATGAGTATGCTGCATAGGAATGGGAGAATCTGTGGCCAGGAACATCAAAAACCAGAAATCAGAATGGATTACAATGCCACAAAAGGAGGAATGGACAATTTAGACAAGCTGGTGACTGTCTACAGTTGCAAAGGACGAACCCTACAGTAGCCACTGGTGATATTCTTCAACATCTTGGACATCTGTGCGTACAACGCGTTTTTCATCTGGATGGCGTTGCACCAAGATTAAACAGAGGGAAGCTCCAGAGGAGCTTCTCGAGGAGCTGGGCAAGACCTCAAATCCAGAGAAGGTAAAATATTCAAAGGATCCCAGCTTCTGCAGCCATCGTAAGGAGGATTCAGGAGGAGGATGTTGGTACCCCATCCACCCGACCCACGGAACCAACAACTCCAATAGCGGAAGTTGCATGTGTGTGTGTGTGTGTGTGTCTGACTCTCCTAACTTGGCCTGCTGTAACTATATATGTGAGTGAGTGAGTGAGTGAGTGAGTGAGTGAGATGTAAGTAAAATTCCTGAACTAAGTGTTTTCATCATTCTATGCTACTTCATCATATGCGTGGAATATTCCATGCATAGATTGCAGCCGGTAGCAACAAGAACAAGCACTGCGATGTGTGTGGACCCAGGAAGGACACGAAGCAAGTGCAAGAAATAAATTTGCAACACACAGACAGTAAGACTCATTCCCTCTTGTGGTGTGTAGACCGGCCCTAATATGTGTGCAATGTGGCTATTTATCATTTCCATAAAATACTGCATGTAAAATTTGTCCATCCAATTTGTTCAGTTCAAAGCTATAAACATTAATACTGATGAAAACCTTGTTCAGTTTAGATTTGTTCAAGATTAACATGATTTATTCCACCCATATCTTCATTATAATAGATTTATGTTTTCAAAATTCACATTGTATCCAAAAAACAAATAGCGCTTTTATTGATGAATTAAATCAAATTTTATTTGTCACATACACGTGGTTAGCAGATGTTAATGCGAGTGTAGCGAAATGCTTGTCTTTCTAGTTCCGACCATGCAGTAATATCTAACAAGTCATCTAACCTAACAATATATACGAATGAATGACGGCCGAACGGTATAGGCAAGATGCAGTAGATGGTATAGAGTACAGTATACACATATGAGATAAGTAATGTAGGGTATGTAAACATTATATAATGTGGCATTGTTTAAAGTGGCTAGTGATACATTTATTACGTCAATTTTTCCATTATTAAAGTGGCTAGAGATTTGAGTCAGTGTGTTGGCAGCAGCCCCTCAATGTTAGTGATGGCTGTTTAATAACAGTCTTATGGCCTTGAGATAGAAGCTGATTTTCAGTCTCTCTGTCCACGCTTTGTTGCACCTGTACTGACCTCGCCTTCTGGATGATAGCGTGGTGAACAGGCAGTGGCTCGGGAGGTTGTTGTCCTTGATTACCTTTTTGGCCTTCCTGTGACATCGGGTGGTGTAGGTGTCCTGGAGGGCAGGTAGTTTGCATTGTGCAGACCTCACTACCCTCAAGAGCCTTGCGGTTGTTGGCGGAGCAATTGCCGTACCAGGTGGTGATACAGCCCGACAGAATGCTCTCGATTGTGCATCTGTAAAGGTTTGTGAGTGTTTTTGGTGACAAGCCAAATTTCTTCAGTCTCCTGAGGTCGAAGAGGCGCTGCTGCGCCTTCTTCACCATGCTGTCTGTGTGGGTGGACCATTTCAGTTTGTCCGTGATGTGTACGCCGAGGAACTTAAAACTTCCCACCTTCTCCATTACTGTCCCGTCGATGTGGATAGGGGGCTGCTCCCTCTGCTGTTTCCTGAAGTCCACGGTCATCTCCTTTGTTTTGTTGACATTGAGTGTGAGGTTATTTTCCTGACACCACACTCCGAGGGCCCTCACCTCCTCCCTGTAGGCTGCCTCGTCGTTGTTGGTAATCAAGCCTACCACTGTAGTGTCGTCCGCAAACTTGATGATTGAGTTGGAGGTGAGCATGGCCACGCAGTCATGGGTGAACAGGGAGTACAGGAGAGGGCTGAGAATGCACCCTTGTGGGGCCCCAGTGTTGAGGATCAGTGGGGTGGAGATGTTATCTACCCTCATCACCTGGGGGCGGCCCGTCAGGAAGTCCAGGACCCAGTTGCACAGGGCGGGGTTGAGACCGAGGGTCTCAAGCTTAATGACGAGTTTGGAGGGTACTATGGTGTTAAATGCTGAGCTGTAGTCGATGAACACCATTCTTACATAGGTATTCCTCTTGTCCAGATGGGTTAGGGCAGTGTGCAGTGTGATTGCGATTGCATCGTCTGTGGACCTATTGGGGCGGAAAGCAAATTGGAGTGGGTCCAGGGTGTCAGGTAGGATGGAGGTGATATGATCCTTTACTAGTCTCTCAAAGCACTTCATGATGACGGAAGTGAGTGCTACGGGCGGTAGTAAATTTAGCTCAGTTACCTTAGCTTTCTTGGGAGCAGGAACAATGGTGGCCCTCTTGAAGCATTTGGGAACAGCAGACTGGGATAAGGATTGATTGAATATGTCCGTAAACACACAAGCCAGCTGGTCTGCGCATGCTCTGAGGACGCAGCTGGGGATGCTGTCTAGGCCTGCTGCCTTGCGAGGGTTAACACGTTTAAATGTTTTACTCACGTTGGCTGCAGTGAAGGAGAGCCCGCAGGTTTTGGTAGCGGGCCGTGTCAGTGGCACTGTATTGTCCTCAAAGTGAGCAAAGAAGTAGTTTAATTTGTCTGGGAGCCAGACATCGTGGTATGCGACGGGGTTGGTTTTTCTTTTGTAGTCCATGATTGACTGTAGACCCTGCCACATACCTCTTGTGTCTGAGCCGTTGAATTGCGACTCTATTCTATACTGACGCTTAGCTTGTTTGATTGCCTTGCGGAGGGAATAGCTAAACTGTTTGTATTTCCGGTCACCTTGCCCTGATTAAAAGCAGTGGTTCGCGCTTTCAGTTTTGCGCTAATGCTGCCATCAATCCACTGTTTCTGGTTGGGAAATGTTCTAATAGATTCTGTGGGTTTAACATCACCGATGCACTTGCTAATAAACTCGCTCACCGAATCAGCGTATTCATCAATGTTGTTGTTCAACGCTATGAGGAACATTTCCCAGTCCACATGATCGAAGCAATCTTGAAGCGTGGAATCCGATTGGTCGGACCAGCGTTGGACAGACCTGAGCACGGATGCTTCCTGTTTTAGTTTCTGTCTATAGGCTGGGAGTAACAAAATGGAGTCGTGGTCAGCTTTTCCGAAAGATGGGCGGGGGAGGGCTTTATATGCATCGTGGAAGTTAGAATAACAACGATCCAGGGTTTTGCCAGCCCGGGTCGCGCAATCGATATGCTGATAAAATTTAGGGAGCCTTGTTTTCAGATTAGCCTTGTTAAAATCCACAGCTACAATAAATACTGCCTCAGGATATGTGATTTCCAGTTTACATAGAGTCAAATGAAGTTATTTCTAGGCCGCCGTGGGAGGGAATACACACGACTGTGATTATGATCGAAGAAAATTCTCTTGGTAGATAATGCGGTCGGCATTTGATTGTAAGGAATTCTAGGTCCGGTGAACAAAAGTACTTGAGTTCCTGTATGTTGTTATGATGACGCCTCGTCTCGTTAATCATAAGGCATACACCCCCGCCCTTCTTCTTACCAGAGAGATGCTTGTTTCTGTTGGCGCGATGTGTGAAGATACCAGGTGGCTGTACCGTCTCCGGTAGCGTGTCTCGAGTGAGCCATGTTTCCGGTAAACAAAGAACACTACAGTCTCTGATGTCTCTCTGGAAGGCAACCCTTGCTTGGATTTCGTCTACCTTGTTGTCAAGAGACTGGACATTGGCGAGTAGTATGCTCGGGAGCGGTGCCCGATGTGCCCGTCCACGGAGCCTGACCAGAGGACCGCTCCATCTGCCCCTTCTGCGGCGCCGTTGTTTTGGATCACCGACTGGGATCCGATCCATTGTCCTGGGTGGTGGACCAAACAAAGGATCTGCTTCGGGAATCCAATAGTTCCTCCCAACTGTATGTAATAAAACCTAAGATTTCCTGGGGTAACAATGTAAGAAATAACTCATAAAAAAACAAAATACTGCATAGTTTACTAGGAACGCGAAGCGAGGCGGCCATCTCTGGAGGCGCCGGAAGTATGATCTAATAGAGGTAAATGGCAAATATTAACCATATATGCTATCAATATTGCTTGTAATTGATATAAGTCAACATCTAAGTATTTTTATGTAAATTGCTATGGCTGTATCAGACGCGCAAACATTGGGTGAATAAGAAAAACACGAATGCCACACAATGGTTAATAGATGCATTAACAGAAATGTATGCAACCAAAAGACTGGATTAACGGTACATTTCCTAGGCCTACTGGTGACATATGTAATGGGGAATTTATCAAAATAAACTATCAAATGGCAAACAATTCACACAATGAAACAATGAATGGGCAAGAATTGGCGGGAGACAGCTGAGATCATTCTGGAGAACTGAGTGCATGCATTCTGGAGAGAAAAACCGGTCAGATCTTCGCCACACACCCCTCCCATTTCTTCTTCTCAACATTTTTAATTATACTCAAGACACATTATCTTCACACATATCTTAGATACTTTTCACTGACAGCCGCAACTCAGTATTCAGCTAGGCCTATTGCCACATGTTGCCCAAATTTTTCACTTCCCAAATAGTCCTACACACTTGTGATTTGAAACAATCCATAGGTTGTTGTTTTTTTAAAGCTAATGATCTGCTTTGGCTAAGTGATACTATGTGGTGAAGTATTTCAAATTATTTTATTTAGACAGGAGTAATTATATAATTTTGTCAGAACATCAATTTACTTTAGGGGAAGCCAGCATCCGAACGATGCACTGTGCAACAGCCAACTTTATTTTCCAATTCGCAAGTGGCTGAAACGAGAGATCTGAATAATGACAAGATGCTCATGTCTCTGCTTCAACATCTGCTTCAACATTTCCCAAAGGTGGGAATACAGGCAACAAGTTAAGGTCTGCATAATTTATGGCCATAGAAACGTATTGGACTTATTCTGGACAGATTGTGGTGAGAGTAAGCCCTCTCGCTTCGCCTCTTCCTTTCTGCTGATGAAACAGTGCCTGTCTGTCTTACAATATGTAGCACATGTATCTGATGCTGTAGGGACAGAATTAGTATGACATGCCATACTATTTTTGTCCAGACAAAATCAGATACATGGTCTACACATACTGAAACAGAGGGGCGCTGTTTTGTGTCTTTCTGTCAGCAGAGATGGGCAGTATTTATTTTACGTGTATTTGAAATATATGTTTAAATTACATGTTTTATTGGACTGGGCTGTACTACACTCCAATGTATTTTGTAACATGATACTTTTCAAAATACTTGTCTATACCATTTATTTTTAGCTGTTCACATTTATGTGGCCACCTACATTGGAATTCAAAGCCTGACGTGATAAGAGTGCCTGCAAAATGAACTAAATATAAATGTAGATGTAAAAACTAACAATTGCAAAGCATGCTGAGTATTACTCTAATGAGCTCTGCCTAGAAACAAGGCCAATGACAATACCCAGCGTGCTTTGCAGTTGTTCCTTTTTACATTTACATAAATGTTTTGGTCATTTAGCAGATGCACTTGTCCAGACTGACAATGCGTTCAGCAAAGATAGGTAACGGGTAAAAAACATATCTTAGTGAGTAAGAAGTTTCCGTTTGGCTGGCTACTTTCAAATTAGATTTTGTGTTTTTACAATACATGTATTGTAATGAAATGTAAGATTTTGCACAAGTTTCTTATATTTTACTTTGATACATTGGCATTTCGGGTATTTTATAATGTATGCCCATTCCCTTCTCAGTTAAATGTATTCCAAATCTCTGTTACATAAATTGACCAGTATTCCAATATTTTATTTGGATGTGCAATGAAGTAGGGCAGCCATGAAGACAGCCTTGCAACAATCATGTCGCTGTCACTAACAAACACAGTCATGGCTGGTAACTATACAATTCACTCAAAAGGCACATAAATGACTGTAACACTGCAGGTGTTAATTTGTTAACACTGAAAAAGGGTAGCAGCATAAGTGCTTAGCAAAGTGTTAACTCGGAAAAGTGTGGACCTATATAGTCTCTGGAAAATTGTTACAATCACCACTGGAGAATGTTCTGTGTACTGTAGAATACAGTGCTAGATTAAATGCCCTCTTAGGGATAGTGGGCATTATTCGGAAATTTGGATGAATGAAGTGCCCAAAGTAAACTCCCTGTTACTCAGGCTCAGAAGCTAGGATATGCATATAATTATAGTAGTATTGGATAGTAAAAACTCTAAAGTTTCCAAAACTGTTAAAAGGATGTCTGTGAGTATAACGTAACTTATACAGCAGCCAAAAATCCGAGGAGAATCCATCCGTAATTTTTGTTTTTGGAGGTGACTCCATTTAAAATGCCTGTCTATGGGGAAATCAAAGGAATACCTCCCAGATTGCAGTTCCTAGGGCTACCAGCAGATGTCAACAGTCTTTAGAAAGCGTTTCAGGCTTGTTTTCTGAAAAATGAGCTAGATTTTGTAGTTTTTCTAAGTGGCTCCAATTTTGGCTGTACTGTTGTGGCGCACGTCGGTGAGGGCGCGCACTCCTCGTAATTTATGTCCAGTAATGAACATACTATTCTCCGTCTTAAATTGTATTATTTATTTACATGTTAGGGTACCTGAAGATTGATTGGAAACGTTTCTTGACTTGTTTGGACAAAGTTTATTTGTAACTTTCGGGATTAATTTGTATGCATTTTGAACGAGGGAAACAAAAGGACCATTTCTTATGTAACTGGGACCTTTGTGATTCCAAACAGAGGAAGTTCTTCGAAGGTAAGTGATTTATTTTATCACAAATTTTGACATTCTGTGCTTGTTTGGAAAATGTTTGTAATGCTTTTTTACGTGCGGCGCTGTCTTCAGATAATCACATGGTGTGCTTTCGCCGTTAAGCCTTTTTGAAATCTGACAAAGCGGCTGGATTAACAAGAGGTTAAGACACTTGTATTTTCATGAATGTTTAGTTTTACCAATTTTGTATTTTGAATTTCACGCTCTGCAATTTCACTGGATGTTGGCCAGGTGTGCCGCTAGCGTCCCACCTAGCCCAAATAGGTTTTAAAGATACACTATTAATGCTATACCTGCACAGAAAATTGACCAGTGTTTTTATTTTTTATATTGTATTATTTATTGAATAAAAAACGTGAACCCGAACCCTCCAAGATCCCCCCCACAGTTCCCCAATAGCTGTCCCTCAAACATTCGAGACCCCTCCCACAGTCCCCAGGAAGAAAAATAAAAAATACAATGAATTCCATTCCCCCCCCCAAGAACCCCTCAATCCACCAACAACCAAGACAATGAACTAAAGAGAAAAAAGGAAAAGACAGAAGAAAACAGCAAACAAGAATGTAAAATTAAAAAACAATAAAAAATACATTTAAAACAAAGGACATCAAGGACAACTAAAATCATAACAGCAATGCCAACTGTATATGTGTATGTGCATTCTGGCACTATTACATGTATGTGTGTATTGTATGTGTTTATTTGAATGAGAGTGTGTGTATATGCATGTGTACAAACACCAGCACGGCACCAGCCTCAGGCAAACCAATATTAGTTGTAAAAAACACTGCCACTTAGTGTCATTCAAATGCACTTTTTATTATGTTTTATTTAGACTTTTTTTTACTCTTCTCTTTGACCATCATTCTATCTCTCACACATCAGCTCCTCTCCCACTTGTCTCCAATTCCACATCCCAACCCTCAGTTTCCCTCAGCCCATCCCATCTATCTCTGCTAGCCACCCACTTCGAGTTTCTACGAAATACATATCTTTCAACTATGCTGTGATGTTTAAAGTGCAATTTCAATCTATATAATCGAATAGAATACACAGATTGCCAGTTGAAGATAAATAATTTTACTAAGAGTATTAGTATATTAGTAATTGACTGACCCGGTCTCTCCAGATCTCCTAACAGTACTATTTATAGGGTCAATTTTAGATCAATGCTGTGCATTTTCAGCCATTCCTGAACCTGAGACCGGAAAACAGGCTACCTGAGGGCAAAACCAAAATAATGGTCTATTGATTCTGTGTCCTCACATAAAAATCTGCAAAGCTTCGATGATTTTACGTCCCAAATATTCAACATTTTGTTGGTGGCAAGTATGCTATATAATAATTTTTGCTGAAAAGCACGAAGTCTTGAATCTTGCTTACCACGGAATCAGTACATCAAAAATCTCTTCCCAAATATTTTGCAATCTGTATGGCACAGTTGTCAACATCCTGGTACTCAAATGAAACTGGTATACTTAACTATTTATGCTATTTTTATTCCAACCTAAGGTTGCTATACATTATTTTACCCATTTTATAAGAGAATTACCGCAATTGAAAAAATCCAGGCGTTTATAAACAAAATTCAGTCTTACTTTATCTACTGCCTTTTCTAAATCCGCTATAAATACCATTCCTGGCTTCTTATATGTTTCATGGTGTTCTATTATTTCTAGTAGTTGTCGTATATCTCCAATGTATCGTCCATGTAAAAAACCTGTCTGATCAGGATGAACAATATCTGGTAAAACCCTTTTAATTCTGAGTGCTGTGCATTTTTCTAAATGTCGTTAAATGTCAAGAACTTGAAGTTTCTTCAAGTGCAGTCGCAAAAACGACCAAGCGCTATGACGAAGCTGGGTCTCATAAGGACTGCTACAGGAAAGGAAAACCCAGAGTTGCCTCTGCTGCAGAGGATAAGTCCATTAGTGTTACGTGCACCTCAGATTGCAGCCCAAATAAATGCTGCACTGATTTCAAGTAACAGACACATCTCAACATCAACTTCTCAGAGGGGACTGCGTGAATCCTTCATGGTCGAATTGCTGCAAAGAAACCCCTACTAAAGGACACCAATAATAAGAAGAGACTTGCTTGGGCCAAAAAACATGAGCAATGGAAATCTGTCCTTTGGTCTGATGAGTCCAAATTTGAGATTTTTGGATCCAACCATCGTGTCTTTGTGGGAAGCAGAGTAGGTGACCGGATGATCTCCGGATGTGTGGTTCCCACCATTAAGCATGGAGGAGGAGGTGTGATGGTGTGGGGGTGCTTTATTGGTGACACTGTCAGTGATTTATTTAGAATTCAAGTTACTGTAGTGACTTTGCTTTCATTAATCTGATTACTTTTATTTATCGAATCAACTAACTATGTTTAATTGTTACCGATTAAATTAATCATGTAACAATCAACTCATTAGCAATTTGGGGCACCACGAGAGAAGTTGTTAACTTCTTGAAGCACCCATCCCTTTAGCGGGATCATTTTCATCAACACCCGCTAAATTGCAGCACGCCAAATTCAAATGAATTACTAAAAATATTTAATTTTCATGAAATCACAAGTGCAATATAGCAAAACACAGCTTAGCTTGTTGTTAATCCACCTGGCGTGTCAGATTTCAATGCAGCTTTTCGGCGAAAGCATAACAAGCGTTTATGTAATATCACTCTCAGTAGACAAAATATTACAAACACTAGCAGCCAAGTAGATTGGTCACGAAAGTCAGAAAAACAATAGATTAAATCGCTTACCTTTGATGATTTTCGGACATTTGCACTCACGAGACTCCCAGTTACTCAATAAATGTTCCTTTTGTTCCATAAAGATTATTTTTATATCCAAAATACTACGACATCGCAGACAAAATTCCAAATAGTATCCGTAATGTCCACAGAAACATGTCAAACGTTATTATAATCAATCCTCAGGTTGTTTTTAAAATATATAATCGATAATATATCAACCCAGACTGTCACTTTTTCAAAATGAGAGGGAGAGATAATGGCTGCCCCACTGTTGCGCAAGCAAAACTGCGAACACCCAGCTATCCACTGACGCGATGTTATCTTTCTCGCTCATTTTTCAAAATAAATGCGTGAAACTATGTCTAAAGACTGTTGACACCTTATGGAAGCCATAGGAAAAGGAATCTGGTTGATTTCCCTTTAAATGGAGGCAAGGCATCCAATGGAACAGAGAGCTTACCGGAAAAACAGCACTTCCTGGTTTGATTTTCCTCAGGTTTTCGCCTGCAATATCAGTTCTGTTATACTCACAGACAATATTTTGACAGTTTTGGAAACTTTAGAGTGTTTTAAATCATAATCTGACAATTATATGCATACTCTAGTTTCTGGGCCTGAGAAATAGGCAGTTTCAAATGGGTATGTTTTTTACCCCAAAACAAAAATCCTGCCCCCTACACTCAAGAGGTTAATATGGATCACACCCTTCTTTTCAATTTCTGCCTGTAGCCCAGGACCTGAAGCAAGGAAATGCATATTCTTGATATTATTTGAAAGGAAACACTTTGAAATTTGTACAAATGTGGAATTAATGTAGGAGAACATAACACAATAGATATGGTAAAAGGTAAAACAAACAAAAAAACATATGTTTTCTATTTTTATTTGTGTTGCATCACCTTTGACATGAAGAAGAAAAGCCATACATTCAGATAGGATGATGTCCACAAGAGGGCAACAGCGTATGTGCAAAGTTTCAGACTGATAACTTCAAGAATGAGTGAGCTTCGTGAAATTTAGTTTGAAGTCACCAAGGTGTCCCTCACGAGTTGCCTAAATGTAGTGGCCTCCAAGTGGCCAAAATGGTAAATTGATACATTTTCAAGAACATAACTAAAGAACATACAAAAATGCTATGCTAATAAAAAATATGTTTACACACTCCCAGTAATGTCATACATGATGGATCATTAGCTTCCCTACAAAAAAGGAACGAACAGGAGACACGACAAGAATGCTGATCCAATGTCTCCAAACACAGAAGTTAAATATTTAAGATAAGGGCCAAGTTGGCAGCTAACATTGATCTAATGTCATAAGGTAACACACCACAAACAAAGTGAAAAAATGTACATGTGTATATATATATAAAGTTGAAGCGTGGCTTCTGATTGGTCGACCAGCGTTGAATGGTTCTTGTCACTGGTACATCCTGTTTGAGTGTCTGCCTATAAGACGGAACAAACAAGATGGCATGGTCGGATTTACCGCAGGGAGGGTGCAGGAGGGCTTTTTATGCATCCCGGAAGTTGGAGTAGCAGTGGTCGAGAGTATTTGCCCTGCATGTCATGCAATCAATATGCTGGTAGAATTTAGGTAGCCTTGTTCTCAAATTTGCTTTGTTAAAATCCCCAGCTACAATAAATGCAGCCATAGTGTCCAGTTTACATACAGTTGAAGTTGGAAGTTTACATACACCTTAGCCAAATACATTTAAACTCTGTTTTTCACAATTCCTGACATTTAATCCGTGGAAAAGTCCCTGTCTTAGGTCAGTTAGGATCACCACTTTATTTTAATAATGTTAAATGTCAGAATAATAGTTGAGAGAATGATTTATTTCAGCTTGTATTTCTTTCATCACATTCCCAGTGGGTCAGAATTTTACATACACGCAATTAGTATTTGGTAGCATTGCCTTTAAATTGTTTAACTTGGGTCAAATGTTTCGGGTAGCCTTCCACAAGTTTCCCACAATAAGATGGGTAAATTTGGGCCCATTCATCCTGACAGAGCTGGTGTAACTGAGTCAGGGTTGTAGGCCTCCTTGCTCACACACGCTGTTTGAGTTCTGGCCACAAATGTTCTATAGGATTGAGGTCAAGGCTTTGTGAAGGCCACTCCAATACCCTGACTTTGTTGTCCTTAAGGCATGTTGATATAGGACTCGTTTTACTGTGGATATAGATACTTTTGTACCTGTTTCCTCCAGCATCTTCAGAAGGTCCTTTGCTGTTGTTCTGGGATTGATTTGCACTTTTCGCACCAAAGTACGTTTATCTCTAGGAGACAGAACGCGTCTCCTTTCTGAGTGGTATAACTGCTGGTATAACTGGTATAACTGTGTTTATACTTGCGTACTATTTTGTACAGATGAATGTGGTACCTTCAGGCGTTTGGAAAATGCTCACAAGGATGAACCTACAATATTTTTTCTGAGGTCTTGGCTGATTTCTTTTGATTTTCCCATGATGTCAAGCAAGAGGCACTGAGGGTAGGCCTTGAAATACATCCACAGGTACACCTCCAATTGACTCAAATTATGTCAATTAGCTTATCAGAAGCTTCTAAAGCCATTACATAATTTTCTGGAATTTTCAAGCAGTTTAAAGGCTCAGTCAATTTAGTGTATGTAAACCTCTGACCCACTGGAATTGTAATACAGTGAATTGTAAGTGAAATAATCTGTCTGTAAACAATTGTTGGAAAAATTACTTGTGTCATGCAGAAAGTAGATGTCCTAGCCGACTTGCCAAAACTATAGTTTGTTAATAAGACATTTGTGGAGTGGTTGAAAAACGAGTTTTAATGAATCCAACCTAAGTGTATGTAAACTTTCGACTTCAACTGTAATTACTCTATTAGTTTGCTATCCTTCCAGTCACCTCTGCTATCTCCAGGCCCCAGAATCCTGGGGCGGCAGGTAGCCTAGTTGTTAGAGCGTTGGACTAGTAACTGGAAGGTTGCAAAATTGAATCCCTGAGCAGACAAGGTAAAAAGGTCGTTCTGCCCCTGAACAAGGCAGTTAACCCCCTGTTCCTAGGCTGTCATTGAAAATAAGAATTTGTTTTAGCCTAGTTAAATAAAGGTTAAAAAAAACATATCCCTTTAATGTTCTGTTTTATTACTACATCAAATGCAGAATAACTGGCACAGATCCAGAATCTCTACCAGAGTTGCAAAGAAAACAGTACAATGGATCTCAAAAATGGATCTCAGATATCATTCATCTGTAATAGATACATGCGTGCCCTCTGACTCAGGTTTATTGTTGAGGTTGTAAGTGCTGTGTCACCCCCGGTTGATCAATAATTTTGCTGTGTTGTGTTTTACTATGTCTCTGTAAAACTTGTTTCTGTCTCTGGTTCTTTCTATGTCCTGTAGCTGTCTCACTGGCTCTAGCCTTGAATGGAGTCTTCACAAACACTATCAAGTTGATCGTTGGCAGGTAAATACGTCATTGCAGTACACCAACTAGACTCAAAAACTGTTTGTGAAAGGTTGAATTATTTATCAATGAGTACCTTATTTAAATTGGCATTCACCATTCAGTTATGCGGTGTGGCACTTAATTGTATTTATTTAATTTTTATTTAACCGTTATTTAACTATGCAA
This sequence comes from Oncorhynchus clarkii lewisi, assembly GCF_045791955.1. Lineage (NCBI taxonomy): Eukaryota > Metazoa > Chordata > Actinopteri > Salmoniformes > Salmonidae > Oncorhynchus > Oncorhynchus clarkii. The sequence goes on from NC_092147.1 coordinate 56,135,382, forward strand.
GTCAGTTATGAACAAATTCTTCTTTACAATGACTGCCTATGGGACTCCCAATCACGTCTGGTTGTGATTTAAATAATTAACTAAATGCCTTGACATGTACTTAAAGTTAACTTTAGGTGACATAACTTTAGCGATTGATTGAAATGTCTACTTCCTTTTCTCTGCAGACCCAGGCCAGACTACTTCCAGCGTTGTTTCCCAGATGGACAGGTGAATGTTAAGATGCTGTGCACCGGAGAACCATACCTGGTGTCAGAGGGACGCAAGAGTTTCCCAAGCAGCCACTCTTCTTGTGAGTGTCAGTCAGTCAGCAGCCACAACACTGTCGATCAGTATGTTTTAGGGATCAGTTTGAGCCAGGCAAGGCACAGAATCCCTAATCTTGATCCCAGCAAACCAAAACTGGTTCTGTGTAAGTTCTCAGAACATCGGTTAGGTTGTAGCAAATGTTCTCATAACACAAAAACTGTCCAGTTGTGATGATCAGTATATAATGTTTGTATAAACATTCGCTTGACGTTGCAAGAACGTTCCCAGAAAACATTTAGTCTGTTCTTTGAAGGTTCTCAGAAAGTTTAATTAGGTTGTGGGAACATTGTGGGGATTTTGCAAGAGATAGTTTCCCAAAACACAAAATCAGTCTACTTGTGATGACATTCTTAAAATGTTTGAATGTTCTTAGAATGGTTTTCATATGTTCCCAGAATTATACAATTCACTTTTGAACAGTGGTTTCTTTAATGTGTTAGTGTTATCTTACTGGTGTTAGGTTCTAAACAAACAGGCGACTAGTAAAAAGCTCATACCAATGTTATTCACCCACTGTGTCAAACAGCTGCAAAGACAAAAACATGATTACACAAGCACATATATTTATACCCTCCTACTAGAAGGAGTCAATTCTTTGCAAATCTAGACAGCCAATACATCTCTGCTGCTAGACAGGAACTTAATTGGTTCCCCTCACTGGTGTAGTCATGGCCCTGCCTCATGCTAGAACCAATATGGGAATGGAAGTATATGTGTGTGTAATAGGACTTCTCACTTCACCTGACTTGACCTCGGGACAAATTCCTCACTCCTCCCTAATCCACGGCTGTCCTACCTTATCAGTGACTGAAACCAGACTGTTGCCTTTTGTCTTCCTCCGTAAGAGTCATGGTACGTAACAATAACATGTTTGACAGAATCTAAGCTTTCTGTAACTTTTTCTTAGAAAAACATATTTGGCGATCAAAAACATTTGAATGTTTGTGGGACATTATCAGCCTAATATTAACTCAAACCCTAACCAGGGTTTTCTCAGAACCAATTTATTTGAATCCAATGATGATTTGCTGAATAATGTTTAGGGGAACGTTATTGAAAAGATCATGTCATAACGGCACACTATAGCTTTATGAGAGCATTGTGGGAATATTCCCTGCTTCTTGTTATGGGTGATTTAACTTCTTATGGCTGCAATCCCGTTAACGGGAGCGATATGACAACAGCCAGTGAAAGTGCAGTGCGCCAATTTCAAAACATCAAAAATATCATAATTAAAATTCCTCAAACATACATGTATCTCATACCATTTTAAAGCTAATCTTGTTGTTAATCCTACCACAGTGTCCGATTTCAAATATGCTTTACAGCAAAAGCACCACAAACGATTATGTTAGGTCACCACACAGCCATTTTTCCAGCCAAAGATTTTCCAGCCAGAGTCACAAAAACCACAAATAGAGATACAATTAATCACTAACCTTTGATCATCTTCATCAGATGACACTCATAGGACTTAATGTTACACAATACATGTATGTTTTGTTTGATAAAGTTCATATTTATCCAAATATGAGTTTACATTGGCGCGTTACATTTACTAGTTCCAAAAACATCCAGTGATTTTGCATAGCCACATCATTCAACAGAAATACTCATCATAAATGTAGATGATAATACAAGTTATACACATGGAATTATAGATATTACCTCTCCTTAATGCAACCGTCAGATTTTTAAAAAACTTTACGGAAAGAGAAACCCATGCAATAATCTGAGACGGCGCTCAGAAGTAAAAGTCACAATAGCCGCAATGATGGCGTCAACATAAACAAGAAGTTACATGATAAATACTCCCTTACCTTTGATGATCTACATCAGAAAGCACCCCAGGAATCCCAGGTCCACAATACATGTTTGTTTTGTTCGATAATGTCCGTTATTTATGTCCAAATACCTTCTTTTGTTAGCGGGTTTGGTATACATATCCAAACGCTCATTCTGGTCAGCGTTACATCGGACAAAAACTTCAAAAAGTTATATTACAGGTCGAAGAAACATTTCAAACTAAGTACAGAATCAATCATTAGGATGTTTTTAACATATAGCTTCAATAAAGTTCCAACCGGAGTATTCCTTTGTGTCTTCATGAGAGATTTGGAACGCAAGTGGATACCATGAGGAATAAACATGGTCAGAAAATGGCTCACTGCCAGACACCTGATAGATTCTGCTCTCATTCACTCCCACAACACTGTAGAAGTCCCATTCAAATTCCTATTGATGGTTGACATTTAGTGGAACCCCTAGGCAGTGCTATCTCAAGAGGATTTCATTGGGGACTCTGGTGAATACATACAAAGCTCAGATTTCTCACTTCCTGTTTTGATTTCTCCTCAGGATTTTGCCTGCCATATGAGTTCTGTTATACTCACAGACATCATTCAAACAGTTTTAGAAACTTTTGTTTTCTATCCAATACTACTAATAACATGCATATATTAGCAACTGAGACTGAGGAGCAGGCAGTTTACTTTGGGCAACTTATTCATCCAAGCTACTCAATACTGCCCCCCAGCCCTAAGAAGTTTTTAATTAACATCATCAACATTAGCAGAACATTCCTATAATGTTTTCTCAGAACCATTTCTATTGCTCTCACATTTTGTTGCGACAGAAAATTCTGAAAACTTTACTGATAATTTGTGTGATTACATTATCTGAAAACAGATGTTCTGGACAACATTTTAGTGAACGTTAGGAGAACATTTAAGAACATTCTTTGAATGTTTTTGGGGTGTTCATTATCCTAATTTTAGATATAACCCTAACTAGAACTTAACTTCTTGACCATACTTGAGACGCAGACGTCTCAAGTATGCCCCTGGAAATGCAAATGCGCTACGCTAAATGCTAAATGTACTCGTTACAACTCAATCTTTGATCAAAATTCACAAGCAGGGTATTGAATTAAAGCTACACTCGTTGTGAACCTAGCCAGCAAGTCAGATTTTTAAAATGCTTTTCGGCGAAAGCATCAGAAGCTATTATCTGATAGCATGCACCCCCCAAAATGCCAGCACGACACGTAAACAACAGATTTTGCGGTAGCCGGCGCTACCCAAAACGCAGAAATAAAATATAAAACATTCATTACCTTTGACGAGCTTCTTTCTTGGCACTCCTATATGCCCCATAAACATCACTATTGGGTCTTTTTTTCGTTTAAATCGGTCCATATATACCCAAAATAGCTTTGTATGGAAGCTGTGTCATTCAGAAAAAATCATCGTTTTTAAACGCTGCGTAATTTTTTTAAATTAAAAAAGTCGACGATAAACTTTCACAAAACACTTCGAAATCCTTTTGTAATCCAACTTTAGGTATTAGTAAACGTTTATAATCTATCAAAATTATTACAGGGCGATGTCTCTTCAATAGGTCTTCACTTCAAAAACAATGACATCTGATATCTCCCTCAACTGCATCCGGGTGAAGACTGGGAAAATGGAGTTCAGATAGAAGGATTTTCCAACAATTAATTCAATTGAAAATTAGGACAATGGCGCCATCGTGCGGAATTTGTATGAATTGCAGGCAGATTGCCATTAAATTCTGTTGGAACTGGTGGAAGTGACTTATGGAAATTATTTTTAGCTTTCAGAGAGCAGTTTTTCTTGCGTTTTTCAATGAAACACACGATCTGTTATAGTCACAGCCGTGATTTAACCAGTTTTATAAACTTCAGAGTGTTTTCTATCCACACATACTAATCATATGCATATACTATATTCCTGGCATGAGTAGCAGGACGCTGAAAAGTTGCGCGATTTTTAACAGAATTTTCGAAAAAGGAAGGGGTAGAAGTAAGAGGTTTTAATAGGAATCTTAGCTAATGTTTTAGGAATGTTCCCGGTTTGCTAGGATCACATAATGAGTAGATATTTGGGACGCAACAGGATTTTTAGATCAGTGATTCTGTGCAATCCGACTAATGGAGTCAATCTCAAACTTTGCTCTGTCAGTAGGCTACATATCATAATGTCACAAGGACACCTTTCATTACACCTAAAGGCTGTATTACAGTAATCAAAACAAAATGGAAGGGTTTTTCCTTCCATGTATCGAATCATCCTATGGATGCCTCGAGACAGGATCAATGTCAATTTTGGCTACATCCCAAATGGCCCCCTATTCCCTACATAGTGCACTACCTTTGACCTTAGGTCTATGGGCCCTGGTTAAAGGTAGTGCACTATAAAGGGAATAGGGTGTCATTTGGGACACCGCTTATGACTCAGTCAACATCAGTCTCACAGTGACAATGTGAGTGTCATTTCTATTGCGGAGGCACTCATGGTACTGTATTTAGTAATTACTCTGAGCAGTACTGAAGATATACTGAGTTGTTATTCAAATTGAGTACTTGATTTGGCTACTGAGTTCTTATTAGATTTGCCGATCCTGGCCTGGACTGAACCTACAAAGAGTCGTCCTCATTTGGCTGCGTTGCTTATGTGTATTGCTTATGTGTATTAGGTGTAGATTACTGAGCTAAAGGGTAGAGCTGCTGCTTTCAAGGAGCGGGACTAACCCGGAAGCTTATAAGAAATCCCGCTATACCCTCCGACGAACCATCAAACAGGAAAAGCGTTTGGACTAAGATCTAATCGTACTACACCGGCTCTGTCGCTCATTGGATGTGGCAGGGGTTACAAACCATTACAGACTACAATGGGAAGCACAACTGAAAGCTGCCCAGTGACACGAGCCTACCAGACGAGCTAAACTACTTCTATGCTCGCTTCGAAGCAAATAACACTGAAACATGCATGAGCGCACCAGCTGTTCCGGAAGACTGCGTGATCTCGCTCTCCACAGCCGATGTGAGAAAGTAAGACCTTTTAAACAGGTCAACATTCACAAGGCCGGAGGGCCAGACAGATAACCAGGACTTGTATTGCAAGCATGCGCTGACCAACTGGCAAGTGTCTTCACTGACATTTTCAACCTCTCCCTGTCTGAGTTTGTAATACCAACATGTTTTAAGCAGACCACCATAGTCTCTGAGCCCATGAACACGAAGGTAACCTGCCTAAACGACTACACCCGTAGCACTCACGTCTGTAGCCATGAAGTACCTTGAAAGGCTGGTCATTGCTCACATCAACTCCCTCATCCCAGAAACTTTAGGCCCACTCCAATTTGCATACCGCCCCAACAGATCCACAGATGATGCAATCTCCATTGCACTCCACACTGCCCTCAGCCGCCTGGACAAACGTAATACCTATGTAAGAATGCTATTCATTGACTACAGCTCAGCATTCAACACCATAGTCCCCTCCAAACTCGGTGAGGTTAGGCAACAACACATCTGCCACATTGACCATCAACACGGGGGGTCCTCAGGGGTTTATGCTTAGTCACTTCCTGTACTCCCTGTTCACCAATGACTGCGTAGTCGTGCACGACTCCAACACCATCATCAGGTTTCATGATGAAAGAACGTTGGTAGGAGGAAGCCTATAGGCAGGAGGCCAGAGACCTGGCAGTGTGGTGCCAGGACAACAACCTCTCCCTCAATGTCAGCAAGACAAACGAGCTGATCGAAGGGGCGAACACGCCTCCCTTCCACATTGATGGGGTTGTAGTGGAGCAGCCCCTTAGGTGGCTGAAAATATTTGGCATGGGCTCTCAAAAAGGTCTACAGCTACACAATTGAGGATTTTTAGATCAGTGATTCTGTGCAATCCGACTAATGGAGTCAATCTCAAACTTTGCTACAGCTACACTGGCTGCATCACCGCCTGGTACGGCAAATGCAAGGCACTGGCCGGCTAGGCTTTTAGAGGGTGGTGAGAACGCTCCCTGCCATCCAGGACCTCCATATCAGGCGGTGTCAGAGGAAGGCCCACAAAGACTCCAGCCACCCAAGCCACAGACTGCTTTCCCTGCTACGCAAGCGGTACAAGTGCACCAAGTCTAGAACCAACAGGAACCTCAACAGCCTCTACCCCCAAGCCATAAGACTGCTAAGCAAAACTGCTAAATAGCTAATCAAAGGGCTACCCGGACAACCTGCACTAACACTCTTGCACTGACTCTATATACACACACTGGACTCTGCACACACACACAAACATACTTACACTGACACCCCAACATACACATACACACACCCAACATACTCCCACACACATAACATGCGTACACATGCATAATATGATCATAACAATCAATCAATCAATCAATCAAATGTATTTATAAAGCCCTTTTTACATCAGCCGATGTCACAAAGTGCTGTACACAAACCCAGCCTAAAACCCCAAACAGCAAGCAATGCAGATGTAGAAGCATGGTGGCTAGGAAAAACTCCCTAGTTTGGCCAGAACCTAGGAAGAACACTAGAGTGGAACCAGGCTCTCTGAGGGGTGGCCAGTCCTCTTCTGGCTGTGCTGGGTGGAGATTATAACAGAACATGGCCAAAATGTTCATAGATGACCAGCTAAGATAATAATAATCAGATAATAATAATCACAGTGGTTGTAGAGGGTGCAACAGCTCAACACCTCAGGAGTAAATGTCAGTTGGCTTTCATAACTGATCATTCAGAGATAGAGACAGCATGTGAGGTAGAGATAGAGTCCAAAACAGCAGGTCTGGGATAACACTGTCCTGACCCATAGATTTACACCTGTTATGACATAGGGCTGTTACGGTGACTGTATTTCCGCCACACCGGCGGTCACAAGTCGTGATGGAAGTGAAATTCCATGTGACTGTTTAGTCATGGTAATTAGGCTTCTCCAAGCTCTGATGCTGCTGATTGTCATTAATAGCCTACCAAACTTGCTAACTGCCTGGTACTCCATGCTCTGTTGTCTTTCTAATCACTCAAAAATCAAATCAAACACTTCATGAGAGCCCATGAGCTCATGTTGCACAACATTTCTATAGGCTATGCAATTCCGTGCGAAAACAGAATCAAATCAAATCAAATTTTATTGGTCACATACACATGGTTAGCAGATGTTTATGCGAGTGTAGCGAAATGCTTGTGCTTCTAGTTCTGACCATTCAGTAATATCTAACAAGTAATCTAAAAAACACAACTACCAACAACTACCTTATTCACAACAACTACCTTATACACACACAAGTGTAAAGGAATGAATAAGAATATGTACTGTACATATAAATATATGGATGAGCGATGGTCGAACGGCATAGGCAACATGCAGTAGATGGTATAGAGTACAGTATATACATATGAGATGAGTAATGTAGGGTATTTAAACATTATATAAAGTGGCATTGTTTAAAGTGACAAGTGATACATTTATTACATCCAATTTTTAATTATTAAGTGGCTAGAGATTTGAGTCAGCATGTTGGCAGCAGCCACTCAATTTTAGTGATGGCTGTTTAACAGTCTGATGGCCTTGAGATAGAAGCTGTTTTTCAGTCTCTCGGTCCCAGCTTTGATGCACCTGTACTGACCTCACCTTCTGGATGATAGCGGGGTGAACAGGCAGTGGCTCGGGTGGTTGTTGTCCTTGATGATCTTTTTGGCCTTAATGTGACATCGGGTGGTGTAGGTGTCCTGGAGGGCAGGTAGTTTGCCCCCGGGGATTTGTTGTGCAGACCTCACTACCCTCTCGAGAGCCTTACAGTTGTGGGCGGAGCAGTTGCCGTACCAGGCGGTGATACAGTCTGACAGGATTCTCTCGATTGTGCATCTGTAAAAGTGTTTTGTGATTGTTTTTGGTGACAAGCCAAATTTCTTCAGCCTGCTGAGGTTGAAGAGGAGCTTTTGCGCCTTCTTCACCAAGCTGTCTGTGTGGGTGGACCATTTCAGTTTGTCTGTGATGTGTACGTCGAGTTACATAAAACTTCCCACCTTCTCCACTACTATCCCGTTGATGTGGATAGGGGGTGATCATTCTGCTGTTTCCTGAAGTCCACGATCAGAATGATGGCCTCTATTAAAAAGAGGAGGATCCCATCAGCTTTCTATAGGCTTTGCCTACTATATTTATTTCTCAACCTTCCTAATATGAAGCATATTGCTACCCTTTAAAACAGGAGTATAGCCTACCTGGCTGGTATGAAAATTAAACATGGTTAAAGTATTTTTACATGTATTTTCTTTGCGGTTCCCCTGTTTCGATACAGGTGCATGTTAATGGTCCATTCTAAATCAAAATACATTTCACACATGTATTGTTTAGTATATGTAAAGACAAGATTTTATCAAAAATAGTGTAATGGGTGAGAATATGAGCCTATCACTTGTGAATTATATATTATCTCTTGTGAATGAATCCCAGTTTAAGGCAAACTGTGCATGCTTTTTCTTTGCGACTTTTTCAAATCTAGTTTCACACCTCATGAATCCTAGCCCATGGGCCTATATGTTTTGATAAACGTTGTATCACGACTAAAGTGGACAAATAACATCTTAAAATGAAACATATTAATCTGTTTTACAATGGGTGTAGAGCCAAGTTTGGGGAAGATCAATTTCACCATAAAAATTCACCTTTATAATAAACACATTACATGCATAATCACATTTGTGGTCGCTTTTGAGAATGGTGTTTTCCTGCTTATGGAACATTCTCGCTTATAGCCTACTGCCGGGTTGCTGCGCTTATAATGTAAAGAAATAGCATTATAGTTTATCAACATTTTAAGCTAAATGTTCACATCTGTTGCATCAGCCTAATTGTTTATAACATTTTTTTTCAGCGAGTGGTTGTATTAATTTGGGATCTATCGCATCCCACAACTGTCCCAGATTATGTTTGGAATATTTATTTCTCATACGGAATAGAATAGGTCAACTTTTGTACTATGAGGATAATAGATTGACAATGGCTCGTGCTGTTTCTGTTCATAAGGCCTACTGAGCTTGTTGGCTGACGAAAAGTACATGTATACAGTTCTTCCAATATGTTCAATATGCACCTTGGAATTGGATAAAAACACGGCAGTTGTGTACCCATTGTGTCTGTCATCACTTGTAGCCTGTGAGAAAAACCCGATCATGAGACTGAGAGCCATGTGAGTGAGAGGTGTTTAGGCAGGCAACGGGGAGAAGTTATATATTCAGCCTCAGGTCATAACAGCCACTGGCCAAGAAAGGCATGGGGGGGGGGGGGGTTATGGCCATACAAAGGGGATGCATCTGAGAAATTTGACGCATTACCAAGTGCTTGAATGCGAGACTGAGGAAGTGTGTACAACCTGCACAAAAAAACTAAGCAGAGCTCATGTCTTTCATGCAACTTTTTTCAAATCATAATTAGAGTCTCATTAAGCAGCATTAGAATGTATTAAAAATCAAAACATATAGCCCAACATTTGTATCACAACAAAATTAAGTATATAAACACAGCATAAAAAGAAACGTCCTCTCACTGTCAACCTCAGCAAACTTACCATGTGTAAATATTTTTATGAACATAACAAGATTCATCAACTGAGACATAAAATGAATAAGTTCCACAGACATGTGAATAACAGAAATTGAATAATGTGTCCCTGAACAAAGGGGGAATCAAAAGTAACAGTCAGTATCTGGTGTGGCCTCCAGGTGCATTAAGTACTGCAGTGCATCTCCTCCTCGTGGACTGCACCAGATTTGCCAGTTCTTGCTGTGAGATGTTACCCCACTCTTCCACCAAGGCACCTGCAAGTTCCCAGACATTTCTGGGGGGGAATAGCCCTAGCCCTCACCCTCCGATCCAACAGGTCCCAGACGTGCTCAATGGGATTGAGATCCGGGCTCTTCGCTGGCCATGGCAGAACACTGACATTCCTGTCTTGCAGGAAATCACAAAAAGAACGAGCAGTATGGATGGGGGCATTGTCATGCTGGGGGGTCATGTCAGGATGAGCCTGCAGGAAGGGTATCACATGAGGGATGAGGATGTCTTCCTAGTAACGCACAGCATTGAGATTGCCTGCAATGACAACAAGCTCAGTCCGATGATACTGTGACACACCGCCCCAGACCATGACGGACCCTCAATCTCCAAATCGATCCCGCTCCAGAGTACAGGCCTCGGTGTACCGCTCATTCCTTCGACGATAAATGCGAATCCAACCATCACCCCCGGTGAGACAAAAACGCCACTTGTCAGTGAAGAGCACTTTTTGCCAGTCCTATCTGGTCCAGCGACGGTGGGTTTGTGCCATTAGGCGATGTTGTTGCCGGTGATGTCTGATGAGGACCTGCCTTACAATAGGCCTACAAGCCCTCAGTCCAGCCTTTATCAATCCTTTTTCAGACAGTCTAAGCACTGATGGAGGGATTGTGCGTTCCTGGTGTAACTGGGGCAGTTGTTGCCATCCTGTAGCTGTCCTGCAGGTGTGATGTGCGGATGTGTCGATCCTGTGCAGGTGTTACACGTGGTCTGCCACTGTGAGGACGATCAGCTGTCTGTCCTGTCTCCCTGTAGCGCTGTCTTAGGCATCACACAGTAAGGACATTGCAATTTATTGCCCTGACCACATCTGCAGTCATCATGCCTCCTTGCAGCATACCTAAGGCATGTTCATGCAGATTAGCAGGGCCCTGGGCATCTTTCTTTTGGTAGAAAGGCCTCTTTAGTGTCCTAAGTTTTCATAATTGTGACCTTAATTGCCTACCGTCTGTAAGCTGTTAGTGTTTTAATGATCGTTCTACAGGTGCTTGTTTGTGGTTCATTGAACAAGCATGGGAAACAGTGTTTAAACCCTTTACAATGAAGATCTGTAAAGTTATTTGGATTTTTACAATTTATCTTTGATAGACAGGGTCCTGAAAAACGGCCATTTCTGTTTATGTTTACCTGTTTCTGTTAACCGCTCAACACAGAATAGCCAAATATGCTCACTCCCTCAAATCATTTGGAGAAAATATCCTTTCTAATTTATTTAGCCATGTTCAAATGTATTCTTCATACTATAAAATAATGGAGTTTTCAAAATAGAAGCCACTTCCTGTTTTGATTTTCCTCAGGGTTCCGCCTGCAGTATCAGTGCTGTTATACTCACAGACAATATTTTGACAGTTTTGGAAACTTTAGAGTGTTTTATATCCAATACTAATAATAATATGCATATATTAGCAACTGAGACTGAGGAGCTGGCCGTTTACAATGGGCACCTTTTCATCCAAGCTACTCAATACTGCCCCTGCAGCCATAACAGTTAAGGGATGGGTAGCGTCAAGAAGTTAATACCAATTATTATTTACAAGGACAGCCTACTCCTTCCTCTCTGTCGGGGAATTGAACCCCGGTCTGCCCCGTGCCCGCACGACACGGGGTTCTTCAGCTAAATAGCCCAGTACAGTATTTCCGACTGCCACGTTGTATAGCGCCATATTTTCCATTCCATCCTAATGGAAACCCAGAGGGTTTTTCATTTTTCTTGGAATAGAAACATCATAACATTAATCAAATTAATTAAGAAAGTACCAGTCAAAAGTTTGGACACACCTTCTCAATCCAGGGTTTTTCCTTATTTTTTACAAATTGTCTACATTGTAGAAGAATAGTGAAGACATAACAACTATGAAATAACACACATGGAATCTGTTAAGAACAAATTCTTATTTACAAGGACAGCCCTCTCCTTCCTCCCTGTCGGGGAAATTAACCCCGGTCTCCCGCTTGACTGCATTCTCTAGTACAGCCATTATGGAAGGCTATCAAATGCTTTTTAAAGATGGCCTCTGGTGGTCAAACTAGCACTAACCAACATTAATGGTACCAGAGGTTCCCACTTAAATAATGTGCTATAGAAGAATAGGTTGTTTTTAAAATATATAATCGATAATACATCAACCACAAATGTATTTCACAGTAGGAGAGGGAAAAGCCATACCTATCCAAATTCTGTTGCGCGAGCAAAACTCATGTGACCACTTGACGCGATGTTATCGTTCTGGCTCATTTTTCAATGCACCATGAAAGCTGCGCTGCAGTATGTGACCCGTTTCAGGAAACTAGGTGTATGTCGCAGGTCACTACTTCACAGAAGAGCCGCTTGAACATAAACTTTAAAAAAATCAATCTAAATGCTTTCTCGAACTTGAATTTTCATGTGCCTTAATAACAAACCTTGTTCTGTAAATACAAATACAATTGTTAAATTACAAGCCTAGTTGGCTTACCCACAGAAAAAGAGAGGAACCTTCCCGCTAGGCTGAGATAATGAGTGGGCTGGACATGCCAAGAGATGAGTTTGGATTGGTCTACCATAAAGCATGCTGCTGTCCATTTGAGCTAATCAGTATGTCTACGTAATCCTGTCTAACACAGCTTTTTTTATGTATCGCGTAGCAAAACTGCATAAGCCTAATGTCAAGTGAAAGTGTACTGTTAGCTAGCTAATGTTAGCTGGCTGGCTTGCCAGCTAACATTAAGTGTGTGCTCTCCACATTCTGTGAGTACGATAGCTAAGGAGATGGAGAAAGCACGGATTACCTATTCAAACTAAGGGCAAACATCCGACAGGAGAGGCGTCCGTCCATGATAAATACGGCTAAGATAGTCCAGCTAGCTACATTTTCAGATACTACACATTTCTAATTTTGACAGAAAGTGGTTTCATTTCAAGTTAACATGTACTGTTAGCTTGCTAACGTTAGCTGGCTGGCTCACTAGCTAATGTTACCTGTATGATCTTATTATTTGTATCTCAGAGCCATTTGCTTGACTAGTTATAGCTAGCTAACATTGAAGATTTGGTATTTTGTATTTTATTAGGATCCCCATTAGCTGTTGCAAAAGCAGATACTCTTCCTGGGGTCCACACAAAACATAAAACGTAATACAGAATGATATAATACAGAACGATATAGTACAGAATATCAATAGACAAGAACAGCTCAAGGAAAGAACTACATACATTTTTAAAAAGGCACACGTAGCATACATATCAATGCATATACACAAACTTTCTAGGTCAAATAGGGGAGAGACGTTCTTCCGCGAGATGTTGCTATATCTGTTTTTTTAAACTAAGTTTGCTGTTTTTTTGACCAATATGAGATGGAAGGAAGTTACATGTAATAAGGGCTCGATATAATACTGTATGTTTTCTTGAATTTGTCCTGGATTTGGGGACTATGACCAGACCCCTGGTGGCATGTCTGGTGGGATAAGTGTGTGTGTCAGAGCTGTGTGTAAATTGACTATGCAAACAATTTGGGATTTTCATCATAATATTTCTTATAAAAAGAAGTGATGCAGTCACTCTCCTCAACTCTTAGCCAAGAGAGACTGGCCCACATAGTATTAATATTAGTCCTCTGATTTCAAAGAGCAAAACGTGACACTCTGTTCTGGGCTAGCTGCAGTTTAACTAAGTCTTTCCTTGCAGCACTGGACTACACGACTGGACAATAATCAATATTAGACAAAACTAGAGACTGCAAAACTTGCTTTTTGGAGTGTGGTGTCAAAAAAACACAGCATCTCTTTATTACGGCTAGACCTCTCCCCATCTTTGCAACCATTGACTCTGTTTTTGACCATGACAGTTAACAATCTAAGGTAACGCCAAGTAATTTAGTCTCCTCAACTTGTTCAACAGCCATACCATTCATTACCAGATTAAGCTGAGGTCTAGTACTTAGGGCAGGCTAGCGGAACCCCTCGACAACATTCCGCTGAAAAGGCAGTGCACAAAACAAAAAAATATTTTTTTGAAATATGTAACTTTCACACATTAACAAGTCCAATACAGCAAATTAAAGATAAACTTCTTGTTAATCTACTCATCATGTCCGATTTCAAAAAAGCTTTACAGCGAAAGCACAACATATGATTATGTTAAATCACCACCAAGTCAAAAAAACACACAGCCTTTTTTCCAGCCAAAGAGAGGAGTCACAAAAAGCAGAAATATAGATCAAATTAATCACTAACCTTTGATGATCTTCATCAGATGACACTCATAGAACATCATGTTACACAATACATATATGTTTTGTTCGATAATGTGCATATTTATATCCAAAAATCTCTGTTTACCTTGGCACGTTACGTGCAGTAATATTTTGATTCCAAAACATCCGGTGATTTTGCAGAAATACTCATAATAAACATCGATAAAAGATACAAGTGTTATTCACAGAATTAAAGATAGACTTCTCCTTAATGAAACCGCTGTGTCAGATTTCAAAAAAACTTTACGGAAAAAGCATAATCTGAGAACGGCGTTCAGAGCCAAATACAGCCATAGAAATATCCGCCATTTTGGAGTCAACAGAAGTTAGAAATAACACCATAAATATTAATTTACCTTTGATGATCTTCATCAGAAGGCACTCCCATGAATCCCAGTTCAACAATAAATGACTGATTTGTTCCATAAAGTCCATCCTTTATGTCCAAATAGCCACTTGTTGTTACAGTGTTCAGCCTAGTAATCCATCTTCATGAGGCTTGAACACTTCGTCCAAACAAAAACTCGAAAAGTTACGTTACAGGTCGTAGAAACAAGTTAGACGATGTATGTTTTTACATAAAACATCAATAAGCTTCCAACTGGAGAATTTCTTTGTCTGAAGAAAAGCACTGGAACGAGAGGTAAATCTGTCGGGAGCGCACGTCACGAGCCTGAGACACTCTGCCAGACCACTGACTCTAACAGGTCTCATGAGCCCCTACTTTATAGTAGAATCCTCATTCAAGTTTCTAAACATGGTTGACATCTAGTGGAAGTCGTAGGAAGTGCAACTTGACTCCATAGACACTGTGTTCGGTAGACCAAGCTTTGAAAAACTACAAACCTCAGATTTCCCACTTCCTGGTTGGATTTTCTCAGGTTTTTGCCTGCCATATGAGTTCTGTTATACTCACAGACATCATTCAAACAGTTTTAGAAACTTCGGAGTGTTTTCTATCCAATACTAATAATAATATGCATATATTAGCATCTGGGACAGAGTAGGAGGCAGTTCACTCTGGGCACGCTATTCATCCAAAAGTGAAAATGCTGCCCCCTATCCCAAAATAGTTAAATTGCTTCCAGTAGCACAGTAGCAATCACCAAAGCTCTGGATAACATGAAACCAGCCTACCCAGCTGTAAAATGGTCAGAGTGGTGTGTTCTCTCATTATATTTCTGGAAGTATCTAGCAAGCTAGTCAATGTTAGCCAGTTAGCTTGGGTGCTTGACTGCTGTTGTGAAGTCAGAAAGTTCGGATCAACCCTACTCATCAGCCAGAGCGTCCAGTGTTGTCTCTGAATGCTACGAGAGCGAAACACCCAGAATTTACAAACAATCTGACACCACAGTTGCAGTCACCAACACTCTGGATAACATAGTACCCTAACCAGCTCTGCTAACCAGCTCTGCTATGTTCAATGAGCTGTACTCTCATTTGTGTCTGGAAGTAGCTAGCAAGTTAGCTTGGGTGCTTGACTGCTGTTGTTAGTACAGAATGCTCGGATCAACCCTTAAAGAGATGGGTGAGATGTCTTACTCACGTCGGCCATGGCGAAGGAGAGCCCACAGTCTTCGGTAGCGGGCCATGTCGGTGGCACTTTATTGTCCTCAAAGCGTGCAAAGAGGTTGTTTAATTTGTCTGGGAGCAAGCCATCGATGTTCGCGATGTGGCCAATTTTTTTTTGTAATCTGTTTGAGTAGATCCTGCCACATACCTCTCGTGCTTGAGCCGTTGATTTGCGACTCCACATTGTCTGTATGCTGACGTTTTTTTTGTTTGATTGCCTTACAGAGGGAATAACTACACTGTTTGTATTTGGTCACGTTTCCAATCACCTTGCCATGATTAAATGTGGTGGTAGGTGCATTCAGTTTTGCACGAATGCTGTAATCAATCGACGGTTTCTGGTTAGGGAAGGTTTTGATAGTCACAGTGGGTACAGCATCTCCTTTACACGTCCTTATAAACTCGCTCACCGAGTCAGCGTATACAATGTTATTGTCTGAGGCTACCCAGGAACATATCCCAGTCCACATGATCGAAGCAATCTTGAAGCGTGGAATCCGATTGGTCCGATCAGCGTTGGATAGACCTAAGCACGGGCGCTTCCTGTTTTAGTTTCTGCATATAGGAGGGGAGCAACAAGATGGAGTCATGGTCAGATTTGCCAAAAGGAGGGCGAGGGAGGGCCTTGTATGCATCCCGGAAGTTAGAGGAGCAATGGTCGAGTGTGTTACTTGCTCGTGTTCTGCAATCGATATGCTGGTAGAATTTAAGTAGCCTTGTTCTCAGATTAGTTTTGTTAAAATCCCCAGCAACAATAAATGCAGCCTCAGGATATATGGTGTCATGACGTTGCCCTCTTTGGGTACAGCAAGCACATTCCCCTCTCCCTGCCACCCCCTGGTTCCTTCAACTAGGCTGCTGTAGTCAGAGAGAGGTCGTAAATTCCTGAGAAGACCTGCCTCATGGCCACACAGACCGCTTGAATTTTGATAGAGAACAAAGGAATTTCTTCCATCTCACAGAAATTGAGGTCCGAACAAATTTCATGTTCCGGAGAAAGTATAAAAGATCGGTGAAGAATCCAGCTACAAACTGGTCCATTTGTTACAACTTGGGGAAGCTCATGGGAGACGGTGTGGACACGTTACCATAACGCTGTTTATATAATAGCCTCAGATATGAGGTTTACATCTAATTTTTGTATACAATAAATGACAACGTGAATTTACAAAAAACGAAACAGTACTGTGTGGCCCAAACACTAACACGGACACAAGCACCCACAAACCAAAAGTGAAACCAAGGCTACCTAAGTATGATTCTCAATCAGAGACAACTAACGACACCTGCCTCTGATTGAGAGCCATACTAGGCCGAACACAAAAACCAACATAGAAAAAACAAACAGAGACTGCACACCCCAACTCACGCCCTTACCATACTTAAACAAAGAATAAAATAACAGAACTATGGTCAGAACGATCCACATCCTGGGACAGCCCCTTTTCTGCAATTCCGAATAAAACCCAACTTTGAGAAATGATCACCAGACCATGTTTCTCTCAATCACGGGAGTACAAAGGTTGTAGACCATTGCTGAATCCTTTAATAATACCACGTGGTTAAACTCTTAGACTATCGATACCAACAGAATAACAACAAGTCTTTGATATTAATTACTAGTCGGCAGATAGGAATTCGGTATCATTGAATGCGAAGAACGACAACCGCCGAAACGTCCATTCTATAACAAGTTAATGAATGTCGCTCTGAACTGTCCCCTCTAACCAAGAGAGAGAGAGAGAGAGAGAGAGAGGACGAAACTCTCCAACAGAAACAAACTTTTCACCAGCGATCAAGACAACACACTGAGCGTAAATATTATTATATTGATTGCAATTGTTCCCGAATTTCAATTGTTATAATTATCACTCTGTAGTGACTTCTCAGCTGACTCCCCTTTTGCCCACTAAGCCGCGATGCCGGTTTAGCCCACTAGGGCACATTCCCCTATCATTTCTTGTAACCATATTTACCTTTGTTTGTTTATGCATTTCTATGAATTACTTAGTTATTAAAAAAGAAATGATTTAAGACAATTGATGATTTGATGATTTAAGACAATTGACAATTCATGACTCATAGTGAAGACTGAGTTCGTGCAGATAACCAACAATTTACGACGTTTGGAATGAGACTAAAGTGAGGTAAAGTAAATCATTAATTAATCAGAAGACTATTTGATCAGATATAACATATCTGAAAAGTTATTTTAGGAAATGATAACTTTATAATCTGAATATTTTCCTTGGTGCCCTGATTTCCTAGTTAATTAAGGTTACATGATTAATCAGTCTAATCGCGTAATACTAATTACAGAGAGTCTTTGATAAAACTAAGTCTTCAATTTAATGATAGTAAAGACACGACAATGATTTCCAGTTTGCATAAAGTCTAGTGAAGTTCCTTGATGGCCGTCTTGGTATCCGCTTGCGGGGGGATATACATGGCTGTGATGATAACCGAGGAGAGTTCTCTTGGGAGATATTACAGTCGGCATTTGATTGTGAGGAATTCCAGGTCAGGTGAACAAAAGGACTTGAGTTCTTGTATATTGTTACAATTACACCACAATTCGTTAATCATGAAAAATACACCCCACCCTTCTTCTTACCAGAGAGATGTTTGTTCCTGTTGGTGCGATGCTCTGAAAATCCCATTGACTGTACAGACTCCAACAACATGTCCCCAGCAAACCATGTCTCTGGGAAAGAGAGTATGTTGCAATCCTGGATATCTCTTTGGAAAGCAACTCTTGCCCTAATTTTGTCGGCTTTGTTAACAACTGGACATTAGCGAGTAATATACTCAGAAGCGACGGGTGGTGTGCGCGCATCCGAAGCTTCACTAGAAGCCCGCTCCAGCACCCTCTCCTCTGACGGCGTTGTTTTGCATCTCCTCCTCATGGACTGCACCATATTTGCCAGTTCTTACTGTGAGATGTTACCCCACAGTTCCACCAAGGCACCTGCAAGTTCCCGGATATTTCTGGGGGGGGATGGCCCTAGCCCTCACCCTCCGATCCAACAGGTCCCAGGCATGCTCAATGGGATTGAGATCCGGGCTCGTCGCTGGCCATGGCAGAACAGAATGAGCAGTATGGCTGGTGGCATTGTCATGCTGGAGGGTCATGTCAGGATGAGCCTGCAGGAAGGGTACCACATGATGTCTTCCCTGTAAGCACAGCGTTGAGATTCCCTGCTGTCAAGAGGTGAGTGTAGCTGGTGCATTGAAGTCCGGCGTAGAAGAGCAAATATGAGTAGACAAAGCACTTTACTAAGGCAATCATTTGCACAGAACGCAATAGCGTCACAAAACAAATGCCCAAAGAACAAGTGAGGCAGCACAAAGTACACAAACACAGGTACAAAGTACAGGCTGCCACAAAGCAGGGTAATGAAATAAACCCGGCGCAAACCAGACGGAAACGTGCCAATCTCAATGAGATTGAATACCAGGTGTGTGGGAAAACAAGACAAAACAAATGGAAAATTAAAGGTGGATTGGCGATGGCTAGAAGACTGGTGACGTCGACTGCCAAACGCCGCCTGAACAAGGAGAGGGACCGACTTTGGCGGAAGTCGTGACACCTGCAATGACAACAAGCTCGGTCCGATGATGCTGTGACACACCACCCCAGACCATGACGGACCCTACACCTCTAAATTGATCCCGCTCCAGAGTACAGGCCTCGGTGTAACGCTCATTCCTTCGACGATAAATGCGAATCCGACCATCACCCCTGGTGCAACTCGTCAGTGAAGAGAACCTTTTGCCAGTCCTGTCTGTTCCAGCGACGGTGGGTTTGTGCCCATAGGCGATGTTGTTGCCGGTGATGCCTGGTGAGGACCTGCCTTACAACAGGCCTACAAACCGTAATTCCAGCCTCTCTTAGCCTATTGCGGACAGTCTGAGCAGTGATGGAGGGATTGTGCGTTCCTGGTGTAACTCAGGCAGTTGTTGTTGCCATCCTGTACCTGTCCCGCAGGTGTAATTTTTGGATGTACCGATCCTGTGTAGGTGTTGTTACACGTGGTCTGCCACTGTGAGGACGATCAGCTGTCCATCCTGTCTCTCTGTAGCGCGGTGTTAGGCGTCTCACAGTATGGACATTGCAATTTATTGCCCTGACCACATCTGCTGTCCTCATGACTCCTTGCAGCATGCCTAAGGCACGTTCACGCAGATTAGCAGGGACCCTGGGCATCTTACGTTTGGTGTTTTTCAGAGTCAGTCGAAAGGCCTCTTTAGTGTCCTAAGTTTTCATAACTGTGACCTTAATTGCCTACCGTCTGTAAGCTGTTAGTGTCTTAATGACCGTTCCACAGGTGCATGTTCATTAATTTTTATGGTTCATTGAACATTGGAAACAGCATTGGAAACCCTTTGCAATGAACATCTGTGAAGTTATTTGGATTTTTCTGAATTACCTTTGAAAGACAGGGTCCTGAAAAAGGGTTGTTTCTTTTTTGCTAGGTTATAACTGATTAAATTATTTTTCGCCAGATCCTAATTGGTGTATTTTATGTTCCTTTTGATGGCATAGAAGTGCCTTGTCTCTCACATCGTTCACAGCTTTTTGGAAGTTACCTTATGTTTAGGCTGAGGTATGTATCGCTTTTTGTGTGCTCTAGGGCAATGGTATCTAGATTACATTTGTATTTGTGGTCCTGGCAACTTTTTTGGAACACCAGTATTTTTGTCTTGCTCAGATTTACTGTCAGCGCCCAGGTCTGACAGAATCTGTGCAACAGATCTAGGTGCTGCTGTAGGCCCTCCTTGGTTGAGGAAAGTAGCACCAGATCATCAGCAAATAGTAGACATTTGACTTTCTACTAGGGTGAGACCAGGTGGTGTAGACTGTTCTTTTGCTCTCGCCAATTCGTTGATATAGATGTTGAAGAGGGCGGGGCTTATGCTACATCCCTGTCTCACCCCACGGCCCTGTGGATAGAAAGGTGTTTTTTGTCAATTTTAACCACTTGTTGTTTGTTTAAATGGATTTTATAGTGTTTTTCCCACAACACAACTTTCCATCAATTTGTGCAGCAGACCCTCATGCCAAATTGAGTCAAAAGCTTTTTTGAAATCAACAAAGCATGAGAAGACTGCATTTGTTTTGGTGTGTATGTTTGTCAGTTAGGGTGTGCAGGGTGGATATGTGGTCTGTCAGTCTTTGATTCCAAATATTGGGGAAGATGCCAGAGCTAAGGATGGTGTTAAAGAGTTCAAGTTTTGCCAATTGGAATTTGTTGTCTGTATATTTCATCATTTCATTTAGGATACCATCAACACTACATGCCTTTTTGGGGTTGGAGGTTTGTATTTTGTCCGGTAGTTCATTCAATGTAATTGGAGAATCAAGTGGGTTCTGGTAGTCTTTAATACTTAATTCTAAGATTTGTACTTGATCATGAATATGTTTTTGCTGTTTGTTCTCTCTCTTTTTTGCATGCACTCCCCATCTACCTCTCCCTCTCTCCCCCAATCCCTCAGTTGCATTCTCTGGCTTGGGCTTCACCTCCTTCTACCTGGCTGGGAAGCTGCATTGCTTCACGGACCAGGGCCGCGGGCGCAGCTGGCGTCTGTGTGCCATGTTGCTGCCCCTCTACAGTGCTGTGATGATTGCCCTGTCCCGCACCTGCGACTACAAACACCACTGGCAAGGTCTGTCACAGTCACACCACATCCAAATTAACCAGCAGATATGCCATTTAGGTCCAGGAGTTTTTTTCTGACCATGTGACTTTAACTATCCCCATTTCCCTGGTTTTCAACTAATTCAGGAATCTTCCAATAGGATTTCTGGAAAACCAGGGAATTGCATCCTTATCATCACAATGTACACAGAAGATATAAAAAGCTAAAATCAACATGAATGTACTTAAAATTGTAGGCTTACATAAAATTACTAGAATACACATAAACTCGGTTTCTAAGGCCCTGAGTTTTTCCTGGTATATACAGTATCAGTCCAACATTTGAACACACCTACTCATTCAACATTCTTTCTTTCTTTTTTACTATTTTCTACATTGAAATAACAGAGATGGAATTATGTAATAACCAAAAAAGTGTTTCAGATTTTAGATTCTTCAAAGTGGGTTGACGTCAGATGATGATGGAGGCTAGGTCATCTGATAGAGTTCCATGTGTCAAATCGGAGGGCCTGTTGTCCGGACCTCTGGCAGTCTCTATGGGGGTGCCACAGGTTTCAATTCTCGGGCCGACTCTCTTCTCTGTATACATCAATGATGTCGATCTCGCTGCTGGTGATTCTTTGATCCACCTCTAAGCAGACGACACCATTCTGTATACCTCTGGCCCTTTCTTTGGACACTGTGGTAACTAACCTCCAGATGAGCTTCAATGCCATACAACATTCCTTCCGTGGCCTCCAACTGCTCTTAAATGCAAGTGAAACTAAATGCATGCTCTTCAACCGTTCGCTGCCCGCACCTGCCCGCCCGTCCAGCATCACTACTCTGGACGGTTCTAACTTAGAACATGTGGGCAACCTCAAATACCTAGGTGTCTGGTTAGACTGTAAACTCTCCTTCCAGACTCACCTTAAACATCTCCAACCCAAAATTAAATCTAGAATTGGCTTCCTATTTCGCAACAAAGCATCCTTCACTCATGCTGCCAAACATACCCTCGTAAAACTAACCATCCTACCGATCCTCGACTTTGGCGATGTCATTTACAAAATAGCCTCCAACACTCTACTCAACAAACTGGATGCAGTCTATCACAGTGCCATCCGTTTTGTCACCAAAGCCCCATATACTACCCACCACTGCGACCTGTATGCTCTCGTTGGCTGGCCCTTGCTTCATAGAAAGCCGATTCTAGATTTAATTTTGGATTGGAGATGCTTAATACATGTCTGGAAGGAGGGTTTACAGCCTAGCCAGATACCTAGGTATTTGTAGTCCACATATTCTTATTCAGAACCGTCCAGAGTAGTGATGTTAGTCGGGTGGGCGAGTGCGGGCAGCGATCTGTTGAAGAGCATGCATTTAGTTTAACTAGCGTTTAAGAGCAATTGGAGGCCACGGAAGGTGTGTTGTATGGCATTGAAGCTCATTTGGAGGATTGTTAACACAGTGTCCAAAGAAGGGCCAAATGTATACAGAATGGTGTCGTCTGCATAGAGGTGGATCAAGGAATCACCCGCAGCAAGACCGACATCATTGATATATACAGTTGATGTTGAACAGTTGATGTGTCTGTTACTTGAACCCTGTGAATAATTTATTTGGGCTACAATTTCTGAGGTTGGTAACTAATAAACTTATCCTCTGCAGTAAAGGTAACTCTGGGTCTTCCATTCCTGTGGCGGTCCTCATGAGAGCCAGTTTCATCATAGCGCTTGATGTTTTTTTTGACTGCACCAAAAGAAACTCTGAAAGTTCTTGACATTTTCCGTATTGACTGACCTTCATGTCTAAAAGTTATGATGGACCGTAATTTCTCTTTACTTATTTGAGATTTTCTTTCCATAATATGGACTTGGTATTTTACCAAATATGCCTATCTTCTGTTTACCACCCCTACCTTGTCAAAACACAACTGATTGGCTCAAACGCATTAACAAGGCACACCTGTTAATTGAAATGCATTCCAGGTGACTACCTCATGAGCTGGTTGAGAGAATGCCAAGTGTGTGCAAAGCGGTCATCAAGGCAAAGGGTCACTACATTTATGAATCTATAATCTAAAATATATTTAGATTTGTTTAACACTTTTTTGATTACTACATGATTCCATATGTGTTATTTCATAGTTTTGATGTCTTCAATATTATTCTAAAATGTAGAAAATAGTAAAAATAAATAAAAACCCTGGAATGAGTAGGTATCCAAACTGTTGGCTGGTAATGTACTTTTACATAATTTAGACCTATGCCAGCACTCAAGGCCCCAGGTCTGTCAGGATACATACAGACTAACTGTTTGCGTTGCATCTGTCAGCCTGTGTAGGTTTAGTTAGGAACCAAAACCCTATCTATAAATCATTATGCCCACATGAATAAATTATATCGTTTACTATAGTAAACTGTGATATACTATGGAATACTATACTTCACATGGTTGTATCCATCGATCATGTGTAGAACTTATTATAGAATGTTGTAGTATACTGTAGAACACTATAGTAAATACTACAGTATTATCTGCAAAAAGCACTGTAGTAAATGCTATAGTAATGTCCTCAAAAACACAACAATCTGTAAAAACACTTTTTAAACTATAGTAACTATATATTATATCTTAATTTGTGCCACCCATAACTGAGAAACCTACATACCAAGTATAGACCATATGCAGTATTACATTGTATATGTTATAGAAAAGAGCAAAAGGGCTGAATTATCTGTTCAGACCCCAGTCTGACTTACAGGTTAGGGTAAGTTTGCTATTTTAGTATGGCTCTAGTTGGTTTCTTGAAGGAGAAATCCTCAAATTTTATGTCAAAGATAATAAGTCAAAAGCACTATAGTAAATACTACATTGATGTTTAAAAAACACTACAGTAAATACAGTTTACTACAGTCTGCAAAAACACTACAGTAAAAACTACAGTATAGTACAGTCCACAAAAACACGACAGTATATATTAGTTTCCGTTCACTACAGTATTTATGCTATAGTTACAATAAATAGTACAGTAAACTACAGTATACTACAGTGAATACTACAAGAAAGTCTGCAAAAACTCTACAATGAATACGATAGTATTTATACTATAGTATACTATCGTATTTTTTTATGTGGGTGGTTTATCAAATATGGTGCTGTCTTGTTAAGATTACTCTACTAAGCCACTTTATGTAACAGCAAGTGTATCATCACCACAGAGGCAACACTGATGTCAATATATGAACCACAGTCATCAAGTAATCAACCAGGAGATAGGAACAGAACCAGGGTGTAGCAGTGTAACTCATGTGGATAAGATGTAGACCGCAGGGCACCGAGTCTCCAGGTCTAAAAGGGAAACATGTCTCTCTCTCTTTCACACACTCACACAAACAATCACACAAACACATGCACACACAAACCCTGCCAGACACACACACAGGGGTAATTAGAGGTTTCTATAAGGAAGAAGGTGATAAGTGTGTGAATCTCAAAACATTGGCTATGACAGTGAGGTAACACATTTTCTATGGTGTCTTAACTGCCGTCTGTTCCTCAATCCCCACCAACATGGACAGTAATGTCCAGAAAGAGAGGGATGGAGAGAGAGACAGAAAGAAAGCACACAGCATTGAGTAATTATGTCCTGATAGAGAGTGAGAAAAATAACCAGAGAGGGGAGAAAGAGAGAGAGATTTGATGTCCAGTGATAAAGTGAGAGCAGAAATTAGGCGTTAGGCGACATTGCTGTCAGACACCACTAATTACTTTTAGAGGGATCGCATATAAAAAGAAACTAGAGTTTACTATAGAATACTACAGTATATACTATAGAATTATGTAGTAAACTGTAGTATACCGTTGAATTCTATACTATACACTGTAGTATTTATCGATCATGTGTAGTACTTACTATAAAATGTTGTAGTATGCTGTAGAATACTATAGAAAATATTACATTAATGTCCGCAAAAACACTACAGTCTGCAAAAACACAAAAAAAATGTATTATAGTAAATACGAAAGTATTTAATTTGCATATACCCTGCCCATTCCCCTCCCTCATAGCCCCATTTGTGCCACCTATAATTTAGAAACCTACATGACAAGTATTGATTATATATTGCCTTCCCTACAGGTTATAGAAAAGAGTGCAAGTGATTAACTATTTGTTAAGTCCTTCCTAAAGTGGCCTTTTAGTATTTTTCCAGTAGGTTTTCTCAAGGAGAAAGCCTCCATTTTATGTCAAAGATAGTAAATACTAAAGTAATTTCTGCAATAATAATACAGTTTACTACAGTCTGCAAAAAACTACAGTATATACTGCAGCATATTAGTCCAGAAATACTACAGTATAATACAATCTGCCAAAACACTACATTAATGCAGAACTGACAGCGTTATTTCAACATTAAATCTTATTCAAATCGGTTCATACACTGTACACCGCCAGGAAGAATATTACACATCTTTTATGTACATTTTCTAAAGCAGGAAATAAGAAGGAAGCAGCAGTGGTTTGGATCATTAAACTTGAGGGGCCCAATCTCCTATTATCCTGCTCTGTGAACAGCGCTGCGTGGGTAACATCATGCACTCTTCCCCATTAAGGGATGATGTAGCCCCCTGGGTCCTTTGTAAATGTCTGGGTTCAGCTCCAGCATTGGAGAAGGGACCCTTACTGAAGCATCAACACCATCAACATTTAAATGACTCTGTACATATTATGATGCATTTCAAATCACCAGCTCAGTGACAGAGCCTCCACATCATTAGTTTGTAGTATCCCTACTTTTAGAATAGTCATCCATCTCAACTATATACAGTAGTTAAACTTTGCCATCAACAGGAGAAACTACTGGCTCTGTCCCAATCCGCACTAGCATAAACTAGTTGAAATGATTAATTGGACATGCCTTCTTAAGTGGGATGCTACAATGGACATTGGAATGTGGACAATCTATTTCCAGCACAATTTATGGTGTTGGTGTTAACTTAATTTTCTACAGTTGGATAGATAAATAATTGTTTCCAAAATCTTTTTGAGTCTAGTTCAGCCAGTCTAACTAATGCATTAGTTGTTCATTCTCTCTACAACATTACAATGTATTTGTTTGTGAAGAATTGTTTTTATTGGATCACAAATCACATTACAATTTAGCACTTATTTTCAAACATTGATCATGACTAGGGAATCATTTTTGTTCTCAGCTATGGTGACAAAGTGACAGACGGTCTGTCCAAGCCAGGGACATGTTGAGACTCAGGCCCAGTAGTGACATCAGCCCAAAGCTCACCCGATCTTAGCCCAAAGTTCAAAAGAGCAACTGATAAAACTAAATTAGCTGACATTTCCAATATAAACATAATTAATTAAGTAAATCATCAATGATTCATCCACTGTATAAATAACTAAGTACCCACATTTATTTCCTACTGTAGATTTCTGAGATCTGAAGTGCAATCTAGCAATACTTGTCTTATGTCCTGTGTGACTCATTTGGTAGGAGTGTGGCACTAACTGTTGTGGATATCACTCACATAGACATACAAGAAATTTATGCACTCACTATACTGTAACATGCTTTTGGAAAAACCCTCGACTACGCTAAGTCGCATATGTACATTATTAATGTATTATTGTTATTCCCCAGATGCCTTTGTTGGAGGGGTGATCGGCCTGCTCTTTGCCTACATCTGCTACCGGCAGCACTACCCCCCGTTCCTGCACATGGACTGCCATCTACCTTACGCCAGTCTGGCCAAAGCCCCCCACCTCGTCTCTGCCCATGGCGATCCCCTGGTCCTGCCCACCGAGAACACCACCAGCATGCCTCTGAAGGGGCTGACAGTGGGGCCTGTATGACTCCTGCCCACCCCTACACCCAGACCTGGCCCCTAGCCTCACACCCACCCACCCAAGGAGCACCTAACCCCCTCTCACTCACACAGACTGAGATGTGGACAATTATATGTACCCCCTCTCCCACTCACAACCTTTCTCCCAGCCTCTCGCCTTCCTCCATCCTCGCTCTTTGTTTGTTTTACCTGCCTGAATCAGGAGCATTTCATTGGTCTACATTTAGAGAGGCTTTGTATGTGTAGGAATATAGGACAACACTGCTGGAGCAAAAAGGCAATACAAACGTGAAAAAAGGAAATTAAGAGCCAGTTGCGTGAAATCAATATAAAACGGACATACAGTGTCTTCGGAAAGTATTCAGACCACTTGAAGTTTTACATATTTTGTTACATTACAGCCTTAATCTAACATGGATTTAAAAAAGTAATTCCTCAGCAACCTACACACAATACCCCATAATAACAAAGCAAAAAAATCAACAAAAATACCTTATTTACCCTTTGCTGTGAGACTCGTAATAGAACTCAGGTGCATCCTGTTTCCATTGATCATCCTTGAGATATTTCTACAACTTGATTGGAGTCCACGTGTGGTACATTCAATTGATTGGACATGATTTGGAAAGTCACACACCTGTCCATAGGTCGAAGGAATTGTCCGTAGAACTCCAAAACAGGATTGTTTCGAGACACAGAGCTGGACAAGTGTACCAAAATATTTATGCAGAATGGAAAGTCCCCAAGAACACAGTGTCCTCCATCATTCTTAAATGGAAGAAGTTTGAGACCCTCAGACCATTAAACTCTTTGGCCTGAATGCCAAGTGTCACGTCTGGCTGAAACCTGGCACCATCCCTACGGTTAAGCATGGTGGTGGCAGCATCATGCTGTGGGGATGTTTGTCAGCGGCAGGGACTGTGAGTCTAGTCAGGATCGAGGCAAAAATGAATGCAGCAAAGTACAGAGAGATCCTTGATGAAAACCTGCTCCAGAACTCTCAGGACCTCAGACTGGGGCAACTGTTAACCTTCCAACAGGACAATGACCTTAAGCACACAGCCAAGACAATGTCCTTGAGTGGCCCAGCCAGAGCCCGGACTTGAACCCGATCTAACAATTCTGGAGTGACCTGAAAATAGCTCTGCAGCAATGCTCCCCATTTAACCAGACAGCACTTGAGAAGATCTGCAGAGAATAATAGGAGAAACTCCCCAAATACAGGTGTGCCAAGCTTGTAGCGTCATACCCAAGAAGACTGAAGGCTGTAACCGCTGCCAAAGGTGCTTCAACAAAGTACTGAGTAAAGGGTCTGAATACTGAATACAGTTATTTCTATTTTATACATTTGCAAGAAAAAATACAACTTGTTTTTGCTTTGTCATTATGGGGTATTATGTGTAGATTGATGAGGAGGAGGATACCTTTTAGAATAAGGCTGTAACCTAACAAAATGTGGAAACGGTATACGATTCTGAATACTTTACGAATGCACTGTAAATGTTACCAGTGGGTTGATAAAAGGTTATGGTGCAACGAGGATGCTCATTATAAGTTGTTGGTCTACAATTTCTTCACTGTTCTCATCAGTAGAATGAAGTTAGCTGGTATGGCAGCTGGTATTAATTTGATGTGGAGTTGGATGGAAAGCAGAGCAGCTGGTGATAATCCCAATCAATTGTCACAGCAATAGAGAGCAATAGAAATAGCTTATTTTTGTAATCACTAATGGAGGCCAAGGCTCGTTGGCCAAAACCTATTGGGTAAGGAATGGAGTTTTGGAGGGATTTTGGAGTCATGCAAAAAATAAAGTCTGTGGTAAACACAGGTTTAGGAGATTTTATACGATTGTTGTATGAGATAATCTCATCAGCTAACATAATGTTTTGTGAATTCTGAAGCATTTATGTAATCAAAATAAGTAAAGCTCTAACGATGTGTTGATATGTAAAACATTTTTAACTAGACCTCAGGTCGCATACCTTTGACATCCAGCTAACAGGATTAGCTTAATTTATCAGAAGGACCCAAAGTCTCCTTTGTGCAACATTGCTTTCTCACTAAATTGATATGGTTGCAGCCTGGCGCAAAACAATACATCATCCTTGCTTTTCGTTCGAGCTGATAAGCAAAACGCTAACTAACTTTTGGTGGAATGTAGAGTATACTAGTTTGCGTGGTCTGTGCAGTGACATGAAACACTTTGCGACTAATGTTGTAGTTCCATTTCTCCAACAGTTAGCGACTCGTTAGCAACTGACTTATTTTGAGCACATAAAGGCTTCAGAATTCATAAAGTTCATGTTAACTGACTGGCATTATCTCATAGAACAAAACATATAAGATCTCCTAAGCCTGTGTTAACCTCAGAAGTTATTTTTGGTGTATATCCCAAAACCCCATTAATTTCCCTCATAGGAATGCCAAATTAACCAGAGGTAAAAAAAATGCTAACTAATTTCTCATTTTTAGGACGACAAGCTGAAAAGCTATATGGAGCGCTCGCTAAGTTAGATGTCACAGCCCCCCAATTTGATTAATGAGCTACAGTATAGATATAGTATATAGTATATAGTATAGATACTGTAGCTCTCTTTACTGGGTTTTTCTATCAGTGGTCGAAAAAGTAACCAATCGTCATACTTGAGTAAAAGTAAAGAGACCGTTAATAGAAAATGACTCAAGTAAAAGTGAATGTCACCCAGTAAAATTCCACTTTAGTAAAAGTCTAAATGTATTTGATTTTAAATATACTTAAGTATCAAAAGTAAATGTAATTAAAAAATAATACTTAAGTACCAAAAGTAAAGTATAAATAATTTAAAATTCCTTACATTAAGCAAACCAGTTTTTTATTTATTTACAGATAGCCAGGTGCACACACCAACACTCAGACAATTTACAGACCAAGCATGTGCTTTGAGTCAGCCAGATCAGAGGCAATAGGGTTGACCAGGGATTTTCTCTTGATAAGTGCGTGAATTGGACCATTTTCCTGTCCCTCTAAGGATTCAAAATGTAAAGAGTACTTTTGTGTGTCAGGGAAAATGTATGGAGTAAAAAGTACATTAATTTCTTTAGGAATTAGGAATTAAAAATAATAAAGTAAAGTACAGATACCACAAAAAACTATGTAAGTAGTACTTTAAAGTATTTTACTTAAGTACTTTACACCCCTGATCTAACCGCTTTGGCAGTGAGGGAATTCAGACTACAAAATCTGATAGCTAAAACATTTCTAGCTTTGAGAGCACACATGACCAAATTAATGGTCACTAATGTTCTCCAAACTGTATTTTTATTATTATTCTATTAGCCTCTGCCTTGGTCTTAGACCCACAGAGGTTGCTATTGCATTATTACCTTCTCTCCTGTTCCTGCTTCTCCATGTCAACATAAGGATAAATATAGCAACAATACATACATGGAGAGAAGCACTGTTCGATGACAGAACAATCTTCTACCTAGTCCTGTGTTTATTTCTCTTTTCCCAATCCCTCCCATTCTTTCTATCCGTTTCTCTCCATCCAGTTTCTCTTTTTCCTCAAATGTTTCTCATTGCATCTTTCTCATCCCTCCATGACAATTCTCTCTATCGCTTCTATTTATTTTCCTCTCTCTCTTTCTCTCTCTCTCCCTTTTTCTCTTCTCCCTTCTCTTTCTCTTTCGATCTCTCTTCCTTTTTCCTTATCTACCACCCCCTCTCTACCTCCTCCATCTCCTCCCGCTCCCTTTCTCACACTCTCTCTCGCTAAGTAATCTCTCCCTCTCTCCCTCTTGCCATGACGTGGGCTGACTGGGTATTTAACGTTTCCTGCCTGCACTGAGGTAGATTTGAATACAGATTCAAGTTCAACGAGGGCAATTGATAGCGGGCAGGTGGAATTGTTATGGTAGAAGAGCGTTGTGCCAGGCACAAACTCCAATCTGATACTGCATTAATCCTCATTATGTTCGGTTAGGCAGCACTGCTAGTGATGACATTAGGGTCAAATTAAAACTAAGCAGCCACAAAGACAGCCCAAGCATTGCAAATAGGTTTTAGTCAACATTGGCCTCACAAAATAAATAGAAAATCTGCACATGACTCTTTACTGGGTTTTAAACTATGCCAAGCCCAATTTGAGTGCCAATTTACAGGGAAATACCAAGGATGGTTATTTTCCAGCAACTGAGAGTGTTCTGTGATGTAAGCAACTGGAAGTTATTTAGTGAGATAGCATATTCCTCCTTGTTAGTCATCAAACTGATTTGCATAGCCCCACCAAGCAGATGTAGTTGAGACTAAGATGAATTGGCATGTTTTCCATACTGCTGAAGCATTGTTGTAACATTATATGGATGGGCTGAGCTGAGCTTCGGCATTTTACTTAAAACCTCTAAAGGATCCAACCCTTTTTTTCAATGTTCGCCAAAAATGACATACCCAAATCTAACTGCCTGTAGCTCAGGACCTGAAGTAAGGATATGCATATTCTTGATTCCATTTAAAAGGAAACACTTTGAAGTTTGTGGAAATGTGAATTTTTTTGTAGGAGAATATAACATATTAGATCTGGTAAAAGATAATACAAACAAAAAAACATGCATTTTATTTTTATTTTTTTTCATCATCTTTGAAATGCAAGATAATGGCCATACATTCAGATTGTAATTTAGATTTTGGCCACCAGATGGCACCAGTTTGAGTGCAAAGTTTCAGACTGATACTGTGAAGAATTACATTACGACACAATATTTTGTGTCAAGTCTGCCAGGAGTTTGCCCAAATGTCCCGAATTGGTCAATTGATACATTTTCAAGTACATAACTATAACTATAGAGAACATACAAAAATGCTTTGCATCACTACTCTGGACGGTTCTGACTTTTGTGGACAACTATAAATACCTAGGTGTCTGGCTAGACTGCAAACTCTCATTCCAGACTCATACTAAGCATTAAAAATAGAAACAGCAGGGGATCAAACTGTAGGACCCAGTTCCTACATTTGAAAATAAAAAATAGATTTTATCAAACAAAACTATGCTACATTTTTATCTCTGGGGCCCTCAGGATGACAAATCAGAGCAGAATGCTGAATGTAAGCACATTATTTACCTTCAGAGGTGAATGTATCAAACCAGTTGGCATGATAAAGGTGTTTTGTTGTTGTGCACTCTCCTCAAACAATAGCATGGTCTTTTTTCACTGTAATAGCTACTGTAAATTGTACACTGCAGTTAGATTAACAAGACTTTAAGCTTTCTGCCCATATAAGACATGTCTATGTCCAGGAAAGTTGGCTGTTGTATACAACGTCATTCTAGTCACATTAGCACACATTATCAACAACCATCCCTGTTTAGGGACACCAATCCCGTAGAGGTTATTAACCTTTTACTGAAGTGGACTAAATCAGGGTCACACAGAGTGTTTCTTGGTAGTCTTAAGCAAATCTACTTTGAAACAAAAGTTTACACCTCACACACATGGTTATGGGCTTACAAAAAAGGAGACACCTGTACTATCTCAGGTCTAGATTTGAAATGTATTCCATTTTTAGCATGTATCCCAATATTACACTTTTTATACATCAAAGAAGACTGAAATATAACAGAACTGTTTGAGATAGAAAAACAGGATTTTCTGCACTTTAAAAAAGGCCACTTGGTCATTTGACTGGTTGCTTTCTGCCCCATCCAGCACTTCTAACCAAAATGCAGAATGAGGGACACCAATGCTGCACCTTAGTCCACCCAAAAAGGGAAACAAAGGACTATGTCTCTTATTGCAGTCCCATACCAGTCTAACTCTGTTCTGCAATGATTAGTCAGTGGTTTGTTCTTTGTTAATCTGAAACTTCATAAAATAGAGCTGAGTTATTTTACATCTTGGCTTTGAGAGCAAGATAAGAATCACAGTCATGATCAACAATCTAACACACTCGGTATAAGTGTGTGTGTGTGTGTGTGTGTGTGTGTGTGTGTGTGTGTGTGTGTGTGTGTGTGTGTGTGTGTGTGTGTGTGTGTGTGTGTGTGTGTGCGTGCCATGACATATCAGAAAACTATTGGGAGTGTTTAAGTGATGTATGGACCTATGGATTGCCTATTGGAGGCACAAAGTACTGGAACCTGATCATTTTTATTTTATTTTATTGGTTGTTTTCCTCATGTAAAAAGAAAATGTGTGGCAAAAAAAGTATTTAAGTGTCTTGAAAATATATATCAAGTGAGAAAAAAGTTGATAATTAAAAGTAATTGTGGATAAATATTTAAAAAACAAAATTGCTGTTCATGAGAGTACAATCATGTTTTGCTTCATTTTATCAACAACATTTTACTTCAACAACATCAATTCCTTCTAATCTGCATTTTGTAAATTGAAAAGGCAACCAGACCAATGTTGAATAGCCATCCTTAAAGTAAAGTGTCATTATTGACAACAGCACCATTTGTGAAAAGACACTATTGCATATGCATAAGCATGTTGGGCCTGGAGAGCAAAATGTGTTTTTCTGTTTATATACTTTAGGTGACAATTGGGACAGATCTTTCATTTGTGACTAAGGAAACCTTTTCTTTAACAACATCAACTAGTAGCCATTTTGGGAACACTACATAAACTTTGAGGATGTTAAAAGAAACTACATTTGGAGTGATTTTATGATATATATTATTACAACATTCTATTATACTATATTATGTTATATAATATGCAACTGAACAATTGTATACTGCATGTCCACATTTGAAATAGAATATGTCCTTAGTTCTAACCTGGTTGGATATGTTCATTTTTTTTCCCCAACAGGACTCAGTGTCAGGTGAAAATGTAGAACTGAAGGAGACTTGTGTGTGTTACTCTCTGTTCTCAGTGAAGGTGTGTGTTGTGTTGTTCTACATCAGTACAGCTGCACTCCTGTTTGTGGTGTTTCAATAAACATCAGCATATGCTTATTAATATGGTATCTTTGATTTTGTGTTCACATGTCAAGACAAAATGTAGGTATTTTGCAGTGTGTTATGGACTGGGTGTGAGTATACTGTGTTAGAAGTATCTGTGTAAGTGGCATTAACAGTTTATGAGTGAGGCAGGGCAGGTCAATTCCATCTACAGTATATTTGTCACGTCCTGACCTTAGTTCCTTTTTTATGTCTCTATTTTGGTTTGGTCAGGGCGTGAGTTGGGGTGGGGTGGGCATTCTATGTGTTTTTTCTATGTTTTCTATTTCTATGTGTTTGGCCTGGTATGGTTCCCAATCAGAGGCAGCTGTCAATCAGCTGTCTCTGATTGAGAACCATACTTAGGTAGCCTTTTCCCACCTGTGTTTTGTGGGTAATTATTTTTCCGTGTGTGTTTGTGTGCACCTCGACATTCGTTGCTGTTTACCTGTTTGTTTTTTGTTTATTTCGGTTTCACTTTTTATTTTATTTTTTATTTCACCTTTATTTAACCTGGTAGGCAAGTTGAAAACAAGTTCTCATTTACAATTGCGACCTGGCCAAGATAAAGCAAAGCAGTTCGACACATACAACGACACAGAGTTACACATGGAGTAAAACAAACATACAGTCAATAATACAGTATAAACAAGTCTATATACGATGTGAGCAAATGAGGTGAGATAAGGGAGGTAAAGGCAAAAAAAGGCCATGGTGGCAAAGTAAATACAATATAGCAAGTAAAACACTGGAATGGTTGATTTACAGTGGAAGAATGTGCAAAGTAGAGATAGAAATAATGGGGTAAATAAATATAGTAGGGAAAGAGGTAGTTGTTTGGGCTAAATTATAGATGGGCTATGTACAGGTGCAGTAATCTGTGAGCTGCTCTGACAGCTGGTGCTTAAAGCTAGTGAGGGAGATAAGTGTTTCCAGTTTCAGAGATTTTTGTAGTTCGTTCCAGTCATTGGCAGCAGAGAACTGGAAGGAGAGGCGGCCAAAGAAATAATTAGTTTTGGGGGTGACCAGAGAGATAGACCTGCTGGAGCGCGTGCTACAGGTGGGTGATGCTATGGTGACCAGCGAGCTGAGATAAGGGGGGACTTTACCTAGCAGGGTCTTGTAGATGACATGGAGCCAGTGGGTTTGGCGACGAGTATGAAGCGAGGGCCAGTATGAAGCGAGAGCGTACAGGTCGCAATGGTGGGTAGTATATAGGGCTTTGGTGACTAAACGGATTGTACTGTGATAGACTGCATCCAATTTGTTGAGTAGGGTATTGAAGACTATTTTGTAAATGACATCGCCGAAGTCGAGGATTGGTAGGATGGTCAGTTTTGCAAGGGTATGTTTGGCAGCATGAGTGAAGGATGCTTTGTTGCGAAATAGGAAGCCAATTCTAGATTTAACTTTGGATTGGAGATGTTTGATGTGGGTCTGGAAGGAGAGTTCACAGTCGAACCAGACACCTAGGTATTTGTAGTTGTCCACGTATTCTAAGTCAGAGCCGTCCAGAGTATTGATGTTGGACAGGCGGGCAGGTGCAGGCAGCGATCGGTTGAAGAGCATGCATTTAGTTTTACTTGTATTTAAGAGCAATTGGAGGCCAGGGAATGAGAGTTGTATGGCATTGAAGCTTGCCTGGAGGGTTGTTAACAGTCTCCAAAGAAGGGCCAGAAGTATACAGAATGGTGTGGTCTGCGTAGAGGTGGATCAGAGACTCACCAGCAGCAAGAGCGACATCATTGATGTATACAGAGAAGAGATTCGGTCCAAGAATTGAACCCTGTGGCACCCCCATAGAGACCGCCAGAGGTCCGGACTGCAGACCCTCCGATTTGACACACTGAATTCTATCAGAGAAGTAGTTGGTGAATCAGGCGAGGCAATCATTTGAGAAACCAAGGCTGTCGAGTCTGCCGATGAGGATGTGGTGATTGACAAAGTCAAAAGCCTTGGCCAGATCAATGAATACGGCTGCACAGTAATGTTTCTTATCGATGGTGGTTAAGATATTGCTTAGGACCTTGAGCGTGGCTGAGGTGCACCCATGACCAGCTCTGAAACCAGATTGCATAGCAGAGAAGGTATGGTGAGATTCGAAATGGTCGGTAATCTGTTTGTTGACTTGGCTTTCGAAGATCTTAGAAATGCAGGGTATGATAGATATCGGTCTGTAGCAGTTTGGGTCAAGAGTGCCCCCCCCTATGAAGAGGGGGATGACCGCAGCTGCTTTCCAATCTTTGGGAATCTCAGACGACACGAAAGAGAGGTTGAACAGGCTAGTAATAGGGGTGGCAACAATTTTGGCAGATAATTTTAGAAAGAAAGGGTCCAGATTGTCTAGCCCGGCTGATTTGTAGGGGTCCAGATTTTGCAGCTCTTTCAGAACATCAGCTGACTGGGAGAAGGAGAAATGGGGAAGGCTTGGGCGACTTGCTGTGGGGGGTGCAGTGCTGTTGACCGAGGTTGGAGTAGCCAGGAGGATGGCATGGCCAGCCGTTGAGAAATGCTTGTTGAAGTTTTCGATAATCATGGATTTATCAGTGGTGAGCGTGTTACCTAGCCTCAGTGCAGTGGGCAGCTGGGAGGAGGTGCTCTTGTTCTCCATGGACTTTACAGTGTCCCAGAACGTTTTGGAGTTAGTGCTACAGAATGCAAATTTCTGCCTGAAGAAGCTGGCCTTTGCTTTCCTGACTGACTGCGTGTATTGGTTCCTGACTTCCCTGAACAGTTGCATATCGCGGGGACTATTCGATGCTATTGCAGTCCACCACAGGATGTTTTTGTGCTGGTCGAGGGCAGTCAGGTCTGGAGTGAACCAAGGGCTATATCTGTTCTTAGTTCTGCATTTTTTGAACGGAGCATGCTTATCTAAAATTGTGAGGAAGTTACTTTTAAAGAATGACCAGGCATCCTCAACTGACAGGATGAGGTCAATATCCTTCCAGGATACCCGGGCCAAGTCGATTAGAAAGGCCTGCTCACAGAAGTGTTTTAGGGAGCGTTAGACAGTGATGAGGGGTGATCGTTTGACTGCGGATCCGTAGCGGATACAGGCAATGAGGCAGTGATCGCTGAGATCCTGGTTGAAGACAGCGGAGGTGTATTTGGAGGGCCAGTTGGTCAGGATGACGTCTATGAGGGTGCCCTTGTTTACAGATTTAGGGTTGTACCTGTTGGGTTCCTTGATGATTTGTGTGAGATTGAGGGCATCTAGCTTAGATTGTAGGAAAGCCGGGGTGTTAAGCATATTCCAGTTTAGGTCACCTAACATAACAAACTCTGAAGCTAGATGGGGGGGGGGCGATCAATTCACAAATGGTGTCCAGGGCACAGCTGGGAGCTGAGGGGGGTCGGTAGCAGGCGGCAACAGTGAGAGACTTATTTCTGGAGAGAGTAATTGTTTTAATTAGTAGTTCGAACTGTTTGGGTATGGACCTGGAAAGTATGACATTACTTTGCAGGCTATCTCTGCAATGGACTGCAACTCCTCCCCCTTTGGCAGTTCTATCTTGACGGAAAATGTTATAGTTGGGTATGGAAATCTCAGAATTTTTGGTGGCCTTCCTGAGCCAGGATTCAGACACGGCAAGAACATCAAGGTTAGCAGAGTGTGCTAAAGCAGTGAGTAAAACAAACTTAGGGAGGAGGCTTCTGATGTTGACATGCATGAAACCAAGGCTTTTCGATCACAGAAGTCGACAAATGAGGGTGCCTGGGGACATGCAGGGCCTGGGTTTACCTCCACATCACCCGCGGAACAGAGGAGGAGTAGTATGAGGGTGCGGCTAAAGGCTATCAAAACTGGTCACCTAGAGCGTTGGGGACAAAGAATAAAAGGAGCAGATTTATGGGCATGGTAGAATATATTCAGGGCATAATGCACAGACAGGGGTATGGTGGGGTGCGGGTACAGAGGAGGTAAGCCCAGGCACTGGGTGATGATAAGAGAGGTTGTATCTCTGGGCATGCTGGTTGTAATGGGTGAGGTCACCGCATGTGTGGGAGGTGGGACAAAGGAGGTATCAGGGGTATGAAGAGTGGAACTAGGGGCATAATTGTAAACTAAAACAATGAGAACTAACCTGAATAACAGTATATAAGGCATATTGACATTTGAGACATACAGCGAGGCATACAGTAATTGCAGGTGTTGATTGGGAGAGCTAGCTAAAACAGTAGGTGAGACAACAACAGCTAATCAGCTAGCACAACAACAGCAGGTAAGATGGCGTTGACTAGGCAGAGAGGGTCGGATTAACTACACACAGAGCCTGAGTGCGACTGGGGCCGACAGATAAAATCATAAACAAACAGAATGGAGTACCGTGATTAATGGACAGTCCAGCAGGCATCAGCTATGTAGCCAAGTGATCACAGTGTCCAGGGGGCAGCGGTAGATGGGACAGGGAAGCTAGACTGGCGAGTATTATCCAGGCAAAAAAAAAACTGGCTGGCTGTGCAGAAGGTAAAAGCCGCTAGCAGTGGCTAACAATGACTAAATAGCTTGTAGCTAGTTAGCTGGTTAGCTTCTGGAGGTTCTAAAAATTAAAATAATAGCGATTCCGTATCACATTGGGTGAGGCAGGTTACCGGAAGGTATAATCGAATTAAAATCGAAAAGAGATTGAAAATAAATATGGGTCCAGTGATTGGTTGGGCTGGCTGGGGACGCGGCGATTCAGATAGTTAGCAGGCCTGTGCTAACAAGCTAACAGTTAGTAGGCCAGGGCTAAACAAGCTAGCAGTTAGCAGACCGGGGCTAAACAAGCTAGCAGTTAATAGACCGGGGCAGGATAGCAGTTAGCAGGCCGAATTAGCAAGCAAGCAGATAGCAAGGTATAGAAAGTTAGCCTTTGGGGGACGTCGCGATGGGGTTAAGTCTGTTTATGCCTCTTCATGCGGTGACATCGATAGACCGGTCGTGGGTCCGGATATTGTAGCCCAGGAGTATGCTTCGGTGGTAGCACAGGAGCTCTGGCCGGGCTAGCTTCAAGCTAAGTGGATGGAAACGCTAGCCAGGAGTAGTCATCCGGGGTTGCGGTTAGCTAGTTAGCTAGTTGTGAAGATCCAGATGAAAATGTTCCGTTTGCGGTGGGAATCCGGGGATAAAAATAATAGGTCTGTTATGCTCTGGTTAGAGTCGCGTTGTTCGAACTGGCGAGAGCTTTCTGAGCTAAAGGTTAGCTGATGACTGCTAGCAATGGTTTGCTGACTGATAGCTGGTAGTTAGCTGGCTAGCTTCAGTTGAGGAGTTTCGGATCCGAAGTAAATATAAATACTTTAGAAAAAAAAGCAGATCCACGCTACATTGGGTGAGGCGGGTTGCAGGAGAGTATTTAGATGTTGAGGTTTAGCAAAATGTTTTAAAAGATATGCGAAGAAAAATATGTAAAAAAAAAACGATATATACAACACGACAAGACGTCTGACTGCTACGCCATCTTGGATCACATAAGCATGAAACTGGCTCTCATGAGGACCGCCACTGGAAAGGAAGACCCAGAGTTGCCTCTGCTTATCTGAGGATAAGTTAATTAGTTACCAACCTCAAACTCTAAAACACCTTTATTCCACAAACAGAGACGCGTACAAAGCTCTCCCTCGCCCTCCATTTGGCAAATCTGACCATAATTCTATCCTCCTGATTCCTGCTTAGAAGCCAAAACAAAAGCAGGGGAAGCACCAATGACTCAGTCAATAAGAAAGTGGTCAGATGAAGCAGATGCTAAGCTATAGGACTGTTATGCTAGCACAGACTGGAATATGTTCTGAGAGAACACCACATAAGTCACTGGCTTCATCAATAAGTGCATTGATGACTTTGTATCCACAGTGACCCTACGTACATACCCCAACCAGAAGCCATGGTTTACAGGCAACATCCGCACTGAGCTAAAGGGTAGAGCTGCTGCTTCAAGGAGCAGGATTCTAACCCAGAAGCTTATAAGATATATGCCCTCCGACAAACCATCAAACAGACAAAGCATCAATACAGGACTAAGATCAAATCGTACTACACCGGCTGCGACGCTTGTAGGATATGTCAGACTGCAAAGGGAAATACAGTCATGAGCTGCCAATTGCCACGAGCCTACCAGACGAGCTAAATCACTTCTATGCTCGCTTCGAGGCAAGTAACACTAAACATGCATGAGAGCATCAGCTGTTCCGGACGACTGTGTGATCATACTCTCCATAACCAATGTTTGTAAGACCTTCAAGCAGGTCAATATTCACAAGGCCACAGGGCCAGACAGATTACCAGGACGTGTACTCCGGGCATGCGCTGACCAACTGGAAAGTGTCTTCACTGACATTTTAAACCTGTCCCTGACTGAGTCTGTAATACCAACATGTTTCAAGCAGACCACCCTATTCTCTGTGCCCAAGAACACTAAGGTAACCTGCCTAAATGACTACCGACCCATAGCACTCACGTTTGTAGCCATGAAGTGCTTTGAAAGGCTTGTCATGGCTCACATCAACACCATTATCCCGGAAACCCTAGACCCATTCCAATTTGCATACTGTCCCAACTATTGCACTAAATACTGCCCTTTCCCACGCCTATGTGAGAATGCTATTCATTGACTACAGCTCAGCGTTAAACACCATAGTGCCCTTAAAGCTCATCACTAAGCTAAGGACCCTGGGACTAAACACCTCCCTCTGCAACTGGATCCTGGACTTCCTGACGTGCCGCCCCCAGGTGGTAAGGGTAGGTAACAACACATCCGCCACACTGACCCTTAACACGGGGGCCCCTCAGGGATGCATGCCCAGTCCCCTCCTGTACTCCCTATTCACTCATTACTGCACGGCCAGGCACAACTCCAACACCATCATTAAGTTTGCCGATGACACAACAGTGGTAGGCCTGATCACCAACAATGACAAGACAGCATATAGTTACGGAGGTCAGAGACCTGGCCGTGTGGTGCCAGGACAACAACCTCTCCCTCAACCTGGTCAAGACTAAGGAGATGATTGTGGACTACAGGAAAAGGAGGACCGAGCATGCCCCCATTCTCACCGACGGGGCTGTAGTGGAGCAGGTTGAGAGTTTCAAGTTCCTTGGTGTCCACATCACCAACAAACTAACATGGTCCAGCACACCAAGACAGTTGTGAAGAGGGCACGACAAAAGATATTCC
The DNA here is from genome assembly GCF_045791955.1 of Oncorhynchus clarkii lewisi. Taxonomy (NCBI): domain Eukaryota; kingdom Metazoa; phylum Chordata; class Actinopteri; order Salmoniformes; family Salmonidae; genus Oncorhynchus; species Oncorhynchus clarkii. Next base: position 56,176,756 of record NC_092147.1, read on the forward strand.
CCTGGGGTGAATAAAAAGATTTGGCAAGGGTCCTCAGATCCTCAAAAAGGTTCTACAGCTGCACCATCGAGATCATCCTGACTGTTTGCATCACTGCTTGCGGACTCAGTAGATGAGGCTTATGAGCGAAAGCATCTGCGCTATGCCGATCTAGCTGCCGAAGCACGGCATCATGGCTGGAACACAGAAGTCCGACCAGTGGAGGTGGGCTGCAGAGGTTTTGTGGCAACATCTACAACCAGACTGCTTAGAGACCTTGGAATTAAGGGCCAGAGCCAGCGTTCGGCAATCAAAGCTGTATCGGAGGCGGCAGAAGGCAGCAGTCAGTGGCTCTGGATGAAGAGGAAAGACCCCAGCTGGGCCCCGAAGTGAGAGGGCCAGGAGGTATGCGGTCAACAATGCTTGACTCAGGGAGGAGGATGCCCCTGCCATGCATAGTCCCATGGGATGTTGGCTATCATCAACAAGGCAACTCCTATGACTAATTGGGAATGGGACGCAAGCGTAGGATTGATCACCCTGTCGCTGGCCGCCTTTGGGGAGGGTGTATAGTGTGAAAGGCCGAAACACCCTAGGAACCAAAAGGTACACTACTGATGATGCGCTCCCCAAATTTCACCAGGCTCACTGTTCATTAACTCTTGGAAGTGCTTGCACAAAGGATAGTAACATCTCATCCTGTGTTCTTGGAATCTATGGCAACCGCTTGGCCTCCAACCGCAAGACGCCACAGAGGGTAATGCGTGCGGCCCAGTTCATCACTGGGGCCAAGCTTCCTGCCATCCAGGACCTCTATACCAGGCGGTGTCAGAGGAAGGCCCTAAAAATGTTCAAAAACTCCAGCCACCCTAGTCATAGACTGTTCTCTCTGTTTCCGCACGGCAAGCGGCACCAGAGCGCCAAGTCTAGATCTAAGAGGCTTCTAAACAGCTTCAACCCCCAAGCCATAAGACTCCTGAACATCTAATCAAATGGCTACCCAGACTATTTGAATTGCGCCCCCCCCCCCCCACCCATTTACGCTGCTGCTACTATCTGTTGTTATCTATGCATAAGTCACTTTAAAAACTCTACCTACGTGTACACTACTGTTCAAAATTTTAGAACACCTAGTCATTCAAAGGTTTTAATTTACTTTTACAATTTTCTACATTGTAGATTAATAGTGAAGACATCAAAACTATGAAATATCACTTATGGAGTCATGTAGTCACCAAAAAAGTGTTAAACAAATCAAAATATGTTAAATATTTGAGACTCTTCAAATAGGCACATTTTGCCTTCATGACAGATGACAGCTGTTCGCATTCTCTCAACCAGCTTCACCTGGAATGTTTTTCCATGTTTTGGTCACCTCCCTGACCAAGGCCCTTCTCCCCCTGATTATTCAGTTTATCTGGGCGGTCAACTCTAGGAAGAGTCATGATGGAAACGGGGGACAAAATGGCGCTGTAGAGAAAACACTGTTTCAGAGAGCTCCCGTGGCATTCGTTAATCTCTCTCTATATACATTTTTTCGCTTGAAAAAAGTGGTAGAATTTGCTAAATAAGTTACCCTACAATAAGTCTTGAGGGCTGTTTCTCAAAAGTTTTCGACAACATGCCCAACAGAACTACTAAGAACTTGACCTAAATAACCACCCCTGTAGATGTGCAGGATGAGCGAAGCTAACTAACACCATTGCAGATCCAGGCACAATGGACCTGGTGATTCAAAAGATGACTGATAACATTACTAAAGTGATCGATGTCAAGATAGGAATGGTCTTGGAAGGAATAGCAGGCCCTTCAGCTGAACTACAGAAGGTTGTCAAGTGTGTTGTTGAGGCGGAAGGAAGAATTTCTACTGTGGAAACTTCAACTACATCAATGGACACTAAGATAAAGGCACTTGAGAAACAGGTGCACAAAATGGCGGAGCGTAATGATGACTTGGATAACCCAGGACGCAGATGTAATACCTGTGTGGTGGAACTCCCGGAAAATACAGAAGGGACACGTTCAGTTAAATTCTTAAAGAAATGGATTACTGGCTACTAATAAATGGATACTAAGCCTGGTCACGTGAATGTCCTGCTTTGGGGCAATTTATTTGGTTTCCATTTGTCAATATTTCAGTTTTTTTATGGGGTGGGGTAGTTATCCCTTGCCCAACCCCTAACATGGAGGACCATGGACTGCTTTGTCTGCCTCCTACCCTTTGACCTGGTCGACTTGGTTTCACCTGCCAGGATTATAAATCCTCTCCGGTTTAGCTCTCAGGGTCATTGGCGCACGTAAGCCTCTCCACAGTGGCAAGGTGACAGTCCAGGAGAGGGGCAATTAGGTTTATCTTATTAAATGAAGTGTGCTGGAGCTCAAATATAAGGACCACTTAATGGTTAAACATTATTAAAGGATTTATGTTGCAATCCTAAACCTTCAACTTTAGTTATGTTATCATAATACACTTATCGGCCTTGGATATGTACTTTGTCATGACAGAAGCTCTGAATATAAAACTATTCTCCTGCTCAACTTCCTCTACGGTTGTGTTGCCGGCACCAGACTGATTTCTGCCTCCCCCTTTGTGCTACAGTTTAATGTATTCATTCTATTATTTTAAAAAGCATTACAATAGCCTTTCTGCATAACACAAAAACAGTCATGAAGTAAAAAAATGACCTCGCATGCATAACGGAGAGGAGAGGGTGCATTTTTAGAAGCTCCTCCAACTCTGGGCATACCTGCACAACTTTCTGCAAATATGGCCAGTATTTGCATGCAACATCACAGCATAAATAGCCCATTGTGCCAGCAGAAGACAGCTCCTTCTGCAAGTACATTGCATAAGCATTTGGAAAGTATTAAGACCCCTTGACTTTTCCCACATTTTTCTACATTACAATCTTATTCTGAAATTGATTAAATTGTTTTTTTGTTTTTTTTCCTCATAAAAAAAAATTGAAATATCACATTTACAAAAGTGTTCAGACCCTTTACTCAGTACTTTGTTGAAGCACCTATGGCAGCAATTACAGTCTTGAGTCGTATTGGGTATGACGCTGCAAGCTTGAAACAACTGTATTTTGGGAGTTTCTCTCATTCTTCTCTGCAGATCCTCTCAATCTCTGTCAGGTTGTCAGAGCACAGCTATTTTCAGGTTTCTCCAGAGATGTTCGATCGGGTTCAAGTCTGAACTCTGGCTGGGCCACTCAAGGACATTCAGAGACTTGTCCTGAAGCCACTCCTGCGTTGTCTTGGATGTGTGCTTAGGAATGTTGGCCTGTTGAAAGGTGAACCTTCACCCCAGTCTGAGGTCCTGAGGGCTCTGGAGCAGGTTTTCACCAAGGGTCTCTCTGCATTTGGCTCCGTTCATCTTTCCCTCGATCCTGACTAGTCTTACAGTCCCTGCCGCTGACAAACATCCTCACAGCATGATGCTGCCACCACCATGCTTCTCCGTAGGGATAGTGCCAGGTTTCCTCCGATGTGGCACTTGGCATTCAGGTCAAAGAGTTCAATCTTAGTTTCATCAGACCAGAGAATCTTGTTTCTCCTGGTCTGGGAGTCCTTTAGGTGTCTTTAGGCAAACTCCAAAGGGGCTGTCATGTGCCTTTTACTGAGGAGTGGCTTCCGTCTGGCCTCTCTACCATAAAGGCCTGATTGGTGGAGTGCTGCAGAGATGGTTGTCCTTCTGGAAGGTTCTCCCATCGCCAAAGGCAAACTGGAGCTCTGTCAGAGTGACCATCGGGTTCTTGGTCACCTCCCTGACCAAGGCCCTTCTCCCCCTGATTATTAAATTTATCTGGGCGGTCAACTCTAGGAAGACTCATGATGGAAACGGGGGACAAAATGGCGCTGTAGAGAAAACACTGTTTCAGAGAGCTCCCGTGGCATTCGTTAATCTCTCTCTATATACATTTTTTCGCTTGAAAAAAGTGGTAGAATTTGCTAAATAAGTTACCCTACAATAAGTCTTGAGGGCTATTTCTCAAAAGTTTTCGACAACATGCCCAACAGAACTACTAAGAACTTGACCTAAATAACCACCCCTGTAGATGTGCAGGATGAGCGAAGCTAACTAACACCATTGCAGATCCAGGCACAATGGACCTGGTGATTCAAAAGATGACTGATAACATTACTAAAGTGATCGATGTCAAGATAGGAATGGTCTTGGAAGGAATAGCAGGCCCTTCAGCTGAACTACAGAAGGTTGTCAAGTGTGTTGTTGAGGCGGAAGGAAGAATTTCTACTGTGGAAACTTCAACTACATCAATGGACACTAAGATAAAGGCACTTGAGAAACAGGTGCACAAAATGGCGGAGCGTAATGATGACTTGGATAACCCAGGACCCAGATGTAATATCCGTGTAGTGGGACTGCCATAAAATGCTGAAGGGACACGTTCAGTTAAATTCTTAGAGGAATGGATTACTGGCTACCTACAAATGGATACTAAGGCTGGTCGTGTGAAGCTGGATAGAGCCCATCGCTCTCAAACATCGACACCCGATCCCAACCAGCGCCTACGGCCAGTGGTTATAAAGTTACACAACTTCACCGACAAGCAGCGCGTCATGGATGCAGCCAGACGCATCAGATCTGACGGTATTCAACGCCAAGATCCAAGGGTCTCATTCTTCAATGATTACTCCACAGTGGTTGTATGAAGAAAAGTGTTTGATGAGGTGAAGGCTCGACTCAAGAGAATGAAGATGGACTACGCACTGCTGTACCCGGTAACATCAGTAACATTTGGATTTATATTATTTTTCTTGCTACTGTAACTGCCACCATAGCTCAGACTGAGATCTGTGTGAATCTATATCGGTGCCCCAGCTTGGTCTTAGGTGGAAAAGCCTCAGTCTTCTTTTATTTATTTTCATTTTCATATGTATAAATGACAAGGCTATAGAATGGTTATGCAGACTTAAAAGTCTATATTGGAGAGTTGAAATCCCCTTCATGTTAGCTAGCGGGAAAGCCCCCTTTTGGAACATTACATGTTTATTTTTCAGGTGTAGTATAGTTTGGGTTCAGGGTTCATATAGTTAGTTTAGGCTCGGTGAGAATGGAGAGAGTTCAACACATGGGGAGAGTTCAACACATGGGGAGAGTTCAACACGTGGGAAAAGGTACTACCCTACCTTTACAGTAGGATTCAGTCTGCAAATTGGTTAGTCAAAGTGCAATGACAGGTAACAGAATACATTTATGTACATTGAACATTAGAGGGAGCCATAACCCCATTAAAAGTTTTTTTTAAAGTGCAATATATATATATTTAAAGAAAATATTGATATTGCTCTGAAGCAAAAACTGATTTGGATGATAAGGAGCATCTGAAATTGCAACAAGAGGGGTTTGGTCCAGTGTTTTTCTCATCATTTACATCCAGAAGTAGAGGTGTGGCAATTCTTGTGAAAAAGAACCTACCACTTAAGGTACATTTTGTTGTTTTGGTATAATTAAAGGTACTTTAAAGGGCAGGAAATGTCCATGATAAATATTTACTTCCCCCCAGCCCACCCCCTGATTTCCTCACTAAGATATTTCTAGACTTCTCAGAATTAAACTCAGACACTGCAGTGGTTGGAGGAGGTTTTAATTGTTTGTTGAACCCCCTTATTGACAAGTTCCCCAGCGGCATAGCTTCACCCTCTCCTCAAGCTAGGTCGCTTAAAGCTATTTGTGATGATCTGGGGTATGCTGTTATCTGGAGAACCTTTCATCCCTCCAACAGAGAGTTCACCTTTTTCTCTGCACCTCATGGATGTCAGACTAGAATAGATGACTTTTTTATGCCCAGGATGTCTTTGCAGTCTGTTTTATCTGCTAATATTGGAAGCATAGTCATATCTGATCAAGCTGAGGTGATCCTGGACATAAAACTCGTAGGGGCACCCTATCCATCAAGACATTGGAGATTGAATACAACCATTCTTAAAGACCATACATTTACATGATATTCTATTACAGAGTTTAAAGCATTTTTCACTATTAACTTTCAATCAACAGATAACCCCTCGCTCCTTTGAGAAAACGTTTAAAGCGTACGCCAGGGGTCTGTTTATGTCATACTCAGTCACTAAGAGGCAGGAAAAACATGAAAAGCAAAAAACATTAGAGGGTGAATTGACAACTAAAGAGAAGGAAAACATTAAAATTCCCACTCCTGCCCTATTAAAGGAAATATCAGTCCTTAGATCAACATTGAACTGTCTCCTAACACAGGACGCTGAAAAGAAAATGAGTTTTGTCAGGCAAAAGCTATATGAACATGGCGATAAACCAGGAAAGTATTTGGCGTACCTAGGTAAAAAAAAGTGATCAGACTCCCAGTCAATTGCTACTATTACTGATTCTGATGGCAACCATATATATGAAAATAAATGGATAAATTAGTTATTTAAGCAATGTTATGCAAATCTTTATGCCTCAGAACTGACAAATGATGCACCCAAACTAATGGAAGACTAATTTTCTAAGATGAAGCTCCCAACTATTTCCAAAGAACAGAGGTCTCTCCTTGATGCCCTTCTTATGGAAAGGGAATAGGGGGATACCTAGTCAGCTTTACAACTGAATGCCTTCAACTGAAATGTGTCTTCCGCATTTAACCCAGCCCCTCTGAATCAGAGAGGTGCAGGGGGCTGCCTTAAATCGACATCTACGTCTTCAGCGCCCGGGGAACAGTGGGTTAACTGCCTTGCTCAGGGGCAGATAGACAGATTTTTACCTTGGCAGCTCGAGGATTTGATCTAGCAACCTTTTGGTTACTGGCCCAACGCTCTAACCACCAAGCTACTACAAAGGAAGAGATAATGTTTGCAATTGAGAAACTGCAAAATGGTAGGGCCCCAGGACCAGATGGGTTTTGTAGTGAGTTTTATAAGGAGTTGAATGGCCTGATCCTTGAGCCATTGCTTGATATGTTTAACTCTTCATTTTCAAATGACCACCTTCCTCAAACGCTGAGGGAAGCTAACATATCACTTATTCTCAAAAAGGGAAAATGCACAAGTCTTATTCCTCATATATACCTGTTGCTCTTCTGAACGTGGATAGAAAATAGCTTTCTAAAATCCTAGCCACTCGAATAGAGGACTTATTGCCACTAATTGTGAAAGGGAACCAAACTGGCTTCGTTAAGTGCCATAAATCATGTAATAATGTCAGGCGGCTTCTTAATATTATTCAAGCCTACCAACGTAGTGCTGTGGATGGTCTTGCGCTCTCCCTAGATGCTGAAAAACATTTGACCGTGTGAAGTGGTCCTACCTATTCTTTGCTCTAACTCCATTTGGTCTAGGTGACAACTTTATAAAATGGGTTAAGGTTTTATATGATGATCCTCAGGCTGCTGTCCTTACTAATGGGCTGAAGTCAAATAGCTTCTCCACACACAGAGGTACCAGACAGGGCTGTATTTTGTCCCCTCTCCTATTTGCGCTGGCTATGGAACCATTGGCCGATGCCATCAGAGTAATGCCTGCCATACAGGGTCTGCTCATTGATGACGTTCATCATAAAATAAGCTTGCATGCTGATGATGTTTTGAAATTCATCTCTACCCCGAGACTTCAATAACATCTCGTTAAATTATTGAATTATTCTGTGAATTCTCAGGCTACACGATTAATTTAACTAAATCAGAGGCTATGCCACTTGGCAGTCTTCACTCTGTACCCACTACCTCTCCCCCTTTCCTTTTAAATGGTCTCCCTTAGGTTTTACACGTCAGGGTATATTCGTAACTCCTAAATTCCAGAAAATGTACAAAGCTAATTTTGTTCCCTTATTTCATACATTAAGACAGGATCTGGAGTGCGGGAACTCTCTTCCGATTTCATGGTTGGGTAGAATATCCCTCTTGAAAATGAACATTTTACCTAGACTACTTTACTCAATCCAAATGATCCCAGTCTTACTTTCCAATAAGGTAATAACATATTTAAATGGCTGGTTATGGAGTAAACGCAAGCCAAGACATTAGATGGCAATATTGCAGCTGCCAGGTTCTATGGGGGGCTTGGATCTGCCCAATATCAGGTTTTATCAGTGGTTTGCCCACTTATGTTATATTTCTGACTGGATCACAAATGAAGACTCTTGTATTTTGTTAGACATCGAAACTTCTTTAAAAAAAAAAAACATTGCAGGATCTTTTATTTTTCAGAAGCTTTAAGTCTGTAAAGATCACTGCAATAATCCCATTACACTTAACACACTTAAAGCAATTTTTTTGAGAAGGTCCAAACTAACCTCTGCTCTTTCCCGAGTCTTAACAATACAGACGTTGTACCAGGATTGCTGAATGCTGGCTTTAGCATTTGGCTTAATAAGGGCATAGACAGACTAAATTATTTGCTCACTGACCAATATTTTACTGTCATTTGAGGAGATGGTTGAGAAATATTGACGCCCAAAGCAGGACTTTTTCCACTTTCTACAAGTAAGACATTATATTTTGAAGAGCACCGCCTTGATTGGCAACCCTGATGTGTCTGTCATTGAAATAATGCTTTTCTTCTCACAAAGGAAAATGTCCTGTATGTTTATTTTATGATTCTTTGAGGTCATTTTCTACTGTTGACACACAGAGGGTCAAGTGAGTGTGGGAGAAAGAATTGTCTGTTACTGTTGATGAGGAGATGTGGGAGGACATTTGGAGATATGAGAAACAACATATCTATCTGTAATCGTACTAGAGCAATCCAATGAAGAATAATACACAGTGTGACCCGTTTCAGGAAACTAGGCGTATGTCACGTTTTTTTGTCAGAAATGCCTTCTTGAACATGTGAACTTACATGTGCCTTAAAACTTCTTGCTCCTACTTGAGACGCAGATGTCTCAAGTAGACACCTGGAAATGCAAATGCGCTACGCTAAATGCTAAATGTACTCGTTAAAACTCAAACGTTCATCAAAATTCACATGCAGGGTATTGAATTAAAGCTACACTCGTTGTGAACCTAGCCAACAAGTCAGATTTTTAAAATGCTTTTCGGCGAAAGCATGAGAAGCTATTATCTGATAGCATGCAACACCCCAAAATGCCTGAATGCGATGTAAACAAAGATTTAGCTTAGCCGGCACTACACAAAACGCAGAAATAAAATATAAAACATTCATTACCTTTGACGAGCTTCTTTCTTGGCACTCCTATATGCCCCATAAACATCACTATTGGGTCTTTTTTTCGTTTAAATCGGTCCATATATACCCAAAATAGCTTTCTATGGAAGCTGTGTCATTCAGAAAAAAACATTGTTTTTAAACGCTGCGTCATTTTTTTAAATTAAAAAAGTCGACGATAAACTTTCACAAAACACTTCGAAATACTTTTGTAATCCAACTTTAGGTATGAGTAAACGTTTATAATCTATCAAAATGATTACAGTGCGATGTATATTCAATAGCTCCTCGTCTTCATATCAATGGCTGCCAATGTGCACATTCAAAACATCCTGGTGGAGACCGGAAGAAATTGAATCCAGTTAGTTGGATTTACCAAGAAAAAAGTCCCTGGAAAATGACGACAATCGTGTGGAATCTGTAGGAATTGCATGCAGGTCGATAATTAATTTTGTGCCCTTTTAACAACCCATGAAAGTGACGCATGGAAATAATTTTTAGCTTTCAGAGAGCAGTTTTTCTTGCGCTTTTCGATGAAACACACGATCTGTTATAGTCACAGCCGTGATTTAACCAGTTTTAGAAACTTCAGAGTGTTTTCTATCTACACATTCTAATCATATGCATATACTATATTCCTGGCATGAGTAGCAGGACGCTGAACAGTTGCGCGATTTTTAACAGAATGTTCGAAAAAGGAAGGGGTAGACTTAAGAGGTTATTAATTAATAACAAACGTGTATGACATCTGTAAATACAAATACAATTGTTAAATGACGTGCCTAGTTGGTTGAGCCACAGAAAAAGACAGCAAGCCATGTTTTGCTGAGGTAATGAGTGGGCTGGACATGCCGAGAGATGAGTTTGGGATTGGTCTGCCATATAGCACGTTTTGTCTATTTGAGCTGGTCAGTATGTGTATGGTAATCCTGTCTAACGTAGCTGTTTGTATGTATTGTATTGCGTATTAAAACTTAACAAAGTATGCAAGTATTCGTTTCAATAGAAAGTCACTCCAACAACTGTTTCAGAGCACTCTCGTCTGAGTGTGCCAGAGCTCAGAAGAACTGATGAGTTTGGTGAATTAATGTTGTGCAAGGTTGTAATGTCTTCTTTCTTTTTTTAAATTTCCTGTTTTATAGCTTCGACGCTCTGGAGCCTGATGTTGTTGTTTCCAAGAAACATTCGGACTCAGTCGGGACCAGGTTTCAGGTGCTGCGCAACGCTAACATCCTTCCTCCCATAGATGGTCTGCCTGTACACCTGGACTGGACACAGCTAGACAAACTTATGTTTTTGAGAAGATCAGGGAGTTTTGCGACAAAGAGGCTATGGACATCACATGCCCAAAGTCAAGGGCAGGACAGAAACAGGCTCAATGAGTTTACAAGTTTATCAACTTTCATTGTTCCTCAAAAATGCACTGTGTGATATACAATTTTGTAGCTTTGAGGCTCTACTTTTATCCAATGTGAAAAACACAATATCAAATTTTGCTAAATAAATCACAGACATGCTTTTAGCCCCTCCTCCTCTCCGCGGTGTCCTAAATGTAAAACTGATACAGGCACCATAACACATGGTTTATGGTCATGTTCCGAACTATAAAGATACTGGTCTAATGTTCTTCAAGAAAATGAAAAAATCCTGGCGGTTGACCTAGAATTGGACCCAGTTTCTTTGCTGTTAGGTCTGTGGGTAAGAGGAGGCTTTACAACGTCCTTACCCTCGCAGCGAGGAAAAACATTCTCTGAAATTGGATTAATGACAAGGTTCCTTCTATTAAGGATTGGCATAAAATACTATTTGAATGGGTGCCATTGGAATTTATGATATGTACTGTACATTACATTCTAAAACTGGTCAGTTCTACAAAGTGTGGGAACCTTATTTAAATTACCTAGAACCTGATTTATCAACTTTTTTTCCCCTTTTCATTTCACCTTTATTTAACCAGGTAGGCAAGTTGAGAACAAGTTCTCATTTACAATTGCGACCTGGCCAAGATAAAGCAAAGCAGTTCGACACACACAACAACACAGAGTTACACATGGAGTAAAACAAACATACAGTCAATAATACAATAGAAAAATAAGTCTATATACAATGTGAGCAAGTGAGGTGAGATAAGGGAGGTAAAGGCAAAAAAAGGCCATGGTGGCAAAGTAAATACAATATAGCAAGTAAAACACTGTAATGGTTGATTTACAGTGGAAGAATGTGCAAAGTAGAGATAGAAATAATGGGGTAAATAAATACAGTAGGGAAAGAGGTAGTTGTTTGGGCTAAATTATAGATGGGCTATGTACAGGTGCAGTAATCTGTGAGCTGCTCTGACAGCTGGTGCTTAAAGCTAGTGAGGGAGATAAGTGTTTCCAGTTTCAGAGATTTTTGTAGTTCGTCCCAGTCATTAGCAGCAGAGAACTGGAAGGAGAGGCGGCCAAAGTAAGAATTGGTTTTGGGGGCGACCAGAGAGATATACCTGCTGGAGCGCATGCTACAGGTGGGTGCGCTATGGTGACCAGTAAGCTGAGATAAGGGGGGACTTTACCTAGCAGGGTCTTGTAGATGACCTAGATGACCAATTCTAGATTTAACTTTGGATTGGAGATGTTTGATGTGAGTCTGGAAGGAGAGTTTACAGTCTAACCAGACACCTAGGTATTTGTAGTTGTCCACGTCTTCTAAGTCAGAGCCGTCCAGAGTAGTGATGTTGGACAGGCGGGCAGGTGCAAGCAGCGATCGGTTGAAGAGCATGCATTTAGATTTACTTGTATTCAAGAGCAATTGGAGGCCACGGAAGGAGAGTTGTATGGCATTGAAGCTCGCCTGGAGGGTTGTTAACACAGTGTCCAAAGAAGAGCCAAAAGGATACAGAATGGTGTCGTCTGCGTAAAGGTGGATCAGAGACTCACCAGCAGCAAGAGCGATTATGCTGCAAGGATTTACTTAGAATGGTGGTTATTTGTCACATACATGTTATTTAGCAGATGTTTTAGCGGGTGTAGCAAAATGCCTGTGTTTCTAGCTCCAAAAGTGCAGTAATATCTAATAAGTAATATCTAACAATTTCACAACAATACACACAAATCTAAAATAAAGGAATGGAATTAAGAAAATATGAATATTTGGGCGAGCAGTGTCCGAGCGGCCTACACTAAGAGACAGTAGAATAGGATAGAATGCAGTATATACAGTTGAAGTCGACTCTTTTTTCAACCACTCCACAAATTTATTGTTAACAAACTATAGTTTTGGCAAGTCGGTTAGGATTTACACAAGTAATTTTTACAACAATTGTTTACAGACAGATTATTTCACTTATAACTGACTGTATCACAATTCCAGTGGGTCAGAAGTTTACATACACTAAGTTGACTGTGCCTTTAAACAGCTTGGAAAATTCCAGAAAATGATGTCATGGGCTTAGAAGCTTCTGAAAGGCTAATTGACGGAGGTGTACCTGTGGATGTATTTCAAGGCCTACATTCAAACTATATTGTAGAACTCCACAAGTCTGGTTCATCCTTGGGAGCAATTTCCAAATGCCTGAAGGTACCACGTTCATCTGTACAAACAATAGTACGCAAGTATAAAACCATGGGACCACGCAGCCGTCATACCGCTCAGGAAGGAGACACTTTCTGTCTCCTAGAGATGAACGTACTTTGGTGCGAACAGCGCAAATCAATCCCAAAACAAGAGCAAAGGACCTTGTACAGATGCTGGAGGAAACAGGTAAAAAAGTATCTGTATCCACAGTAAAACGAGTCCTATATCGACATAACCATTCAAAGGCCGCCCAGCAAGGAAGAAGCCATTGCTCCAAAGCCGCCAAAAAAAAAGCCAGACTTCGGTTTGCAACTGCACATGGGGACAACTATCATACTTTTTGGAGAAATGTCCTCTGGTTTGATGAAACAAAAATAGAACTGTTGGGCCATGATGACCATCGTTATGTTTGGAGGAAAAGAGGGGGGGGGGGCTTGCAAGCCGAAGAACACCATCCCAACCGTGAAGCACAGGGGTGGCAGCATCATGTTGTGGGGGTGCTTTGCTGCAGGAGGGACTGGTGCACTTCAGAAAATAGATGGCATCATGAGGCAGGAAAAGTATGTGGATGTATTGAAGCAACATCTCAAGACATCAGTCAGGAAGTTAAAGCTTGGTCGCAAATGGGTCTTCCAAATGGACAATGAACCCAAGCATACATCCAAAGTTGTGGCATAATGGCTTAAGGACAACAAAGTCAAGGTATTGGAGTGGCCATCACAAAGCCCTGACCTCAATCCTGTAGAAGATTTGTGGGCAGAACTGAAAAAGCGTGTGCGAGCAAGGAGGCCTACAAACCTGACTCAGTTACACCAGCTCTGTCAGGAGGAATGGGCCAAAATCCACCCAACTTATTGTGGGAAGCTTTTGGAAGGATACCCAAAATGTTTGACCCAAGTTAAACAATTTAAAGGCAATGCTACCAATACTAATTGAGTGTTTGTAAACTTCTGACGCAATGGAAATGTGAATGAATGATGAAAGACATAAAGGCTGAAATAAATCATTCTCTCTGACATTTCACGTTCTTAAAATAAAGTTGTGATCCTAACGGACCTAAGACAGGGAATTGCTACTGGGATTAAATGTCAGGAATTGTGAAAAACTGAGTTTAAATGTATTTGGCTAAGGTGTCTGTAAACTTCCGACTTCAACTGTACATATATGAGATGAGTAATGCAAAATATGCAAACATTATTAAAGTGGCCAGTGATTTCCAGTCTATGTATATAGGCATCAGACTCTCATTTGCTAGTGATGACTATTTAACAGTCTAGTGGCCTTGAAATAGATGCTGTTTTTCAGTCTCTCGATCCCAGCTTTGATGCACCTGTACTGACCTTGCCTACTGGATTTTAGCGGGATGAACAGGCAGTGGCTTGGGTGGTTGCTGTCCTTGATGATATTTTTGGCCTTCTTGTGACATCGGGTGCTGTAGCTGTCCTGGAGGGCAGGTAGTTTGCCCCCGGTGATGCATTGGGCAGACTGCACCACCTTCTGGCGATCCCTGCGGTTGCGGCTGTTGCTGTTCCAGTACCAGGCATTGATACATTCCGACAGGAAGGTCTCAATTGTGCATCTGTAAAAGATTGTGAAGTTTTTAGTTGCCAAGCCAAATTTCTTCAGCTTCCTGAGGTTGAAGAGGTTATGTTGCGCCTACTTTACCACACTGTCTGTGTGAGTGGACCATTTCAGTTTGTCAGTGAAGTGTATGCCGAGGAACATGAAGCTTTCTACCGTCTCCACTGCCGTCCTGTCGATGTGGACAGGGGGGTGGTCCCTCTTCTGTTTCCCGAAGTCCACGATCAACTCTTTTGTTTTGTTGACGTTGGGTGAAGGTTATTTTCCTGGCACCACACTCCCAGGGCCCTCACCTCCTCCCTGTAGGCTCTCTCATCATTGTTGGTAATCAGTGAAGTGGAGGTGTTGTTTCCTACCTTCACCACCTGAGGGAGGCCCGTCAGGAAGTCCAGGACCCAGTTGCACAGGGCGGGGTTCAGCACCAGGGCCTCGAGCTTAATGATGAGCTTGGAGGGTACTATGGTGTTGAATGCTGAGCTATGGTCAATGAACAGCATTCTTTCATAGGTATTCCTCTTGTCCAGATGGAATATGGGCAGTGTCAGGTAAGGCAGATGTGATATGATCCTTAACTAGTCTCTCAAAGCACTTCATGATGACAGAAGTGCTACGGGTAAATGTCATTTAGTTCAGTTACCTTTGGTTTCCTGGGTACAGGAACAATGGTGGACATCTTGAAGCATGTGGGGACCGCAGACTGGGACAGGGAGAAATTTAATATATCCATAAACACTCCAGCCAGCTGGTGTGCGCATGCTCTTCGGAAGCAGCTGTGGATGCCGTCTGGGCTGGCAGCGCTGTGAAGGTTAATACGCTTAAATGTCTTTCTCATGTCGGCCACATAGAAGGAGAGCCTACAGTTCTTGTTAGCGGGCCACGTCGGTGGCACTGTGTTATCGTTAAAGCAGGCAAAGAAGGTGTTTAGCTTGTCCGGAAGCAAGATGTCGGTGTCTGCAATGTGGCTGGTTTTCCCTTTGTTTTCCGTGAATGTTTGTAGACCCTGCCACATACGCCTAATGTCTGAGCCGTTGAATTGTGACTCCACTTGGTCTCTATACTGTCGTTTTGCCTGTTTTATCGCCTTACGAAGGGAATAACTACACTGTTTGTATTCAATAGTAATTATTAGGAAGTAATTAATGACATTCTTTAAAAACATGTGAATATAAGTAAAGACCTTAAAAACCACAAACTTACCATTTATTCCAATCAGGATGACGTGCTTGCCACTAGTCAATGTTAGTGGGGCAACCACACAGCTGTGGTACAGCCATAGGAAAAAGACAAACTAGAATCCAAAACGTGACACCAAAAAAATCACAGATAAATTGTTCTATATATTTGGACTATAAATACTGATGCATTGAAAATTGTGCAGCATGTCTAAAAAGGATTTAATATGAAACACCTAAACAATAAACACACATGTAATACAGGAATCTTCTCTGTCCCGCATGTGACATAGCCACCCATAGCACCAAGGTTTTACACAACAGGTAGTCTCTGTTTGACAGAGTTTGACATAAAACAGTCTCTGTTTTATCGCTCCTTGTCTCCAACCACCGTAATTCATCAGGATGATGAGGGGTCCCTTACCTTCCAGGAACAATCTCTGTCTTACAGGCATTAACTTTTAGGTTGCATGTATTGCAAATAGATGTTTTTTATTTTTATATTACTCACCAAATAAGAGGAACCACAGCTAATGTACATTAAAACCACATAGTTAGGCACATGTCATTTAATGGCATATATATCTGATATAATGACATACACTAATATCACAATATGTCATAGTGAATTCACATATCTTCACCCTTTAAGTTGTGTTGATGAAGAAATATAACACAATTTGTATTTAATAGTTTCCAGTACCAGTACCCATGCTCCTGCATCTATCCCCACAAGATACAGGTACAGTATGCTAGAATGCCAAACAAATGCCATGCCGACCTTAAAATAATTATACAGCCAAGCTATTATTTTCATGAATTCTGTCATGTTTTTGTATTTTATTGTATCTCCACAAGTCTCCCTGATGCAGGAGCCGATGGGGAGTTTCACACGGTCAGATTGTCATGTAACCCAAAGGTGACTTGGGCAGGCCTTGTGTGCACAAAAGTGGGGGGAAAAGAGAGAGTCAATGGTAGACAGCATGCTCTCTACTGAAGATACTGTTTTGGGCCAGTGTCAGTATTGCAACAGTGAGGATATGAGAGGCTTAGGTTACAGTCAATCGGTCTGAGGAGTTAAATGTTTTATAGCACCACTTTGTATTTAATCCTACATTGAAATGAAAGCCAGTGACACAGCTAAACTTGATCAGTATATTGCAACTGCATTTAGTACTAGTTAGACACTTCCTAACAAGGTAGTCATGCTGTCTGACAAGTTGAAATACACTAGCCTTGATGATGCCCTTACTCTCTTGAGGTTGTTGTCTGTAGTGGGATTTCCTTATGGTCAAGCGACCTGACTTCAAGCCTACCTCAGGTCAATACCCCCTCCTGCCATTTGCTACTCTGATGAGCAGAAGAAGCATAGTGTATGAGTCTCAAAAGCATGTCGTGTTAAGGCGTGAGGCATTTTGTGATAGAGAAGCACAGGTTGTGTTTTCTGAACCGAGGGAGTAGTGTAATGATCTTAGCTTTGATAAGTCTGTTAAGAAATCTCCCAAGGGAGATCTCGCTCTTGGCATCTCCCTTGGGGTTCCTTTAGGTAAAGGTTTCCCAAACCTCAAAAAGGCCCCCTCCAGACGTTTCATATTTTTGTTTTAACCCTTAACTGACACACATGCTTCAATTAGTCAACTAATCATCAAGCCTTTGATTAATTAAATCAGGTGTGGCAGTATAGGGTTAAAACAAAAATGTGAAACTTCTGTGGGGGGAATCCCTGTTTTAGGGGCAAGGCTAGTGACAGGAGCAGGTTACTGTCACTTTGCAGTTTGCTCCTTCTGATCCTAAAGTATTTATTAAAATCAAACATAGAATGGGAATCTGTCTGTGATTAAAATTACAACATAACAAACATTGGGGTATCTACCCATAATTCAACTGCTCTAAAAATATACTGGGGAAATGGGAAGAAATATCACTTCCATCTACATTTTGAAATTGTAATGCAGATGGAAGTGCCTCCTCAAATGCCACCAGTGCCGCATCCCGCTGTTTGCTCAAGCTCATTTCTCTATTTGGTAGAACATAAACATTATTGTATGTTAATAATGTAGAAAAACAAGTACCAAAATGTGTGATCATATACTGTGAGACACAATCAAATAATATATAGTAGTTTCACACATGACAGAAGTAAATTGGTAAACATTGTGGATGGTTAGTTTCATTATCGTGGGAACTGCGTTATATTGTGGAAAATCAAAAGACAAAGCCTCCACAGTTAACACTCAAATGTTTTTGTTATTTACCTGCTTGAATTCATTAACATCTCAGGTGCAAACAACGCTGGTATAATTATTTCTGAACTAGAATGGTATATTCACATTTACACAATTGGTATACAGACAGCAAAATTAGAATGACAGTTTACAGTTTAAAATGTGCAGATACCAGCATAGCTATGGAATCATATTTGTATGGGACACATACAGGCCATAAATAAACTAGCTACGCCATCAAAGATCTTATCAAAAGGCAAAATAGTTGAATCTGTTTATTATACAGGTATGTTATGTATTATATGCAGAGTAGTTGTTTATTTGAAGTTGAGTGCGGTATTCAACACAACCACAGGTATAATAAGAACGAACACAACGATCAGTTCCAGTACAAATGATAAAACACCAGTTCTGGTACTACGGAATCATGGGAGATTGAGTTTTACAGTCCGTCACTCACAGCCAGACATTTAAGTCATGAAATAAATAGATCAATAATTCCCGAAAAAGTATTTCCATGTGCTTACACAATTGATATTATTGATTGTTTTATTACATAATTAATAACAGCCAGCAGCTTGTTGAAAAGGCCCAATGTTCACTGGGGTTGCAACCGGCTCAAACCAAAAAGCTAACGTTAGCATACAAGATACTTTTGGCCAGAGCGAATAAATATCACTTCCTGTCTACACGATGTAACTGATTGAAATAAAATAAGAGTTTAGAATTATGCAGGGCGAAATAAAAGGGAGCACTTCTAGTCTCCATATCTACAGAGTTGACATCCAGAGAAGCGTCACTGATCATTTGTCGGCCCTTATAAAATGTCCCTTCATCTTAAATCCAGTAGTTTGTTTTCATGTCGGACATACATATTGCACCTTACAAAATTATCTGTACATTGTGTCACATCTAAAGGGGGATCCATTCAAATCAGGAGCACTTCTAGTTTCCAAATCCACAGAGTTTACACCCAGAGGAGTGTCACTGCTCATTTGGCAGTTATATATAAGTTATAAGTTATATAGCAAATGTGCCCACTCTGGTCTTGGCATGTGACTCTAGCCAAATAAAATAAAATAAAATGTTATTGGTCGCATGTATATATTTAGCAGATGCTATTGCGGGTGTAGCAAAACAGCCTGCAGATACAGTGTGGGTAGGCTACGTCCAAGTCAAACCTATTTGTATATATCTTATGTAAACTGCACTGCAATTCAGATTCATTGTAATCTGCCAAAGTGCTCCACTGTGGCACATGTATTTCTGTTAATTAAACCTGACCATCTAACATGCAAATAGCTGGATGTAAGTTGATTTGCACTCTTAAAGGGCCACAATAACAGCAATGACGACCTTGGGGGTGGTGGATTTGGAAACTACAGCTCCTCCTGTGTTAAAGGGACCCCCCCCCCCCCCCTTTTTCTGCAACACAATGACCAGAAAATGTTGTATGGTGCAATATGTATGTCCGATATGAAATATGGTTGTAAAATTAGAAGCGACACTGATGTGGATTTGGAAACTGTGGATTTGGAAAGTCAAAATGCTCCTGAGTAGAATGGACTGTCCTTTTACAGCGACACAACGTACAGATAATTTTGTAAGATGCAATATATATGTCCAGTATGAAAAAACTATTGGGTTTAAGTTGATAGTATTAGATAGTATTGGTAGTATTGTATGGTGCAATAAGTAATAGGTGTACATACACAAAAAACATTGTTGACCATTTAGGTAGGCTTGAAAGAAAAGAAGAGAAAGACAAAAAGACAACAATACATAATATCTTATAGAAATACGTAAAAATATTTTTTTATTCATAACTAGTATAAAATCTTTGGATACTTGTGCACATTTTCTATTATTTTCTCTCTCATTTTTTATTCACAAATTACACTGGACGGGACTTTTACCCGGAAGTACTTCGTTATTATTGCCGACTTCACAGTTATATTGTAACATATCCTGGAGTTGACACTTCCTGCTTCCCCCCCCCCCTGTCAACAAACCAAAATACATGTTCTATGCGAGATTTTGTCAATTTATTTGGATGTAGCTAGTTAATACAATTCATAGTAACAATGATTCCTTACTCTGTCAATATTAAACTCGCGGCGCGGACATTGACTGGAACGCTTAATTTGCAGAACAAAACTGCTGTTGACTGGTGAGTTCTGGAGCCCTGTGCATTGGCCTAGCTAGCTAAAATGTTTAGATATTTACGTTAACTTACTCAGCTGAGATGGTTTATTCTACAGAAAATGAAGATGAGCAGATATGTATTAGATTACAATACTGTATTGTTTAGTCTTTGGATAAAATGAAGAATTTGAATACTTCGCTTCACAGTTGGCAAGTGGTGTTCTGCTACAAGTTTCAGCAAGCTGGCTTAGCTAACGTGAAATAGCTTCGTCCCGCAATTAGCTTAGACATTTCATTTAGTTAGCGTTTGGATTAACCATGTTGACTTTACTTTGCCATCTGTAGACATTACGAGTAAAGTTAAAATTGTTAATATACATTTTAGCTAACATAAATGGCTAAGCTAATTAAATGTTAATATACATGACCAGTTGTGAGACGAAGCTAACGTTAGCTTCCTCGCTAATTGTCTAACGTAACGTTAGCTAGTTATTGATTTGACATTGCAGTTGTGTTTTTGTGCTAAAGCTGACAACCAATTACGATGCCACTGTTTAGTGTCATTGGTTGCGTGTAAATGTATGTGACTGATGAATGCCATAATGCTAGTAGTTAGCTGTAGTTTAAAAAAAGCAAATAAAGTGTGCTTGTAAGATTAGTTAATGTGCTAGACCCTCACATTTGGGTCTTAGTGATTTTCTTGATGGTCTTTGTCCCTAGAGGTGGAAAATGTGTGATAGTGCAGCAATAGCAGTATTCTCTGTTATCAATCGCTTTCATTCCTCAATCCCATATCAAATTGTATTTGTCACATGTTTCGTGAACAGCAGGTGTAGAGTAGGATAAGAGTGAAATGCTTATAATGGGCCCTTCCCAACAATGCATAGGAAATAATAGAAAAATAATAAAAAAAGGATAAATATACCATAAGAATTATGTTGGCTTTATACACAATGTACCACTTCCGAGTTCATATTTAGTGTTACGAGGTAATTTAGGTAGATGTATACAGGTAGGGATAAAATGTCTAGGCAACAGGATAGATGAACTGTAGCAACGGTGTATGTGATGAGTCAAAAAAGTTAGTCTGGGTACCTATTGATTAATTATTTAACATCTTATGGCTTTGGGGTAGAACCTTTTTATTTATTTATTTATTTTCAGACTTGGTACATCAGTACCGCTTGCCATGCGATTTCAAAGAGTCTATGACTTGGGTGGCTGGAGTCTTTTGCAGTTTTTAGGGCCTTCCTCTGACACTGCCTGTTATAGAGGTCCCGGATTGGGCTGTACTCACTACTAGAGGTCGACCAATTAATTAGGGCCGATTTTCAAGTTTTCCTAACAATCGGTAATCTGAATTTTTGGACACCGATTATGGCCGATTACATTGCACTCCACGAGGAGACTGCGTGGCAGGCTGAATACCTGTTATGCGAGTGCAGCAAGGAGCCAAGGTAAGGTGCTAGCTAGCATTAAACTTATCTTATAAAAAAAAACAATCAATTTTAACATAATCACTAGTTAACTACACATGGTTGATGATATGACTAGTTTATCTAGCTTGTTGCATACAATCGATGCGGTGCCTGTTAATTTATCATTGAATCACAGCCTACTTCGCCAAACGGGTGATTTAACAAGCGCATTCGCGAAAAAAGCAGTCGTTGCACCAATGTGTACCTAACCATAAACATCAACGTCTTTCTTAAAATCAATACACAAGTATATATTTTTAAACCTGCATATTTAGTTAATATTGCCTGCTAACATTAATTTATTTTAACTAGGGAAATTGTGTCACTTCTCTTGCATTCTGTGCAACAGAGTCAGGGTATATGCAGCAGTTTGGGCCGCCTGGCTCGTTGCGAACTGTGTGACGACCATTTCTTCCTAACAAAGACAGCCAACTTCGCCAAACGGGGGATGACTTAACAAAAGCACATTTGCGAAAAAAGCACTATCGTTGCACGAATGTACCTAACCATAAACATCAATGCCTTTCTTAAAATCAGTACACGGAAGTATATATTTTTTTAAACCTGCATATTTAGTTAAAGGAAATTCATTTTTAGCAGGCAATATTAACTAGGGCAATTGTGTCACTTCTCTTGCGTTCATTACACGCAGAGTCAGGGTATATGCAACAGTTTGGGCCGCCTGGCTCGTTGCGAACTAATTTGCCAGAATTATACATAATTATGACATAACATTGAAGGTTGTGCAATGTAACAGGAATATTTAGACTTATGGATGCCACCCGTTAGATAAAATACAGAACGGTTCCGTATTTCACTGAAAGAATAAACGTTTTCTTTTCGAAATGATAGTTTCCGGATTTGACCATATTAATGACCTACGGCTCGTATTTCTGTGTGTTATTAAATTATAATTAAGTCTATGATTTGATAGCATTGTCTGACTGAGCGGAGGTAGGCTGCAGCAGGCTCATAAGCATTCATTCAAACAGCACTTTCCTGCTTTTGCCAGCAGCTCTTCGCAATGCTTCAAGCATTGCACTGTTTATGACTTCAAGCCTATCAACTCCCGAGATTAGGCTGGCAATACTAAAGTACCTATTAGAACATCCAATAGTCAAAGGTATATGAAATACAAATGGTATAGAGAGAAATAGTCCTATAATAACTACAACCTAAAACTTCTTACCTGGGAATATTGAAGACTCATGTTAAAAGGAACCACCAGCTTTCATATGTTCTCATGTTCTGAGCAAGGAACTTAAACGTTAGCTTTCTTACATGACACATTGCACTTTTACTTTCTTCTCCAACACTTGTTGCATTATTTAAACCAAATTGAACATGTTTCATTATTTATTTGAGGCTAAATTGATTTTATTGATGAATTATGTTAAGTTAAAATGTGTTAATTCAGTATTGTTGTAATTGTCATTTTTACAAATACATTTTAAAAATCGGCCGATTAATCGGTACCGGCTTTTTTTGTCCTCCAATAATCGGTATCGACGTTGAAAAATCATAATCGGTCGACCTCTAGTACGTATAGTTACTGTGGGGACGATGTCATCGATGCACTTATTGATAAATTGCAATGTCCGTAGTGTGAGACGCTTAACACTAGAGGTCGACCGATTATGATTTTTCAATAACGATACCGATTATTGGAGGACCAAAAAAAGCCAATACCAATGTAATTTATTTATTTTTGTTGGGGGGGAATTCAAAAAATGATTTAATTTATTTTTATATTTTTATTAATAATGGTGGTGGCCACACCAGATACTGACTGCCCCCCCCCCCCCCCTTTGATCAGGGACACATTTTTCAATTTCTGTTATTCACATGTCTGCAGGAACTTGTTCTGTTTATGACTCAGTTGTTAAATCTTACACAAATATTTACACGGTAAATTTGCTGAAAATAAACACAGTTGACAGTAAAGAGTGTTCCTTTTTTTGCTGATTTTTATGTATGTTCATGAGCTGGATTGCATGTCTTTAAAAAATAAAAAATAATATTGGTTTGCACTTGTTATGTTTAGCTAGCTGACTCACTGCAATTCTTTTTTTGCATTCTTTTAGTAGATGCCCAATGGGCCCTTTTTTTTTTTCATTTCTTTGACGCAACCTTGTGTACTAAGCTGGTAGTGCGTATATCCTGGTATAAGATGGCGATATGAAAATCGGGATACCGCCTCACCCTAGAACATGCCTCTGCTGTAATGACCCCACTTTTCAAGCAGCTGTGTGCTGCCCTGTTGATAGGCTAAAATGTAAATGTTTTCTTTGATGGATACGGTATGCCCTGCTGCTATGCTAGATAGCTTACTTATATCGCCTATATTTTAAATCTCTTCTCTTCTAGGGGTTGGCAGGGGCTGATAGCCCAGGGATGTCACTCCAGCATCCTCATCATCGACCCAAAGACTTCCCAGACCATCCAGGTTCTGGAGAGGCACAAAGCCAATGTGGTCAAGGTAAGTTCCAGTCAGGGTTTCTCAATATCATAATGGGAAAATCCCAGGAAGTAGCCTCTGCCTTTTTTTGAATAAGTTGAGTGAATTCATAGCATGTAGCTTAGATTACATTTGCAATAGTGAATGTAACCCATCACAGGAGTAAACTATATTCATGTCTGGTTCTAATTATAAAGTCTGTTTTCTAGCTGAAGTGATATTTATCATCCAAAGTAAGAAAGTGGGTTCTCTTTGACCTTGGTCAGAGTAAGCTTTTTCTCTTTGTCAGCAAGATTGGGCCATGTTTTCACTGTTTGGGCCAAAAAGCCACATTGATAAAGTTTCAGCTCCCAAGTGGCGCAGCGGTCTAAGGCACTGCATCTCAGTGCAAGAGTCAAATCAAATGTATTTATATAGCCCTTCGTACATCAGCTAATATCTCAAAGTGCTGTACAGAAACCCAGCCTAAAACCCCAAACAGCAAGCAATGCTTGTATGCTTCCTAGTACGTTGGCTAGGAAGAAGCCTAGAGAGGAACCAAGCTATGAGGGGTGGCCAGTCCTCTTCTGGTTGTGCCGGGTGGAGATTATAACAGAACATGGCCAGCATGGTCAACTAATAGGTCTGGGACAGGTAGCACGTCCGGTGAACAGGTCAGGATTCCATAGCTGCAGGCAGAACAGTTGAAACTGGAGCAGCAGCACGGCCAGGTGTGGACTGGGGACAGCAAGGAGTCATCATGCCATGTAGTCCTGAGGCATGGTCCTACGGCTCCTGTCCACCGAGAGAGAGAATTAGAGAGCATACTTAAATTCACACAGGACACCAGATAGGAGAAGTACTCCAGATATAACAAACTGACCCGGGGGGGGGGGGGGGGGGGGGGGGAAATTTTCGCAAAGCTTGCAGAGAACTTCATCACCCTTTTGAACGAAGGGTCCCACACAGAGATACGTTTGGCGCGCTTCATTTTTCCTCAGTTGCCAAGCTAACGTTAGCAGGGCCTCTAGTGGATGTGAAAGCTTCCAAGCACATTCTTGGTGGTATAGCGCCCTCTACAGTTCAAATTAGTTTTCACACCGAAGACACACTTTCATTCCACAAATTATGCAAATAAACCTATAATAAACCGATAAACATGACCGGTCAAATTTATTTTCAGTCACTAACTGTTAACTTCTCTAGGATAGGGGGCAGCATTTGGAATTTTGGATGAAAAGTATGCCCAAATTCAACTGCTTGCTACTCATCCTCAGAAGATAAGATATGCATATTATTAGTAGATTTGGATAGAAAACACTCGGAAGTTTCTAACTGTTTGAATCATGTCTGTGAGTATAACAGAACTTATGTAGCAGATTTTTTTTTTCACCTAAAATAAAGGAGTGGAATTAAGAATATATAATATTCGAGCAGTGTCCGAGTAGAATAAGATAAAATACAGTATATACATATACTGTACTGATGAGTACTGTAAATGTTACAAGAGTTCCATTTATTCAACTGGCCAGTGATTTCAAGACTGTATATGGGAAGCAAACCCCCACCCTTGTGTCAAATTCTCTTTTATGGTTTATTTTTAATACTGTCTGTTCAAGTAAATAGATTTTATGTCGCCTACTTTGCCCCCAAAACCTCTTAATTTTTTGGATTTTTTATATATATACAGTGCCTTGCGAAAGTATTCGGCCCCCTTGAACTTTGCGACCTTTTGCCACATTTCAGGCTTCAAACATAAAGATATAAAACTGTATTTTTTTGTGAAGAATCAACAACAAGTGGGACACAATCATGAAGTGGAACGACATTTATTGGATATTTCAAACTTTTTTAACAAATCAAAAACTGAAAAATTGGGCGTGCAAAATTATTCAGCCCCCTTAAGTTAATACTTTGTAGCACCACCTTTTGCTGCGATTACAGCTGTAAGTCGCTTGGGGTATGTCTCTATCAGTTTTGCACATCGAGAGACTGACATTTTTTCCCATTCCTCCTTGCAAAACAGCTCGAGCTCAGTGAGGTTGGATGGAGAGCATTTGTGAACAGCAGTTTTCAGTTCTTTCCACAGATTCTCGATTGGATTCAGGTCTGGACTTTGACTTGGCCATTCTAACACCTGGATATGTTTATTTTTGAACCATTCCATTGTAGATCTTGCTTTATGTTTTGGATCATTGTCTTGTTGGAAGACAAATCTCCGTCCCAGTCTCAGGTCTTTTGCAGACTCCATCAGGTTTTCTTCCAGAATGGTCCTGTATTTGGCTCCACCCATCTTCCCATCAATTTTAACCATCTTCCCTGTCCCTGCTGAAAAAAAGCAGGCCCAAACCATGATGCTGCCACCACCATGTTTGACAGTGGGGATGGTGTGTTCAGCTGTGTTGCTTTTACGCCAAACATAACGTTTTGCATTGTTGCCAAAAAGTTTCATTTTGGTTTCATCTGACCAGAGCACCTTCTTCCACATGTTTGGTGTGTCTCCCAGGTGGCTTGTGGCAAACTTTAAACGACACTTTTTATGGATATCTTTAAGAAATGGCTTTCTTCTTGCCACTCTTCCATAAAGGCCAGATTTGTGCAATATATGACTGATTGTTGTCCTATGGACAGAGTCTCCCACCTCAGCTGTAGATCTCTGCAGTTCATACAGTGATCATGGGCCTCTTGGCTGCATCTCTGATCAGTCTACTCCTTGTATGAGCTGAAAGTTTAGAGGGACGGCCAGGTCTTGGTTTTTTGCAGTGGTCTGATACTCCTTCCATTTCAATATTATCGCTTGCACAGTGCTCCTTGGGATGTTTAAAGCTTGGGAAATCTTTTTGTATCCAAATCCGGCTTTAAACTTCTTCACAACAGTATCTCGGACCTGCCTGGTGTGTTCCTTGTTCTTCATGATGCTCTCTGCGCTTTTAACGGACCTCTGAGACTATCACAGTGCAGGTGCATTTATACGGAGACTTGATTACACACAGGTGGATTGTATTTATCATCATTAGTCATTTAGGTCAACATTGGATCATTCAGAGATCCTCACTGAACTTCTGGAGAGAGTTTGCTGCACTGAAAGTAAAGGGGCTGAATAATTTTGCACGCCCAATTTTTGTTTTTGATTTGTTAAAAAAGTTTGAAATATCCAATAAATGTCGTTCCACTTCATGATTGTGTCCCACTTGTTGTTGATTCTTCACAAAAAAATACAGTTTTATATCTTTATGTTTGAAGCCTGAAATGTGGCAAAAGGTCGCAAAGTTCAAGGGGGCCGAATAGTTTCGCAAGGCACTGTATATTTTTTTAGGGTTTTACAATATAATCCATCATGCCATATGGAATCAAAAGCATTCTTTTATAATCAATGAACATGCAGGTGTGTGTGGTCTGTTCTGCGTTTGGGTAGAAAGCCTTTTATGTTGTCTAAGGAAGGTCTGTATTCAGCTATTGAGAATACAGCAGAACAGTTTCCCCATGTTGCGGGTGATGCATATAGTTATTAGGCTCTAATTTGTCACTTTTTAAAAAAACATTTACATGTTTTTATTTATGGGGGTTATATAGGATATCAGGGAAGCAGCCACTTTCCAAAACCGGGTTTGAATAAGGCATCCTGCAGCTCAGGAGTACTGTGTTTTTGCATTTAATTCCTGATGCTGTCAGGGCCACATGCCTTTCCAGGTTATATTTTATTTGAAAGTTCAACGTGTGTAATTTGGTAGTCAATTGGGTTCTGGTTGTTTTTAATTGTGTTCTAGAGAGCTGAGTTTTTCTTGCACATTTGATTTTGTTTTAGAGACGATGTTCAAATAGGCTAAACCATCTCACCTGCTCCCACTCTCTCCTCCTCGCTCTCTGCCTGCAGGTGAAATGGTCCAGGGAGAACTACCACCACAGCCTGAGCTCGCCCTACTCTCTGAGGCTGGCCTCTGCCGATTCAGCAGGGAAGATTATCGTGTGGGATGTGGTGAGTGGCACGGCCCACTGTGAGATCCAGGAGCACTCCAAACCTATCCAGGGTGAGAGCCAAACCTCGGAAAAGAACCACTGCTGCATTTATTACATCAACTTTGAGAGACCAAGAAATTACAACCTGTATCAATGATTTCCTTCCAAGTACATTAAGCCAAACCTCCCTGACATAAATTTTGAATTATGAATAAATGAAAATGAGATCTATCATAAACCCTGGGATAGTTTTTTTTATTTTTCAGCAAGGTTATTATCCTCTTGAGCTGACAAATATCCCAGTCCCCGAAATCAGGTATTAGGCTATTTAAACAATGAAAAAATTTATTTATGTCATAACTTAAATAAACAGCATAACAAGGTTGTTGTACAACTACAAATAGGCCTACAATAAAAACTACTGCTGCTAAAACAACTAATTACACATATTTATATGTCACAGACCCCTTGACTTTTTCCACATTTTGCTACAGCCTTATTCTAAAATGGATAAAATTATTCTTCATCAATCTACACACAATACCCCATAATGACAAAGCAAAATGTATTAAATAAAACATGGATACCTTATTTACATAAGTATTCAGACCCTTTGCTATGAGACTCAAAATTTAGCTCTGGTGCATCTAGTTTCCATTGATCATCCTCAATGTTAATACAACTTGATTGGAGTTCACATGTGGTAAATTCAATTGATTGGACATGATTTGGAAAGGCACACCTTTCTATATAACGTCCCACAGTTGACAGTGCATGTCAGAGCAAAAACCAAGCCATGAGGTCGAAGAAATTGTCCGTAGAGTTCTGAGACAGGATTGTGTTGAGGCACAGCTCTGGGTAAGGGTATCAAAAAATGTCTGCAGTATTAAAGGTTCCCAAGAACAGTGGTGTCCATCATTCTTAAATAGAAGCAGTTTTTGAACCACTACCACTTCCTAGAACTCTCACCAAGACAGTTGTGAAGAGGGCACGACAAAACCTTTCCCCCCTTAGGAGACGGAAAAGATTTGGCATGGGTCCCCAGATCCTCAAGGTTCAACAACTGCATCATTGAGAGCATCCTGACCGTTTGCATCACCGCCTGGTGTGGCAACTGCTCGGCATCTGACCGTAAGGCGCTGCAGATGGTAGTGCTTATGGCCCAGTACATCACTGTGGCCAAGCTTCTTGCCATCCAGGACCAATATAATATGTGGTGTCAGGAAAGCCCATAAAGCTGTCAGACTCCAGTCACCCAAGTTATAGACTGTAATTTCAGCTTCAGGCACGGCAGACTATACCGTAGCGCCAAGTCTAGGACCAAAAGGTTCCTTAACAGCTTTCATCCCCAATCCGTAAGACTGCTGAAAAATTAATTGAATGGCCACTGGACTATTACATTGACCCCCCCTTAGTGTATAAAACAATCTATGCATAGTCACTTCACCCCTACCTACACGTACATATTATCTCTAACTGGTACCCCCTGTATATAGCCTTGTTATTATTACTTTTTAGTATTTTTTTACTTCAGCTTATTTGGTAAATATTTTCTTAACTCTTCTTGAACTGCACTGTTGGTTAAGGGCTTGTAAGTATTTCATGTTAAGGTCTACACTTGTTTGATTGGAACTGGCCGCCCAACCAGTTTGAGATATCGTGGGGAGAAGCGCATTGGTCATGGAGGTGACAAAGAACCTGATTGTCACTCTGACAGAGCACCTAAAGATTCTCTTGTCTGATGAAACAAAGATTGAACTCTTTGGCCTGAATGCCAGGTGTCACATCTGGAGGAAACCTGACACCATCCCTACGGTGATGCATGTAGGTGGCAGCATCATGCTGTGGGGATGTTTGTCAGTGGCAGGGACAGGCAGGCAAGTCAGGATTGAGGGAAAGATAAATGGAGCAAAGTACAAAGAGATCCTGCTCCAGAGCACTACGCCCCAGTCTGAGGGCTAAGGGTCACCTCCCAACAGGACAACGACCCTAAGCAGACAGCCAAGACAAAGCAGGAGTGGCTGCAGGACAAGTCTCAATGTCCTTTAGTGGTCCAGCCAGAGCCCGGACTTGAATACAATCAAACATCTCTGGAGAGACCTGAAAATAGCTGTGCAGACACACTCTCCATCCAACCTGATAGAGCTTGAGAGGATCTGCAGAGAAGAATGGTAGAAACTCTCCAAATACTGTGTGTGTGATGTATACATAAGGAGTCAAAAGTTTGGATCCATACTCATTTGAAGGGTTTTTCTTTATTTTTAAAATGTTCAACATTGCCGGAGATGTTTGATCGGGTTCAAGTCCGGGCTCTGGCCGGGCCACTCAAGGACAATTAATACATTTGCAAATATTTCGGAACATGTTTGCGTATGGTCATCATGGGCTATTGTGTGTAGATTGATGAGGAAATTATTTTGCTTAATCCATTTTTAGAATAAGGCTGTAACATAACAAAGTGGGAAAAGACAAGGGGTTTGATTACTTTCAGAATGCGCTGTATATATAAAACACAGGAAAACCACATTTTGACTATCTGGCAGAAGTAAATTCAATCATAAACATTTCAAATATATCTTATATGCTCTTTTTCCTTTCTCGCTCTTTTTCCGCTCGTTCTCTCGCTCTTTTTCCTCTCTCTCTCTCTTTTTTTTATCTTCCTCTCTCGGGCACTCTCACTCTTCCCCCCCCTCTCTCTCTCGCTGTTTTTCTTCTTGCTCTCAGATATGGACTGGTTGTGGACTCAGGACGCTTCACGTGATCTTCTCCTGGCCATCCATCCACCTAACTACATAGTCCTATGGAACGGAGACACAGGGACCAAGCTGTGGAAGAAGAGCTATGCAGAGAACATCCTCTCCTTCTCTTTTGACCCCTTCGATCCATCCAACCTAGCATGTAAGCAGCAATCACCCACCTACAGTGCCATGTTCTATAGATCTCTTTTATCTGGTCTTGCTTTCTCTCACTCTTTCATACTATGTCAATCTCTCTGTTCTCTCAATCCCTCCAACTCCTTATTCTAACAGGTTAAACGTTATTTGTATTCCCTGCCTGCTTGTAGAAAGCTTCTCTTTCAGTTGGAAGTCAATCTTTGTTAACTTCTTACGGCCGACAACATTCCGGCTGAAAAGGCAGTGCGCGAAATTCCAAAATATTTTTTAGAAATATGTAACTTTTATAAATTAACAAGTGCAATACACCAAATGAAAGAAACGTCTTGTTAATCTACCCATCGTGTCCGATTTCAAAAAGGTTTTACAGCGATAAAATGAATCGTTATGTTCAGTGATGTTTTGCTTCCAAAACATCCAGTGATTTTGCAGAGAGCCACAACAATTTACATAAATACTCCTAATAAACAACTGTTATTCACAGAATTAAAGATATACTTCTCCTTAATGCAACCGTTTAAAAAAAAAAACTTTACGGAAAAAGCAAACCATGCAATAATCTGAGTACGGCGCTCAGACAACAAATCAAGCAATACAGATATCCGCCATGTTGGAGTCAACAGAAGTCAGAAATAGCATTATAAATATTCACTTACCTTTGATGATCTTCATCGGAATGCACTCCCAGGAATCCCAGTTCCACAATAAATGTTTGACTTGTTCGATAATGTTCATTTTTATGTCCAAATACCTCCCTTTGTTAGTGCGTTCAGCCCAGTAATCCAAATTCATGACGCATGAGCAGACAAAGTCAAAAGGTTCCGTTACAGTCCGTAGAAACATGTCAAACGAAGTATAGAATCAATCTTTATGATGTTTTTATCATAAATCTTCAATAATGTTCCAACCGGAGAATTCCTTTGTCTTCAGAAATGCAATGGAACTCATGCTAACTCTCACGTGAACATGCGTCACGAGCTTATGGCACTCTGCCAGACCACTGACTCATTCAACTCCCATTCCCCATCCTTCACAGTAGAAGCATCAAACAAGGTTCTAAAGACTGTTGACATCTAGTGGAAACCTTAGGAAGTGCAATTTAACCCTATAGACACTGTATTTGATAGGCCAAGAGTTGAAAAACTACAAACCTCACATTTCCCACTTCCTGGTTGGATTTTTCCCAGGTTTTCGCCTGCCATATAAGTTATGTTATACTCACAGACATCATTCAAAACGTTTTAGGAACTTCGGAGTGTTTTCTATCCAAATCTACTAATACTATGCATATATTAGCAACTTGGACTGAGTAGCAGGCAGTTTACTCTGGGCACGCTTTTCATCCAAACGTGAAAATGCTGCCCCCTATCCCAAACAGGTTAATCATGTGGTAGATATTTAATAATGTAAAAAACAGAGGCATAAGGGCACAGAGGCATGTGCCATCTCAGATTTGTCCTTTTTATAAAGTATATATATTTTTGTTTTTTCTCTAATACTACCAGGCACATAGACATTTTATGAAGTTGGCTTTAGCTAGCCCAGATAGGTTCCCAATGTCATAATTAGCTACCAAGAAGCAACTTCAGCCTATCAATCAAGTAATAGTAGCTAGCTTGGCTAACTATCTTAGCTGGCATGTCTGCTGGCAAGGTTGGTAGACTTTTGAAAAGTAAGCAATAACTAAATCTACTGAATAAGACTCACATTCCTTTCAATCTTTTACCCAGATTTTTAGCAGAGATGCAGAGAAGCATATTTAGTTTCTTTCAAAAAAATAACCACCAGTTAGGAGGATAGACAGAAACAGAAGATGCTTAGATTTGCAGAAAAATATAAATTTTACTCTATAGAGGTGGCAATATGTCTGTATTAGATGTTGATTGGCCAACACATGTTAAAGTAAGTTTTTCCCCTCTTCTGTTCTCCGTCAATACTCCGTATTCTTGAACAAAATTTGCCACCTCAGCTGAGAACGCCATTCCCTAAATGGTCACTTGATGACGTTGCTATCGATTCACCAGTTGTCTTGCTAAAACATTTTATTTTATTAGCATTATCACAAAGGCACTTTTTGAAGTGACCCCTAAGAAATTCCACAAAGTTGTCAAGTGACAGTCGAGCCACAGAGAAATATTAATTATGACCACTTTAGAATATTCGAGAAAGGTGATGATTTAATCAAAACAAATATTTTCTTTGCTGTCTTTTACAGCAAACAATGATGGAAAGAGCTCCCATGTAATTAGTTATAACAGGATAATATTTCATTTTTGTTGAAGGAGAAACAGAAGAAGATGGACAGAATTACGATTACAGATCCTACAGTCTCATTTAAAGTTAGAAATGCAGCATGTCCTCATTGGGTACCGAGCTGTGACGCAACTTAAACCTAGCCACTCTCGTGTCTTAGCAACAGTTTTTACCTAGCTAGCTAACGTTACATTCCGACAACATTGACGCTCAATATATTTTGGTTTTCAGCCAAAGTTCAAAATTGATTTCAAGCCAGATAGCCTTTATTGGAATTGTATCTGTTTCATTAGTTGACTTTGTAACGTTACATGGAACCCAAACCGGCTGCGCGCGTGCGCTGTCGTGCATACATTTATTTTGTACCCCTACACCAAATGCAATCATGACACGCAGGTTAAAATATTAAAACAAACTCCGAACCAGTGACATTAATTTGGGGACAGGTCAAAAAGCATTAAACATGTATGGCTAGTTAGCTTGCACTTGCTAGCTAATTTGCTAGACAATTAATCCACACATTAAATGGCCAACCGACTCGTTTCTAGTCATCTCTCGTCCTTCCAGGCTTTTTCATCTTTGAACTTATATGGTGATTGGCATCTACACTTTCATAGTTCATTACCACGACAACCGAAAAAACATTTAATCTTTCAATCACCCACGTGGGTATAACCAATGAGGAGATGGCATGTGTGTACCTGCTTCTATAAACCAATGAGGAGATGGGAGAGGTGGGACTTGCAGCGCAATCTGCGTCAGAAATAGGAATGACTTCTATTTTAGCCCTTGGCAACGCTCGTTGGCGCGCTTGAGCAGTATGGGTGCGACAATTTTAAATAACATGGATTTCTAAATCCTGCAGAATCATGCTCAGATCACAAATAATTTGCGATAGTAAAGTTTTGAAAAATGTATTTGTTATTCAAATTAAAAGCCCAATAAATCCTTACACAATGGCGAGTATTCAACTCCCACCGCTTCTGGGACATTTATTTTAAAGGCACATATAAATAGCAACTGCACGAGGACAGACAGTGACTGACAGGCCGACACACGTCACCGTTAGAGATAGTACCTAGCTAGAAATTGCGCCAAAATTAGTTTTTCTAGGAAAAGGAAGGTAGACAATGATGAATACATCGAAAAATGTATTTGAGGTAGCAGAGAAAGCTGTGTGCTTAGTCTGCAAAGAGAGCATCGCTGTCTCGAAAGGCTACAACTTGTCCCGACACTTCCAGACGAAAAATGCAGAGAAATATAGGAATATGTCTTCTGAGCAGTGGGCAAGTGCATCAAAAGAGTTGCTTTCTCAGTTGCAAAAGCACCAAGGTCTTTTCACAAAACTGCATTCAGCAAACGTCAGAATTGCGAGAGCTAGCCACAAAAATGCTAAACATAGCAAGCCATTCGCAGTCATTACAGTCCAGTTAATAATAATAAGAAAAAAACATTTACTTTAAATAGATTTCAAACCTGTCATAATTTCTTCCCTTGCTCTCTCTTCTTTCATGCTCAGTGCTGACCAGCGAAGGCATTGTCTTCATCTCTGACTTCTCTCACTCCAAACCCCCGGGCAGTGGGGGTAAGAAGGTCTATATCGCCAGCCCCCATGCCAGCCCTGCCCACACTAAGCCTGTGCCTGCTGCCCTCCCTGCCCCTACCGGTGCCAAGAAGGCCCTGAACAAGGTCAAAGTGCTCATCACCAACGAGAAGCCAACGTAAGAAAACCCCATAGCTAAACACTGCATGATTCTTATTACACATTCCATATTAGAAAGCTTGTATTGTTTAAAACAATATATCAAAAAATTTACTTGGGTACTTGGGTATATATTTGTATTATTCAGAAATGAATGACAAAACATGACTTATATTTCAGAGCCCACGTTAAGGTTTAAAATGAGAGCATGACTCGCTTTGTAGCATCTACAGACTCATTGTTGTCGTGTCTTAAAGAAGGCCTGGGTAAGGTGAAATGCCACCAATTTTCCAATGTGAATTCATTATTTCTCAATTATCATTTTGGAAATAGACTTCAAAGGTATGCTAAACATCCTTCCTCCCCCAAATGACATTTCTATGGATTTTATTTCAGGAAGATCAAAAACCTATTTGGGCCAACCTGTATGGAATTGCCCCTATGTAATATTTGTTTGACTGTTGCAGTAAGGCATAGGCTACCGTTGCTGTAATAACCCTCCCACCCTCTAAACACAGCTGCCCACCTTCATGTCTGTAATTGGTTTATTATTTAGTCTTGTAATACTAATAATTTATCCTGGTTGAGTTCAAGAAATCACTCAACGGTACATACAGTGCCCCTGCCCAGTCATGTGTAATCCTTAGATTAGGGCCTAATGAATTTATTTCCATTGAGTTTTTCCTTCTATGAACTGTAACTCAATAAAATTGATGAACTTGTTGCGTTTTTATATTTTTGTTCAGTATAGATATAATTTGTATTCATGATGGTGTTTCCTTCACTGGTTGTCCTTGTGGCAACAGGTCACAAATCTTGCTGCTGGGATTGAACACTATGGTATTTCACCTAATATTTATGGGAGTTTATCAAAATTTGATTTGTTTTTAAATTCTTTGGGTCTGTGTAATAAGAGGGAAATATGTGTCTTTTTAATATGGTCAGGTCAGTTTCTACCAAATGTGGGCAGTGGGCACCTCAGTGGCATCTTTGTGTTTGTGAACAGAGCCCCAGGACCAGCTTGCTGAGGGGACTCTTCTCTCAGTTCATCTCTCTATAGGTGATTTGAGTTTTGGGAATTGCTGTTGAATTTTTTTAGTATTTTTTTTATGGATCTTGATAATTAGAAGGTATCATCCTTATTCTGCTTTGCATGCATTATTTAGTGTTTTGCAGAATTCTGCATGCATATTCTCAATTTAGTGTTTGTCCCATTTGGTGAATTCTTGGTTGGTTAGCGGACCCCAGACCTCACAACCGTAGAGGGCAGTGGTTTCTGTAACTGATTTAAAGTATTTTTTTCCAGATCCTAATTTGGGATGTCAAATTTGATGGTCCTTTTTGATGGCATATTGCCATGTCTCAGATCGTTCATACCTTTGTGGAAGTTAAACTGTTTTGTTTGCTCTAGGACAACAGTGTCTAGATGGAATTTGTATTTGTGGTCCTGGCATCTGGACCTTTTTTGGAACACCATTATTTTTTGTCTTACTGAGATTCACTGTCAGGGCCCAGGTCTGACAGAATCTGTGCAGAATATCCTGGTGCTGCGTTAGGCCCTCCTTGGTTGTGGACAGAAGCACTAGATCATCAGTAGACATTTCACTTCAGATTCTAGAAGGGTGCTGCTGACTGTTGTAGTGCCCTCGTCAATTCATTGATATGCAGTGCCAGTCAAAAGTTTGGACGACACAAAAAGTGTTAAACAAATCAAAGTATATTTTAGGTTCTTCAATGTAGCCACCCTTTGCCTTGATGACACTCTTGGCATTCTCTCAACCAGCTTCATGAGGTGGAATGCATTTGAATTAACAGGTGTGCTGCCTTAAGTTAATTTGTGTAATTCCTTTCCTTCTTAATGCGTTTGAGCCAATACTCTATTCTGTCGAATAAAACAACTATTATAATGTAATACAAGCATTATAACATAAACTTGCAATTTTCCACGACATAGTGCTCACCTTGTCTTCTCGGACAAGCTTTTTTCCGGATGCCCCAAACAATCGGAAAGGGGATTCATCAGAGAAAATGACTCAGCAGTCCAATCACTGTACCTTTTGCAGAATGTCAGTCTGTCCCTGATGTTTTTCCTCAAAGTGGCTTCTTTGCTGCCCTTCTTGACACCAGGCCATCCTCCAAAAGTCTTCGCCTCACTGGGCGTGCAGATGCACTCACACCTGCCTGCTGCCATTCCTGAGCAAGCTCTGTACTGGTGGTGCCCCGATCCTGCAGCTGACTCAACTTTAGGAGACGGTCCTGGCGCTTGCTGGACTTTCTTGGGCGCCCTGAAGCCTTCTTCACAATAATTGAACCGCTCTCCTTGAAGTTCTTGATGATCCAATAAATGGTTGATTTAGGTGCAATCTTACTGGCAGAAATATCCTTGCCTGTGAAGCCCTTTTTGTGCAAAGCAATGATGACGGCACATGTTTCCTTGCAGGTAACCATGGTTGACAGAGGAAGAACAATGATTCCAAGCACCACCCTCCTTTTGAAGCTTCCAGTCAGTTATTCAAACTCAATCAGCATGACAGAGTGATCTCCAGCCTTGTCCTCATCAACACTCACACGGGTTAAGGAGAGAATCACTGACATGATGTCAGCTGGTCCTTTTGTGGCAGGGCTGAAATGCAGTGGAAATGTTTTTTGAGGATTCAGTTCAGTGGCATGGCAAAGAGCGACTTTGCAATTCATCTGATCACTCTTCATAACTTTCTGGAGTATATGCAAATTGCCATCATACAAACTGAGGCAGCAGACTTTGTGAAAATTTATATTTGTGTAATTTCAGAATAGTAGCTCCTGCTTGTTACCAGCATGTGAGGCAATCTCTCAAATGTGAGAAGATCATAGCATGCATATATAGTTTGGCGGCCTCCAGAGGAAGGAAAGGTCTTATAAACCCAAAGTTGGATAATCCAAACTTAACCGTTTTAATCACCACCTTCACATGTTTCTTAAATATAATCCAAACTCATCAAGCTCGAGACCCTGGGTCTCGACCTCGCCCTGTGCAACTGGGTACTTGACTTCCTGACGGGCCACCCCCAGGTGGTGAGGGTAGGTAGCAACACCCCAGGTGGTGAAGGAGGGTAACAATGGTAGAGAGATTTTGAAGAGCATGTACTGTAGGAAATGTGTTGTTAGCGCTTCAGTAGCTTTTCCTCATATTTACTTTGTTCAAGTCCCCAGCTACAATAACTGCGACCTCAGGATATGTGGTTCCCAGTTTGCTCAAAGTCCAGTGTAGTTCCTTCAGAACCATCGTGGTATCGGCTTGAGGGGGAATATACATGGCTGTGACGACAACCAAAGATAAGGTAATTATTTTTGGTGGTAATACTATCAGCATTTGATATTAAGTCAAATCAAATCAAATTTTATTTGTCACATACACATGGTTAGCAGATGTTAATGCGAGTGTAGCGAAATGCTTGTGCTTCTAGTTCCGACAATGCAGTAATAACCAACAAGTAATCTAACTAACAATTCCAAAACTACTGTCTTGTACACAGTGTGAGGGGATAAAGAATATGTACATAAGGATATATGAATGAGTGATGGTACAGAGCAGCATAGGCAAGATACAGTAGATGGTATCGAGTACAGTATATACATATGAGATGAGTATGTAAACAAAGTGGCATAGTTAAAGTGGCTAGTGATACATGTATTACATAAGGATGCAGTCGATGATATAGAGTACAGTATATACGTATGCATATGAGATGAATAATGTGGGTAAGTAACATTATATAAGGTAGCATTGTTTAAAGTGGCTAGTGATATATTTACATCATTTCCCATTATTAAAGTGGCTGGAGTTGAGTCAGTGTCAGTGTGTTGGCAGCAGCCACTCAATGTTAGTGGTGGCTGTTTAACAGTCTGATGGCCTTGAGATAGAAGCTGTTTTTCAGTCTCTCGGTCCCAGCTTTGATGCACCTGTACTGACCTCGCCTTCTGGATGATAGCGGGGTGAACAGGCAGTGGCTCGGGTGGTTGATGTCCTTGATGATCTTTATGGCCTTCCTGTGACATCGGGTGGTGTAGGTGTCCTGGAGGGCAGGTAGTTTGCCCCCGGTGATGCGTTGTGCAGACCTCACTACCCTCTGGAGAGCCTTACGGTTGAGGGCGGAGCAGTTGCCGTACCAGGCGGTGATACAGCCCGCCAGGATGCTCTCGATTGTGCATCTGTAGAAGTTTGTGAGTGCTTTTGGTGACAAGCCGAATTTCTTCAGCCTCCTGAGGTTGAAGAGGCGCTGCTGCGCCTTCTTCACAATGCTGTCTGTGTGAGTGGACCAATTCAGTTTGTCTGTGATGTGTATGCCGAGGAACTTAAAACTTGCTACCCTCTCCACTACTGTTCCATCGATGTGGATAGGGGGGGTGTTCCCTCTGCTGTTTCCTGAAGTCCACAATCATCTCCTTAGTTTTGTTGACGTTGAGTGTGAGGTTATTTTCCTGACACCACACTCCGAGGGCCCTCACCACCTCCCTGTAGGCCGTCTCGTCGTTGTTGGTAATCAAGCCTACCACTGTTGTGTCGTCCGCAAACTTGATGATTGAGTTGGAGGCGTGCGTGGCCACGCAGTCGTGGGTGAACAGGGAGTACAGGAGAGGGCTCAGAACGCACCCTTGTGGGGCCCCAGTGTTGAGGATCAGCGGGGAGGAGATGTTGTTGCCTACCCTCACCACCTGGGGGCGGCCCGTCAGGAAGTCCAGTACCCAGTTGCACAGGGCGGGGTCGAGACCCAGGGACTCGAGCTTGATGACGAGCTTGGAGGGTACTATGGTGTTGAATGCCGAGCTGTAGTCAATGAACAGCATTCTCACATAGGTATTCCTCTTGTCCAGATGGGTTAGGGCAGTGTGCAGTGTGGTTGAGATTGCATCGTCTGTGGACCTATTTGGGCGGTAAGCAAATTGGAGTGGGTCTAGGGTGTCAGGTAGGTTGGAGGTGATACGGTCCTTGACTAGTCTCTCAAAGCACTTCATGATGACGGAAGTGAGTGCTACGGGGCGGTATTCGTTTAGCTCAGTTACCTTAGCTTTCTTGGGAACAGGAACAATGGTGGCCCTCTTGAAGCATGTGGGAACAGCAGACTGGTATAGGGATTGATTGAATATGTCCGTAAACACACCGGCCAGCTGGTCTGCGCATGCTCTGAGGGCGCGGCTGGGGATGCCGTCTGGGCCTGCAGCCTTGCGAGGGTTAACACGTTTAAATGTCTTACTCACCTCGGCTGCAGTGAAGGAGAGACCGCAAGTTTTCGTTGCAGGCCGTGTCAGTGGCACTGTATTGTCCTCAAAGCGGGCAAAAAAGTTATTTAGTCTGCCTGGGAGCAGGACATCCTGGTCCGTGACTGGGCTGGATTTCTTCCTGTAGTCCGTGATTGACTGTAGACCCTGCCACATGCCTCTTGTGTCTGAGCCGTTGAATTGAGATTCTACTTTGTCTCTGTACTGACGCTTAGCTTGTTTGATAGCCTTGCGGAGGGAATAGCTGCACTGTTTGTATTCGGTCATGTTACCAGACACCTTGCCCTGATTAAAAGCAGTGGTTCACGCTTTCAGTTTCACGCGAATGCTGCCATCAATCCACGGTTTCTGGTTAGGGAATGTTTTAATCGTTGCTATGGGAATGACATCTTCAACGCACGTTCTGATGAACTCGCACACCGAATCAGCGTATTCGTCAATGTTGTTGTCTGACGCAATACGAAACATCTCCCAGTCCACGTGATGGAAGCAGTCTTGGAGTGTGGAGTCAGCTTGGTCGGACCAGCGTTGGACAGACCTCAGCGTGGGAGCCTCTTGTTTTAGTTTCTGTCTGTAGGCAGGGATCAACAAAATGGAGTCGTGGTCAGCTTTTCCGAAAGGGGGGCGGGGCAGGGCCTTATATGCGTCGCGGAAGTTAGAGTAACAATGATCCAAGGTCTTTCCACCCCTGGTTGCGCAATCGATATGCTGATAAAATTTAGGGAGTCTTGTTTTCAGTTTAGCCTTGTTAAAATCCCCAGCTACAATGAATGCAGCCTCCGGATAAATGGTTTCCAGTTTGCAAAGAGTCAAATAAAGTTCATTCAGAGCCAACGATGTGTCTGCTTGGGGGGGGGATATATACGGCTGTGATTATAATCGAAGAGAATTCTCTTGGTAGATAATGCGGTCTACATTTGATTGTGAGGAATTCTAAATCAGGTGAACAGAAGGATTTGAGTTCCTGTATGTTTCTTTCATCACACCATGTCACGTTAGTCATAAGGCATACGCCCCCGCCCCTCTTCTTACCAGAAAGATGTTTGTTTCTGTCTGCGCGATGCGTGGAGAAACCTGTTGGCTGCACCGCCTCGGATAGCGTCTCTCCAGTAAGCCACGTTTCCGTGAAGCAAAGAACGTTACAGTCTCTGATGTCCCTCTGGAATGCTACCCTTGCTCGGATTTCATCAACCTTGTTGTCAAGAGACTGGACATTGGCAAGAAGAATGCTAAGGAATGGTGCACGGTGTGCCCGTCTCCGGAGTCTGACCAGAAGACCGCCTCGTTTCCCTCTTTTTCGGAGTCGTTTTTTTGGGTCGCTGCAAGGGATCCACTCCGTTGTCCTGTTTGTAAGGCAGAACACAGGATCCGCGTCGCGAAAAACATATTCTTGGTCGTACTGATGGTGAGTTGACGCTGATCTTATATTCAGTAGTTCTTCTCAACTGTATGTAATGATAACCTAAGATGACCTGGGGTACTAATGTAAGAAATAACACGTAAAAAAACAAAAAACTGCATAGTTTCCTAGGAACGCGAAGCGAGGCGGCCATCTCTGTCGGCGCCGGAAGTAGAAACCGATATTCTAGGTCGGGTGAACAGATGGACTTGAGTTCTTGTACGTTACCACAATCAAAACCAGTTAATCATGAAACGTACACCTCCACCTTTCTTCTTCCCGTTCTTTTTTTCTGTCTGCACAATGTACTGAGAACCCAACTGGCTGTATAGACTGGGACAGTATGTCCTGAGAGAACCATGATTCTGAAAGACTCTTTCAATTAACAGGTGTGCCTTGTTAGAAGTTAATTTGTGGAATTTCTTTGAAACTGGCTCTCATAAGGACCACCACAAGAAAGGAAGACCCATAGTTACCTCTGCTGGATAAGTTCATTAAAGTTACCAGCCTCAGAAATGGCAGCCCAAATAAATGCTTCAGAGTTCAAGAAACAGACACATCTCATCATCAACTGTTCAGAGGAGACTGTGTGTGTGTGTGATAAAAAATAAAAAAAAATCATTTTTTATTTTTTTTCACCTTTATTTAACCAAATAGGCTAGTTGAGAACAAGTTCTCATTTACAACTGCGACCTGGCCAAGATAAAGCATAGCAGTGTGAATAGACAACAACACAGT
This sequence comes from Oncorhynchus clarkii lewisi, assembly GCF_045791955.1. Taxonomy (NCBI): domain Eukaryota; kingdom Metazoa; phylum Chordata; class Actinopteri; order Salmoniformes; family Salmonidae; genus Oncorhynchus; species Oncorhynchus clarkii. Next base: position 56,218,674 of record NC_092147.1, read on the forward strand.
TACACATGGAGTAAACAATAAAAAAGTCTATAACACAGTAGAAAAAAGAAAAAAATAGTCTATATACATTGTGTGCAAAAGGCATGAGGAGGTAGGCGAATAATTACAATTTTGCAGATAAACACGAGTGATAAATGATCAATCAGGCCTTCATGGTTGAATTGCTTCAAAGAAACTGCTACTAAAGGACACCAATAATAAGAAGAGACTTGCTTGGGTCAAGAAACACGGGCAATGGACGTTAGACCGTTGGAAATCTGTCTTTTGGTCTTGTCTGATGAGTCTAAATTTGAGATTTTCGGTTCCAACCGCTGTGTCTTTGTGAAACTCAGAGTAGGTGAACGGATGATCTCCGCATGTGTGGTTTCAACTATGAAGCATGGAGAAGGAGGTGTGTGGGTGACACTGTCTGTGATTTTATTTAGAATTCAAAGCACACTTAACCTGCATGGCTACCAAAGCATTCTGCAGCAATACGCCATCCCGTCTGGTTTGCGCTTGGTGGGACTATCATTTTGCAGATTGAAGGAAAAGCAGCCAAGAAGTGCTCAGCATATGTGGGAACTCAAGACTGCTGGAAAAGCATTCCAGGTGAAGCTGGTTGACAGAATGCCAAGAGTGTTCAAAGCTGTCATCAAGGCAAAGGGTGGCAACTTTGAATCACAAATATAAAATCTATTTTGATTTGTTTTTTTGTTTACAACGTGATTCCATATCTGTTATTTCATAGTTTTGATGTCTTCACTTATTATACAATGTAGAAAATAGTAAAAATAAAGAAGAACCCTTGATTGAGTAAGTGTGTCAACTTTTGACTAGTATTGTATGTACTTCTACAGTGTGGGGCAATTTTTCAGTGGATGAATACAATTAGCAGGTAAATTCAGCGTGTCATTGTGAGATGATGCTAAGATGCTATAACTAAAGGAGAACATGTCCATAACAATTCTGGCAATGCATTATACTCCACCAGTAAGTAAGTAGCTTTTTCCCAGCCAGAACTGGCCATAGGGCAAGCACACCCCCTGGACATTGAACAGGACACTCATCTATTGCAGGGCCTTTACCCCCAATTCATCTCCTTAATGCCAAGTGCCAAGCAGAGGGGGTCTGATTTTATTTTCAAATCTTTTTTTAAGTCTTATGTCTCGACCAGGGATCAAACCCCCGACCTTTCTATCACAGGGTGGGCACTCAAACCGCAATGCCTCTGAGTTGGTCAAAAACTGCATCATCAGACAGCGTAACACCTGCTGGTTTAAAGTTAGTCAGTCAAGTTAACGACTTGTGTTTCATGAAAACAGAATTAATGGAAGGTACATTCCTATTCAAGTCACTGTTCCATGATGAGCGGATAGGCAGCCATATTGAATGTACCCATTCCAGGAATTAAAATCGGGTATTTAATTATATTTCTATGGGTGTGTTCCTCTCGTCAGAGCGGAGGCTGTGACCCTGAATGCAGACTGCCTGCAGCTGTCCTACCTGCCCTCCAAGAGGAACCACATGCTGCTGCTCTACCCCAGAGAGATCCTCATCCTGGACCTTGAGCTCAGCCAGACCGTGGGTGTGGTGGCCATTGAACGCTCCGGGGTTCCCTTCATTCAGGTGGGACGCAACACACACACACACTCTTCAGTCTCACCTCAACTTACCCTCACCTCAATTAAACCCCTGTGCAATCAGTGTTTTATAGTTTTGTATGGTACTTTACAGTTGAAGTCGGAAGTTTACATACACCTTAGCCAGATACATTTAAACTCAGTTTTTCACAATTCCTGACATTTATTCAGAGTAAAAATTCCCTGTCTTTGGTCAGATAGGATCATCACTTTATTTTAAGAATGTGAAATGTCAGAATAATAGTATAGAATTATTTTATTTCAGCTTTAATTTCTTTCATCACACTCCCAGTGCGTCACAAGTTTACATACACTCAATTATTATTTGGTAGCATTGCCTTTCAATTGTTTAACTTTGGACAAATGTTTCGGATAGCCTTCCACAAGCTTCCCACAATAAGTTGGGTGAATTTTGTCTCATTCCTCCTGACAGAGCTGGTGTAACTGAGTCAGGTGTGTAGGTCTCCTAGCTCGCACACACTTTTTCAGTTCTGCCCACACATTTTCTATAGGATTGAGGTCAGGGCTTTGTGATGGCCACTCCAATACCTTGACTTTGCTGGCCTTACGCTATTTTTCCACAACTTTGGAAGTATGCTTGGGGTCATTGTCCATTTGGAAGACCCATTTGCGACCAAGCTTTAACTTCCTGACTGATGTCTTGAGATGTTGCTTCAATACATCCACATAATTTTCCATCGTCACCTATTTTGTGAAGTGCACCAGTCCCTCCTGCAGCAAAGCACCCCCACAAAATGAATCTGCTTCAGAGTGTAAATGACCCTAAGTTGAGGCAAATATTTATGTACCAGCAGGACAATGACCCCAAGCATACAGCCAAAGCAACGCTGAAATGACTTCAGAACAAGAATGTGAAAGTCCCTGAGAGGCCCAGCCACTCAGAAGAAAATCCTCAAATCCAGATGTGCAAAGCTGATAAAGACACCCAAGATGACTCAATTTAGGCTTTAACGCAACAGAATATAGAGTAAGTCTAGGAGTATTAATACTTTCTATAGGCACTGTACTCATGCATGCACACACAACACAGAGTTGGACCTGCTATGCGTAAACCAACCCCCACCCATAAAATGGAGACCCGAGGACAGTCGCACCATTCCGAAAAGGCCCGTTGAAAAAACAGACCCGAACAGACCTGTGCCGATTCGGATCTGAGAGATACGTTCAGATCTGAGAGTAGAACTAATGAGTGAAAGAGACTTCCAACTAGGTGCTGCCAGCACCATCAATAAAGGAGTGACGTTGGCCAAATTATCCACAGTTATGTGTCCTGTAAAACTTCCTATTACAAAAAAACGATTGGTTGTGTTTCGATGTGCATGTTAAAAATGTTGCAGTCTGTTTTTTTATTTTGCTAAAAATAGTTGTTGGTGCTGTCAGAGATTTAGCCGCAAATGTATCAGGGTATTGCATGCATGTTAGGATCAGGCGTCCACTGTAGGATATATTCATGAAGAGAAGCTTAGGCCTAGAGAGACACCGAAAGAAAGATGGAGATATGCCGGTTGAATGTTCCCGACACCACATACATTTATTTATCCTTGTCAGATAGGCTACTACTGTCATACAGATATAGGCATACTTACTTGCCTTTTTGATTATAGTATTTAAAAAATATATATAAGGATAAGCATTATATTGTTCGATTTTAAAGGAGTAACACTGGTAGGCTTAAAACATCCTTCCTCACCAAGTTCAACTGTCAGTCAGTCAGTGCACCAGTGCACTTACACCTTGATTACACTTACTCGTATTTCATATGTCACAACGATTCATCGATTCATATGCTATGATGCTTGTAAAGTTGTCTCGCGCACCTACAGTGCTGGTCATAAAAAAAAAAAAGCTAGCTAGCTAGCTCATGGATGCAAACAATGTTTTTCCTCAAACATAGCAAAACGACATCTGTTTCAATAGCTATCGTTAACTTGCTAACTTTATATCTGGGTGTCATCTAAAATCACCCTAATTTATAAGACAGTTCTTTTTTGATTAATGGTGGTCGGACCCATCTATGTGAAGCTAGCCACAATAAGGATTCGCCACAATAGTGGACTTTGCGGTTAGCCTTTGTTGGGTTCGACATTTTGAACATTGAGATATTAAATATATGATAGAGAGGAAGCATAGACTCAAAGGACAAAGTTAAGGGTTCTCTGTAGAATGTGTTTGATGGAGGAGAGGAGAGCGACGTGTTAACCATCTGTTTTCCCTATATTATCTGTGGATTAGGTGAAGGAGGGGTTGAGGTCAGCAAATGAGGGGTGAGGTCAGTAAGGGAGCAATCAGGGTAGTATCTGGTTACCTTCTTCCTGATGGGGCATAAACTAAGGATTGGAGAGAGGGAGTGGAGTGTCTTAAGTGGGATATAAGTATCTGGATGGGACAAATGTTGGGTTGTCTGAATTATACCTATACATAACCTTTGGGCAGAATTAAACTTGGTTAAAGCTTCTCTTGTGTCTGGGTTATTTCTTCTGAATTTTAAGAACCTAACGCCTTCAAAATTAAAGTACAGTGCCTTGCGAAAGTATTCGGCCCCCTTGAACTTTGCGACCTTTTGCCACATTTCAGGCTTCAAACATAAAGATATAAAACTGTATTTTTTTGTGAAGAATCAACAACAAGTGAGACACAATCATGAAGTGGAACGACATTTATTGGATATTTCAAACTTTTTTAACAAATCAAAAACTGAAAAATTGGGCGTGCAAAATTATTCAGCCCCCTTAAGTTAATACTTTGTAGCACCACCTTTTGCTGCGATTACAGCTGTAAGTTGCTTGGGGTATGTCTCTATCAGTTTTGCACATCGAGAGACTGACATTTTTTCCCATTCCTCCTTACAAAACAGCCCGAGCTCAGTGAGGTTGGATGGAGAGCATTTGTGAACAGCAGTTTTCAGTTCTTTCCACATTCTCGATTGGATTCAGGTCTGGACTTTGACTTGGCCATTCTAAAACCTGGATATGTTTATTTTTGAACCATTCCATTGTAGATTTTGCTTTATGTTTTGGATCATTGTCTTGTTGGAAGACAAATCTCCGTCCCAGTCTCAGGTCTTTTGCAGACTCCATCAGGTTTTCTTCCAGAATGGTCCTGTATTTAGCTCCATCCATCTTCCCATCAATTTTAACCATCTTCCCTGTCCCTGCTGAAGAAAAGCAGGCCCAGACCATGATGCTGCCACCACCATGTTTGACAGTGGGCATGGTGTGTTCAGGGTGATGAGCTGTGTTGCTTTTACGCCAAACATAACGTTTTGCATTGTTGCCAAAAAGTTCAATTTTGGTTTCATCTGACCAGAGCACCTTCTTCCACATGTTTGGTGTGTCTCCCAGGTGGCTTGTGGCAAACTTTAAACTACAATTTTATGGATATCTTTAAGAAATGGCTTTCTTCTTGCCACTCTTCCATAAAGGCCAGATTTGTGCAATATACGACTGATTGTTGTCATATGGACAGAGTCTCCCACCTCAGCTGTAGATCTCTGCAGTTCATCCAGAGTGATCATGGGCCTCTTGGCTGCAATCTCTGATCAGTCTTCTCCTTGTATGAGCTGAAAGTTTAGAGGGACGGCCAGGTCTTGGTAGATTTGCAGTGGTCTGATACTCCTTCCATTTCAATATTATCGCTTGCACAGTGCTCCTTGGGATGTTTAAAGCTTGGGAAATCTTTTTGTATCCAAATCCGGCTTTAAACTTCTTCACAACAGTATCTCGGACCTGCCTGGTGTGTTCCTTGTTCCTTGTTGTTGATTCTTCACAAAAAAATACAGTTTTATATCTTTATGTTTGAAGCCTGAAATGTGGCAAAAGGTCGCAAAGTTCAAGGGGGCCGAATACTTTCGCAAGGCACTGTATGTCATTGACAGTGATGCAAATTAATACAAATAGTAGAATTATGCCATAATTGAATAGATCATGGTAAACGTTGTTTATAAATGTTGTTATATAAAATCACCAAAAGACAATAATTTGTTAATTTGACAATCTGTTGAAATCACACTGGATGTATTATACTTTAGAATTGCATTGGGGGCATACTTATTTCACTGTACAGCCTTACCCCATGTCATTGATACACAATCCATAGGTATCAGTCTACTCGATGACACCCAGAGAACATTAGCATCATAGCTCTTATTGCGGGACTCTGAAATAACTGTGAATTGAGCCACATTTATTGTCAACATGTGTATTGAACACTATTCTTGGGGAAGAACAATACTGCGTGGATGTTTTGGAGTCTCATAACTCGGAGGTGGGCTTTGGGGAAAACATATATTGGGTATTGAGAAGACTGTTGGCCGATTTCATTGATCCCCAATCCTTAGGTAAAGCTGTACAGTGCAATATGATTGTCAATACACACAATAGGCTGACTGGGGAGTTGATTTCACACAGTCACAGTCCTGCGATAAGAGCTACAACGCCTAATATTTGCATACACTATACAGTTGTGTTCTGTGGGTATCACAGAGTAGACTGATACCCCATTTCATTGCTTCACATTCCAACATTGTTTAACATTATCTAGTCTAAATATGGCATAATTCCACCATTTGTAACTTTCTGCATCACTTTCAAAGAGGCAAATTCCACTATTGTGCCTAATCCTTATTGTGGCTAGCTTCACAATACATAACCCGGTCAGGTCGAGCCTCACTAGCCAGATGAAGCTAGCTGGCTGCTTATAATGTTAGCTTTGGGCAACCCGGTTAAGTAGCTGGCTAGCTATTTATTTTCATGAACTGAAGTTAAATTTCAATAGGCAAACAACAAGTGGCAATCTAGCTAATACTTACTAACAAGGATTCCTAAATCATTGCTAAGAATAGTGAAAATGACTGCCGTTTCTACTGGTCATTGTTTTCAGGCTGGTTGTATTGGTGCTAGCTAGGTACCAAGCTAAAGCTAGCTAGCTACCCCAGAATTTGTATTCGAACAAATAATGCTTTATTACCAACGCGGTATTGTAAACTCATCGTTCGTGGCCGTTGTTTTCTTGTTTGCAGACTGTATAAGTGTATAAAGTCAGGACATCTGCTGTCTCAGCCACTGCCTGACAGCAAGGCAGTACCCCAAGGCTCGATCCCACTCTTCTCAATTTACATCAACAACACTGCTCAAGCAGTAGGAATCTCTCTCATCCATTTATATGCAGTCTTATACTCAGCTGGTCCCTCTGATTTCTTAGTGTCCAACAAGCTTTCTTTGCCTTTAACGTGGTTCTGAACACCTCCAACAAAGGTCTGGTAAGAGTGCCCCTCTTACCGGAGGATGTGGAGCCTTATACAAGTACTTGGGAGTATGGGTAGATGGTACAGTGAGTGTCCTTCTCTCAGCACACATCAAAGATGCAGGCTAAGGTTAAATATAGACTTGGTTTCCTCTATCGTAATCGCTCCTCTTTCATCCCAGCTGTCAAACTAACCCTGATTCAGGTAACCATCCTACCCTTGATAGATTACGGAGACATAACTTCGAGATCGGCAGGCAAGGGTGCTCTCGAGCGGCTAGATGTTCTTTAGCATTCGGCCATCAGATTTTCCACCAATGCTCCTTATAAGACACATCACTGCACTCTATACTACTCTGTAAACTGGTCATCTCTGTATACCCGTCGCAAGACCCACTGGTTGATGCATATTTATTAAACCCTCTTAGGTCCCACACTCTGAGATATCTACTGCAGCCTTCTTTGGAGTGATTTAATCACGCTTCACCATCTGGCAGTTCGATGGACGAATCTGGGTTTGGCGGATGCGGGGAGAACGCTACCTGCCCGATTTGCATAGTGCCAACTGTAAAGTTAGGTGGAGGTGGAATATCGGTCTGGGGCTGTTTTTCATGGTTTCGGCTAGGCCCCTCAGTTCCAGTGAAGGGAATCTTAGCGCTACAGCATACAATGACATTCTTGTGCTTACGTTCCAACATCTGGTGGTGGCTTTTATAGCAGCAAAGGGGGACCAACTCCAAAGTTTGAGACTGATCCAATGAACCATAGCATTTTTGTTCAAAATGTTGTATCAATACTGCCCAAATGTGCCTAATTTGTTTATTAATAACTTTTCATGTAACAAAACTGCACTCTCCTCAAACAATAGCATGGTATTATTTCACTGTAATAGCTACTATAAATTGGACAGTGCAGTTAGATTAACATGAATTTAAGCTTTCTGCCATTATCAGATATGTCTATGACTGGGAAATGTTCTTGTTAGTTACAACCTCATGCTAATCGCATTAGCCTACGTTAGCTCAACCGTCTCGCAGGGGACTTCCCGAACCTGAAGAAGTTCATGCATTTGAGCCAATCAGTTGTGTTGTGACAAGATAGGGGTGGTATACAGAAGATAGCCCTATTTGTTAAAATAAAAAGTCCATATTATGGTAAGAATAGCTCAAATAAGCAAAGAGAAATGACAGTCCATCATTACTTTTAGACATGAAGGTCAGTCAATCCGGACAATTTGAATAACTTTTAAAGTTTCTTCAAGTGTAGTCGCAAAAATCATCAAACGCTATGATGAAACTGGCTCTCATGAGGACAGCCACAGGAAAGGAAGACCCAGAGTTACCTCTGCTGCAGAGGATAAGTTCATTAGAGTTACCAGCCTCAGAAATGGCTTCCCAAATAATTGCTTCAGAGTTCAAGTAACATCAGTAATCTCAACATTTAGCTTTTCAGGGTAGACTGCGTGAAACTACTACTAAATGACGCAAATAAGACTTGCTTGGGCCAAGAAACACAAGCAATGGACATTAGACCAGTTTAAATCTTTCTTTTGGTCTGATGAGTCCAATTTTTACATTTTTGATTTCCAATTGCTGTGTCTTTGTGAGACGCAGAGTAGGTGAACGGATGATATTTACTTGTGTGGTTCCCACTGTGAAGCATGGAGGAAGAGGGGTGGGGTGCTTTGCTGGTGTCACTTTCTGTGATTTATTTATAGTTCAAGGCACACTTAACCAGCATGGCTACCACAGCATTCTGCAGTGACACTCCATCCCATCTGGTTTGGGCTTAGTTGGACTATCATTTGTTTTTCAACAGGACAATGACCCAACACACCTCCAGGCTGTGTAAAGTCAATTTTGACCAAGAAGGGGAGTGATTGAGTGCTGCATCAGATGACCTGGCTTCCACAATCACCCAATCTCAACCCATTTGAAATGGTTTTGGATGAGTTGGATTGCAGAATGAAAGCAGCCGACAAGTGCTCAGCATATGATGGAACTCCTTCACAACTGTTGGAAAATCATTCTAGATTAAGCTGGTTGAGAGAATGCCAAGAGTATGCAAAGCTGTCATCAAGGCAAAGAAAGGGTGGCTACTTTGAAGAAACTAAAATGTAAAAAATCTTTTGATTTAACACTTTTTTGTTGTTGGTTACTATATGATTCCATATGTGTTATTTCATAGTTTAGTTTTCTTCACTTCAGAAAATCGTAAAAATAGAGAAAAACCCTTGAATTACTAGGTGTGTCCAAACTTCTGACTGGTACTGTATGTCCGTCTGTTTGGCTTCAAAAGTGTGTAGCCTACACTGTACACATTTCAGTACAGCAGCCCAGCCCAAGTCACAGGGCAGTAGTAGAGGAGCAGCCCTTACTCAGCCTTTGAGGCTCTGTCCATCAGTTGCAGGGTTCTCGCTAAGTGTTGTAAAGCGCTTGTCACAGCCAATTTGCATGAGTGATGATACAGCTGCAGCGAAGAAGGCTCTGAGTCCAGCCTGGACTGTGGTAGAGTATAGGGAGCCAGGGACACACACTAAGACACACACACACACGCACAACCACACTGTCATTAGAGATAGTTACACATTCACACTTACCCAGTCATACTCCAATAAAGACACAATATGCTGAATCCCCAACCAATCCCTTTTCTCTTCCACTTCCCCCCGGCCCTCCGTTTGTGCATTAAAACGCACCTCTTCCATATGTAGTGATGTCCCAAAGCTAAGGGGGTGAAATCATCTAGTTCGTAGGGGATAATGAGACCCTCTGATAGCCACTTCGACCAAGCTTATTGATCCCTCTGTGGCTAAATTGGTAGAGCATGTCACTTGCAACGTCATGAGCATGGGTTGGATTACCGCTGGGAGCACCCATATAAAAACAATCATGCACACATGACTAAGTTGCTTTGGTTAAAAGTATCTGCTTGATGGCATATTATATTATCCCTTCACCGCTCTTGTCGTCACCCTCTGATAGTGATAACAGAGGGACTTCCAAGCGAGTTGCTTGAGGCTATGGGCTAGTTTGGGATTGGGGGATATTTTCACCCAATCACATCATTCTCTGTTCTACTTCCTTTATCCAGGTGATCCCCTGTGCCCAAAGAGATGCTCTCTTCTGTCTCCACGAGAACGGCTGCATCACTCTGAGGGTGTGTCGCTCCACAACTGCACCCGACGAATCAGGCAAGCACCCCTCTACTGTCACTCACACAGTCAGTCAATCTTCTCTCAAAAACAAGAACTCCTCTATCTCTGTCACTCATTTGTTCCATTCATCCATCTTCTCTCAAAAAGAACTAATCTACTCTCACACTCTCTGTCCATCAAATCAAATCAAATGTATTTATATAGCCCTTCGTACATCAGCTGATATCTCAAAGTGCTGTACAGAAACCCAGCCTAAAACCCCAAACAGCAAGCAATGCAGGTGTAGAAGCACGGTGGCTAGGAAAAACTCCCTAGAAAGGCCAAAACCTAGGAAGAAACCTAGAGAGGAACCAGGCTATGTGGGGTGGCCAGTCCTCTTCTGGCTGTGCCGGGTGGAGATTATAACAGAACATGGCCAAGATGTTCAAATGTTCATAAATGACCAGCATGGTCGAATAATAATAAGGCAGAACAGTTGAAACTGGAGCAGCAGCACGGCCAGGTGGACTGGGGACAGCAAGGAGTCATCATGTCAGGTAGTCCTGGGGCATGGTCCTGGGGCCAACCCAGACAGGATGACCACATCAGTGAATCAACCCACTCAGGTGACGCACCCCCTCCAGGGACGGCATGAGAGAGCCCCAGTAAGCCAGTGACTCAGCCCCTGTAATAGGGTTAGAGGCAGAGAATCCCAGTGGAAAGAGGGGAACCGGCCAGGCAGAGACAGCAAAGGCGGTTCGTTGCTCCAGAGCCTTTCCGTTCACCTTCCCACTCCTGGGCCACTCAATCATATGACCCACTGAAGAGATGAGTCTTCAGTAAAGACTTAAAGGTTGAGACCGAGTTTGCGTCTCTGACATGGGTAGGCAGACCGTTCCATAAAAATGGAGCTCTATAGGAGAAAGCCCTGCCTCCAGCTGTTTGCTTAGAAATTCTAGGGACAATTAGGAGGCCTGCGTCTTGTGACCGTAGCGTACGTGTAGGTATGTACGGCAGGACCAAATCAAAGATATAGGTAGGAGCAAGCCCATGTAATGCTTTGTAGGTTAGCAGTAAAACCTTGAAATCAGCCCTTGCTTTGACAGGAAGCCAGTGTAGAGAGGCTAGCACTGGAGTAATATGATCAATTTTTTTGGTTCTAGTCAGGATTCTAGCAGCCGTATTTAGCACTAACTGAAGTTTATTTAGTGCTTTATCCGGGTAGCCGGAAAGTAGAGCATTGCAGTAGTCTAACCTAGAAGTGACAAAAGCATGGATTAATTTTTCTGCATCATTTTTGGACAGAAAGTTTCTGATTTTTGCAATGTTACGTAGATGGAAAAAAGCTGTCCTTGAAATGGTCTTGATATATTCTTCAAAAGAGAGATCAGGGTCCAGAGTAACGCCGAGGTCCTTCACAGTTTTATTTGAGACAACTGTACAACCATTAAGATTAATTGTCAGATTCAACAGAAGATCTCTTTGTTTCTTGGGACCTAGAACAAGCATCTCTGTTTTGTCCGAGTTTAAAAGTAGAAAGTTTGCAGCCATCCACTTCCTTATGTCTGAAACACATGCTTCTAGCAAGGGCAATTTTGGGGCTTCACCATGTTTCATTGAAATGTACAGCCGTGTGTCATCCGCATAGCAGTGAAAGTTAACATTATGTTTTCGAATAACATCCCCAAGAGGTAAAATATATAGTGAAAACAATAGTGGTCCTAAAACGGAACCTTGAGGAGCACCGAAATTTACAGTTGATTTGTCAGAGGACAAACCATTCACAGAGACAAACTGATATCTTTCCGACAGATAAGATCTAAACCAGGCCAGAACTTGTCCGTGTAGACCAATTTGGGTTTCCAATCTCTCCAAAAGAATGTGGTGATCGATGGTATCAAAAACAGCACTAAGGTCTAGGAGCACGAGGACAGATGTAGAGCCTCGGTCCGATGCCATTAAAATGTCATTTACCACCTTCACAAGTGCCGTCTCAGTGCTATGATGGGGTCTAAAACCAGACTGAAGCATTTCGTATACATTGTTTGTCTTCAGGAAGGCAGTGAGTTGCTGCGCAACAGACTTTTCTAAAAATTTTGAGAGGAATGGAAGATTCGATATAGGCCGATAGTTTTTAAAAATATTTTCTGGGTCAAGGTTTGGCTTTTTCAAGAGGCTTTATTACTGCCACTTTAAGTGAGTTTGGTACACATCCGGTGGATAGAGAGCCGTTTATTATGTTCAACATAGGAGGGCCAAGCACAGGAAGCAGCTCTTTCAGTATTTTAGTTGGAATAGGGTCCAGTGTGCAGCTTGAAGGTTTAGAGGCCATGATTATTTTCATCATTGTGTCAAGAGATATAGTACTAAAACACTTGAGCGTCTCTCTTGATCCTAGGTCCTGGCAGAGTTGTGCAGACTCAGGACAACTGAGCTTTGAAGGAATACGCAGATTTAAAGAGGAGTCCGTAATTTGCTTTCTAATAATCATAATATTTTCCTCAAAGCTGTCCATCTGTCAATCACTCCTCCATTCATTCATCCATCTAGCAGTCTAGACTGCAGTAAATAACCCAAAACTCTTGCACGTCAATGGACTATATATTTTCACATTCTTTTTATTCTCTGTTAGTGAGAAGTGTTGATGACCCTGAAAGCTGGGAGTCAATTGCGTTATCTTTCTCCCCCCAATTTCTTTCTTTCTCTCTCCTTCTCCCTCCTACACTCTCCGTCTCATTATGTGTGTGTGTGTGTGTGTGTAGTAGCTGCGTCAGACCCAGAGCAGAGTGTCCAGGAGCTGGTGTATGACCTGCGTTCCCAGTGTGATGCCATCAGGGTCACCAAGACCGTGCGACCTTACCGCATGGTCATCTGTCCGGTCAATGAGAACAACGCCGCCCTGACGGTCAGCGACGGCCGTGTCATGTTGTGGGAGCTCAAAGCCCACGTGTCCAAGCCTACGGTCAACCCTAGGTGTGTATACATACATACATACATACACACACTCTTTGAACATGTTTTGTTTAGTTATAATGATTCCCTTCCTCCCTCAGCTCGGGTTTGTCCCCCCTCTACGCTCCTGTGGCATTCTGTGGTTCACCACTGGGTCAGAACCAGAAGAAGATTCAGGACCTGTCTCTTAACACCATGATCGGTACGCATATCTCATCTCAACTAGACACACCTGGGGCATGTTCATTAGGACAAACCATAGAAAAATGTTTTGTAATTGAAAATGAGCATTTCTTATTGGACAAGTTCAGATAGAATCTCCCTGTTTTGGACCATTTCCTTTCTTTTTGTGCCTAATGAGCACAACACATGGCTGGGCTCTTGTATTCACTCAACACAGAAATCAAATCAATACATTCAGGTCATGCTTCTAATCTATGACTTATAAATCATCTTATCGCGTACACAGTACAATAGTGTGTTCAAGGCAGCAATCACCGCTCTCAATTCTCTTGAAAAACGAATAATTCGAGATGAGGCAAGTCTTAGAATCTTTTCAGAAGACCAACAATAAAGAATCCAAACACCGGCTGTGTGCCAGGGCCCTTTAGACATCCTTCATTGCAGTTTGCCTGAGCCGTGTGCACTCTTAGCCCCGAGGCGACCATTATCTCTCCCCCTTCTGTCATTTCTTGTTTCTCATCAACCCTGATTCGCTGACTACTGCTCGCACTGAAAACCCCAGCAAACGAGATCTTGTGGGTGGATGTTACTTTTCTCACCTTTCTCTCTTTCTATCCATCTGTCCTTATTATATTTCTTGCTTTATCTCTATCTGTTGCTCTCTCCATCTCTCTCTCTCTCTCTCTTACTCCCCTCCCTCTATCACTTTCTCCCTCCCTCTGACTAGCTATGCTTGTAGACATCTAAATGCGGACATTGTGTTGTGCTCTTTAGATTTGAGACATAATGAAGCAGCTAATAAAGAATACTAGTGTGTACATGTGGATGAGCGGTGGGAGATTCAATGTGCGTCAGTTATGAGAGCCATTGGTTTGGTTTTGTGGTCTGGAGTATACACTGTATATATTGATGTTGGTAGAACAGAGGAATGGCCCACTTTCACCCCTTTTAGCCTAGTGAATAGAGTAGCCCAGCTGCAGATGGAAGCTGACAGCTGGGCCGTGTTCATTAGGGCACACAACATTTTAAAATGCTTTGCAACAGAAAATGGATATGATTGTTTCTTATTGGTGTCGTGACTTTAATTTAATTAATCTGATGACTGTTATTTACCCAATCAGCTAATTAACTTTTTTGACTTCATTTTAAATTAATCATGTAACAATTAACTCATTAGGAATTTGGGGCACCACAAGAGCGGTTGTTTTGAGTTACCATCTCCCGAATTAAACTATAAAAGTCTTTACCTGTCACATCTATAAAACAGTCAACATATTAATCATAACCTCTTATCATATCATCATTCTGAACAGTCATAACCTCCTTGGTTCTGCAAAAACCCCAGCCTTAGGATTCAGTACTACACAAAGTGGTTTAATTATTTATTTACTAGCTAGCTAACTAAATAATAACACAGGATAACATACACACTTAATACATTAGGAAAGGTCCCTAGCGAACTGACACAACGACAGCGGCTTGTTACACAACGACTTGGAGAGGGAGGGTGAAAAAGAGACCTTTATCTTCGATACATTTTAGAAACTATTCTCACGACTAATCACGAACCCCTGCCCATTTGGAGTAAGAAATCATGAATGTAATTACGAGTGAATGCCTTCCTTTGCCGTTTATCTCTGTCGGAACCAGCCCTCCTTAGGAAGGGTGATGGATTGGCCTTTTAAGCAGCATGCTTGTAAGGCTCTGATTGTCCGAAAGGGGTCGCCCCTTTCCCGTCTTGTACTGTTGTTCACTCTGGAAGATGCTCCTTGGAAGATAGGCTAGCCAGCCGTGTCGACGGTTCCTATTAGATGATGAGAGTAGCGTACTACGGTGATTTGAGAAGAGTAGTACAATAGGATGGTTTGAGGAGTAGTAGGATTGTCCCACTTAAATTTAATTTTCTAGACATTTGACTTAGGACATCTAATCAGCTGTACCAGTGAGGATTGTCCCACTTAAATTCACTTTTCTAGATATTTGACCTAGGACAGCTAATCAGCCGTACCAGTGATTGTCTGAGAGGGGAGTTTTCTTCTCTCTACACCTCGTGTTGATAGTCAGAGTTCGAACCACTTTACACGCGCAGCTGCAGCCTGGCGATGTTCTGGTCCCCTGAGGTGAGTTCATTTTCTTCACCCCGTGAATAAACGCTTCTCATGTTAATTTCTTTACCTGACCTTTAATGCACTCTGAGAGAGAGAGGGCAGTTTTGTCCTCTCTGACCTCACTCGGGGTGTGGCTATTCCCTATATAGCGCACTACTTTTGACCAAGGCTCATATTGCTCTGGTCAAATGTAGTGTGCTATGTAGGGGATAGGGTGCCATTTGGGACAGAGACTAACTAAAGCACTCCATATGAAGGAAATAACAACATGGGCTAAGCCTAATAGTACAGTCAGACAAAGGGGAAGCTATGTAAGGACTAAACCCCTGTAATGACTCATCCCCTGCACTGTCTCTCCAGGTTATATTCAAATGGCCATGAATTACCAGGGAGAATCCAGAAACAACCCATAGCTCCTATCCTCTAGATCAGTGGATAGGAGCTAATATTATATTTAAAAAAAATCAATAATTTTGCTATTTGTTTGGCCTTCTTACATATAAAACCTTATTTGTTCATCATAAATTGTGAATAACTCACCACAGGTTAATGAAGGGTGTGCTTGAAAGGATGCACATAACTCTGCAATGTTGTATTGAAGAGAGTCTGTCTTAAATAATTTTACACAAACAGTCTGCCTATATTTAGTTCATGCTAGCGAGGGCCAAAAATCCACTCATGTAGGTTTATTTTTATTTCACCTTTATTTAACTAGGCAAGTCAGTTAAGAACAAATTCTTATTTTCAATGACTGCCTAGGAACAGTGGGTTCCTTTGCCTGTTCAGGGGCAGAACGACAGATTTGTACCTTGTCAGCGCGGGGATTCGATCTTACAACCTTTCGGGTTACTAGTCCAACACTCTAACCACTAGGCTACGCTGCCGCCCCAGCAGAGAACTCGATGGAGAGGCGGCCAAAGGAAGTATTGGCTTTTGGGGTGACCAGTGAGATATACCTGCTGGAGCGCGTCCTACGGGTGAATGCTGCTATGGTGCCCAGTGAGCTGACATAAGGCGGGGCTTAACCTAGTAGAGAGTCGGCCCGAGAATTGAGCCCTGTGGCACCCCCATAGAGACTGCCAGAGGTCCGGACAACAGGCCCTCCGATTTGACACATTGAACTCTATCAGAGAAGTAGTTGGTGAACCAGGTGAGACAATAATGTTAGGAACCAATGTTGTTGAGTCTGCCAATAAGAATGTTGCGATTGACAGGGTCGAAAGCCTTAGCCAGGTCGATGAATACGGCTGCACAGTAATGTCTCTTATCGATGGCGGTTATGATATCGTTTAGGACCTTGATCGTGGCTGAGGTGCACCCATGACCAGCTCTGAAACCAGATTGCATAGTGGAGAAGGTACGGTGGGATTCGAAATGGTTGGTTATCTGTTTGTTAACTTAGCTTTCGAAGACCTTAGAAAGGCAGGGTAGAATATATATAGGTCTGTAGCAGTTTGGGTCTCCCCCTTTGAAGATGGGGATGACCGCGGCAGCTTTCCAATCTATGGGAATCTCAGACGATAGGAAAGAGGGGTGGAACAGATTGTCTAGCCCGGCTGATTTGTAAGGGTCCAGATTTTGCAGCTCTTTCAGAATATTGGCTATCTGGATTTGGATGAAGGGGAAGTGGGGGAGGTTTGGGCGAGTTGCTGTGGAGAGAGCAGGGCTGTTCACCAGGGTAGCAGTAGCCAGGTGGAAAGCATAGCCAGATGTAGAAAAATGCTTATTGAAATGATCAATTATAGTGGATTTATCGGTGGTCACAGTGTTTCCTAGCCTCAGTGCAGTGGGCAGCTGGGAGGAGGTGCTCTTATTCTCCATGGACTTTACAGTGTCCCATAACTTTTTTGAGTTTGTGCTACAGGATGCACATTTCTGCTTGAAAAAGCTAGCCTTAGCTTTCCTAACTGCCTGTGTGTATTTGTTCCAAACTTCCCTGAAAAGTTGCATATCACGGGGGCTCTTCGATGCTAATGCAGTACGCCACAGGATGTTTTTGTGCTGGTCAAGGGCAGTCAGGTCTGGAGAGAACCAAGTTAAAAAAAATTGAATGGGGCATGCTTATTTAAGATGGCGAGGAAGGCACTTTTAAAGAATTACCAGGCATCCTCTACTGACGGGATGAGGTCCCGGTCGATTAGAAAGGCATGCTCGCTGAAGTGTTTTAGGGAGTGTTTGACAGTGATTAGGGGTGGTCGTTTGACCGCCGACCAGTTACGGATGCAGGCAATGAGGCAGTGATCGCTGAGATCTTGGTTGAAAACTGCAGAGGTGTATTTGGAGGGCAAGTTGGTTAGGATGATATCTATGATGGTGCCCGTGTTTACGGATTTGGGGTTGTACCTGGTGGGTTCAATGATAATTTGTGTGAGATTGAGGGCATCAAGCTTAGTTTGTAGGATTTGCCGGGGTGTTAAGCATGTCACCGTTTAGGTCACCTAGCAGCACGAGCTCTGAAGATAGATGGGGGGGCAATCAATTCACATATTGTGTCCAGGGCACAGCTGGGGGCAGAGGGTGGTCTATAGCAAGCGGCAACAGTAAGAGACTTGTTTCTGGAAAGATGGATTTTTAAAAGTAAAAGTTCAAATTGTTTGGGTACAGACCTGGATAGTAAGACGGAACTCTCTGCAGTAGATTGCAACACCGTCCCCTTTGGAAATTATATATTGTCGTAAAATGTTGTAGTTAGGGATGGACATTTCAGGTACGTGGTTGCAAAGGACATCAGTGTCTTAACAGCGCGATTTGCAAAGGCAGAATACTCTGAGTGCATCCTAGTCCAGATATCTGGCAGTGGCTTCTGATTCAATTCAATTTTCACAGAACCGCTTGTTGCAATTTCGATAAGGCTCTCTTGTTCAGATATCGGTAAGTGAACTGGAGGCAGGGCATGAAAGGGATAATGAATCCAGTTGTTTGAGTCGTCCATTTCTGGAAAGTACCTGCGTAATTGCTCACCCAGCTCACTCAGGTGCTTCGCTATATCACATTTGACATTGTCCGTAAGCTTGAGTTAATTTGCACACAAAAAATCATACAATGATGGAAAGACCTAAGAGCAACAACTTCTTAATCATAGCCTCAATTTTGTCCCGCACATTGAATATAGTTGTGGAGAGTCCCTGAAATCCTAGATTCAAATCATTCAGATTAGAAAAACATCACCCAGATCGGTCAGTTGTTTGAGGAACTCATCATGCAAGCGGTCAGACAAGTAAAACATTTTGGTCAGTAAAGTAAACTTTAAGCTCGTCTCTCAATAAAAAAAAAAAACATGTCAATACTTTGCCCCTTGATAACCAGTGCACTTCTTTCTGTATGTTGTAAAAGCGTTACATGGTCGCTGCCCATAGTGCAGACAATACACGAGAGTTTAGGGACCTTGCTTTAACAAAGTTAACCATTTTCACTGTAGTATCCTAATCTGCCTGTCAAACTGTCAGGCAAAAAAGCATAATGAAATTGTTGCCAGCAGGGCTGGTTATGCTGTTTTCATGTTATCCAGAGGTAAACAAATAATCGGCCAGAGCGCCAAGTGTGCGCTCCGAGAGCGAAACGAGATGGGTGAGGCTAAAGCTTAAGAGGGTATGAACGATGCTGAGTGGGTGTTGACAAAGAAGCGCTCGTCACTAGATACCAACATTTTCAAAGGCGGTTTTCTCAAAAGTGAGTTTACAAGTTGATCAATTTTCAAAGCAGAATAACTTTCCCATTGTTACTCGAATGCAGTGTATGATATACCATTTTGTAGTTCTGAGTCTCTACTTTTATCCAATGTAAAAAACACAATTTCAAATGTTGCTGCATAAGACCGAATCCAGGTGGTGAGTCAAAAATATTGAACAACCATATATATTTTGCATGCCGTGGCCTAATAATGCCAATAGCTCCAAATTATTGAGCAAATAAAGGGCGTTCTTGTCACCATAAAAGGTGAATGGAGGTGTTTTATGCTCTTTCATGAGCCAAAGTTTTGTGGCTTTATAAACAGATGCTTTTCAAAAATATTTTGCATGGTAAATGGTAAATACACTGCTGAAAAAAATAAAGGGAACACTTAAACAACACAATGTAACTCCAAGTCAATCACACTTCTGTGAAATCAAACTGTCCAATTAGGAAGCAACACTGATTGACAATAAATTTCACATGCTGTTGTGCAAATGGAATAGACAGCAGGTGGAAATTATAGGCAATTAGCAAGACACCCCCAACAAAGGAGTGGTTCTGCAGGTGGTGACCACAGTCCACTTCTCAGTTGCTATGCATCCTGGCTGATGTTTTGGTCTCTCTTGAATGCTGGCGGTGCTTTCACTCTAGTGGTAGCATGAGACGGAGTTTACAACCCACACAAGTGGCTCAGGTAGTGCAGCTCATCCAGGATGGCACATCAATGCGAGCTGTGGCAAGAAGGTTTGCTGTGTCTGTCAGAGTAGTGTCCAGAGCATGGAGGCGCTACCAGGAGACAGGCCAGTACATCAGGAGATGTGGAGGAGCAACAACCCAGCAGCAGGACCGCTGGTAGTGCAGCAGGACCACTACCTCCGCCTTTGTGCAAGGAGGAGCAGGAGGAGCAATGCCAGAGCCCTGCAAAATAACCTCCAGCAGGCCACAAATGTGTATGTGTCTGCTCAAACGGTCAGAAACAGACTCCATGAGGGTGGTATGAGGGCCCGACGTCCACAGGTGGGGGTTGTGCTTACAGCCCAACACCGTGCAGGACGTTTGGCATTTGCCAGAGAACACCAAGATTGGCAAATTCTCCACTGGCGCCCTGTGCTCTTCACAGATGAATGCAGGTTCACACTGAGCACGTGACAGAGTCTGGAGACGCCGTGGAGAACGTTCTGCTGCCTGCAACATCCTCCAGCATGACCGGTTTGGCAGTGGGTCAGTCATGGTGTGGGGTGGCATCTCTTTGGGGGGCCGCCATGTGCTCGCCAGAGGTAGCCTGACTGCCATTAGGTACCGAGATGAGATCCTCAGACCCCTTGTGAGCCCATATGCTGGTGCGGTTGGCCCTGGGTTCCTCCTAATGCAAGACCATGCTAGACCTCATGTGGCTGGAGTGTGTCAGCAGTTCCTGCAAGAGGAAGGCATTGATGCTGTGGACTGGCCCGCCCGTTCCCTAGACCTGAATCCAATTGAGCACATCTGGGACATCATGTCTCGCTCCATCCACTATGCCACGTTGCACCACAGACTGTCCAGGAGTTGGCAGATGCTTTATTCCAGGTCTGGGAGCAGATCCCTCAGGACACCATCTGCCACCTCATCAGGAGCATGCCCAGGCGTTGTAGGGAGGTCATACAGGCACGTGGAGGCCACACACACTACTGAGCCTCATTTTGACTTGTTTTAAGGACATTACATCAAATTTGGATCATCCTGTAATGTGGTTTTCCACTTTAATTTTGAGTGTGACTCCAAATCCAGACCTCCATGGGTTGATACATTTGATTTCCATTGACCATTTTTGTGTGATTTTGTTGTCAGCACATTCAACTATGTAAAGAAAAAAGTATTTAATAAGAATATTTCATTCATTCAGATATAGGATGTTATTTTAGTGTTCCCTTTATTTTTTGAGCAGTGTATATGTACTTAAACGTGGATCTGAATCATAGCTAATAAATATCAATATTTGTTTTTAAATGGCGCCAAGAAAAATTGTGTGTGAAATGTACACAATTGTAATAAAAGCAGCCCCTGATGTGCTTATTTAACCAAGCTGAGCATCTGGACAAGGTTCCTGCCACCTGTCGGATAGAGTGTGGATTGTATCATAATGTATTTGTTTTTGTCCTAACACTAACTTTGCCCCCCTATCACATCTCCCCAACAAGAAATAAAAAATAAAACAACTGTCACCACTCCTTACTTTTACACTTTTTTTCTATTTATTTTACATAAAACTTCCTTAGCCGAAGAAAAATAATGTGCAGTATAAGCGCTGGAGCCCCAGTACCCAACCTGACTTCAGAAACCCTAATCTCTGAGATAAAGCCATTCTCAAAACCAGAAACCAGTCAGAAACTAAAACCGTCAAATTCACTGCTCTGCACTCATGTAATTATTTTCCTTACAAAAGTATCTGACTTTAACAAACCACGGGACAACCTGTAACCCTTCTGTTTCTAAACTGAGAGACCAACTCCATTCACTTGGACCATGGTCACAAGCAACAAACTGCATCTAATATGTAGCCAGCGAGCGATAAGAGACTTGGAGCAACCTCCATCAGGGACAAGTGAACATCGACCACAACTTCCCGCGTAACAGATAGGTTGAAGCCTGCTTGACAGAGATGCTAAGCTGCTAGCCATCAAGCTAACAAAGTTGGTACCAAATGAGTTGTCCAATGCAGCCCTCTTTGTCTGGAGAAGTAAATGAACAGTTCCAGCGCTGTAGGAGCTGTTTCTACTACTTTGTTTCGGGACAAACCGGATCACTCTAATTTTCAATGCGGCAATTGTTTACTTGCCGAGGACTATAGGCTTGAGGAGGCTTTCTTGATTGCGCCAGCCTACGGAAGAAACTGGGGAAGACGCAGAGTGGAATGTTTACATTTTCAACGCCGGTGACTGTACGGCGTTCTCTCTTGTTGGATGCATTTACGCCTTGTCGTTATACGACTGGCCGGTGTTGCCCAGACCTCCCCCATCTGATAGCTGAGTCGAAGGAGCACAGCAAGAGGAGCAAGGCAATCAACGATGGTCACATGTCACGAGCCGTGGAAGCCGAAGACAGCGGCCTCACTCAAAGCAGTCTACATTCCCAACGAGAGGCCCGGAGAGGATACAAACAACAAATATTTTTGCCGTCCTGGAGCCTGATCCTCCTGCACCTTTGTCGCTGGGGGTGCCTGTGTCTGTAGTGCCTACTACTATGATTTAAAAGTCGACGTTGGCAACCTTCCGTCCCTGCTCTGGATCGAGCGGGGCTTCGACATCTGTCAGAGGCCTGCACTGGGAGCCACGTACTCAAGTTATCCTGCTTCTCGCCCATCCATAAATGGTTCTCAGAATCCTGTGAAGCGTGGGAGTGGGTGGATTTCCTCGTCCTTCTCGCCAGCTGTGATTTTTTTGGCAGCTCCATGGTAAGACGTGAACGTTCCTTATGCAAAAACATTATCCTACCCTGGAGCTCGAGTAAATTACATTACTAAGCTACTCCCGAATGTACTACATCAGGACATGGAATTCAATTCTATTGTAGTCCATGTGGGTTTTAATTACATTATGAAGGGCAACTCTGAACAGTTGAAACTGGATTTTAAAGAGCTCAATGACTGTCTGCTAGACTCTAACAATCATATCTGGCCCTGTGCCCTTTCTGAATCGTGGCATTAACGCTTTAGCAGGATTCTTTCTTTTTACTACTAGCTATGTAATTATTGCAGCTCAATGGGTGTTAGTTATGTTGACAATTTCGATACCTTTTGGAAACAAAACACATTTTATTAGGAGGATGGGATCCTTCCAAGTCAATTGTGTTCCTGGATCCTTTTACAGCATTATAAGGCTGTGTTGAGACAATGACTTATCAATGACCCAAGCCCAGCTCAGCTAATACCTACCAAATTGACTCAGAATTGTCATAATGCTTCAGCAAATGTACATTACACCAGGGGCGTTTGGTAGACAATGTAATTACCCTAATATATGTTCCAGTAATCATGTGCCTATGAACCAGATTTATACTATTGAGCTGGTGTGCCCTAGGAGGAGGTCCACTGTGTGCAGCTCACTATGATATCTACTTCTGCTAAGCTTTCCAGTAAAGCTATATAAATAAGTATTCATCGCAGAAGAAAAGTGCTCAAAATAGCCCATGTTAACACATGTAGCTTTATAAACAAGAGTCATGAAATCAGTAATTTGCTAGTAACAGATTACATTCATATCTCTGAAACTCACTTAGGTAATACTTTTGATACAGTGGTAGCAATACAATGTTATAACATTTACAGAAAAAATAGAAATGCCAATGGGGGTGTTGCTGTTTATATTCAGAACCACATTCCTGTAAAGATTAGAGAGGATCTCATTTTAAAAACTGTTGAAGTAATGTGACTACAGGTTCGTCTGCCTCACCTAAAGCCCATTCTGGTGGGAAGCTGCTATAGATTTTTAAATATTGACTAGCTTTCATCAAGCTGCCCACTCAAGAAAAAGCTTCAAACTGTAACCAATGCCTGCAACCTGGTTCATGTTATCAATCGACCTACCAGGGTAGTTACAAACAGCGCAGGAATTAAATCATCAACATGTATTGATGACAGCTTATGTTGCAGAAATTTGCTTGAAAGCAGTATCCAGATCCATTGGATGTAGTGATCACACTTATAGTAGCCACATCTAGGAAAACCAAAGTTCCAAAGGCTGGGCCTAATATAGTGTTTAAGGTCATACAATAAGTTTTGTAGTGATTCCTATGTTGTTGATGTAAAGAATAATTGTTGGTCAGTGGTGTGTAATGAGGTGCAACCAGACACTATACTTGACACATTTATGAAATTGGTTATTCCAGTTACTAATAAGCATTAACATATTAAGACGATGGCTGTAAAACCTGTTAAATCCCCATGGATTGATGATGAATTGAAAAATTGTGTGGTTGAGAGGGATGAGGCAAAAGGAATGGCAAAAAAGTTTGCCTGCACAACCGATTTGCAAACGTATTGCAAATTGAGAAATCATGTGACTAAACTGAAAAAAAATAAGAAACTATAATATGAAACAAAGAAATTACATGCGGATTGATATTGAAAAGCTTTGGAGCACCTTATAAGTGACATTTGTGGGAAAATACCAAATTCAGCTCCATCATTCATTGAATCAGATGGCTCATTAATCACAAAACCAACTGATGTTGCCTTCGACTTTAATTATTTTTTCTTTGGCAAAATTAACAAACTTTGGCATGAATTGGACACTTCATGTCATTGTAACGAGTACTTTTGGGTGTCAGGGAGAGTATATGGAGTAAAAAGTACATTATTTTATTTTGGAATGTAGTGAAGTAAAGGTAGCCTAAAATATAAATAGTAAAGTAATGTGCTTCACTGTCTTTAGATATTTTTGTCAGATGTTACTATGGAATACTGAAGTATAACTACAAGCATTTCATAAGTGTCAAAGGCTTTTATTGACAATTACATGAAGTTGATGCAAAGAGTCAATATTTGCAGTGTTGACCCTTCTTTTTCAAGACCTCTGCAATCTGCCCTGGCATGCTGTCAATGAACTTCTGGGCCACGTCCTGACTGATGGCAGCCCATTCTTGCATAATCAATGCTTGGAGTTTGTCAGAATTTAGGATTGACCACAAGTTCTCAATGGGATTAAGGTCTATGGAGTTTCCTGGCATGGACCCAATATATCGATGTTTTGTTCCCCGAGCCACTTAGTTATCACTTTTGCCTTATGGCAAGGTGCTCCATCATGCTGGAAAAGGCATTGTTCATCACCAAACTGTTCCTGGATGGTTGGGAGAAGTTGCTCTCGGAGAAGTTGCTCTTAGGCAAATTGTGAGTGAGCCCACACCCTTGGCTGAGAAGCAACCCCACACATGAATGGTCTCAGGATGCTTTACTGTTGGCATGACACAGGACTGATGGTAGCGGTCACCTTGTCTTCTCCGGACAAGCTTTTTTCCAGATGCCCCAAACAATCGGAACGGGGATTCATCAGAGAAAATGCAGTCCAATCCCTGTACCTTTTGCAGAATATCAGTCTGTCCCTAATGTTTTTCCTGGATAGAAGTGGCTTCTTTGCTGCCCTTCTTGACACCAGGCCATCCTCCAAAATTCTTCGCCTTACTGTGTGTGCAGATGCACTCACACCTGCCTGCTGCCATTCCTGAGCAAGCTCTGTACTGGTGGTGCCCCGATCCTGTAGCTGAATCAACTTTAGGAGATGGTCCTGGCGCTTGCTAGATGTTCTTGGGCGCCCTGAAGCCTTCTTCACAACACTCCTTCAAGTTCTTGATGATCCGGTAAATGGTTGATTTAGGTGCAATCTTACTGGCAGCAATATCCTTGCCTGTGTGAAGCCCTTTTTGTGCAAAGCGATGATGATGGCACGTGTTTCCTTGCAGGTGACCATGGTTGACAGAGGAAGAACAATGATTCCAAGCACCACCCTCCTTTTGAAGCTTCCAGTCAGTTATTCAAACTCAATCAGCATGACAGAGTGATCTCCAGCCCTGTCCTCGTCAACACTCACACGTGTGTTAACGAGAGAATCACTTACATGATGTCAGCTGGTCCTTTTGTGGCAGGGCTGAAATGCAGTGGAAATGTTTTTGGGGATTCAGTTCCTTTGCATGGCAAAGAGGGGCTTTGCAATTAATTGCAAAATATCTCATCACTCTTCATGACATTCTGGAGTATATGCAAATTGCCATCCTACAAACTGAGGCAGCAGACTTTGTGAAAATTTATATTTGTGTCTTTCTCAAACTTTTGGCCTCGACTGTACATGTCGGATACCACAGCGACTGTAACACTTAACAAAGAGTTGCAGTTAGTTTCAGAGTGGGTGGAAAGGTATGTTGGTCCTAAATATTTCTAAAACTGTCTTTGAGACAAGTCATTCACTAAACCCTAAACTATATATTCTTATACATAATGTGGAAATTGAGAAAGTTGAGGTGACTAAACTGCTTGGAGTAACCCTGGATTGTAAACTGTCATGGTCAAAACATATTGATAGTAGCTAAGGGGAGAAGTATCTCCGTAGTAAAGCACTGCTCTACCTTAACAGCACTATCAACAAGGCAGGTCCTACAGGCCCTAGTTTTGTCGCACCTGGACTACCGTTCAGTTGTGTGGTCAGGTACCACAAACAGGGATTTAGGAAAATTGCAATTGTCTCAGAACAGGGCAGCACGGCTGGCCTTTGGATGTGCACAGAAAGTTTATATTAATGATGCATGTTAATCTCTCCTGGCTCAAAGTGGAGGAGAGCTTGACCTCAACCTGCAGAGAGCACACGACATCACATGCAGTGCCTTTAGAAAGTATTCACACCCCTCGACTTTGTCCACATTTTGTTGTGTTACAGCCTACATTTAAAATGGATTTAATTTAGATTTTTGTGACTGGCCTTCACACAATACCCCATAATGTCCAAGTGGAAATGTTTGCAATTTTTTATTCATTTGAAAAAAAAATATATATATATATATATATATCTTTAATGTCTTGAGTCAAAAAGTCTTCAACCCCTTTCTTATGGCCAGCGTAAATGAGTTCAGGAGTTAAAATGTGCTTAACAAGTCACATAATAAGAACCCACTCTGTGTGACTACCGCATCTCTGTACCCCACACAAACAATTATCTGTAAGGTCCCTCAGACGAGCAGTTTGAGCATCGTGAAGTTATTAATTACACTTTGGATGGTGTATCAATACACCCAGTTACTACAAAGATGCTGGCGTCCTTCCTAACTCACTTGGCAGAGAGGAAGGAAACCGCTCAGGGATTTCTCCATGAGACCAATGGTGACTTTAAAACATGTACAGAGTTTAATGGCTGTGATGGGAGAAAGAGAGTATGGATCAACAACATTATAGTTACTCCACAATACTAACCTAATTGACACAGTGAAAAGGAAGCCTGTACAGAGTACAACTATTCCAAAACGTACCTCCTTTTTACAACAAGGCACAATATATTAATTTACATTTCAGCAGGACAATAACCTAAAACGCAATACCAAATCTACACTGGAGTTGCTTACCAAGAAGACGGCGAATGTTCTCGAGTGGCCGAGTTAGTTTTAACTTAAATCTATTTGAAAATATATGTCAAGACCTGAAAATGGTTGTCTACTAATGATCAACAACCATTGAACACAACCCCTAGCAATGGTGGTTGTAAACTGTAGCTTGGGAAATGGAACTGAATTATTTGTTCTTTCTGTAATGAGCTCCAAGAGAGATTGAGTCCTGCTCCTTCTAAGACGGTGAGATCTCTGTTAACCCTTTCCATCCTGTGTGTTGGTGTATATCTAGGTCAGAGTTTGGTTTCAGGAGCAGACCCACCACCCCCATCACTGCAGCAGGAGGTACAGCTGAAGTTCCTATTGACGGGGCTACTGTCGGGGCTTCCCCTGCCCCCCTTCGCCCTCAGGATGTGCCCCCCACTGACCACCAAGAACATCAACCACTACCAGCCCCTACTGGCTGTGGGTGAGTACTGCAGATCAGTGTGACCCTGTACTTGGGATGGATTTAAATACACACACACACACACGACTGGATAGATGCTTGCTCATACCTCAAATCTCCCTTTAACACTTGAATGGACCCCTTTTCAAGCTAATGAGCAGCCATTCTTACAACTATGAAACAGAAAGCCTATGTGTTGGAACACGGTAGCAGCTTCTTTTTATAACGACAAAATAAAAATACCCCAACCACCAAGACGCATGGTGAAATTATGAAGCATCAGTAGCCTAAACATCATTATAAGCGTCAAGTGGCCTTGATAAATTGTTAAACTCGGCACAAAAGCAATAACGGCAAAGTTGATATGACAGCAGTCAAAAATAGTCCTATTGTCAGCTCGTGCTTATTGTGTGCAACTTCATCAATTGCATCAATTGGATTTCATTTAGCTGTTGACACAATTTTCGTAACTCACTTGCTTGACACACTTTGAGATACCTTTGTTTGGTTGTAGTGTGTAAGTCTCCAGTTTTCTCTTCATTGTCTTCCCGTTGTCTTGTTATTCTTCAGCACTGTTGTGGAGTACAACGGCTGTGCAGGTGCCTTATTTTGCACAGATGGAGGAAGCTCCTGTCTCCCTTTGTTCATGGTGCCAGCCAAACTTTTTTTTTTTTGCAAGCAAGCAAATTGTTTGCCAATGTCAGTGAAGTGAAGAAATTGTCCATGGTGACATTTCTCCCCTTGCCAAGGTAAGATTATACAAACCCTATCACCACATTCTCCAACACTTGCTCACTTGCTGCCCGACATTGAATGTCGGTCAACATGTACAATTATGCACACTCTCACTGTGTAGCCCACTCCAAGTAGGCCAGAGTAGACTGATAAGACAGCTTTTATTCGGGAGACTAATATAAATACATACCATTTTTAAGATTATAATTCAAATGGATCAATACAATAGAATGGGCCACCCTGTTCTTTTTTCACAATTGGTGATTACATAATTATGCATTGTTCACTTCCACTCGCTCATCAACTCACCAGTTCTCCCCCTTTCTCCCCATCATACTTAACTTAAATTTATTTAATCTGTTATGTGTGAAGTTTGTTTCGGTATAGTTTAGGTTCAGTTTTGTGGCATTTGTCGGGTGATTATCAGCTGTGCACTGCACTTTCAACTTTTGGAAGAAGGAGCGGAGCAGGCCCTACTGTTGGGAAATGGGGCCTTCTTCTATACTAGTATTCTTTATTAGCCCAGCACCTATGTTTTTAAGGATTAGCGTACGACCACAAACTTTTCTATAGATGGTACGTCCTTTTCATACGGCACTCCAAACTGCAAGACTCCATTACGCACCGCCATTTGGTTGTGGACCTGAGATGGAAAATCAAATCGAAGAGGATTTCAACCTCGGTAAGACATTAGAATTCACAACAGAAGATTATGCCCGTATTGTGATGAGACTATTTATTTGACAATCATGTTGATCCAGTTGAAACAATGGAATCACTACAAAAGAGACTGAAACACCTATATGACAGAGACACGTATGCATCTTCACGCTGTCACTTTGAGCGACTTTTTGCGCAAGAAATTGATTCCACAAGGCCTTAGAATCCAGAGGGCACCCACAATCGGCAGAGATGATGAGAATTTCTGTTACCAGTGGTGCCAAATTACGAACAAATGCTCATTTTATCCTATGGCTCTCATTATCCAGGAAAAAACTGAGCATCTGGGTGGAATACATGAGAAGATACAAGCGGGAGTTCACAACTGCACACAGCAATAAATGACTCGGAGAAACTCACAAATATGGAGAGCAAACTATTGAAATTCACTGACCTGGAGCAGGACATCAGAGCGAGGAAGATTAAGAATTTTGAGTGGCACTCCAATGACTATGAACAGAATGAGGTGTATCTGTAGAGAGGGAATCCCCAGCGAGGCCGTAGACCGATGTGCGTTGACGTCAGACTACCCAAAACGGGTTACCCTACCTCCACACTCGAGTGCATCTTCTCTTGATGCATATTCGGATTAAATGATTTTTTTAGGACGCAAGCGAGGATACCTTGAATGGTCCAACACGGGTCAGAAGCACCGCGGACGTGGACGAAGTGTTGGAGGGTTAAGAAGAACAAAGGAGCAAGGCCGCTATTGGACACGCAGTCAGAATACCTGAGTGTGATTAACCTTTCTTCACGTCCCTTCACCACCTTCATGTGAGTTGGCCTTGAGTAAGGGTTTATCTTTCGTCCCCACTGCATCATGTAATGACTTTGACACCACAATAGAGTTTCAGAAATTATTTTTTATATTGAGATTTAGGGAGTTCTTCTGTCCCATAAATGATGAGTCCAAATGTGGATGTGTCGAAGTATGGGTGAGACGAGTGTTCAGACTATGGGTGACACAATAGAGAATTACATTTTCCACAGAATGTATACCCCTTTTCGAGCCAAAACCACCTTTTAAGTCCGCCCAGAAACCGAGATCCCTCCCTAGAAACATACTGCCGATTGGTGTAAAAAGTTGTCACAGATTTTGAGTAAGAAACGGGAAGAGTAATAATCTCCCTAATGAACAGAGACCAGCAGAAAAATATATATATATTCTACTTTGATAGTGCATAATAGTTAGACTTGTCTAGTTACTCAGACTTGTCTAGTTAAATAAGGGTGAAATAAAAATGAAAAGGGCGGAGCTGTGGTGGTGGTAAACCATGACGAGTATGTGAATGAGATGCTGCCAGCAGGAACATGGAGCGCTCCATGTCAGTAAGTCATAATATTATTATTTTTTTCTTTATGTTGCATGATACCGTTACAAGAGCTAATACTCCACTCATACAATGTAAGGAGTGGAGAAGCCCTATGCATAATACACCGGTCTACTCCTGGAGTAACTCCCTGTCAGAGAGATTGTGGCCAAATACCTGTGATCTCTCCAGAGCACAGATAGATAAGCTCCACTCAAAATAGTATTCCTGATATACTTTGTAAACCTTCTTCACTGTGGCAGTCTGCCTGTGTGATGACATGGCATATTATCCAGGGCCAATGGTTGGATTGGATTTACTCTACTCACTCCAAAACTCATGCTCTCTCCCTGTAAATGTCTCCCAGACTTTAATTAAACCTAGCATGTACATTCCCCAGTTGAGTGAGCTGGGCTGTGGCGCTCTGGAGCAGTACATAAAAAAAAAAACCTGCCACCCTGTTTTCAGCTATTTGCAGACTATTCCCTGAGGAAGGACTCAAGTTGTTCAATGGCCTCATTTTGGCATTGTATAAACACTTTTTTTTTTGTAAGATTACAAAACTAACTTTTTCATAGCATGTTTGTCACTTTGGTCTTCACATTTTTACTGACTTCTGTGGTAAGTTAAACATAAAGACAAATACGGAGAGCTTTTGATTCAAAAGGTCTAAAATAAATGCAAGTCATGTCCAGAGTGATTCAATTTTTATTAATGTATATCAGACAAATCACACAGCTGTCAACTAAAATATATATATATATATATATATACACACACACACATACATACATACATACATACATACATACATACATACAGTGCCTTGCGAAAGTATTCGGCCCATTTGAACTTTGCGACCTTTTGCCACATTTCAGGCTTCAAACATAAAGATATAAAACTGTATTTTTTTGTGAAGAATCAACAAGTGGGACACAATCATGAAGTGGAACGACATTTATTGGATATTTCTAACTTTTTTAACAAATCAAAAACTGAAAAATTGGGCGTGCAAAATTATTCAGCCCCTTTACTTTCAGTGCAGCAAACTCTCTCCAGAAGTTCAGTGAGGATCTCTGAATGATCCAATGTTGACCTAAATGACTAATGATGATAAATACAATCCACCTGTGTGTAATCAAGTCTCCGTATAAATGCACCTGCACTGTGATAGTCTCAGAGGTCCGTTAAAAGCGCAGAGAGCATCATGAAGAACAAGGAACACACCAGGCAGGTCCGAGATACTGTTGTGAAGAAGTTTAAAGCCGGATTTGGATACAAAAAGATTTCCCAAGCTTTAAACATCCCAAGGAGCACTGTGCAAGCGATAATATTGAAATGGAAGGAGTATCAGACCACTGCAAAAAACCAAGACCTGGCCGTCCCTCTAAACTTTCAGCTCATACAAGGAGAAGACTGATCAGAGATGCAGCCAAGAGGCCCATGATCACTCTGGATGAACTGCAGAGATCTACAGCTGAGGTGGGAGACTCTGTCCATAGGACAACAATCAGTCGTATATTGCACAAATCTGGCCTTTATGGAAGAGTGGCAAGAAGAAAGCCATTTCTTAAAGATATCCATAAAAAGTGTTGTTTAAAGTTTGCCACAAGCCACCTGGGAGACACATCAAACATGTGGAAGAAGGTGCTCTGGTCAGATGAAACCAAAATTGAACTTTTTGGCAACAATGCAAAACGTTATGTTTGGCGTAAAAGCAACACAGCTGAACACCCCACTGTCAAACATGGTGGTGGCAGCATCATGGTTTGGGCCTGCTTTTCTTCAGCAGGGACAGGGAAGATGGTTAAAATTGATGGGAAGATGGATGGAGACAAATACAGGACCATTCTGGAAGAAAACCTGATGGAGTCTGCAAAAGACCTGAGACTGGGACGGAGATTTGTCTTCCAACAAGACAATGATCCAAAACATAAAGCAAAATCTACAATGGAATGGTTCAAAAATAAACATATCCAGGTGTTAGAATGGCCAAGTCAAAGTCCAGACCTGAATCCAATCGAGAATCTGTGGAAAGAACTGAAAACTGCTGTTCACATATGCTCTCCATCCAACCTCACTGAGCTGGAGCTGTTTTGCAAGGAGGAATGGGAAAAAAATTCAGTCTCTCGATGTGCAAAACTGATAGAGACATACCCCAAGCGACTTACAGCTGTAATCGCAGCAAAAGGTGGTGCTACAAAGTATTAACTTAAGGGGGCAGAATAATTTTGCACGCCCAATTTTTCAGTTTTTGATTTGTTAAAAAAGTTTGAAATATCCAATAAATGTTGTTTCACTTCATGATTGTGTCCCACTTGTTGTTGATTCTTCACAAAAAAATACAGTTTTATATCTTTATGTTTGAAGCCTGAAATGTGGCAAAAGGTCACAAAGTTCAAGGGGGCCGAATACTTTCGCAAGGCACTATACATACAAACATACAGTGGGGCAAAAAAGTATTTAGTCAGCCACCAATTGTGCAAGTTTTCCCACTTAAAAAGATGAGAGGCCTGTAATTTTCATCATAGGTACACTTCAACTATGACAGACTAAATGAGAAAAAAAATCCAGAAAATCACATTGTAGGATTTTTAATGAATTTATTTGCACATTATGGTGGAAAATAAGTATTTGGTCACCTACAAACAAGCAAGATTTCTGGCTCACAGACCTGTAACTTCTTCTTTAAGAAGCTCCTCTGTCCTCCACTCGTTACCTGTATTAATGGCACCTGTTTGAACTTGTTATCAGTATAAAAGACACCTGTCCACAACCTCAAACAGTCACACTCCAAACTCCACTATGGCCAAGACCAAAGAGCTGTCAAAGGACACCAGAAACAAAATTGTAGACCTGCACCACGCTGGGAAGACTGAATCTGCAATAGGTAAGCAGCTTGGTTTGAAGAAATCAACTGTGGGAGCAATTATTAGGAAATGGAAGACATACAAGACCACTGATAATCTCCCTCGATCTGGGGCTCCACGCAAGATCTCAACCCGTGGGATCAAAATGATCACAAGAACGGTAAGCAAAAATCCCAGAACCACACGGGGGGACCTAGTGAATGACCTGCAGAGAGCTGGGACCAAAGTAACAAAGCCTACCATCAGTAACACACTACGCCGCCAGGGACTCAAATCCTGCAGTGCCAGACGTGTCCCCCTGCTTAAGCCAGTACATGTCCAGGCCCATCTGAAGTTTGCTAGAGAGCATTTGGATGATCCAGAAGAAGATTGGGAGAATGTCATATGGTCAGATGAAACCAAAATATAACTTTTTGGTAAAAACTCAACTCGTTGTGTTTGGAGGACAAATAATGCTGAGTTGCATCCAAAGAACACCATACCTACTGTGAAGCATGGGGTGGAAACATCATGCTTTGGGGCTGTTTTTCTGCAAAGGGACCAGGACGACTGATCCGTGTAAAGGAAAGAATGAATGGGACCATGTATTGTGAGATTTTGAGTGAAAACCTCCTTCCATCAGCAAGGGCATTGAAGATGAAACGTGGCTGGGGTCTTTCAGCATGACAATGATCCCAAACACACCCCCCGGGCAAGGAAGGAGTGGCTTCGTAAGAAGCATTTCAAGGTCCTGGAGTGGCCTAGCCAGTCTCCAGATCTCAACCCCATAGAAAATCTTTGGAGGGAGTTGAAAGTCCGTGTTGCCCAGCAACAGCCCCAAAACATCACTGCTCTAGAGGAGATCTGCATGGAGGAATGGGCCAACATACCAGCAACAGTGTGTGAAAACCTTGTGAAGACTTACAGAATACATTTGACCTCTGTCATTGCCAACAAAGTATTGAGAAACTTTTGTTATTGACCAAATACTTATTTTCCACCATAATTTGCAAATAAATTCATTAAAAATCCTACAATGTGATTTTCTGGATTTTTTTCCCTTCTCATTTTGTCTGTCATAGTTGAAGTGTACCTATGATGAAAATTACAGGCCTCTCATCTTTTTAAGTGGGAGAACTTGCACAATTGGTGGCTGACTAAATACTTTTTTGCCCCACTGTATCTACCTTAATTTTGCCGGACCCCAGGAAGAGTTGGCAGTAGCTAATGGGGATCCATAATAAATACAAATACAGCCGTGTTCTAAAATGTGTTAAATAAATAATGCATTAAAAATACAAAACATAAATACCTTATTTACACAAGTATTTGCTATGAGACTTGAAATGTAGCTGTTTACATTGATTGTCCTTGATGTTTCTTCAACTTGATTGGACTCTACCTGTGGTAAATGAAATTGATTGGACATGATTTGGAAAGGCACACACCTGTCTATATAAAGTCCCACAGTTGACAGTGCATGTCAGAGCAAAAACCAAGCCATGAGGTAGAATGAATTGTCCTTAGAGCTAAGAGACTGGATTGTGTCAAGGCACAGATCTGGGAAGGGTACCAAAACATTTCTGCATTATTGAAGGTCCCCAAGAACACAGTGGCCTCCATTCTCAAATTAATGAAGTTTGAAACCACCAAGACTCTTCCTAGAGCTGGCCGCCATGCCAAACTGAGCAATCAGGGGTGACCAAGAACCAGATGTTCACTCTGACAGAGCTATAGAGTTCCAGAAGGACAACTATCTCTGCAGCACTCCACCAATCAGGCCTTTATGGTAGAGTGGCCAAATGGAAGCCACTCCTCAGTATAAGGTACATGACAGCCCGCTTGGAGTTTGGCACCAAAAGGAATCTGACCATGAAAAACAAGATTCTCTGGTCTGATGAAACCAATATTGAACTTTTTCGAGTGAATGAGAGAACTTCACGTCTGGAGGAAACCATAGATGTTTTTATTTTTACAGGGACAGTGCACATTAATCAACGTTTCAGTAAAAGTGCCGGTTTTAGCCAGCAGGCAAAGTTTCAACCACAGTCCCTGGGCAGGTTATTAATAAAAACAATTACAATAACAATACAGACAATCAGTGAGCACATGCAGAGCAACATAGGACACGCAAGACATAGCATGCAGACAGAGCAACATAGCTCAAAAACCAACAAGACAAAAT
The DNA here is from genome assembly GCF_045791955.1 of Oncorhynchus clarkii lewisi. Lineage (NCBI taxonomy): Eukaryota > Metazoa > Chordata > Actinopteri > Salmoniformes > Salmonidae > Oncorhynchus > Oncorhynchus clarkii. Next base: position 56,253,917 of record NC_092147.1, read on the forward strand.
CCATAAAAGCAACAAAGTGTTTCCACACCTCACAAGCTACAACAGGGACTAGTCAGGATCAATGGAAAGGTTCGCCTTCCAATAGGACAACGAACTTAAGCACACAGCCAAAACAACGCAGGTTTGGCTTTGGGACAAGCCTCTGAATGTTCTTAAGTGGCCGGATTTGAACCCGATCGAACACCTCTGGAGAGACCTGAAAATAGCTGTGCAGCAACGCTCCCCATCCAACCTGACAGAGCTTGAGAGGATCTGCAGAGAAGAATGGGAGAAACTCCACAAATACAGTTGTGCCAAGCTTGTAGCATCATTCCCAAGAAGACTCGGCTGTAATCACTGCCAAAGGTACTTCAACAAAGTACTGAGTAAAGGGTCTGCATACTTATATAAATGTGATATTTCAGTGTTTTATTTTGAACAAATTTGCAACAATTTCTAAACTCTTTTTGCTTTGTCATTATGGGGTCTTCTGTGTAGATTGATGAGGAAAAATATACAATTTAACCAATTTTATAAGGCTGTAGCCTAACAATATATGAAAAAGTCAAGGGGTCTAAATACATTCCCAACGAACTGAAGGCTAGTGATTTTGCTGTTCGTTTTGTAATATCTTCAATGTGCTCCTCGGAATTCGATAAGGAGGCGCACTGTTACCCCAATATGGCTGTCTTCACTTGTACTTCGGAGCTGCTATGCCTGTGAGAAGTACCGATTACATGACGTGCATTGGCTAATAATTATTGAGTTATCTGAGAGAGCAATGTGAATGAAAGGTGCTTCGGACCACGGCTATTGGCAAGCCAGGAGAAGGGAATTCTAACTTTGACCACATGGCATGGCTTTTCTTTAGCGGGTATTACGGCCACACAAGGGGGCCGTCGATACTGCCGGTGAATTCTAGGCCTGCCGCACACTATTGCTCCGATTTTTATATACATTTAGTAATTGTATTAATAATGTTAATGTGCCTCCATCAGTAACTGTTTTATTGGGGGGCAAATTCAGAAATTGCTGGGGGACTTAGATGTAGAAATCTGACTTAAGGGAAGTTAGGATTTGCTCCAATTATAACTGTATATGTCTCTCTTTGTCTGTCCACAGGTACCAGTAATGGGTCAGTTCTGGTCTATAACCTCACCAGTGGTCTTCTGCACAAGGACCTGAGTGTCCACTCCTGTGAAGTCAAGTGAGTAACATCACCCACTTCCCTAGTGTGGTGTCTCAAATCAAGGACTTCCACTCATCATTGTCCACTCATGGCTCTGCCCAAGACACCCACTGAGCCATTTGATAATCACCTACTTACAACTCACTTTCATCACAAAAGCCACCACTCATTTAGCCGTGAATTGCGTCTCCTCCCAACTACTTCGGTTCAGATTTAATAACACATTACACAAAGGAATAACCTCAACCAATTTCTAAAGACTGGTGACATCCAGTGGAAGCGGTAGGAACTGCAAGCAAGTCCCTTAGAAATCTGGATTCCCAATAAAATCACATTGAAAACAGGGTGACCAAAAAAAATAAAAAATCTGAATAGCTTGTCCTCTGGGGTTTCGCTTGCTACATAAGTTATGTTATTCTCACAGACATGATTCAAACAGTTTTAGAAACTTCCGAGTGTTTTCTATCCAAATCTACTAATAATATGCATATCTTATATTCTGGGGATGAGTAGCAGGCAGTTGAAATTGGGCATGCTTTTCATCCAAAATTCCAAATGCTGCCCCCTATCCTAGAGAAGTTAATAGAAAATGACTGAAGTAAAAGACACCAAGTAAAATACTTATTGAGTAAAAGACTGAAAGGTTTTGGTTTTTAGCCAGGGGCACACCAACACTCAGACATAATTTACATACAAAGCATTTGTGTAGGGTAGAGTAGAGTAGGGATGACCAGCGATGCTCTCTTGAGAAGTGTGTGAATTGGACAATTTTCCTGCCAAAATGTAACGAGTACTTTTGAGTGTCAGGGAAATGTAGTGAAGTAAAAGTAGGCAAAAATATAAATAGTGAAGTAAAGTACAGATACCCCCCAAAAAATACTTAAGTTGTACTTTACACCACTGCCCAAATGCCTGCACACCAGTACATTAGCATATTTGATATACTGTTACACACGCACTTAACTTATGTATTCCATACATATGTGATAAGGCCATGCAACCTGAGTGAGGTGCCGCTGGGTTCTGAGAATATGAAAATATACTTATTCATGTCACTGATGGAGTGCTAAGGTTTAGAGGGTCTACACCAGATGTTAAGGGTTATAGGAGGAAGGTATATAGTGGGTGCAACTAAACTTGGAATGTGTTGAGTGCAGGGAAGCAATTTACATGTGGCATGCATTGACAAGGGGAGACAGGTGGTGATTTTAGAAACTAACAATGCCACTGAGGAATAGAGGGTAATGTATAACATTGTGATGGAGCTTGTGCATGGTCCGCCAGGCACAATACCAGAGCACAAACTTGTTATCTTTTTGGCCACTGCAGTTATCACAATTCAGGTCCACAGGTGTTTCCCCAACTCCGTAGTTGGTGAAGAAATGGTGCATGTAGTTGATGACTGCGCTGCTGCCTTTGCTGGATGATGTGCCTTCATCAATCAAGTAGTTGACTTGTGGTATTCCTTCACAGCAGACGCCAAACAAGCCACACTTGCGAGGAGTTAAAAAGTAGATGGGACCTGGCTGCATAGGTTCAGAACCTGCACCTGCAAACAACAAAATGATATTAAGATAAATGACAATTAATTCTCACCCCTGTCAATCTGTCTTTACACAGCTCAGTGAAAGGTATTTGCCTGCCTCCCATATATAATTTTTTGTATATATCCATACATCCATCTATGTCCTTAATCGGTATAAAGGAGCAAATGTTGCTTACTTGTTGAGCAAAATCCAAGCTTGCTCGTTCAGTAGGGCCTCCAGAGACAACTGCAAGTCTTCATAGGTGGTCTTGCAGTCAGCAACCATGTGGTAGACCGACCGGTCACTCTGAACAAGCAGGAGATGCTGCTCTTGCTTCTTCATCTTGGCTTACTGATATAGAGTTGTGTTTTACATTTAAATATATTTCAATTATTCTAATTGGTCTGCAACCCAGAGTGTGTAAAGTTCTGGTTTAAATGAAACAGACAGAATTCCCAGCTCACAATTGGTCAATTCCAAGTTTATTCGCGAGAGCTCTCCCGTGCATATACAAAGATGTTCCTTTTATAACATTCTCTTAACTTACGCAGATACATAGCGTGTATCATTAGGAGAGCTATCCTATCTACTTCTCTACAATTCTCACCACAGTTGATCACTACCCAACTGACAGTTACATTCCCCTCAAGATGAGGGAAACCTGGAGGGGTACTCCTATCTTATCTCCCCAGAGTTAGAGCCGGGTCAGTTCAAACATAGGTTAAGGATTCACTTTGTTTTCTTTCGGCACACACATACATTCCTCTCTTCCCCAGTCCAACCTATTTGGACATATGTTTATCAGCTTTAATTACTCCTTGTCTATGCTACATAACCATCCCGGATGGTTAATTTTCTGGGTAGAATTATTTAATCATTTATCTTCAAACTTTATAAATTATTTTAACACTTACTTAACAGCTTCTGGCATATTGGCAGATCTGAAGACCTGATAGTTGTTCCTCTGGCACTGCCAGCACAGGTCTGTCCTGGCATTAGTGCTTGAGAAGTGGGGCAGCAATTTTCTCCACAGATTTCTGAAGGAAGACAGCCCGACGACACGTACCTCTGAAAAATACAGAAATAATGTGAGATCAATCAAAGTAGTGCCAATCATGTTGGAGGTCAATTAACCTTTCTAGGGCATCTGAACCCCTCGACAACATTCCGCTGAAAAGGCAGCGTGCGAAATTCAAAAATATTTTAGAAATATGTAACGTTCACACATTAACATAAATCATCAATAAGGTTCCAACCAGAGAATTTCATTGTCTGAAGAAGAGCATTGGAACGAGAGCAAACTGTCGGGAGCGCGCATTATGAGACCGAGTCTCTCTGCCAGACCACTCACTCAAAGAGCTATTATGAGCCCCTCCTTTATAGTAGAATCCTCAAACCAGTTTCTAAAGATGGTGACATCTAGTGGAAGCCCTAGGAAGTGCATCCTCATTCATATCTCGCTGGGATTTCAATAGGCACTGTTTTGAAAATCAATTTCTCACTTCCTTTTTGGATTTCTTCTCTGGTTTTTGCCTGCCATATGAGTTCTGTTATACTCACAGACATCATTCAAACAGTTTTAGAAACGTCAGTGTTTTCTATCCAATACTAATAATAATATGCATATATTAGCATCTGGGACAGAGTAGGAGGCAGTTCAGTCTGGGCACGCTATTCATCCAAAAGTGAAAATGCTGCCCCCTATCCCAAAAAGGTTAAACAATCAAAATGTGTTTTATGTCCTCGATACCTTGTATAGCTAGCTAACATTAGGCTATAACTAGCAATGCGAAATTACATTCTGAGAAAACATCACTCGCATTACACACACTTCATACATGTAAGTTAATGTTAGCTAGCAAGCCAGCCATTTTCCTACTGACCTTTGTCGATAGCGCCTGATAAGTTCAGGGCAGAAATGTTTTTGAGAGCAGTAACATATTTGCAGTTCTCCATGGCTAACGTTATATATTTAGAGAGAACTGCAGTAGAAAGGATTATCTACACATAACGAGAAGCTCATTTTATAGACACAAGATGCAACACCGCAGAACAACCCAAACTCTCGGCATGTCCAGCCCACTCATTATCTCAGCCAATCATGGCTAGCGTGAAGGTTGCTGACTTTCTCTGTGGCTAAACCAACTATTCTCGTAATTGAACAATTGTAGTCCTATTTACAGATGGCATACAAGTTTGTTATTAAGACACATGAAAGTTCACGTTTGAGAAGGCATTTCTGCCAAAAAAATGCATTTTAATAAAAACATGTTTCACTTTAAACGGCTCTCCTGTGAAGTCGTAACTTGCGATTATACGCCTAGTTTCCTGAATCAGGTCACTTATGCTATAGCAAAAATAATAATTTGGTTGTGTTTATGAAGGCCTTGGGTAACATTAGAATACGATTTGTATCTTATTTTAAATAAATATGTAAAAACAATCAATTTTATTAGAGGAGTGCCTTTGTTACAACTATGAATCAAAAAGGATATGTGATGGAACATGGTAACAGCTTACTTTTATAACGACAAATAAAAAATACCCCATCCACCTAGTACGGTCAAAAGACATGCAGTCAATTGACAACAGTGAAGAGGTGACTTCGGAATGCTGGCCTTCTTGGCAGAGTTGCAAAGAAAAAGCCCTATCTCAGACTGGCCAATAAAAGATTAAGATGGGCATAATAACACAGACACTGGACAGAGGAACTCTGCCTAGAGGTCCAGGATCCCGGAGTCGCCTCTTCACTGTTGATGTTGAAACTGGTGTTTTACGAGTACTATTTAATGAAGCTGCCAGTTGAGGACTTGTGAGGTGTCTGTTTCTCAAACTAGACACTCTAATGTACTTGTCCTCTTGCTCAGTTGAGCACCGGGGCCTCCCACTCCTCTTTCTATTCTGGTTAGACCCATTTTGTGCTGTTCTGTGAAGCGAGTAACACAGCGTTGTACGAGATCTTCAGTTTCTTGGCAATTTCTCTCATGGAATAGCCTTCATTTCTCAGAACAATAATAGACTGACGAGTTTCAGAAGAAAGTTATTTGTTTCCGGCCATTTTGAGCCTGTAATTGAACCCACAGATGCAGATGCTGATCCAGATACTGAACTAGTCTAATGAAGGCCAGTTGTATTGCTTCTTTAATCAGGACAACAGTTTTCAGCTGTGCTAACATAATTAAAAAAGTGTTTTCTAATGATCAATTAGCCTTTTAAAATGATAAACTTGGATTAGCTAACACAGCGTTCCATTGGAACACATGAGTGATGGTTGCTGATAATGGGCCTATGTAGATATTCCAGTAAAAATCAGCCGTTTCCAGCTACAATAGTAATTTACAACATTAACAACGTCTACACTGTATTTCTGATCAATTTGATATAAAAACTTTTTTTTTTCAAAAACAAGGACATTTATAAGTGACCCCAAACTTTTGAACGGTAGTGTAAGTATTCAGACCCTTTACTCAGTACTTTGTTGAAGCACCTTTGGCAGGTTATAGCCTTGAGTCTTCTTTGGTATGATGCATGGCACACCTATATTTGGGGAGCTTCTCCCATTCTTCTCTGCAGATCCTCTCAAGCTCTGTCAGTTTGGATGGGGAGCATCGCTGCACAGCTATTTTCGGAGATGTTAGATCGTGTTCAAGTCTGGGTTCTGGCTGGGCCACTCAAGGACATTCAGAGACCTGACCTGAAGCCACTCCTATATTGTCTTGGCTGTGTGTTTATGGTCGTTGTTCTGTTGGAAGGTGAAACTTCACCCCAGTCTGAGCGTTCTGAAGCAGGTTTTCATCAAGGATATCTCTGTACTTGGTTCACATAATCTTTCCCTCGATCCTGATTAGTCTCTCGGTCACTGCCGGTGAAAAACATCCCCAAAGCACGATGCTGCCACCACCATGCTTCACAGTAGGGATGGTGCCAGGCTTCCTCCTGATTCCAAGTGGGCTGTCATGTGCCTTTTACTGAGGAGTGGCTTCCGTCTGGCAACTCTACCATAAAGGCTTGGTCTGGTGGAGTGCTGCAGAGATGGTTGACCTGGAAGGTTCTCTCATCTCGACAGTGAAACTCTGTAGCTTTCCTGACCAAGGCCCTTCTCCCCGATTGCTCAGTTTGGCCGGGTGGCCAGGTCTAGGAAGAGTCTTGTTCGTTCCAAACTTTTTCCATTGAAGAATGATGGAGGCCACTGTGTTTTTGAGGACCTACAATACTGCAGAAATGTTGGCTGTGTAAGTAAAAAAATGTGTTGGTCACATTTATTCACCTCACTCAAAACTTCATATTTGTTAGGAGGCTAAAACCATGATTTGGTCAAAAAGTACATCATCCTTATGATTCCTGTAATGAAAGTGTCTGCCTGCCTGCCCCTGTTTCGGTGGGGCCTGCTGCTGTGTCAAGCGAGCCAATCTCTTCTTTCCTGGGGAGAAAAAAAAGCTCCTGGAGAAAGAAAGTGTTTTGATTGTAATAACATTTTAAATCCAATTGTGGTGAAAGCACAACTATCCTGCTGTATTTCTCAAGTCTGAATTTTGAGCTCTCTAGCAACAATTTTTCTAACAATATAGTTTATATGGCTTTGAGATATGGAGTCTGCGAGATGCGCATTAGGCATTGCGAGTGCATAGTCCTCATTGGGGCAGTAGGTTACAACTGCAATGTTTTGGATAAAATATAAATTATAAAATTAAATATACTTTTTGATTAGTACATGGCTACTAACAGTGGGTATTGTCCTTAGTTAGTAATCTAGCTGTGTTTTGAGTTTCCACTTACTGAGGTGGTGAGTTATCCCCAAATAAATTAGCCTATGATATTAGAGCACATAAAATTACAGGCAATTTCATTTTATTGAACAAAATGTTTTATCTAGAGCCCTATTTTAACAGTAAAATATAACAACAATAGCATAATTGTCTACCCAAAATGCAATATTTGAATCACAACATATGTATCATCTCAGTTAGCAATGCTCTCTGCCTCCGTGAGTCTTCTCCCTGCTGACAGAGGGCCAGTGGTGAGATGTATAATATGAGAGGTGTGTGTGTGTGTGTGTCGTTAGGGTGGAAATCAGGCCAGTTCAGCCCTGAAATGGCAAAGGAGGGACGTCGGGCTATTTTGCTTCTAATATTAATTTTAGGGTAAAATGTAGAAATGAATCATGTGGCTATTTAGGATTTCATTACAGCATGGTGCTTACTGTGAGCTGCTCCCTTTCTGTGCCTGTCAAACCCCTCAAAGGGCTCTCTGCTGGATTGTTGTCTCTTTGATTCCATGGAAAGTTTTAGTGGTGTTGCCAACTATTCTGTAATCGCTATTCTACAGTTGTAGGCACTAAAAAGTCTTCAAAATGTATTCTTTAAAATGTATTTGTTAGCTTAGGGGAATGTCAGAAAAAGGTCTGAGTTTTTATTATTTGAAACGGGCAAGTGCCCTGTATTCAATGGAATGCTCTATCACCACCTAGCTTTAGTGCTTGCAAATGTAGTGTTTGTTTTATTTCTATAAAGGTTTGAGTGAAATGTAGATGGAAAACTAACTCATCAGACAAAGGCTGATGAGGCATGTTAATGTATTTTTTTAATCTGACTTTCAATGTGTGTTCTGCAGAGGCATAGAATGGGTCAGTCTCACCAGCTTCCTCTCCTTTGCCACTTCAACCCCCAACAATGCTGGACTGGTGAGGAATGAGCTTCAGCACGTCGACCTTCCCACTGGTGAGTTGCGCACATGGGCACGTATGCACTCACTTGCACACACATCTATACTCTCAAGGTCTACACATGCACGCATACCATAATGCACACAAACATGCACAATCCTTTCTGTGTTACTCTAAGGCACTTTTTATTTTTTTTCCAGGTTTGGCCGCCTACCCCGGCCAAACCTGGATGACGCTGGGCCAGTTGTGCGCCGCCCTATGGGACTCAGAATCACGGCTGGTTATGATTCAGCCTTGATTCGAACCAGGGTGCCTGTAGTGATGCTTCTAGCAATGAGATGCAGTACCTTAGACTGCTGCGCCACTCGAGACTTCCCTCCCCATAGCTCTCTAGGGATACACGTTCAAGTCTGAACACTCTCCATTACACTGTGATAACGCAGCTGGAGTGTGTCAGGGCTGGCAGTGAAATTGTATCACACACTGCCCCAATGTTTATCTCCCCTGTTGAAACTTGTCTTAATGACTGGGATCCCTGCAGGGAAATACTGTACATAAGGAAAGGTAAGGAAAGGAGAGAGAGGAATAAGGAGAAGAAGAGTTTGTGAGAGGATACCATACCATATAGTATGCAAGAGATGGAGAGCTCAGGAGACAGGGAAAATGAAAGACACAATTAATTTGGGGTCAGTTCTTGTTTCAGCACCAGCCAAGCCTTTTCCACAGTTCAGTTGAAGGGTGAGCCACTCACTTACGACACCCAGGCTGGATAAATAAAATTGAACAGGCCAGAGCATTAGGTTTGGTGTTTGGCCCAGCCACATTAGAATTCAAAGGACCTTATAGCGGTTCTATATGTCACAGAGATGAAAGTCTGTTAGCAACTTAGAATGAGGGGGGAGTCTAAAGATGCAAAAACTAGGATTGGCTGCTAATATGACTAGGATTGTGCCTTTGGCTTCTGGACAATACATTTGAAATGAAAACCGATAGAACAGGCGAAAAATGGCATAGAGGTGGGTCCAATAGGGAAGTAAATGGAAATAAATTTCCCAAAATTATAGAATTACTCCGGTCTAAACATGAATAAAATACTTCACCAGAAAGCATGACTTGGCCACAGAGGAATCGAGGATTATTAGCTTCTTTAAAAACAATTGTTGTGGATTGTTTCAAATCACAAGCTCGAGGGCCTATGCCTATTTGAGAACCCCACAATTTGGGCAGCACGCAATAGACCTAGCTGATTATTGAGTTGCGGCTGTCAGTGAAAAGCATGTAAAATATTTTGGGGAGGGGTGTGTGGCGAAGATATAGTTGCGTTTCTCTCCAGTAGTAAATGTGCAGTCAATCCCTGTCATTTGGTTACATTCATTTATGTTAATGCATGTATTCATTACAGTCATTTACCGTTCTCATTCTCAGAGTGGAAACGTTGCTTGCAGAGTTCATAACCTGCTACACTTGTGAGAAACTAGTTTTAGTTTATTTCATCATCGTCATTTGTTATCATTTTCTTTTGTTTGGAATTTTCCATGTGAGTAAAAGCATGTGTCTGGTTTCTCTGTCCTGATAACAGTAATTGAGACGGTGATCAGAAGCTGTGGGTGACACACACACACACACACAGGCCGGATGCCTCACCTGCACTACTCCCCAGTCTCTTCACCTGCAATCTTGCCTTGTGTCACTTCATCTGCGTCCCTTTTGCCCCTGCAACAAACATCTTAGGCAGTTGTTGGGAGTTCCCACCTCTCCTACCTGTGCTTAGTTTGGGTTGCTGTGCTCTCTCACTCGTACATTTTACAGGCAACCTCCTTTAATGTCCTCTGCAAAGTGCATCAGCATTTTTTGGTGTAGTAGAGTACGACTGAGGTGTATTCTTGTTTTTGCCTTCTGGCATTTTGAGTAGATAAGGGACACTTGATTCATGAGAATATTATATTGTTTGTGAGTAAAATGAGTTCGCTGCAGCAGATCTAAAGTGGCATATTCTCTTAGCTTGCGGAAATTCAAAGTTATTACCACCACGTCTTACAACTGTAATGCAGGGGTTCCCCAGGGATCCATCTTAGGCCCTATACTCTTTAGCTAATATATAAATGACCATCCTTATGTGTTTCATGGGGTTGAATGATTTCATGCTCTATTTTTCTCTCGATCTCTCCTTCCTCTCTTTCTCCTTCATCTCCTCTCCTAGGCAGGTGCTTTGCATTCCGAGGCGAACAGGGGAATGACGAGCCTGCCATTGAGATGATGAAAGTGTCTCATCTGAAGTGAGTCCCCTACACACAGCCGCCTCTTTACACCTGCCACAATTCACGTACGCACACACACCCTTCACCTTAACTGCCACTGTCGCCTCTTTCTTTCTCGTCTCCCCACCGGGTGTTTTTTTTATTAAGCCTATGTGCCGTCAAGGGATATCCATTTCCTTTAATTGTCCAGGGCATACTCTCTCATTCTGTTCCTGCTACTGAGCTGTTGTCAGAAGCACATGCTTTTTATGGCTAAAGGCCCTCTAAAGAGCTCTCTGCATGCATACATGAAGGAGGGAAGGAGGGAGGGAGAAAGATAGAGAGGGGGATGGTGAGAGAGAGCGATTGAGAGAAAGGGCGAGCCGGAGATGGTGAGGGGTAAAGAGAGTGTTAGACAAAAGAGGGAGGGTGAGAGATTTACCTTTGCAAGGGCTCAGCTGTCTCATCAGGACAAAGCACCCTTAATGAAACTTCAGACAAAGTACTGTAGCAGTGTAATGCTTCTGCTCTTTGTCTCTGTTGCCTGAGAGCTAATTTATATTCTGATGCTATTTGTTCTTTCCCTAGAACAGCATGAACTCCAGGACAGCACAGGGCGCCCTTCACACAAAGAATGGATGTTTGAAATCTGTTTGTGCTTGCTTGCGTGTGCAAGCTTGTGTGTGTACGGATGTGTGTGTCTTTGAGAGAGAAAGTGTCCCACAGAGCACATGGGGATGATTTTGATGGTACAGACTGTGATGTTCCTGTACTGCGGTGTGTGTGTGTGTTGTACCCTACAGGCAGTACCTGGTGGTGGTGTTCAGAGACAAGCCTCTGGAGCTGTGGGACGTCAGGACCGGCACCCTGCTACGAGAGATGGCCAAGAACTTCCCCACTGTCACTGCACTGGTACTGAACACACACACACAGAAACACCATAGCATACATGCATATACACCTAGGCATTGTAAACTGAGGCAATACTCTGCAAGAGTCTTCGTGTTGATTATTCTGTGTCTATCCAGTGCGTTCGGAAAGTATTCAGACCCCTTTACTTTTTACACATTTTGTTACATTACAGCCTTTTCTAAAATAGATTTTTTTTTAAATTATCATCAATCTACACACAGTTCTACATAATGATGACAAAACTAAAAATAGGTTGGAACCACCCAAGACTCTTGCTAGAGCTGGCCGCCTGGACAAACTGAGCAATTGTGGTAGAAGGGAATTGGTCAATTAGGTGACCAAGAACCCGATGGTCAATCTGAAAGAACTCCAACGTTCTTCTCTAGAGATGGGAGAATCTTCCAGAAAGACAACCATCTCTGCAGTACTCCACCAATCAGGCATTTATAGTAGATTGGTCAGATTGATGCCACTCCTCAGTAAAAGGCACATGACAGCCCACTTGGATTTTGCCAAAAGGTACCTAAAGGACTCCATGACTGTGAGAAACAAGATTCTCTGGTGTAAAAATCCAAAATTGAACTCTTTGGCCTAAATGCCAAGCGACACATCTGGAGGAAACCTGGCACCATCCCTATGGTGAAGCATGGTGGTGGCTGCATCATGCTGTGGGGATGATTTTCAACTGTAGGGACTGGAACATTAGTCAGGATCAAGGGAAAGATGAACGGAGCAAAGTACGTAGAGATCATTGATGAAAACCTGCTCCAGAGTCCTCAGGACCTCAGACTGTGGCGAAGGTTCACCTTACAACAGGACAATGACCCTAAGCACACAGCTAAAACAATGCAGGAGTGGCTTTGGGACAAGTCTCTGAATGTCCTTGAATGGCCCAGCCAGAGCCCAGACTTGAACCTGATCGAACACCTCTGGAGAGACCAACGCTCCCCATCCAACCTGACAAAGCTTGAGAGGATCTGCAGAGAAGAGTGGGAGAAACTCCACAAATACAGGTGTGCCAAGCTTGTAGCGTCATACCCAAGAAGACTGAAGTCTGTAATCGCTGCCAAAGGTGCTTCAACAAAGTACTGAGTAAATACTAATGTAAATGTAATATCTGTTTTTTTATAATTTTTATACGTTTACAAAAAAATCTAGAACCAGTTCTTTGTCATTATGGGGTATTGTGTGTAGATTGAGGGAAACATTTAATTTCAGAAATGTTCGAATAAGGCTGTAATGTAGCAAAATGTGGAAAAGTCAAGGGGTGTGAATACTTTCTGAATGCACTGTACTCCTGTGTACACATATTTTTATATTTTCAATTTGGAAGATTAGTTGGGAAAGTTATCCTCTCTCAGCAAGGACGTCGTTACATTAGTCCCAAGAAAAACGGATAAATGGAGAGTGATGTGGGCTGGAAAGTCTGAGACACTGCAAATAGCAGCCACAGTAACGTTAATAATACATTCTCTCCCCAGCCCCTTACTGCCTGCTCATTTCCACATTGATTGCACCCTCCGGGCAAAATGGGGCAGTTGTTTTGGCCGCAATCCTGAATGATGAAACAGGGTATGGGAAAGAGTGGAGCTCTTTTGTGAATTTGTGGGTGTGGTTCCAAGGAAAACGTATGATGATTAAAAAAAATTATAATAATCTCAATGTTTGTCCACCAACAATCGTGTTCTTCAAGATGTCAGGCAGCTGAAGAAATCTCCATGAACTGTGTGTGTGTGTCTGTGTGTGTCATGCACTTTTTGCGTTTGTGTGTGCAGGAGTGGTCACCCTCCCACAACCTGAAGAGTCTGAAGAAGAAACAGTTGTTAGCACGGGAGGCCATGGCCAGATATACCACTCTGTCTGACACCGAGCAGAGCAGCGTGGAGTCCTCCGTTATCAGGTCAGAGAGCAGGGGGCATAGGGGGGTGGGTCGCACCTCAGCACTAAGACCTAGAGTTTTGCCAAATGGTCAGAAAAACTCCTGGCCCTACTCATCATAAATTAATTGAAAATTCTCAATGTGTCTTTCTTAATATTGTGCGTGTGTTTCTCGGGGTGAGACGTGGTGTAGGTACAGTGGAGAGAACAAGTATTTGATACACTGCCGATTTTGCAGGTTTTCCTACTTACAAAGCATGTAGAGGTCTGTCATTTTTATCATTTTATCATTTTATCACTTCAACTGTGAGAGACGGAATCTAAAACAAAAATCCAGTAAATCACATTGTATGATTTTTAAGTAATTAATTTGCATTTTATTGCATGACATAAGTATTTGATCACCTACCAACCAGTAAGAATTTCGGCTCTCATAGACCTGTTAGTTTTTCTTTAAGAAGCCCTCCTGTTCTCCACTCATTACCTGTATTAACTGCACCTGTTTGAACTCGTTACCTGTATAAAAGACACCTGTCCACACACTCAATCAAACAGACTCCAACCTCTCCACAATGGCCAAGACCAGAGAGCTGTGTAAGGACATCAGGGATAAAATTGTAGACCTGCACAAGGCTGGGATGGGCTACAGGACAGTAGGCAAGCAGCTTGGTGAGAAGGCAATGACTGTTGGCGCAATTATTAGAAAATGGTCAATCACCCTCGATCTGGGGCTCCATGCAAGATCTCAACTCGTGGGGCATCAATGATCATGAGGAAGGTGAGGGATCAGCCCAGAACTACACGGCAGGACCTGGTCAATGACCTGAAGAGAGCTGGGACCACAGTCTCAAAGAAAACCATTAGTAACACACTACGCCGTCATGGATTAAAATCCTGCAGCGCACGCAAGGTCCCCCTGCTCAAGCCAGCGCATGTCCAGGCCCGTCTGAAGTTTGCCAATGACCATCTGGATGATTCAGAGGAGGAATGGGAGAAGGTCATGTGGTCTGATGTGACAAAAATAGAGCTTTTTGGTCTAAACTCCACTCGCCGTGTTTGGAGGAAGAAGGATGAGTACAACCCCAAGAACACCATCCCAACCGTGAAGCATGGAGGTGGAAACATCATTTTTTGGGGATGCTTTTCTGCAAAGGGGACAGGACGACTGCACCGTATTGAGGGGAGGATGGATGGGGCCATGTATCGCAAGATCTTGGCCAACAACCTCCTTCCCTCAGTAAGAGCATTGAAGATGGGTCGTGGCTGGGTCTGCCAGCATGACAACCACCCGAAACACACAGCCAGGGCAACTAAGGAGTGGCTCCGTAAGAAGCATCTCAAGGTCCTGGAGTGGCCTATCCAGTCTCCAGACCTGAACCCAATAGAAAATCTTTGGAGGGAGCTGAAAGTCCGTATTGCCCAGCGACAGCCCCGAAACGTGATGGATCTGGAGAAGGTCTGTATGGAGGAGTGGGCCAAAATCCCTGCTGCAGTGTGTGCAAACCTGGTCAAGAACGACAGGAAACGTATGATCTCTGTAATTGCAAACAAAGGTTTCTGTACCAAATATTAAGTTCTGCTTTTTTGATGTATCAAATACTTATGTCATGCAATAAAATGCAAATTCATTACTTAAAAATCATACAATGTGATTTTCTGGATTTTTGTTTTAGATTCCGTCTCTCACAGTTGAAGTGTACCTATGATAAAAATTGCAGACCTCTACATGCTTTGTAAGTAGGAAACACTGCCGATTTTGCAGGTTATCAAATACTTCTCCCCACTGTTTCTTCACTACCATTCAAAGGTTTGGAGTCACTTAGAAATGTCCTTGTTTTTGAAAGAAAAGCAACAACAAAAAAGTCCATTTAAAATAACATCAAATTGATCAGAAATACAGTGTAGACACTTAATGTTATAAATGACTATTGTAGCTGTATTTTTAATGGAATATCTGCATAAGTATATAGAGGCCCATTATCAGCAACCATCACTCCTGTGTTCCAATGCCACGTTGTGTTAGCTAATCCAAGTATATCATTTTAAAAGGCAAATTGATAATTTGCAATTATGTTAGCACAACTAAAAACTGTTGTCCTGATTTAAAGAAGCAATAAAACTAGTTGTGTATCTGGAGCATCAGCATTTGTGGGCTCGATTGCAGGCTCAAAATGGCCAAAAAGAAAGACCTTTCTTCTGAAACTCGTCAGTCTGACCTTGTTCTCAGAAATGAAGGCTATTCCATTCGAGAATTTGCCAAGAAACTGAAGATCTCGTATGATGCTGTGTATTCCTCCCATCACAGAACAGTGCAAACTGGCTGTAACCAGAATAGAAAGTGGAGTGGGAAGCCCCGGTGCGCAACTGAGCAAGAGGACAAGTACATTAGTGTCTAGTTTGAGAAAGACGCCCCATAAGTCCTCAACTGTCAGGTCCATTAAATATTACCTGCAAAACACCAGTCTCATCATCAAAAGTGAAGAGGTGACTCCGGCATGCTGGCCTTCTAGGCAGAGTTCCTCTGTCCAGCGTCTGTGTTCTTTTGCCCATCTTAATCTTTTATTTTTATTGGCTAGTCTGAGAGATGGCTTTTTCTTTGCAACTCTGCCTAAAAGACCAGCGTCCCAGAGTCGCCTCTTCGCTGTTGACATTGAGACTGGTGTTCTTTGATCAATTAGCCTTTTAAAATGATAAACTTGGATTAGCCAGCACAACGTGCCATTGGAACACAAGAGTAATGGTTGCTGATGATAATGGGCCTCTGTGCGGCTATGTAGATATTCCATAAATAATCTGCCGTTTCCAGCTACAATAGTCATTTACAACATTAACAATGTCTACACTGTTTTTCTGATCAATTTGATGTTCTTTCAAAAACAAGGACATTTCTATGTGACCCCAAACTTTTGAACAGTAGTGTATCTAGTCATGAGTGGATGGTCAGATGGCCGGAATGTATTTATAATATATTGTACACTGCAAATTGACCACAACTAAGCCCAAAAATACATGTTATTTGAAAATAACAATTTCATGCCTTGATCACATTGAGACACAATCACGTCACTTTTTATTTATGGGAATACTTGGGAACAGATTTCCTAAATTAAACACATTTTTAGCTGAATTCCTTGTCTTTTTTTGACAAAAACTAAAATCTAAAACGGGACAAAAAATGATGTTGTCTGGTTTTGCCCTGCGTGTTTCTGACCCCTGATCTAGCCCTCGCTTTATCAGTGGTCCTCACTTTAAGAGTAAAATGTGTTTGTATGTGTCTGTAGTCTTCTGCAGGATGCAGAAAGTAAATCGGAGGGAGGAGGCCAGGCCATCTCAGCGAGGGAACACTTTGTGTTCACAGACACAGACGGACAGGTGTACCACATCACTGTCGAGGGGAATACCGTCAAAGACGGTGCCCGCATTCCCCCAGACGTGAGTCTTAACTCAATCTCCTCTCCCATCTTCTCCTTCATGGATGCTGATCTAATGCTACTGTAATTGTACATGCTAAGTCTACACTCTACATTCTCCACTTTACTCTCCAGTAGAGGTCGACTGATTAATCGCAATGGCCGATTTAATTAGGGCCGATTTCAAGTTTTCATAACAATCGGTAATTTTGAATGCCGATTTTGCCTTTAAAAAAAAAAATTTACACCTTTATTTAATATTTATTTAACTAGGTAAGTCAGTTAAGAACACAATCTTATTTTCAATGACGGTGGGTTAACTGCCTTGTTCAGGGGCAGAACGACAGATTTTTACCATGTCAGCTCAGGGATTCAATCTTGCAACCTTACGGTTAACTAGTCCAACGCTCTAACCACCTGCCTCACGAGGCGAATGCAGTAAGAAGCCAAGGTAAAGTTGCTAGCTAGCATTAAACTTAATCAGAATCACTAGTTATAACTACACATGGTTGATGATATTACTAGTTTATCTCGCATGTCCTGCTTGCATATAATCAATGCAGTGCGCATTCGCGAAAAAGGACTGTCGTTGCTCCAACGTGTACCTAACCATAAACATCAATGCCTTTCTTAAAATCAACACACAGAAGTATATATTTTTAAACCTGCATATTTAGCTAAAAGAAATCCAGGTTAGCAGGCAATATTAACCAGGTGAAATTGTGTCACTTCTCTTGCATTCATTGCACGCAGAGTCAGTGTATATGCAACAGTTTGGGCCGCCTGGCTCATTGTGAACTAATTTGCCAGAACTTTACGTAATTTTACGTAATTATGACATAACATTGAAGGTTGTGCAATGTAACAGGAATATTTAGACTGATGGATGCCACCCATTAGATAAAATACAGAACGGTTCCGTATTTCACTGAAAGAATAAATGTTTTGTTTTCGAGATGATAGTTTCCGGATTCGACCATATTAATGACCTAAGGCTCGTATTTCTGTGTGTTATTAAATTATAATTAAGTCTATGATTTGATAGAGCAGTCTGACTGAGTGGACACTAGCAGGCTCATAAGCATTCATTCAAACAGCACTTTCGTGCGTTTTGCCAGCAGCTCTTCTGTTTATGACTTCAAGCCTATCAACTCCCGAGATTAGGCTGGTGTAACGATGTGATGTGAAATGGCTAGCTAGTTAGCGGGGTGTGGGCTAATAGCGTTTCAAACGTCACTCGCTCTGAGACCTGGAGTGGTTGTTCCCCTTGCTCTGCATGGGTAATGCTGCTTCTAGGGTGGCTGTTGTCGTTGTGTTCCTGGTTCAAGCCCAGGTCGGAGCGAAGAGATGGACGGAAGCTATACTGTTACACTGGCAACACTAAAGTGCCTGTAAGAATATCCAATAGTCAAAGTTATATGAAATACAAATGGTATAGAGAGAAATAGTCCTATAATAACTACAACCTAAAACTTCTTACCTGGGAATATTGAAGACTCATGTTAAAAGGAACCACCAGCTTTCATATGTTCTGAGCAAGGAACTGAAACGTTAGCGTTCTTACATAGCACATATTGCACTTTTACTTTCTTCTCCAACACTTTGTTTTTGCATTATTTAAACCAAATTGAACATGTTTCATTATTTATTTGCGGCTAAATTGATTTTATTGATGTATTATATTAAGTTAAAATAAGTGTTCATTCAGTATTGTTGTAATTGTCATTATTACAAATACATTTTATAAATCGGCCGATTAATCGGTATTGGCTTTGTTTGTCCTCCAATAAACGGTATCGGCGTTGAAAAATCATAATCGGTCGACCTCTATTCTCCAGACGTACTGTATACTCTAGTTCTCTACCTCCTCACTTCTGCTTCTCTTCTTCCTCTCCCTGCCCTTTTCTTTTAGACCCAACTTCCTTTCCATACATATTCTCTACCTCATTCTTCACCTCTTCTCCACGCCCTTCTTTCTCTCTCCTCCCCCACTGATCTCCACTCTCCGTACATACTTTATCTCCCTCACCTCTTCCTTGTCTCTTTTTCAGTCCATTTCATTGATTTCCTCCGCTCAAATTTAATATCTCTGCTTAGCAAGCCTTTAACAGCCCTCTATTTTTTCAGAGAGCAGGCTGTCAGAGCTGTGGATGGTTTTGGTTTGTGCTGTTCTAAATGGTTTATTTTGTTTTCCAATTCAGTGCACTTGGATTTTTTGGGGGGCAAATTATATAATGCGACCTCTTACTAAGGCTTTTGCACACTCCCAGAGCGTAAGTGGGGATAGAACTGCAGCTCAAGATAGAACTTCAGCTCTTTTCTAACAAAGTCCACAAATGTTGTTTCATTAAGGAGGGACGCGTTTAAGTCTCCACCTTCGTGAGATAGACTTTTGTCCTAAATCTCACGTCGCCATCAATGGTGAATGGTCCAACAAAGTTATTGGAAGTGTCTCACAATCCATTATCCTATAGGCTTCAGACTTAGTGGTAAAGAAGTAGTCAATGTGTAAATAGAGTAAGTAGCGGCTTGAATAAAATGTGAAGTCTCTCACTTGGATAAAGGTATCTCCATACTTCAACCAATCCCACTTCTAGACCGTGGATAATCAGTGACTCCCTCATCCTAGAGGGTGGAGTTGATGGTGACATCTCCCCCCCATTAGGAGTAAGTCAGAGCTATTCTCCAAGAAAAGGTTATCTTTTTGATAAACCCTTGATCAATCATCCTCGTTGGGATCATACACTTTTAGCAATGATACATTCACCCCATCTATAGTTCCATCCACTAATATGAACCTAAACTCTGTATCCCTATGAAAGGAGCTGGCATTGAAGTTAACTGACCTGTGCACTAGAATTGCTACCCCCCTTTTCCATTCTGATATATGAGATTAATGGAATATTGTATTAGCTCATGTTCTATTCAGTTTCTTATGCTCGTTATCCGATAAATGTGTTTCTTGCAGAAATGCAATCTGACATCCAAGTTGTTTCAACTGATAGAGTACTTTTTCTTAATTACCCTATGAATGCCTTGCTTATTACCTTAATTGGTCCCTAATGTTTTATAAGCCGATGAGATGACATTTGAAACCATTCCAGTAAGAAAGGGAAGTTTGGTGGTAGTTTCTCTGAGTAAGTGTTCAACCCACTGCACACTATAAATGTTATGCGACCCCGTAGAGTCTCAAGCTGCACCTCATAAACTTCTTGAGTGCCTCACACCTGTCCTAGAGCCGTCTGTCCCTCCGTAGCAGGTATGAGAAGAGGCGGTCAGTGCGAATGCACCCATCCTCCACTGTTCTAACTTGATTCTCTGCCTCAGTCACCCTTTCACCGATTCCCTTAACAGATTGTTCCAGCTTAGCTATGGGAGCTTGTCATCTTACTCAGGCTTTTGTTCATCTCCTGTCGGAATTTTCTGCATTGTGTTAGAATTGTGCTCACTTTGCTTGCCTGTGACATGTGGGTGCGCATCACCATCGTCGACACTATGTGGCGAGGGACTGCGGCTCCTCATGTCGTTTTGTTTTCCCTTCGGGACTGACTTCGTCAAATTGCTGGTGTTTCTTTTATGCCTACTCACACTGAATCTATTCCAGGTGTTTAACACAAACTTGGGGTAAAAAAAAAAAAGGTGACTGGAGGTAGATTTAGTTTAGGATGGATGGTGCTGTGCCTAGCAAGCAGCCATTAGATAGATGACAGAAAATGCAGCTCTCTCTCGATCTCTTACTGGGGGCAGAATGAGCACAGCCTGTTATAGTTTTGGGGGATATTAATCAAGAGGGATTAGGCCTATTTCTGTTCTGCATGTGGTGTTCAGAGTTTATGCTCTTACAGAATTCTGCATGCAGGGTTTTAATTGGGTGTTTGTCCCATTTGGCAAATTCTTGTTTTGAAAGCGGACCCTACACTTCGCTGCCATATATAGTGCAATTTGTTAAATTTTTTATTTGAATATTTTTAGCCAGATCCTAATTGGTGCGTCTAATTTGATAGATATTTTAATGGCATAGAAAGCCCTCCTTGTTTTGTGTTTCAAATTGTTTTGTCACAAATATGTACAGTGCCTTCCGAAAGTATTCATACCCCTCGACTTATTCCACATTTTGTTGTTACAGCCTGAATAAAACATGTATTAAATAGATTTTATAGATCCCTTAGTGACAGTGAAAACATGTTTTTTTGAGATTATAGCACATTTCTTGGGAAAATGAAATACATAAATGTCTGATTTACATAAGTATTCATACCCCTGAGTCAATACATATTAGAATCACCTTTGGCAGCGTTTTACAGCTGTGAGTCTTTCTGGGTAAGTCTATGAGCTTTGCACACCTGGATTGTGCAATATTTCTTCAAGCTCTGTCAAGTTGGTTGTTGATCATTGCTAGACAAGTCTTGCCATAGATTTTCAAGCTGATTTAAGTCAAAAATTTAACTAGGTCACTCATGAACATTTAATGTCATCTTGGTAAGCAACTCCAGTGTATATTTGGCCTTGTTTTTAGGTTAATGTCCTGCTGAAAGGTGCATTTGTCTCCCAGTGTCTGTTGGAAAGCAGAATGAACCAAGTTTTCCTCTAAGATTTTGCCTGTGCTTAGCTCTATTCCGTTTCTTTTTATGCTAAAAAAAACGATCTAGTCCTTGCCCATGACAAGCATACCCGTACCATGATGCAGCCACCACCATGCTTGAAAATATGAAGAGTGGTACTCAGTGATGTGTTGGATTAGCACCAAGCATAACGCTATATTCAGGACATAAAGTATTTTTGTTGTTGCAGTTTTACTTTAGTGCCTTATTGCAAACAGGATGCATGTTTTGGAATATTTTTATTCCGTACAGGCTTCCTAATTTTCACTCTGTCATTTAGGTTAGTCTTTTGGAATAATTACAATGTTGTTGCTCTGTCTTCAGTTCTCATATTACAGCCATTCAACTCTGTTTTTAAAGTCACAATTGGCCTCATGGTGAAATCCCCGGGCGGTTTCCTTCCTCTCCGGCAACTGAGTTAGGAAGGACACCTGAATCTTTGTGGTGACTGGTTGTATTGACACAATATCCAAAGTGTAATTAACCCCCTAGAGTCGATTTGATTCACCGTCCTGTCAATTTAAGCAAGAGATCTGCCGATGTCGCAATTCCACATCTGTGGTGAAAGGCGGCAGAGCTGGAGCAGTGTTTGTCGCACCATGAGACATGCCAAAAATCGTTCTTCTCATGAAAACGTCTCTAGCACCCGAAACTGTTGGACCACTCTGTGACCACTCTATGGGAAGTGGAGACTCATGAACACAATGCTGTTCTCGGTTTTGCTCATCAGTGTCATGGGACTCATCTGAAGGTAACCAGTACCAGTTAAAAACAATGGAAGTACCCAAAAAAAGGGGTTAAATATGTGTAAAAAAATATATAATACACTGCTCAAAAAAATAAAGGGAACACATCCTAGATCTGAATGAATGAAATATTCTTAAATACTTTTTTCTTTACATAGTTGAATGTGCTGACAACAAAATCACACAAAAATAATCAATGAAAATAAAATGTATCAACCCATGAAGGTCTGGATTTGGAGTCACACTCCAGGCTGATCCAACTTTGATGTAATGTCCTTAAAACAAGTCTAAATGAGGCTCAGTAGTGTGTGTGGCCTCCACGTGCCTGTATGACCTCCCTACAAAGCGTGGGCATGCTCCTGATGAGGTGGCGGATGGTCTCCTGAGGGATCTCCTCCCAGACCTGGACTAAAGCATCCGCCAACTCCTGGACAGTCTGTGGTGCAACGTGGCGTTGGTGGATGGAGCGAGACATGATGTCCCAGATGTGCTCAATTGGATTCAGGTCTGGGGAACGGGCGGGCCAGTCCATAGCATCAATGCCTTCCTCTTGCAGGAACTGCTGACACACTCCAGTCACACATTGTCTTGCATTAGGAGGAACCCAGGGCCAACCGCACCAGCATATGGTCTCACAAGGGGTCTGAGGATCTCATCTCGGTACCTGATGGCAGTCAGGCTACCTCTGGCGAGCACATGGAGGGCTGTGCGGCCCCCCAAAGAATTGCCATCCCACACCATGATTGACCCACCGCCAAACCGGTGATACTGGAGGATGTTGCAGGCAGCAGAACGTTCTCCACGGCGTCTCCAGACTCTGTCACGTCTGTCACATGTGCTCAGTGTGAACCTGCTTTCATCTGTGAACAGCACAGGGCGCCAGTGGTGAATTTGCCAATCTAGGTGTTTTCTGGCAAATGCCAAACATCCTGCACGGTGTTGGACTGTAAGCACAACCCCCACCTGTGGACGTCGGGCCCTCATACCACCCTCATGGAGTCTGTTTCTGACCGTTTGAGCAGACACATGCACATTTGTGGCCTGCTGGAGGTCATTCTTCAGGACTCTGGCAGTGCTCCTCCTTGCACAAAGGCGGAGGTAGCGGTCCTGCTGCTGGGTTGTTGCCCTCCTACGGCCTCCTCCATGTCTCCTGATGTACTGGCCTGTCTCCTGGTAGCGCCTCCGTGCTCTGGACACTACTCTGACAGACACAGCAAACCTTCTTGCCACAGCTCGCATTAATGTGCCATCCTGGATGAGCTGCACTACCTGAGCCACTTGTGTGGGTTGTAGACTCCGTCTCATGCTACCACTAGAATGAAAGCACCGCCAGCATTCAAAAGTGACCAAAACATCAGCCAATAAGCATGGGAACTGAGAAGTGGTCTGTGGTCACCACCTGCAGAACCACTCCTTTATTGGGGGTGTCTTGCTAATTGCCTATAATTTCCCCCTGTTGTCTATTCCATTTGCACAACAGCATGTGAAATTTATTGTCAATCAGTGTTGCTTCCTAATTGGACAGTTTGATTTCACAGAAGTGTGATTGACTTGGAGTTACATTGTGTTGTTTAAGTGTTCCCTTTATTTTTTTGAGCATTGTATATTATTATTTTTTTTACACTTATTTAACCCCTTTTTTGGGTACTTCCAGTCTGGTTCATCCTTGGGAGCAATTTCCAAATGCCTGAAGGTACCAAGTTCATCTGTACAAACAATAGTATGCAATTATAAACACCATGGGACCATGCAGCCATCATCCCGCCCAGGAAGGAGATGCGTTCTGTCTCCTAGAGATGAACATACTTTGGTGCGAAAAGTGCAAATCAATCCCAGAACAACAGCAAAGGACCTTGTGAAGATGCTGGAGGAAACGCGTACAAAAGTATCTATATCCACAATAAAATGAGTCCTATATCGACATAACCTAAAAGGTTGCCTCAGCAAGGAAGAAGTCACTGCTCCAAAACCTCCATAAAAAAGCCAGACTACGGTTTTCAACGGCACATGGGACAAAGATCATAGAGAAGTGTCCTCTGTTCTGATGAAACAAAAAAAAGAACTCGTTGGCCATAATGACCATCGTTATGTTTGGAAGAAAAAGGGGGAAGCTTGCAAGCTGAAGAACACCATCCCAACCTTGAAGCACGGGAGTGGCAGCATTATGTTGTGGAGGTGCTTTGCTGCAGGAGGGACTTTTTTTTGAAGCAACATCTCAAGACATCAGTCAGTTAAAGCTTGGTTGCAAATGGACAATGACCCCAAGCATACTTCCAAAGTTGTGGCAAAATGCTTAAGGACAGCAAAGTCAAGATATTGGAGTGGCCATCACAAAGCCCTGACCTCAATCCTATAGAAAATTTGTCGGCAGAACTGAAAAAAATGTGTGCTAGCAAGGAGGCCTACATCCCTGACTCAGTTACACCAAGTCTGTCAGGAGGAATGGGCCAAAATTCACCCAACTTATTGTGGGAAGCTTGTGGAAGGCTACCTGAAACGTTTGACCCAAGTTAAACAATTTAAAGGCAATGCTACCAAATATTAATTGAGTGTATGTAAACTTCTGACCCACTGGGAATGTGATGAAAGAAATTAAAGCATTCTCTCTACTATTATTCTGATGTTTCACATTCTTAAAATAAAGTGGTCATCCTAACTGACCTAAAACAGGGAGTTTTTACTTGGATTAAATGTCAGGAATTGTGAAAAACGGAGTTTAAATGTATTTGGCGAAGGTGAATGTAAACTTCCGACTTCAACTGTATACATACATACATGCATGCATACAGTGGGGCAAAAAAGTATTTAGTCAGCCACCAATTGTGCAAGTTCTCCTACTTAAAAAGATGAGAGAGGTAATTTTCATCATAGGTACACTTCAACTATGACAGACAAAATGAGAAAAACAAATCCAGAAAATCACATTGTAGGATTTTTTATGAATTTATTTGCAAATTATGGTGGAAAATAAGTATTTGGTCAATAACAAAAGTTTATCTCAATACTTTGTTATATACCCTTTGTTGGCAATGACAAAGGTCAAATGTTTTCTGGAAGTCTTCACAAGGTTTTCACACACTGTTGCTGGTATTTTGGCCCATTCCTCCATGCAGATCTCCTCTAGAGCAGTGATGTTTTGGGGCTGTTGCTGGGCAACACGGACTTTCAACTCCCTCCAAAGATTTTCTATGGGGTTGAGATCTGGAGACTGGCTAGGCCACTCCAGGACCTTGAAATGCTTCTTACGAAGCCACTCCTTCCTTGCCCGGGCGGTGTGTTTGGGATCATTTTCATGCTGAAAGACCCAGCCACGTTTCATCTTCAATGCCCTTGCTGATGGAAGGAGGTTTTCACTCAAAATCTCACGATACATGGTCCCATTCATTCTTTCCTTTACACGGATCAGTCGTCCTGGTCCCTTTGCAGAAAAACAGCCCCAAAGCATGATGTTTCCACCCCCATGCTTCACAGTAGGTATGGTGTTCTTCAGTAGGTATGGTGTTCTTTGGAACGCAGCGTTTTTTTGTCCTCGAAACAAAACAAAGTTCTATTTTGGTTGGATCTGACCATATAACATTCTCCCAATCTTCTTCTGGATCATCCAAATGCTCTCTAGCAAACTTCAGACGAGCCTGGACATGTACTGGCTTAAGCAGGGGGACACGTCTGGCACTGCAGGATTTGAGTCCCTGGCGGCGTAGTGTGTTACTGATGGTAGGCTTTGTTACTTTGGTCCCATCTCTTTAAGTGGGAGAACTTGCACAATTGGTGGCTGACTTTTTTGCCCCACTGTATATCATTTTAAAGCTATGCTCGTTGTTAATCCCACCATAGTGTCCAATTTCAAATAGGCTTTTCAGCGAAAGCACTACAAGCGATTGTTAGGTCTCCACTAAACCACAATAAGCACAGCCATTTTCCAGCAAAATATATCATTCACAAAAACCAGAAATAAAGATAATTCAAGGTTAGTGATTCATTTTATCTTCATCAGATGACACTCATAGGACTTCATGTTAGACAATACATGCATATTTTGTTTGATAAAGTTCATATTTATATAAAAAAAAACTGAGTTTACATTGGCGCGTTAGATTCACTAGTTCCAAAAACATCAATTGATTTTGCATAGCCACATCATTCAACATAAATACTCATCATAAATGTAGATTATAATACAGTTATACACATGGAATTATAGATATACCTCTCCTTAATGCAACCACTGTGTCAGATTTCAAAAAAACTTTAAGGAAAAAGAAACGCATGCAATAATCTGAGACGGCGCTCAAAAGTAAAAACACCACAGCCTCAAAGATGGCGTCAACATAAACAAGAAATTACATGATAAATATTCCCTTACCTTTGATGATCTACATCAGAAAGCACTCCAGGAATCCCAGGTCCACAATAAATGTTGGTTTTGTTCGGAAATGTCCGTTATTTATGTCCAAATACCTTCTTTTGTTAGCGCGTTTGGTATACATATCCAAACGCTAATTCTGGTCAGCGTTATATCGGACAAAAAGTGAAATTATCGGTCGAAGAAACAAGCTAAGTACAGAATCAATCATTAGGATTTTTTTAAACATATAGCTTAAATGAAGTTCCAACCTGAGTATTCCTTCTTGTCTACGTGAGCAATGGAACGCAAGTGACGACCATGAGGAAAAAGTGCAACAACAAAATGGCTTCTTGATGGACACCTGATATATTCTGCTCTCATTCACTCCCACAACAACATAGAAGCCTCATTATAATTTCTATTGATGGTTGACATCTAGATACAAGTGTTATACACAGAATTAAAGATAGAATTCTCCTTAATGCAACCGCTGTGTCAGATTTCCCAAAAACTTTATGGAAAAAGCATAATCTGAGAACGGTGCTCAGAGCCCAAAACAGCCAGAGGAATATTCGCAATTTTGGAATCAACAAAGTTAGTAACAACACCATAAATATTCACTTACCTTTGATCTTCATCAGAAGGCACTCCCAGGAATCCCAGTTCGACAATAAATGACTGATTTGTTCCATAAGGTTCCATCATTTATGTCCAAATTGCCACTTGTTACCGTGTTCAGCCCAGTAATCCATCTTCATGAGGCGCAAACATTTCGTCCAGACAAAAACTCTAAAAGTTCCGTTACAGTCCTTTAGAAACATGTCAAACGATGTATGGAATCAATCGTTTGGATGTTTTTAACATAAAACATCAATAATGTTCCAACCGGAGAATTACTTGGTCTTCAGAAAAGCATTGGAACGAGAGGTAACCATGTCGGGAGCGCACGTCATGAAACCGAGGCTCTCTGCTCTCTACTCAGAGGCCTCATGAGCCCCTTCTTTATAGTAGAATCCTCAAACCAGTTTCTAAAGACAGTTGACATCTAGTGGAAGCCCTAGGAAGTGCAACCTCATCCATATCTCAATGTGTTTTCTATCCAATACTAATAATAATATGCATATATTAGCATCTGGGACAGAGTAGGAGGCAGTTCACTCTGGGCACGCTATTCATCCAAAAGTGAAAATGCTGTTGCCTGTAATCCATGGCTTCTTGTTGGGGTATGTACGTACGGTCACTGTGATGGCGATGTCATCGATGCACTTATTGATGAAGCCAATGACTGATGTGGTTTACTCCTCATCGGCATCGGAGGAGTCCCGGAAGATATTCCAGTCTGTGCTAGGAAAACGGTCCTGTAGCTTAGCATCTGCTTCATCTGACTGCTTTTTTATTGATCTAGTCACTGGTGCTTCCTGATTTAAATTGTTGCTTGTAAGCAGGAATCAGGAGGATAGATTTATGGTCAGATTTGCCAAACGGAGGGCGAGAGAGAGCTTTGTATGCGTCTTTGTGTGGAGTAAAAGTGGTCCCGTTTTTTTCCCTCTGGCTGCACATTTAACTTGCTAATAGAAATTTGGAGAAACAGATATAAGTATCCCTGTATTAAAGTCTCCGGCTACTAGGAGTGCCGCCTCTTGGTGAGCGTTTTCTTGTTTGCTTATGACGGAATACAGCTCATTCAATGCTGTCTCTGTGCCATCCTCAGTCTGTGGTGGTATGTAAACAGCTATGAAAAATACAGTTAAAAACTCTCTAGGTAGATAGTGTGGTCTACTGCTTATCATGAGATACTCTACCTCCTTAGAGTGCACCAGCTGTTATTTACAAAATACATAGTCCACCACCCCTTGTCTTACCAGACGCCGCTGGTCTATCTTGCCAGTACAGCGTATAACCAGCCAGCTGTATGTTTATAGTGTCGTCGTTCAGCCACGACTCCGTGAAGCATAAGATATTACAGTTTTGAATGTCCGGTTGATAGTTTAAACTTCCGCGTAGGTCATCGATTTTATTCTCCAAAGATTGCACGTTTGCTAGTAGAATGGAAGGAAGTGAGGGTTTGTTCGATTGCCTACGAATTCTCAGAAGGGAGCCTGCCCTCTGAACACTTTTTCTCCGCCTCCCCTTCACGCAAATCACGGGGATCTGGGCCTGTTCACGAGAAAGCAGTATATCATTTGCGTCGGCTCGCCAGTCGTTAAAGGGAAAAAAAGGATTCTGCCAGTCATTAGTGAGTAATCGCAGTCCTGATGTCCAGAAGTTATTTTCCATCATAAGAGAAGGTAGAGGCAACATTATGTACAAAATCAGTTTAGAAATAAGTTACAAACAACGCAAATAAACTAACAAAAAACACAATCGGTTGGGGACACACAAAACGTCAGCCTTCTTCAGCGCCATTGTCACTGATGTAAGACAGATGTATTCATTGCAGTTTCTATCTATTAATTGTCCAAATGCATGGCCACTTTCCCACGCTATATTGGTATAGAAATGTCCCAAATGCCTTACTATACTTCATTCACAAACATTCTATGAATTTATGAAAACGTGAAATCTGAATTTATGAAAACGTAAAAATGACCATATCTAAGATGTCTCTCTTAATATTTTAATACGATTTAATGTTGCTAAAACGATGTCAGTTCCTCTTTAAGTTGACCAGAGGATTATTATGGAGTGATTGTAGGAATTTCTGAGTGAGAGTTATTTGGTTAAAGTTGCTTGGGTTGTTTGCGCTGTCCGCTCTGCTCTCCTCACCTCATAGCACCATCACCCTCTCTTCCTATGTATGTTGCAGGGCAGTATGGGTAGCATTGCGTGCATCGCCTGGAAGGGAGACACTCTGGTTCTCGGTGATGTGGACGGGAACCTCAACTTCTGGGACCTCAAGGCCCGTCTCTCCAGGTAACAAGTCACGTGTGTGCTCATGTGTGTTCATTCATCCGTGCATGCGTGAGTGTGTGTAGTACCTCAATGTTTGTTCCAGGGGGATCCCTACTCACCGTGGTTGGGTGAAGAAGATCCGTTTCGCACCTGGGAAAGGGAACCAGAAGCTACTGGTCATGTACACAGATGGGGCAGAAGTCTGGGACACCAAAGAGGTGAGAGTTATTTTTCTCTATTGGTCCTTCCTCTCGTAATAGCATCTAGAGACATTCCGTGTAAATGTTATCAAGGTTCAAAACTTCAAGAATAACCTATGGGCCAAATTCACACAGATTGTCCCACTAGCTAAAAGTTCGACTTTGTGTGAATTCAAAATAGGGTGCCACGCTAAATGATCGACTGAAGATCTGCACTTTGATTGACCCTCCTTCATCAAAGGTCCTCCCCAGAATGATTTTCCTAAGGCATCGTATGCATTTCTGTAATTTACTGTACCAGGCGCTTTTAGTCAGTGCATTTCACTAAGGTGATAAACCACATGTAGGCATTACAAGTAAAACACTTTCCTCAATAAAGCAGCTATCAGCAAAATCAGTGTTACAAAAAAGAAAAGTGTTAGTACAACAAAGCCATGTGTTAGTTTTATTTATATACACTACCGTTCAGAAGTTTGGGGTGACTTAGAAATGTCCTTGTTTTGGAAAGAAAAGCAAATGTTTTTGTCCATTTAAAATAACATCAAATTGATCAGAAATGCAGTGTCGGCATTGTTAAAAAATAAAAGATTTAAGATGGGCAAAAGAACACAAACACTGGACAGAGGAACTCTGTTTACCTGAATTGTGAGTTCCCAGTGCTGCATGTAAAGGAGAGATGGATCTCCTATGGGGGATTGCATGTGCACCAACAGAGAGAGAAGCTGGAGAAGCTTTCGCGCCCAGCGGCAGGCAACAGATGGCGTGGGCGGGAGTGAGAGAAAGGATGAAGAAGAGGGAAAAATATAGGAGAGATCTCAAACGCACCAGTGCTCTCTTGACTGCTGTCTCAGACTCCTACTCGCACGCACGCACGCTCATACACTCAAACACAGACATCTGTATGTACAATTTCAAGTTTCATTTTGACAGTTTGACACGTTGGTTTGAGAACTATGTAAATGTTTTATTTCCTATCATCTGTCAATCTAATCCTAAATATTATCCAATTAACATCCAACCTCAAATCATTTCATCATTTCTAAACCAATCATATAACAATGCACCTTCCCCTGACCAATCAGAGCTTCTGTTGTGTATCCATGCTCCTCCCCCTGATCTCTGATCCCTGTAGGTGAACATGGTAAGCAGCCTGCGGATTGGTCGGAACGTGAACTATCGTATCCTGGACATCGACTGGTGCACCTCTGACAAGGTGGTGTTAGCCTCTGAGGACGGCTGCATCCGTGTGCTGGAGATGGCTATGAAGTCTGCCAGCTACAGGATGGATGAACAAGACCTGACCGGTGAGAGATGGGAGAGAGAGGGAAGCGAAGAGAAAGGGCATATAGGCTTAGTGGAAGTAGAGCTGCGCCCGGATTCTCCACCCTTCTCCCCATGTCCAGTCATGAATTTCTGATCATTGGATCGGTGAAATAATTGGCTAAAGGGACTTTTCAGCATTGTTAAATCCATAGTGTGCAGATCCATAGTAGAATCAGGATGCAGCCTGCCACAGTCTCTGAGAACAGTGGAGTAATTAATTAGTTACCGTATTTCATTGTTTATTGTCAAATTGTAGTTCAAACTACTGATATAAATAGTTGAGCGATGAACACTGAACATTTACAGTATTAAGGGTAGTTATCTGACACTAGCAATTGTCCCAACTTCCTAATGTTCTTTTGACCTGTAAACTTTGACCTCTAACCCCCTCAGATCCTGTGTGGTGTCCATACCTGCTGCTCCCCCGTGCTGCCCTCACCCTGAAGGCCTTCCTCCTGCTGCAGCCCTGGTCTGGCACATTCACCATGGACATCACACAAGTGTACGTATCAGCTCTAAATGGGTCCCACATTAACCCTCTTGAGTCTATTTAGCGTAATAACAAAATCCCCATATAAATCTGTCTGTTTGAGCATCCGACGATAAAGGCCTTCCACATCTGCGGTACAAGGTAGCAGAGCTACAGCGGTGTTTGTCAGACCCTGACACAACCTGAAAGTCGATCATCTCACAGATGTCTGTAGCGTCCGAACGGTCTTGCCTACTTACTATTATGACCCCTCTATGGGAAGGTCTCTCATGAACACGTACACTACCTTTCAAAAGTTTGGGGTCACTTAGAATAGCAAAAAAATGTGTCCATTAAAATAACATCAAATTGATCAGAAATACAGTGTAGACATTGTTAATGTTGTCAATGACTTTTGTAGCTGGAAACTGCAGATTGTTTTATTGAAAATCTACATAAGTGTACGGAGGCCCATTATCAGCAACCATCACTCCTGTGTTCCAATGGCAACTTGTGTTAACTAATCCAAGTTTATCATTTTAAATGGCTAATTGATCATTAGAAACCCCTTTTGCAATTACTTTAGCACAGCGGAAAACTGTTGTTCTGATTAAAGAAGCAATAAAACTAGCCGCCTTTAGACTAGTTGAGTATCTGGAGCATCATCATTTGTGGGTTCGATTACAGGCTCAAAATGGCCAGAAACAAAGAACTTTATTCTGAAACTTGTCAGTCTATTCTTGTTCTGAGAAATTAAGGTTATTCCACGCGAGAAATTCCCAAGAAACTGAAGATCTCGTACAATGCTGTGTACTACTCCCAAGTACATTGGAGTGCTTAGTTTGAGAAACAGACACCTCAAGTCCTCAACTGGCAGCTTCATTAAATAGTACCCGCAAAACACCACTCTCAACATCAATAGTGAAGAGGCAACTCCAGGATTCTGGCCTTTTAGGCAGAGTTGCAATGATAAAGCCATATCTGACTGGCCAATAAAAATAAAAGACTGAGATAGGCAAAAGAACACAGACACTGGACAGAAGAACTCTGCCTAGAAGGCCAGCATCCCGGAGTATCCCGAAGTACTCTCTCTTACGTCTTCCCCCCCCCCCAGCTCCGACCGAGAGGGAGGGGTGGTCCAGCATTCCTCCTCGAGAAGGCATCGGCATGTCCATGGGCTGCACCTGATCTGTGGATCACAGAGAAAGCACAGGGCTGTAATGATAGGAACCAGCGGGTGACAAGGCGTTACTGTCCTTATTCCGTGACATCCAAACCAGTGCTGCATGGTCCGTTATGAGGGTGAAGTGCCGTCCCAATTAGTCCGTTTTTCCCCACAGTGTAATTTCTTCCCTCGTCAACAGCTACCCGCTAATGTACACGACTGGGTTTTTCCCTAAAATGGGCTTGATTAGTCAGAAGTACTCCTCAGTTTCATCAGCTGTCTGTGGCTGGTCTCATACAATCCTGCAGGTAAAGAAGACAGGTGTGGTGGTCCTGGGCTGGTGTGGTTACTGTTGTGAGGCCAGTTGGACATGCTGCCAAATTCTCTAAAACGACATTGGAATCGGCTTATGGAAGAGAAATTAACAATTAAATTAACTGGCAACAGCTCTTGTAGACATTCCTGCAAACATATATGTCAATTGCACACTCCCTCAAAACTTGAAACATCTGTGGCATTGTGTTTTGTCACAAAACTGCACATTTTAGAGTGGCCTTTTATTGTCTCCAGCACAAGGTGCACCTGTGGAATAATCTTGCTGTTTAATCAGCTTCTTGATATGCCACACCTGTCAGGTGGATGGATTATCTTGGCAAAGGAGAAATGCTCACTAACAGGGATGTAAACAAATTTGTGCAAAACATTTGAGAGAAATAACCCTTTTGTGCATATGGAACATTTCTGGGATATTTTATTTCAGCTCATGAAACAAGGTACTAACACTTTACATGTTGCGTTTATTACTGATCAGTATAGATTGAACAACAATAACTAGAAACGATTTCTGATTCATACACAATGTTTGGAGAAGGGGAGACTTTTGCCCTGAGACGAGTGGGAGGGAGGGAGAGAAAGAGATAAAGAAACGCCCATCCTCGTTTGTCTGTCTGTGTGGGGAAAGCAGTTTGTTCTAATCCAATTGGTACAGCAAGCTCAACCAATATACACACCCATTTCTTTACAGGCAAAATAACTAACCAATAGTTGTTTAGAGCACACGGTCACTGTTTGAGTGAAAGAGAGATGTGAGCTGGCAGCTGAATTTTTTTTTCTTCCCGATCACTGATAATGACAAAAAAAATACTTATCATAATCATATTTGAAAAATTCTCCATATCCATCAATACTTGTTTTGCTTGGTCGCAAATGGGTCTTCCAAATGGACTATGACCCCAAGCAAACTTCCAAAGTTGTGGAAAAATGGCTTAAGAACAGCAAAGTCAAGGTATCGGAGTGGCCATCACAAAGCCCTGATCTCAAACCTATTGAAAATTTGTGGGCAGAACTGAAAAAGCGTGTGCGAGCAAGGAGGCCTGCAAACCTGACTCAGTTACACCAGCTTTGTCAGGAGGAATGGGCCAAAATTCACCCAAATTATTGTGGGAAGCTTGTGGAAGGCTACCCAAGACGTTTGACCAAAGTAAAACAATTTAAAGGCAATGCTACCAATTATTAATTGAGTGTATGTAAACTTCTGACCCATTGGGAATGTGATGAAAGTAGTAAAGGCTGAAATAAATAATTCTCTACTATTATTCTGACATTTTGCATTCTTAAAATAAAGTGGTGATCCGAACTGATCTAAAACAGGGAATTTTTACTTGGATTAAATGTAAGGAATTGTGAAAAACTGAGTTTAGATGTATTTGGCTAAGGTGTATGTAAACTTCTGACTTCAACTGTACATGGGTCACCATGGAGGTTCAGACATACACATTGGCGTGTATGACGGCTAAATGCTCACCTCGCCAAAGTTCTTTTGAGTTGTCAGGTTTCTGATTATGTATCTTGCTAAGCCAGCATGCCCTCTTTGGCTTTTTCACCCATGTCAAGATGTTTTTTTAAATTATATTAATATATTTAAAAATATCATAATATTCATTAAATACAGCCAGTCTAGGAAATTATAACAGTTGGCCTATTAGCAGCTCCGTTTGTATGAGGCTTGTTGACATCCCAAAATCGCCATATCCATGTGTAATTGACCAGCTCAAATTGGTCGTATGCAGCAACATTTGAAATTGAGTTTTTTACATTGGTAAAAAGTAGAGTCCGCTCTACAAAATGGTACAGTGGGGCAAAAAAGTATTTAGTCAGCCACCAATTGTGCAAGTTCTCCCACTTAAAAAGATGAGAGAGGCCTGTAATTTTCATCATAGGTACACTTCAACTATGACAGACTAAATGAGAAAAAAAATTCCAGAAAATCACAGTGTAGGATGTAGTGTTAGTGTTGGGATGTAGTGAAGTAAAGGTAGCCAAAAATAGAAATAGTAAAGTAATGTACAGTCGTGGCCAAAAGTTTTGAAAATGACACAAATATTAATTTTCACAAAGTTTGCTGCTTCACTGTCTTTAGATATTTTTGTCAGATGTTACTATGGAATACTGAAGTATAATTACAAGCATTTCATAAGTGTCAAAGGCTTTTATTGACAATTTCATGAAGTTGATGCAAAGGGTCAATATTTGCAGTGTTGACCTTCTTTTTCAAGACCTCTGCAATACGCCCTGGCATGCTGTCAATTAACTTCTGGGCCACATCCTGACTGATGGCAGCCCATTCTTGCATAATCAATGCTTGGAGTTTGTCAGAATTTGTGGGTTTTTGTTTATCCCACCCACCTCTTGAGGATTGACCACAAGTTCTCAATGGGATTAAGGTCTGGGGAGTTTCCTGGCCATGGACCCAAAATATAGATGTTTTGCTCCCCGAGCCACTTAGTCATCACTTTTGCCGTATGGCAAGGTGCTCCATCATGCTGGAAAAGGCATTGTTCGTCGCCAAACTGTTCCCGGATGGTTGGGAGAAGTCGGTCTCGGAGGATGTGTTGGTACCATTCTTTATTCATGGCTGTGTTCTTAGACGAAATTGTGAGTGAGCCCACTCCTTTGGCTGAGAAGCAACCCCACACATGAATGGTCTCAGGATGCTTTACTGTTGGCATGGCACAGGACTGATGGTAGCGCTCACCTTGTCTTCTCCGGACAAGCTTTTTTCCAGATGCCCCAAACAATCGTAAAATGGTTCATCAGAGAAAATGACTTTACCCCAGTCCTCAGCAGTCCAATCCCTGTACCTTTTGCAGAAAATCAGTCTCTTTGATGTTTTTCCTGGAGAGAAGTGGCTTCTTTTGCTACCCTTCTTGACACCAGGCCATCCTCCAAAAGTATTTGCCTCACTGTGCGTGCAGATGCACTCACACCTGCCTGATGCCATTCCTGAGCAAGCTCTGTACTGGTGGTGCCCCGATCCTGCAGCTGAATCAACTTTAGGAGACGGTCCTGGCGCTTGCTGGACTTTCTTGGGCGCCCTGAAGCCTT
Source organism: Oncorhynchus clarkii lewisi (assembly GCF_045791955.1). Classification (NCBI taxonomy): domain Eukaryota; kingdom Metazoa; phylum Chordata; class Actinopteri; order Salmoniformes; family Salmonidae; genus Oncorhynchus; species Oncorhynchus clarkii. The sequence continues at coordinate 56,289,835 of NC_092147.1, forward strand.
CTTCACAACAATTGAACCGCTCTTCTTGATGTTCTTGATGATCTGATAAATGGTTGATTTAAGTGCAATCTTACTGGCAGCGATATCCTTGCCTGTGAAGCCCTTTTTGTGCAAAGCAATGATGATGGCACATGTTTCCTTGCAGGTAACCATGGTTGAAGTAGGAAGAACAATGATTCCAAGCACCACCCTCCTTTTGAAGCTTCCAGTTTATTATTCGAACTTGATCAGCATGACAGAGTGATCTCCAGCCTTGTCCTCGTCAACACTCACACGTGTTAAGGAGAGGATCACTGACATGATGTCAGCTGGTCCTTTTGTGGCAGGGCTGAAAAGCAGGGAATGTTTTTGGGGGATTCAGTTAATTTTCATGGGAAATATGAACTTAGCAATTAATTGCAGTTCATCTGATCACTCTTCATAACATTCTGGAGTATATGCAAATTGCCATCCTACAAACTGAGGCAGCAGACTGTGAACATTCATATTTGTGTCATTCTCAAAACTTTTGGCCACGACTGGACATATACTGCCAAAAAATACTTAAGTAGTACTTTAAAGTATTTTTACTGAAGTACTTTACACCACTGCCCAAATGCCTTCACACCAGAACGTTAGCAAACTTTATATGCTGTTACACATGCACTTATCACATAGTATTCCATACATAAGTTAAGGCCATGCAACCAGAGTTGATACCTGAGTGTGGTGCGCTTGTACAGTACATAAACAGATTAATGCGTCATATATTTATGGGGTAGATACTTGATACGGTCACATGATATTGTTGTGCTATATCACAAAATCATGTTACGACCACACATATCAATATAAATTTTATATAGCAATATTTAGCTAAGTCTTGCTCAGTGGATGGGTCTCTACTGAAGGTGTAAACAGTACAGCCAAATGGTTACTTGCATAGTAGCAATGATTATTTCACTTCATTTTCACTCTGGGTGTACGGGTTTGAGGTGCTATATCAATCTGACCCCAGGACAATTTTAATATGATACACATTATTTGAACTGTACATTTTATAGAGATCCTATTAAATTACCTATTCTAATATTCTGGTATTATAATTCCTAATTCAATGGTCTGGGACCAGACACAATGTTGATCTAAGTATTGCCTTTTAGATCATAAGATGTGGACCTGATCCTTGATCAACACTTCTATTCTGAGACATGTTGTAAATCTGGGCCTTGTCTCTTTCTCTGTAGGGATTACACTGAAAAACATGAGATTAAGGGCCTGATCCAGGAACAGCTCAACTCCATGTCCAAGTGAGTGATCGCTCTTCAACAAACTCTCACATGCGCTCGCTCATACACACACACATATGTCAATGCTACTATTTAAAGCATTTGTCATAAATAACGACATCCTTGTTTTTTTCACACATGATGTGACAGCAACATTTGGTGATGGGGGTCTATTTATCAGCATTTCTGACACACACGCATGCACTCACATTGTCTGTGTGAGAAGCAAATGTAGATATCCAGATTGCTCCAGCAGTGGAAGCCAGGTTTCCTGGTATTCTTTTTGTCTAGATGTCCTGCATAGTTGTGTGTGTGTGATTGTATCTTGGTGTGCATGCGCACATGTGTGTGCCAGACTGTGCCTGCTGTTAGTTAAGAGCCTGAGAAACCTAATCTGTGTCTGTCTGTCTGCGTGTTTCTGTGTTGTGATGTGATTCCGTGATCCTTGATTTGCTCCCCAGTGACATGAAAAGTGTCTTGCTGGATCCCGAGCTCAACCTGCTGCAACGCTGCCTCCTGGTGTCTCGGTGAGTGAGGGAGGGAGGGAGCGGGCGGGCGGGCGGGCATCACTGCACAAAACTTGTCCTGTTCTCCCATCCTCCTGTCCCTGTAGACATATCCACACTATCATACCACTTAGTATGAAGCAATTTATTGGCCCCACAGCTTGTATTCTAAGTAGTGGGCTAGTATGGACATTGTAAGTAGCCCTGCAGTCCCCTCAAAACACACCCCACCCCTCCTTGTGCTCTGGGGTTAAGTTTTGTTCAGGTACAGATCTAGGAACAGCATGCCTTCCCCTAATCCTAACCTTAACCATTAGTTGGGGAAATTCAAAACTGACCCAAGATCAGCATTTAGGGGCAACTTCACCCAATACCCGTCAGCGTTGGTTGGCACTTTTTTTATTTGTCCCTCTGCAGGTTATTATAATTGGGCATTGAACTGTGAGTCTTATGCATCCAGAGATATGTTAAGTGAATTTATATTAGTAGTCAAAAACAAGAGTAAAATCCACACACTAGAAAAGACAGGTGACCAACCTTGACTTTAGTGTTTATTTGACACACATAGAGGTCAATGGAGCCTGTCTGCATTCCAGATTTCTGTAACTGTTAGCTTACCTGTGTATTTTTCTTATTAAGGATCACCATTAGCTGCTGCCAATGCCACTTTTGCTGGGGTCCAGTGACATTAAGGCAGTTGTATACCGTTTAAAATATTACATGACATTACATTTCTTAACACTTTTCACAACACATTAACTTCTTGACACTACTTTTCCCGTTAGCGGGATAATTGTCATCAACAACCGCTGAATTGCATAGCTCCACATTCAAATAATATTACAAAAAATATTTATATTCATGAAATCACAAGTGCAATATAGCACAACACAGTTTAGCATTTTGTTAATCCACCTGTCGAAAATATGCTTAACTTCTTGACCATACTTGAGACGCAGACGTCTCAAGTATGCCCCTGGAAATGCAAATGCGCTACGCTAAATGCTAAATGTACTCGTTACAACTCAATCTTTGATCAAAATTCACAAGCAGGGTATTGAATTAAAGCTACACTCGTTGTGAACCTAGCCAGCAAGTCAGATTTTTAAAATGCTTTTCGGCGAAAGCATGAGAAGCTATTATCTGATAGCATGCACCCCCCCAAAATGCCAGCACGACACGTAAACAACAGATTTTGCGGTAGCCGGCGCTACCCAAAACGCAGAAATAAAATATAAAACATTCATTACCTTTGACGAGCTTCTTTCTTGGCACTCCTATATGCCCCATAAACATCACTATTGGGTCTTTTTTTCGTTTAAATCGGTCCATATATACCCAAAATAGCTTTGTATGGAAGCTGTGTCATTCAGAAAAAAACATTGTTTTTAAACGCTGCGTAATTTTTTTAAATTAAAAAAGTCGACGATAAACTTTCACAAAACACTTCGAAATCCTTTTGTAATCCAACTTTAGGTATTAGTAAACGTTTATAATCTATCAAAATGATTACAGGGCGATGTATTTTCAATAGGTCTTCACTTGCAAAACAATGGCTGATAATGTCTTCATCAACTACATCCGGGTGAAGACTGGGAAAATGGATGCCAGATAGATGGATTTTCCAACAATTAATTCAATTGAAAATGAGGACAATGGCGCCATCGTGTGGAATTTGTATGAATTGCAGGCAGGTCGATATTAAATTCTGTTCTCTTTTAACAACTCGTGGAAGTGACTTATGGAAATTATTTTTAGCTTTCAGAGAGCAGTTTTTCTTGCGTTTTTCAATGAAACACACGATCTGTTATAGTCACAGCCGTGATTTAACCAGTTTTATAAACTTCAGAGTGTTTTCTATCCACACATACTAATCATATGCATATACTATATTCCTGGCATGAGTAGCAGGACGCTGAAAAGTTGCGCGATTTTTAACAGAATTTTCGAAAAAGGAGGGGGTAGAAGTAAGATTAACAGCGAAAGCAATCCAAGCGTTTGTAAGTTTATCGATCACTAGACAAAACATTATGAACACCTAGTATCAAAGTAGCTTGGTCACGAAAATCAGAAAAGCAATAAAATTAATTGCTTACCTTTGATGATCTTCAAATGTTTTCACTCACGAGACTCCCAGTTACACAAATGTTCCTTTTGTTCCATAAAGATTATTTTTATATCCAAAATAACGCGCCAAACAAACGGAGGTATGTTCAGAAATCCACAGGCTCGAGCGGTCACGACAAAGCAGACGAAAATTCCAAATAGTATCCGTAATGTCCACAGAAACATGTCAAACATTTTTTTATAATCAATCCTCAGGTTGTTTTTAAAATATAGAATCGATAATATATAATCCGGGATTCTCTTTTTCAGTAGGAGAGGGAGAGTCAATGGCTGCCCCACTGTGTTGCGCAAGCAAAACTCATGGGAACACCCAGCTATCCAACGACGCGATATTATCTTTCTCGCTTATTTTTCAAAATAAAAGCCTGAAACTATGTCTAAAGACTGTTGGCACCTTGAGGAAGCGATAGGAAAAGGAATCTGGTTGATATCCTTTTAAATGCAGCGAAGGCAGGCTATGGAACATGGAGCTTTCAAAATAGAATCCACTTCCTGGTTTGATTTTTCTCAGGTTTCACCTGCAATATCAGTTCGGTTATACTCACAAACAATATTTTGACAGTTTTGGAAACTTTCGAGTGTTTTCTATCCTAATCTGTCAATTATATGCATATTCTAGCATATGGGCCTGAGAAATAGGCCGTTTACATTGGCAACGTTATTTTTCCAAACATAAAAATAGTGCCCCCTAGCTGAAAGAGGTTAAACAGACACCTCTGTGCATTCAGCATGTCAACACTTCTAACGAAAACAAGTAGGGATGAAGTCAATTTCTCCTCCACTTTGAGCCATGAAAGATATACAGTGCATTCAAAAGTATTCAGACCCCTTGACTGAAATTTGTTAAATACATCAATCTACACACAATATCCCATAATAACAAGGCAAAAACAGGTTTTTAGACATTTTAGCAAGAAAAATAAACAAATAGCCTATTTACATTCATATTCAGACCATTTGCTATGAGAATCGAAATTGAGCTCAGGTGCATCCTATTGATCATCCTTGAGATGTTTATACAACTTGATTGGAGTCCACCTGTGGTAAATTCAATTGATTGGACAATATTTGGAAAGGTACACACCGGTCTATTGTTGGATTCAACATTTTGAACATTGAGATATTACAGTGCCTTGCAAAAGTATTCGGCCCCCTTGAACTTTGCGACCTTTTGGCTCTCAGGCTTCAAACATAAAGATATAAAACTGTCTTTTTTTGTGAAGAATCAACAACAAGTGGGACACAATCATGAAGTGGAACGACATTTATTGGATATTTCAAACTTTTTTAACAAATCAAAAACTGAAAAATTGGGCGTGCAAAATTATTCAGCCCCTTTACTTTCAGTGCAGCAAACTCTCTCCAGAAGTTCAGTGAGGATCTCTGAATGATCCAATGTTGACCTAAATGACTAATGATGATAAATACAATCCACCTGTGTGTAATCAAGTCTCCGTATAAATGCACCTGCACTGTGATAGTCTCAGAGGTCCGTCAAAAGCGCAGAGAGCATCATGAAGAACAAGGAACACACCAGGCAGGTCCGAGATACTGTTGTGAAGAAGTTTAAAGCCGGATTTGGATACAAAAATATTTCCCAAGCTTTAAACATCCCAAGGAGCACTGTGCAAGCGATAATATTGAAATGGAAGGAGTATCAGACCACTGCAAATCTACCAAGACCTGGCCGCCCCTCTAAACTTTCAGCTCATACAAGGAGAAGACTGATCAGAGATGCAGCCAAGAGGCCCATGATCACTCTGGATGAACTGCAGAGATCTACAGCTGAGGTGGGAGACTCTGTCCATAGGACAACAATCAGTCGTATATTTCACAAATCTGGCCTTTATGGAAGAGTGGCAAGAAGAAAGCCATTTCTTAAAGATATCCATAAAAAGTGTTGTTTAAAGTTTGCCACAAGCCACCTGGGAGACACACCAAACATGTGGAAGAAGGTGCTCTGGTCAGATGAAACCAAAATTGAACTTTTTGGCAACAATGCAATGTTTGGCGTAAAAGCAACACAGCTCATCACCCTGAACACACCATCCCCACTGTCAAACATGGTGGTGGCAGCATCATGGTTTGGGCCTGCTTTTCTTCAGTAGGGACAGGGAAGATGGTTAAAATTGATGGGAAGATGGATGGAGCCAAATACAGGACCATTCTGGAAGAAAACCTGATGGAGTCTGCAAAAGACCTGAGACTGGGACGGAGATTTGTCTGATAGAGACATACCCCAAGCGACTTACAGCTGTAATCGCAGCAAAAGGTGGCGCTACAAAGTATTAACTTAAGGGGGCTGAATAATTTTGCACGCCCAATTTTTCAGTTTTTGATTTGTTAAAAAAGTTTGAAATATCCAATAAATGTCGTTCCACTTCATGATTGTGTCCCACTTGTTGTTGATTCTTCACAAAAAAATACAGTTTTATATCTTTATGTTTGAAGCCTGAAATGTGGCAAAAGGTCGCAAAGTTCAAGGGGGCCGAATACTTTCGCAAGGCACTGTAAATAAATGATAGAGAAGAAGCATGGAATATAAGGAGTGAAAGAGACTGGGTTTTATGTCAGATGTTAATGGTTCTCTATAGAAAGACAGATGGCTTCAGAATGTTTTGGGTGGACTGGAGGAGAGCAACGTGTTGATATAGGGGAGACAGATGGACATCTGTGGATTAGGTGAAGGAGGGGTTGAGGTCAGATCCCCTGAAGGGAGTAATAAGGGTTTAGTATCCTGCTACTCTTTCCCTGTAGAACCATAATATGTAAGGATTGGAGAGGAGGAATGTCTTAAGTGGGATATATACAGTTGAAGTCAGAAGTTTACATACACTTAGGTTGGAGTCATTAAAACTAGTTTTTCAACCACCCCACAAATTTCTTGCTAACAAACTAAGTCGGTGAGGACATCTACCTTGTGCATGACACAAGTATAATTTTCCAACAATTGTTTACACACAGATAATTTCACTTATAATTCACTCTATCACAATTCCAGTGGGTCAGAATTTTACATGCACTAAGTTGACTGTGCCTTTAAACTGTTGTAACTACCCATCCCGTGTCCAGGATCGTTGTCATCATCTGACACTAATTAGCATAACGCAACAGACATAAATATTACTAGAAAATATTCCTATTCATGAAATCACAAGTGAAATATATTCAAACACAGCTTAGCCTTTTGTTAATCACCCTGTCATCTCAGATTTTGATAATATGCTTTACTGCCAAAGCAAGACAAGCATTTGTGTAAGTTTATCGATAGCCTAGCATAGCATTATATCCAGCTAGCAGTAGGCAACTTGGTCACGAAAATCAGAAAAGCAATCAAATTCAATTGTTTACCTTTTATGAGCTTCGGATGTTTTCACTCACGAGACTCCCAGTTAGATAGCAAATGTTCCTATTTTCCCAAAATATTATTTTTGTAGGCAAAATAGCTCCGTTTGTTCTTCACGTTTGGCTGAGAAATCGACCGGAAATTGCGGTCACGAAAACGCCGAAAAATATTACAAATTAGCTCCATAATATCGTCAGAAACATGGCAAACGTTGTTTATAATAAATCCTCAAGGTTTTTTTTCAAATATCTATTCGATAATATATCCACCGGGACAATTGGCTTTTCAGTAGGACCGAGAGGAAAAATGGCTTCCTCTGTATTTTACGCAAGAATCACTCAGACCCATCAGGTGACCACTTACGCAATATAGTCGCTTACGCTCATTCTTCAACATAAATGTGTGAAACTACGTCAAAATGCTGTAGACACCTTGGGGAATACGTAGAAAAGGGAATCTGGTTGATAGCCATTCACTGCTCAATAGGGACGCAGAGCTTTCAAAATATGAGTCACTTCCGGATTGGATTTTTCTCAGGCTTTCGCCTGTAATATCAGTTCTATTATACTCACAGACAATATTTTTACAGTTTTGGAAACTTCACATTAGTGACTTTAGTGTTTTCTATCCCAATCTGTCAATTATATGCATATTCTAGCATATTGTCCTGACAAAATAGCCTGTTTACTCTGGGAACGTTATTTTTCCAAAAATGAAAATACTGCCCCTTAGTTTCAAGAAGTTTTAAACAGCTTGGAAAATTCCCAAAAATTATGTCATGGCTTTAGAAGCTTCTGATAGGCTAATTGACAACATTTGAGTCAAATGGAGGTGTACCTGTGGAAGTATTTCAAGGCCTACCTTCAAACTCAGTGCCTCTTAGCTTGACATCATGGGAAAATCAAATGAAATCAGCCAAGACCTCAAAGAAATTGTAGACCTCCACAAGTCTGGTTCATCCTTGGGAGCAATTTCCAAACGCCTGAAGGTACCACGTTCATCTGTACAAACAATAGTACACAAGTATAAACACCATGGGGCCACGCAGCTGTCATACCTCTCAGGAATTCAGGTATCTGTCTCCTAGAGATGAACGAACTTTGGTGCGAAATGTGCAAATCAATCCCAGAACAATAGCAAAGGACCTTGTGAAGATGCTGGAGGAAACGGGTACAAAAGTATCTAAATCCACAGTAAAACGAGTCCTATATCGACATAACCTGAAAGGTCGCTCAGCAAGGAAGAAGCCACTGCTCATTGGGACAAAGATCGTACTTTTTGGAGACATGTCCTCTGGTCTGATGAAACAAAAATAGAACTGTTTGGCCATAATGACCATCGTTATGTTTGGAGGAGAAAGGGGGAAGCTTGCAAGCTGAAGAACATAATCCCAACCGTGAAGCACGGGTGTGGCAACATCATGTTGAGGGGGTGCTTTAATGCAGGAAGGACTGGTGCACTTCCCAAAATAGATGGAATCATGAGGGGGACAATTATGTAGATATATTGAAGCAACTTCTGAAGACATCTGTAAGGAAGTTAAAGCTTGGTCGCAAATGGGTCTTCCAAATGGACCCCAAGCAAACTTCCAAAGTTGTGACAAAATGGCTTAAGGACAGCAAAGTCAAGGTATTGGAGTGGCCATCACAAATCCCTGACCTCAATCCTATAGAAAATGTGTGGGCAGAACTGAAAAAGCGTGTGTGAGCAAGGAGGCCTACAAACCTGACTCAGTTACACCGGCTCTGTCAGGAAGAATGGGCCAAATTCACCCAACTTATTGTGGAAAGCTTGTGGAAGGCTACCCAAAACGTTTGACCCAAGTTAACTTCTTGAGAATACTTGACACGCAGACGTCCCAAGTATGCCCCTGGAAATGCAAATGCGCTACGCTAAATGCTAAATGTACTCGTTACAACTCAATCTTTGATCAAAATTCACAAGCAGGGTATTGAATTAAAGCTACACTCGTTGTGAACCTAGCCAGCAAGTCAGATTTTTAAAATGCTTTTCGGCGAAAGCATCAGAAGCTATTATCTGATAGCATGCACCCCCCAAAATGCCAGCTCGACACGTAAACAACAGATTTTGCGATAGCCGGCGCTACCCAAAACGCAGAAATAAAATATAAAACATTCATTACCTTAGACAAGCTTCTTTCTTGGCACTCCTATATGCCCCATAAACATCACTATTGGGTCTTTTTTTCGTTTAAATCGGTCCATATATACCCAAAATAGCTTTGTATGGAAGTTGTGTCATTCAGAAAAAATCATCGTTTTTAAACGCTGCGTAATTTTTTTAAATTAAAAAAGTCGACGATAAACTTTCACAAAACACTTCGAAATCCTTTTGTAATCCAACTTTAGGTATTAGTAAACGTTTATAATCTATCAAAATGATTACAGGGCGATGTCTCTTCAATAGGTCTTCACTTCAAAAACAATGCCGTCTGATCTCTCCCTCAACTGCATCCGGGTGAAGACTGGGAAAATGGAGGTCAGACAGAAGGATTTTCCAACAATTAATTCAATTGAAAATTAGGACAATGGCGCCATCGTGCGGAATTTGTATGAATTGCAGGCAGATTCCCATTAAATTCTGTTCTCTTTTAACAACTGGTGGAAGTGACTTATGGAAATTATTTTTTGCTTTCAGAGAGCAGTTTTTCTTGCGTTTTTCAATGAAACACACGATCTGTTATAGTCACAGCCGTGATTTAACCAGTTTTATAAACTTCAGAGTGTTTTCTATCCACACATACTAATCATATGCATATACTATATTCCTGGCATGAGTAGCAGGACGCTGAAAAGTTGCGCGATTTTTAACAGAATTTTCAAAAAAGGAGGGGGTAGAAGTAAGAGGTTTTTAAACAATTTAAAGGCAATGCTACCAAATACTAATTGAGTGTATGTAAACTTCTGACCCACTGGGAATGTGATGAAAGAAATAAAAGCTGAAATAAATAATTCTCTCTACTATTATTCTGACATTTTACATTCTTAAAATAAAGTGGTGAACCTAACTGACCTAAGACGGGAGTTTTTACTAGGATTAAATGTCAGGATTTGTGAAAAACTGAGTTTAAATGTATTTGGCTAAGGTGTATGTAAACTTCCGATTTTTCTGTGCTGGGAGAAATGTTGGCTTGTCTGAATTTCCGCTGTACACCAACTTTGGGAATTATTAAACTTGGTTAAAGCTTATCTACTGTCTGTGAATTATTTACTCTGAAAAATAAGTACCAAACACTATTTTCAAGGTCCCACAGTTGACAGTGTTGACAGCATGTCAGAGCCAAAACCAAATCATGAGGTCGAAGTGATTGTCAATAAAGCTCCGATACAGGATTGTGTTGAGGCGCAGATCTGAGGAAGGGTACCAAAAAATGTCTGCAGCATTGAAGGGCCCCAACAAAACGGTGGCCTCCATTATTCTTAAATGGAAGACGTTTGGAACCACCAAGACTCTTCCTAGAGCTGGCCACCCAGCCAAACTGAGCAAGGGCCTTGGTCAGGGAGGTGACCAATAACCAATGACCAATGACAGAGCTTCAGAGTTCCTCTGTGGAGATGGGAGAACCTTCCAGAAGGACAACCATCTCTGCAGCACTCCACAAATCAGGCCTAGAGTGGCCAGACGGAAGCCTCTCCTCACTAAAAGGCACATGACAGCCCACTTGGAGTTTGCCAAAAGGCACCTAAATGACTCTGACCATGAGAAATAATAGTATTTGGTCTGTTGAAACCATGATTGAACTCTTTGGCCTGAATGCCAAGTGTCACTTCTGGAGGAAACCTGGGACCATCCCTACGGTGAAGCATGATGGTGGCAGCATCATGCTGTGGGGAGGTTTTTCAGCAGCAGGGACTGGGAGACTAGTCAGGATCAAGGGAAAGATGAGCAGAGAAAAGTACAGAGTGTTCCTTGATGAAAACCAGCTCCAGAGCACTCAGGACCTCACACTGGGTTCCAGTACAACGACAGTCGTACAGTCCTCCAGTATGACGACCCTAAGCATACAGCCAGGACAACACAGGACAACTTCCTTACAGATGTCTTCAGAAGTTGCTTCAATATATCTACATAATTGTCCCCCTCATGATTCCATCTATTTTGGGAAGTGCACCAGTCCTTCTGGAAGGTTCTCCCATCTCCACAGAGGAACTCTGAAGCTCTGTCATTGGTCATTGGTTATTGGTCACCTCCCTGACCAAGGCCCTTGCTCAGTTTGGCTAGGTGGCCAGCTCTAGGAAGAGTCTTGGTGGTTCGGGACAAGTCTCTGAATATCCTTGAGTGAATGGGACGAAATACAGGTGTGTCAAGCTTGTAGCGGCATACCCATTAGATTCGAGGCTGTAATCGCTGCCAAAGGTGCTTAAATAAAGTACTTTGTAAAGGGTCTAAATTCTTGTGTAAATGTGATGTTCTTGTTTTTTTATTTATACATTTGCAAAAATGTCTAAAAACCTGTTTCTGCTTTGTCGTTATGGGGTATTGTGTGTAGTTTGAGGGGAAAACAATTTAATCAATTTCAAATAAGGCTGTAACGTAACAATATATGGAAAAAGTATAGGGTTTTTATTTCTTTCTGAATTCACTGTACCTGCATATTATTAATGTTAGTGCTCCGTGTACATTTAACTTCTGATCATTTTTGTCAGCAACCGCTGAATAGCATAGAGCTACTTTCAAATAATATTACTAAAAAATATTAATATTCATGAAATCACAAGTGCAATATTGCAAAACACAGCTTAGTCTTTTGTTAATCCACCTGTCGTCTCAGATTTTGAAATTATGCTTTACATTGAAAGCAATCCAAGCGTTTGTGTAAGTTTATCGATAGCCAAGCGTAGCATTATGTACACTTAGCTTCAGGAAGCTTGATCATGAAAATCAGAAAAGCACTGAAATTAACCGTTTACCTTTGATGATCTTCAGATGTTTTCACTCACAAGACTCCCAGTTACACAACAAATGTTCCTTTTGTTCCATAAAGATTATTTTTATACCCAAAATACCTCCGTTTGTTTGTTGCGTTATGTTCAGAAATCCACAGGAAAGCGCGGTCACGACAACGCAGACAGAAATTCCAAATAATCTCCATAATGTCCACAGAAACATGTCAAACGTTTTTATAATCATTCCTCAGGTTGTTTTTAAAATATGTATTCGATCATATATCAACCGAGTGTGTAGATTTTTCAATAACACCGGGTGGAACAATGGCCGCTTTAATCTGTAGTGCAAAAACTCACTCTGAGAGCCCCCACCTATCCACTTACGCAATGTGATCTTTCACGCTCATTTTTCAAAATAAAAGCCTGAGACTATGTCTAAAGACTTGACACCTTAAGGAAGCCATAGAAAAAGGAATCTGGTTGATATCCCTTTAAATGGAGGATAGACATGCATAGGAACAAAATAAGAGACACTTCCTGATTTGATTTTCCTCAGGGTTTCGCCTGCAATATCAGTTCTGTTATACTCACAGACAATATTTTGACAGTTTTGGAAACTTTAGTGTTTTCTATCCTAATCTGTCAATTATATGCATATTCTAGCATCTGGTCCTGAGAAATAGGCCGTTTACTTTGGGAAGGTTATTTTTCCAAACTTAAAAATAGTGCCCCCTAGCTTCAAGAGGTTTTAAGGGCTAGCCGTGCCAACCTGTTTTGAGCCAATTGTTATTTTCCGAGGTCCCTCTTTTGTGACAAAACTAGAGCCTGTGTAGTACCTGCAGTGTTGATATAGTTTTTAAAAAGGCAGAGCTGTGCTTTATTATGGACAGACTTGGCCCATTTTAGCTAATGTTGTATCAACTTGTTTTGACCATGACATTTTACAATCCGGTGCTATTCCAAGCAGTTTAGTCACTTCAACTTGCTCAATTTACACGTTATTTATTACAATATTTAGTTGAGGTTAAGTGTTTCGTGAATTATTTGTCCTAAATACAATGTAATTTGAAATATTTTGGAATAGCTTAACCTTTGCCATCCATTCTGAAACTAACTGCAGCTCTTTGTTAAGTGTGCAGGGATTTCACTCGCTGTAGTAGCTGACATTTTTTAGTGTTGAGTCATCCGCATTCATACACATTGGCTTTACTCAAGGCAGTGGCATGACATTAGTAAAGATAGAAAAAATGAATGTGCCTAAACAGCTGCCCTGGGGAATTCCTGATTCTTTGGATTATGTTGGAGAGGCTTCCAATAAAGAACACCCTCTGTGTTCTGTTAAACAGGTAAGGGAAGACCCACAAGAAATGGACAAAAATTAGTGTCATCTTATTGGCATTGGGCGAACCATCTACATGACCGCAAATACCACTCAAATGGACGGCAGTTTATCAAGACCATATTGCAATCGGAACATTGCAAATGCCAAGTGTCATAAACCAAAAATCCCATAGGGGGTGAGCACGCTCCACCATAGGATTTCATATGGGAAATGGTCACAAAGTCAGGTCTCAAGGGTGAAAATGTCAATCTCATATTTTCCCCCTCATAAAAAGTGTGGGGGGGTTGTCAATTATACGTATGTAGTAACCATATGGACATACTTTTGTCTTATTTGATTGAGTTTGTCCATTTGCCATATATGATCATAGGAAGTTGGCTTCTGAACCCAAAAGTCAGTGAACCATGTCCAAATGGCATAAGAAATGTCCAAATGGCATATATAAGTATTGAAAGTACCAAATCAGGATGTTATGTCCATTTGCTATATATGATCATAGAAAGTATGCTTCCAAACCCAAAAGTCAGTGAACCATGTCCCAATGGTATATATACTGACCAAATGATAAATATATCACTATGTTAAGCCCTGAATCAACCTAGAAGTTATATTCATCATATTTGATCATAGGAAGTCAGAATTTCTCGTTGGTGTTGATTCAGCATGTCCATTTCATAATGGGAAGTCCTTATGGATATACACTGCTCAAAAAAATAAAGGGAACACTTAAACAACACAATGTAACTCCAAGTCAATCACACTTCTGTGAAATCAAACTGTCCATTTAGGAAGCAACACTGATTGACAATAAATTTCACAGGCTGTTGTGCAAATGGAATAGACAACAGGTGGAAATTATAGGCAATTAGCAAGACACCCCCAATAAAGGAGTGGTTCTGCAGGTGGGGACCACAGACCACTTCTCAGTTCTTATGCTTCCTGGCTGGTGTTTTGGTCACTTTTGAATGCTGGCGGTGCTTTCACTCTAGTGGTAGCATGAGACTGAGTCTACAACCCATACAAGTGGCTCAGGTAGTGCAGCTCATCCAGGATGGGACATCAATGCGAGCTGTGGCAAGAAGGTTTGCTGTGTCTGTCAGCGTTGTGTCCAGAGCATGGAGGCGCTACCAGAAGACAGGCCAGTACATCAGAAGACGTGGAGGAGGCCGTAGGAGGGCAACAACCCAGCAGCAGGACCGCTACCTCCGCCTAAAAAGGAATTGAATACATTGCAAATGGACGAGGCTGTTTCTCGGTCTGAGAACCTTCTAGAGCCACATAACTCACCATGCACTACCGAATTAAGCTCTAGAACAGGTTTATAAAGTTTCGGAGCTCTAGGTCTGACGGTTCTTTGATGGTTCGAACGCAGGTATCTATTGCAGGCTCTGCGTGTTTGTAAGCCCCACACTGTGTCACTCCATCCTGGGTGGGTGGGTGTGTGTGACCTTTATAACACTTCGAAACAGCCCCTATGACCCCAATTTAAGGTGCTTCTGGTTGTCACAGAAGAAGAAAGTAAACACATATCCTTTTACATAATCCTAAATCCTTACGTTAAGAACTGACTGATTTACAGAGGGTTGAATGCAGTGTTTTTCACTAACTTTAGTTTGTGAAATCAAAAGCACTTTTAGGGTCAATTTAACCACTTCTGGTTGTTCCAGGAAGCTTAAAATCAACACATGTAATCCTCATAGTGGCCTGATGGATTGTCATTGAAGACAGTTTTATATGTTAAGGGTTAATTCCACATGGTCAAGGTTAGGCTTTCACAGATCGGGAGGACCTTGGGAACGTTCCTGTGGTTGAATTAGCCTTAATGGTTCTGCCATTGTCACCAAAAAGCACCTCAAATGTAGGGCAGGCTTCATTTTGGGCCTACTTTTTTGCACACTCGCTACGGTCAGACCGAGCGAGCTACGGTCAAGTGGGGCATCTCCTTGAACTCGACATGGCCTAGAGACTAGGCTGATGCCATTTGTTTCCCTTTCTGTGATGATTTAAGCCTGCACATTTCTGGATTTCAGCCGTATTTGATGGTAAAGTTCATACTTCCCCTTTAGGATATGAAGGGGACCATTCAATCTTTTCACGTTGATGTCCACCCAACCTCCCCCCGATGAGCCCATCGAAAATGGCGTGTCTCTGTGACCCAGAGGCAGCAATATGTCCAAAGCATCATTAAATCACAACTAGTTAGGCTTCATTTCAGGCCTACAATTAGCGTGGTCGCTGCATTCAGACCGAGGGAGCTACGGTCAAGTGGGGCATCTCCTCTAGGCACGGCCTAGAGACTACAGTGATGGCATTTGCCAACACTTTCAGTGTTGATTTCAGCATGTCCGTTTGGTGTTGTTTCATCACTGTTTAAACGTATTGGTAATGGACAATAAGTCAGCCATCAAGTCAATAAGATATCATACCCAATTTGTCCAACTCGTTTAGAAGCCAAATATCACATATTTCAGAGGCGGTTCTTTGATGGTTCGAAGGCAGCTAACTATTGCAGGCTCTGTGTGTCTTTAAGCCCCACACTGTGTCACTCCATATTGACTGTATGTGTGAGTACAGAAAATCTCAGAAACCCGCCTTAACTTCTTGACGCACCCATCCCGTTAGTAGAGGGATCATTTTCATCAACATACGCTCAATTGCAGAGCGCCAAATTCAAATTAAATTACTAAAGATATTTAATTTACATGAAATCACAAGTGCAATATAGCAAAACACAGTTTAGCTTGTTGTTAATCCACTTGGCATGTCAGTTTCAATAAAGCTTTTCGGCAAAAGCATAACAAGCGTTTATGTAAGAACATCTCTCTCAGTAGACAAAATATTACAAACCGCTAGCAGCCAAGTAGAGAGTGGTCACGAAAGTCAGAAAAGCAATAAATTAAATCGCTTACCTTTGATGATCTTCGGATGTTTGCACACTCGAGACTCCCAGTTACACAATAAATGTTCCTTTTGTTCCATAAAGATTATTTTTATATCCAAAATACCTCCCTTTGTTTGGCGCGTTATGTTCACAGACGTAAATTCCAAATAGTATCCGTAAAGTGCGTAGAAAGATGTCAAATGTTTTTTATAATCAATCCTCAGGTTTTTTTTACAATATATAATCGATAATATGTCAACCGGAATGTATCTTCTTCCATAGGCGAGAGAGAGAAAATGGCTGTTGCGCATGAAAAACTCTGCTGGCACCCAGCCATCAACTGACGCGATGGGTTCTTTCTCGCTCATTTTTCAAAATGAAAGCCTGAAACTATGCCTAAAGACTGTTCACAAATCTGGTTAATATCTCTTTAAATGGAGGCAAGGCATCCAATGGAACAGAGAGGTTTCAGGAAAATCAGCACTTCCTTGTAGGATTTTCCTCAGGTTTTCGCCTGCAATATCAGTTCTGTTATACTCACAGACAATATTTTGACAGTTTTGGAAACTTTAGAGTGTTTTCTATCCTAAGCTGTCAATTATATGCATATTCTAGTTTCTGGGCCTGAGAAATGGGGGCGTTCCATGACGCCGATTCAATGTCTGTGCTCATGGGGGCGTGGCCACTGACTTGGTTAAGACTTCATATGAAAAACAATTCTCTCATTTAGAAGGCCACATTATATACCACATTATATATTCTCACATATAGTTTCATATTTAATCATATACGTATCCCCACATTTGAATGTGGATCTGATCACTGACAATTATACCCATCCAGAAATACAGTTATGTTGTCCTACCGTCTTTAGCTACATCATAAATTATTAGCACATTCGACAGGATTGTTCTTTAAATACACACAGACCATTTCAAATGTTTGGAATACAGAAATACTGTTTAATTATTCAACCTTTTGATGTTACCGTACTGCAACGTCTCTCTTTGTGGTAACAAAGGGATTTAACTTCCATTTCTGAGAGTGGGGGGAGAGAGGTTTCCTGCCGGTTTTTATGACCATCATAAAACTGGATAGAGGTGGCGCCTATGATCCTCCCCCCAAGGGCCTGTCGTGACACAGCTTTAATGTATATGGCCTGATATCATCAGGTATATCCTTGTTTAAATTAATAGCCTACGACATTGGTGTCATATTGGCTCAAATAGGATGGCAGGGAGATTTAAATGTAACATTGAGCTCCAACCATTAGTGCTAAGTCAGGAGATCTAGCTTTGTCTAAACTTAACTTTACACCCTCAAGCTTACATAAACCTGCAGAAGCAATCTGCTCTGAACTATGATTCATGTTTTTAACCCATTTTGACTGTTCTAAACCCGCCAAGCCCGAGAATCCCCAAGGACTCTCCTTTTCAGAAGACAAATGCACATTAAGGTGTCTTTTCTTCCGATGTTCAGAAGGTTCTTGCACTCACATTAAACTTTACAATAGTGGTTTGATGTTCTTGTACCCCTTTGCTAGTGAAGGGGGGTAGCCTAGCAACGGTTAGATATTGCACTGTGAAAATGTTTTAAAAGCATTTAGCAGAAAGATGGAGTAGAACGACGAATTGATGTGGGGATGGTTTCATGCAGAACTGGTCATGTCATTAGTGGTTGATCCATTTTTGCTATCACAACGAACGTTTCAAAACCAAGTGCAATCAGGGTCTTCATTAGGACACACTGTACCAGGATGTTTTGCAAACAAAAATTAGCGTTTCTTATCGGAGCCCCGGGTAGTGCATCCCTGTTTCGGCCTATTTTTGTCGGCACACCCTAGCAACAAACAAAAAAATGTTGCAATGTAAAACAAATCAAGGGTTCCTTAATGGACACTCACAGGTAATCCTTTCCTGTTTCCGTTTTATTTTGTTTCGTGCCTAATGAACACTGGCCTGGTTGTGTCCAAATGCAGGCTGTTTGGGGACGAGTCGGACCTGCAGTTCTGGACGGTGGCAGCCCACTACCTCCAGTCGTTCGCCCAGGCTCGCCACCTCAGTGTGCCCGTCCCCGAGGGCCAGACCCCAGCCGAGGGGACCCAGGCCACCCCACAGGGCCACCTGGACATCTACCACGACACCCTGTGTGAGAGCTTCTACTTCCAGGTGAGCGAAAGAATGGACGTTAGGACGTTTTTTTTTATTAGGCAGTGTGCCTTGTATAACACACTGGAATCTGGTTGAGGGAGAAATTTATAATTTACTATAATGTACTACTTTTTACCAGAGCTGTTTGTGCCCAAGTCAAAATTAGTGCACTTGAACTATATAGGGAATAAGCTGCCATTTTGGACACAGCAGGGTTAGGATTCAGGAGGTGTGCTAAATCGGTGTTCATTGTTTGGCATGTCTCTGTTATGTCTGTCGCATGACTGGGTGACATGGCAACCACGTGACAACCAGACTCAGCTGTGATCCACCCGCTTGTCAGTTGCCAAGTTGATGGAGAATACTTTTTAATCAGAGATGGTGCATTTGGGCCTTCATGCGCGTCACTTTCTTCTGTGGGTCTGTCTAATGGAGATTTCGACCAACATTCTTTTTTTTAGGGCCTAGAAAATATCAATCTTGGATTGTACACTAAACAAAAATATAAAAGCAACATGTAAAGTGTAGGCCCCATGTTTCATGAGACCAAATAAAAGATCCCAGAAATGTTCCATCTGCACACAAAAAATATTTCTCTCAAATGTTGTGCACACATTTGTTTACATCCCTGTAAGTGAGCATTTCTCCTTTGCCAAGATAATCCATCCACCTGATAGGTGTGGCATATTAAGAAGCTGATTAAATAGCATGATCATTACACTGATGCACCTTGTGTTGGGGGACAATAAAAGGCAGCTCTAAAATGTGTAGTTTTGTCACACAACTCAATGCCACAGATGTCTCAAGATTTGAGGGAGCATGTAATTGGCATGCTGACTGCAGGAATGTCCACCAGAGCTCTTGCCAGAAAATGTAATGTTAATTTCTCTACCATTAGCCGCCTCTTACGTCATTTTGGATAATTTGGCAATATGTCGAACTGGCCTCACAACCGCAGACCACGTGTATGGCATCATGTGGGCGAGCCGTTTGCTGATGTTAACGTTGTGAACAGAGTGCCCCGTGGTGGCGGGGAAGTTATGGTATGGGCAGGCTTAAGCTATGGACATCTAACACAATTGCATTTTATTGATGGCAGTTTGAATGGACAGAAATACCCCGACAAAATCCTAAGGCCCATTGGAAAGCTTTTTTTTTTTTTAAGTATCTGACCAACAGATGCAAATCAGTCATGTGAAATCCATAGATTAGGGCCTAATGCATTTCAATTGACTGATTTCTTCATATGATTTGTAACTCAGTCAAATCTTTTAAGTTGTTGCATATTGCGTTTATTTTTGTTCCGTATATTTCCATGTTCAAAGTGTAATTTAACAATACATATTATCATAAGAAATGGCATTAACACATAAACCAATTAAGAAAGCTTTTTCTGTTGACTGGTAGTTGTTCTACTCAATACATCAAATAGCCTTCTCAAATACCAGAACTGTTTCCCTAGAAAAATCACTTCAATGCTTGAAAGCGTAACAATAAGGTCCGGTTTTTATTTGTCTGGTCAACATCTGTGAGAGCCAGACCAGTTTCTCCCCTCCCCTTTAAATGTTGAAATAAGTCTTATTCCTCTGATGCCATGCCCATGAGATGAAAGTAGACAATGATGAAAGACTCAGAGCACAAGTGCTGCTGGTACACTGTCCATTGTTCACTAGTGTCAAGTCATATCATAGTCCATGGGCTGTATAGATCAAGCTTCTCGGAGTTGGAGTGCTGATCTAGGATCAGGACCCCCACAATGTTATTCCTTGTTATCTAAAAGGCAAAACTGATCCAAGATCGGCACTCCTACACTGAGACACTTCAGCTACATGCCCATTGCCCACTAATATCAACATGAAGAAAAATGATCTGCAATATTATGTAAGATGTGACGAGCTTTCAGTCAAAAATACATTTGTCAGAGTATTCCAAAATCACCATACCATGAGCCTAATGAGAGGACACTGACAGTCTATGCCTATGGAAGGCTTTTGAACCTACTGAACAATAAGACAAATATCATTATTTGTATTTGGTTTATGTCCAAAGCAGGTGGTTGACACAGAATTAATCTCTGAATTGAATAAAAGCTCTAGTTACCTTTGACATTTTAGTCATTTAGCAGATGCTCTTATCCAGGGCATCACAATCGTATCAAGTACATTTTCCCTCAAAAAGTAAAGACAGACATGTGTAACTAGCTCCCCAGCGTTTAAGTAAAACTGCCAAAGAATACTCACCAGCAGTGGAGGCCGGTGAAAGGATCCATAAGACGATGGGCCCACTGCATTGGTCGGAACAAACAAAACGGTACCAAACAAGGACACCACGTTTGACAGTTAACTCCACTCCAACCACCACAATGAGCCTGCTCTCCCACAGGTCCGCCTCACCAGCCTCCACCGCCCACAACATCCAAAAGAAGAAGAAGAATGAATATCCATCAACCTACTACTCCCTTTTATAATGAAATTGGGCCGCCTCCTATGGAAACACCCTTCAGTGCTAGGCACACCACCATCTCCACTTTTTTCGAAGTGATTGAGTGTGAATATAACACTTAACACCCTCCATTGTCTCCACTAAATTGAAAGTAATGGAGTGTAGATATAACACCAAACAAACCTCCATCAACTTCACTAATTTTAAAACAGTCACGTCACGACAGTCCATTATCATTCATGTGATGACTGCTGTTCATCGAATAATTACCTACTATGTTTATTACTCGATGAAATTAATCATGTAACAATTAACTCATTAGGAATTTGGGGCACCAAGGGAAAAGTTTGTTTCATGATTTACCATTTCCCGAATTAACTCAAGAATATATCGATATCATACCACTCATCAGTTAATAATTTCCTCATATAAGTCTCATTCTGAAGATTGTAGACTCCGTCAATCCGCACAAACCCGGGTCTCACTGATCATTCCGTACCACACAAATTGATTTGGTTATTTATTCACTAATAAGCTAAGTGATTACATAAGATACACATATACATACGGTATAGGTTATTGAATAGAAACGTAATACGATGACAAGTCCCTAGCGGATACTGGTTACCCAAGATGGAAATATAGAGAGAGAAACAACACTTGGATACATTTGTAAACTACGCTTCGTTTAGCCCTAATACCTTGCCCCAAACTGCCGATCTTATGGGAGGGTCATGTCAGGATGAGCCTGCAGGAAGGGTACCACATGAGGGAGGAGGATGTCTTCCCTGTAACGCACAGCATTGAGATTGCCTGCAATGACAACAAGCTCAGTCCGATGATGCTGTGACACCCCGCCCCAGACCATGACGGACCCTCCATCTCCAAATCGATCCCGTTCCAGAGTAAAGGCCTCGGAATAACGCTCCTTCCTTCGATAATAAACGTGAATCTGACCATCACCCCTGGTGAGACAAAACCGCAACTCATCAGTGAAGAGCACTTTTTGCCAGTCCTATCTGGTCCAGCGATGGTGGGTTTGTGCCCATATGTGACGTTTTTGATGGTGATGTCTGGTGAGGACCTGCCTTACAACAGGCCTACAAGCCCTTAGTCCAGCCTCTCTCAGCCTATTGCAGACAGTCTGAGTACTGATGGAGGGATTGTACATTCCTGGTGTAACTCGGGCAGTTGTTGCCATCCTGTACCTGTCCCGCAGGTGTGATGTTCGGATGTACCGATCCTGTGCAGGTGTTACACATGGTCTGCCACTGCGGGGACGATCAGCTGTCTGTCCCGTCTCCCTGTAGTGCTGTCTTCATAAGTTTTCATAACTGTGACCTTAATTGCCTACCGTCTGTAAGCTGTTAGTGTCTTAACGACGTTCTACAGGTGCATGTTCATTAATTGTTTATGGTTCACAGTGTTTAAAACCTTTATAATGAAAATCTGTGAAGTCATTTGGATTTGACTAATTATCTTTGAAAGACTGAAAAAGGGACCTTTTTTTTTACGTGTTGAATGGCTTTGTTGGTGTATCTCTGTTGGGCCCAGGCCTTCGTGGGCCAGGTTCAGCTTGGTGATAAGGGTTCGACAGAGGCCTTGTTCTTTGAATGGCCTTCTCCTTAGTTCTCGGGTGTAAGTCTGATTGTCCACAATATGTCATATTGTCCTTCTTAGTTGTCTGTTTATTTGCACTCGTTCAGGAAGTGTGGTCTCCTGAGGACAGCAAATCAGCCGTGTCGATGATCCCAGATTGGTGATAAAAGCCGTGTAGACAATGATTTGAAGAGAAGAACCGTATGGTCCTGCTGAAATTCATCACCTTAGATACAGTACTCAGTACTCAACTGTATCATTGATTGTTATGAGGTTCCTTTGTCTTCTTCAAACTCGTGTTGCATTTCGGGGTCGTGACTAATTGTAGACCTCAGCTGCAGCTTGTGGCCCTTCTATTCTGATATGTTAATTCTTAACTAAAATGCTTTATACACTCGGGTAGAACATCTTGCTGACACGCTCTCTGGGTTCCCTGGGGTGTAGCTAGTTAAGAGGCAAGGTATCACAATTTACTATGATCTCGTTAGAGAAATAAAATCAGAATCTTATCGTCACAAAACATTCTCTTTATCCTGGATATTTTCCACACAATGCAAAGCATGTAAACATGACATACACCGTATGAAAATTCTTCAAGTTACAATGTTTTCGTTATAACGTCTTCATGCAACTTTTAATGACATCCCAAAATAGACGTTAATTTTCCATATTCCATCTCTCATAAGTCCCAATATCCCAGTGTCCATGGTTTGATGTTGAAGTTCTTGGGCGGTAAACTCTAATGTAACACAGAGGCATTCCATTTTCCCAAATTAGGCCACAAAAGGAATCGTCTGCTGCCTATAGTTTACGATCGAGGTGTCATACAAAAAAACACATCCATCCCTCTCCCCCTCTACGGGAGAGAGAGAACTCTGTAGAGCTGATCCACTGTAACCTGGTCCTTTGGATGGCAGGACTGTGGTCAGAACATGTTAAAACAGAACCCCCCTGAACGTAGACAGTAAGCAAAGTTCAACTTCAAGTAACAAGACACTTTTCAATCTCTGTCAAAATTCAGTCTCTTAGTTCAGGCTCGCCTCCACAATTTTGCTCTCTTCTTTAGCTTTAGCAGGTTAACTAAGATGGTGTAGCAGATGGGAAAGATGATGATGATGATGGCACCAAAACAGCCTCTCTTCCTCTGTCCATTTTCAACTGTTGCACCAACATGTTCTGAACACTACATTTACCTTCAGTGAACTTGTGTATTTAGCACTATCCCCTTAGTTGTCATAGAGAACTTTGGTATTTTATTTATTTTTATTTATCCTTTATTTAACTAGGTAATGTTTGGTACACAGCACTTCTTCTGCCCAGTATCTTCTCCTCAGTCCTCTTATAATACTCTGATTAGCTCTTGTGTTTTGGAAAATCCATCGAGTCTATCCACTAGACAATGTAATTCTAGATTTTATTACTTTTCTTCTTTGTTCTGAAAACACTTTCATGCATTTGTCTGAGTTTCATCAATTATCCTGCAGTGAACATTAAATGCAATCATTGTGATGAGTTGTTGCGGAATATAAATGTCTGATGGAGCTTGGCAGTGCAATAGAATAACGATTCTTGAATATTTAAACAAAATGTTCTCAACATGTTCTCTTTACCTAGTCTCTATCCCTTTACCTTCTTACTCTCCATCTCCTGTCTCTCATACTTTCTCCTCTTCACCATCTCTACTCATGTAATGATCTCATGAACAATCTCACCAGGCCAAAAATATATATTATATTTCGGGAATTTAAGAGGAGGTTGGTCGATAAATATGTAGATGACAATTGTGATTGCCACTCGTACCACGTGACTTGAGGATTGCGTTTGCTATGTTTTGTTTGTAACGTAATTGAATGTACCTTTACTATATGTGTGCAACTTTAGTAACTGTTGATGGCTGCCATCTTGAAACAGGTCTCTCTTGTAAAATATATTTTTATTTCAATGATACGAATCTGGATAAGTAAAGGTTAAATAATAATCTCTCCATCTCGTCCTCTTTCTCTCTCATCTCTAAGTCTCGCTCTCTTTGTGTTGTAACAGAGGTTCCAGTTGGAGCGAGTCCATCTACAGGAGGTGAAGAGGTCCAGTTATGAACACACCAAGAAGTGTGCTGACCAGCTCCTCCTGCTGGGACAGGTCAGTACAACTGTCTTTACACTACTGTATGGGCTTCTGTAGAAGTTGTCATATGCAGACACAAATACAATATTCTTTCTTTCAGACTAAATCTCTATTTTGCACACAAACACTTGTACACACACACACGCCTGAGCACACCTGCAGAAGAACATATACTGCGGTCTGTCTTTCATACACAAAATATTTACAACGCGCACACTGTTCTTTTCTGCTCGCTCCCTCTTTCTCTCACCCCTTCTCTCTCTTCTCTTCTCTCTGAATGGAACCTGATGGACAGGGATGAGTGTTGTTGCTCTCTTTCCCTCCAACACCCCTGTCAGTGGAGGATGAAGACGCGCCAATAGGGCTGTTAAGGTGACCGTATTACAGCCACACCGGCAGTTACCAGTTCTACGTGACCGCTGAGTTACGGTGACAAGGCTACTCCAAAACTGCGTTCTGTATGAATGCCACCACTTGTACCGCTGATGGTCATTAGTAGCCTACCAAACTTGCTAAAGTACCTCAAGTTGCTAATGGCCTCGTATTTGGGGCGCTCTATTGTCCCTCTAATCACTCTGACATCAATGCAAATATAATCAAAAATCAAATCAAACACTTCATGCCATTGGAACACATTTTGGAATGTGAGGCTAATAATTAGCTGGTTGATAAGCTGAAACAGGTTAGTATCATCTGAGGTTGGAGCGAAAACCTTCAGCAGGGTTAGCACTCAAGGAACAGGTTTGGAGACCCCTGGCATTGAATTTCAGCAGAATAGCACATGTCACGCAGTGAGAGCCAGCTCCTAAAATAGCTTGTTGATGCGTGGAATGAAATGTGTTCTTATAAGCCCAGTTATTGCGGAACATTTCTATACACTATATCAAATAAAATGTGATTTGATTTGTAGTTTATACAGTAATGTTGGGTATTATCAACAGTAAAATACTATTATTTTTTACTGCAGCATACTGTAAATGATGGTAGATTTTGTGGCTGGGGATATAATTATTCAATTTCTAATGGTACTGTAATTCCACCCCACAGAATATCTTTGGAGTGCCAAAAACCTTTTCACCACTAGTGGTCGCATGGTATTGTTCTTTGTCGTATTAACATATTTTGATGCATGGTAAGAGGCTATATTTATTGCACCTGTGAGAGAGAATTTAAATTTAAAAAATATATACATTTGACATTTTTACATTTTTAATTTAACTAGGCAAGTCAGTTAAGAACAAATTCTTATTTGGGTTAACTGCCTTGTTCAGGGGCAGATCAACAGACTTTTACCTTGGCTGCTTTGGGATTCGATCTGGCAACCTTTCGGTTACTGGCCCAACGCTCTAACCACTAGGCTACCTGCCGCCCCGTACCAATTTGACTCCTTTGTACTTATACTGCCCCATCAATTTAAAATGTACAGTGCCTTCAGAAAGTATTCATACCCATTGACTTATTTCACATTTTGTTGTGTCTTTGGCTATGCCGGATTAAGTGATATGACATGCTATTCTATAAAATCCTTTTTCCGTAATTAATATTACCTGATTGAGCTAATCATGTAAATGTAATTAACTAGAGAGTCGGGGCACCACAAAATAATATTTATAGAGCTGTTCCGAATAAACTCTTAAAGACCTAGTAATATTTTACATCAATAGCAGTCAATATTAATCGTCATCTTAATTCAGTCTCATCTGAAAGTTGAAGTTGAATCAGCAATACAAAATTGGGTTTAATTATTTATTTACTAAATACCTAACTAATCACACAGAATTACATATACACAGAATGAATTATACCTTGATTACAAATTTCGTCATAAATGAAAACGTCCCTAGCGGGCGGAACAGATATGACAGCTGGTAACACAAAAGAAAAGGGGCTGGGTTTGAATGAAAGAGCGGAAGACTGGGGGACAAAAGGAGAAGCTATACTATCGTAAATACAGTATCTTATGCATTCTAAATTACCGCCCATTTGGAAAAGGAAAATGCAATAAATATTTACTCTGAGCTGCGCTTCGGTAGGTCGGTGGTAGATGGAAGGCCGTGTTGCCAAACCGAGTCCTTTGTCCTTTGAAGAATGTCTCTGGTGGTCAATTGGATACGTTGAAGTAACGTCGTTGTGTGGTGGACGGGATACTCTTGTCTGTTCTTTCCTAGCCCGTGTTTGCAGCTGCTGTTGCTAACTCAACGGCTAGGAGGTATCAAGTTAATACCATTCGCAACCAAAGCTTTGAGGTTGGCTTAGTTCTGTAGTTGACATGTTAGTCCTTTTAACGCAGAGGCTGCAGACCTCACGTACTTGGAACAGGAGGTTACATTTTTGTCAAGGCTTTATATAGTGGAGTGTGTTTGAAAAGTTTTATAACCCATGACTCTTCATAGGGGCGGGCCACTGATTGATAAGGGCCCTAACCTTATGAAAACCCAAATCTCTCATTTGGAAGCTAAAATTACATTTAATCTCTTCACCCATAATTTTATATTCAAACATTGAAATTGAACAACAATTCCAATTGACTCCTATGTTCAAACTTTCCACTGTAGAGTTTATGTCATCCTATCATTGATGAGAATGTCCCAGATGACAACCGAACTGACATCATATTCATTAAGTACCACCGCATATGTTCAATTGGTCGGATTACCAGAATATAGTTCATTTCCCCCCACCTTCTGATGTTCCCAGGATCTCTATGTTAACCAAGGGGTTTTCAAATTTCACATCAGTAGGTTAGAGAGAGGAAAAAGGGGGTAAGAGGTATTTATGACTGTCATAAACCTAACCCCGGGCCAACGTCATGACATGTGTTACAGCCTAAATTCAAAATGTATAAAATATTATTTATTTTTCTCACCCATGTACACATAATACACTATAATGACAAAGTGAAAACATGTATTTTATTTTCTTTGCAAATGTACTGAAAATGAAATGCAGAAATATTCATTCTGCATTTCAAACCCCCGAGTCAATACTTTGTAGAAGCACCTTTGGCATCAATTACAGCTGTGAGTCTTTCTGTGTAAGTCTCTAAGAGCTTTCTTCACCTGGATTGTGCAACATGCTCCTTATTCTTTTCAATATTATTCAAGCTCTGTTATATTGGTTGTTGATCATCGCTAGACAGACATTTCCAGGTATTGCCATAGATTTTAAATTTAAGTCAAACTGTAACTCGGCCACTCAGGAACATTCAGTTTCTTCTTGGTAAGCAAGGGTTTGGCCTTGCATTTTAGGTTAATGTCCTGCTGAAAGTTGAATTAATCTCCCAGTGTATGGTGGAAAGCAGACTGAACCCTATTTTCTTCAAGGATTTTGCCTGTCCTTAGCTCCATTCCATTTATTTTGTATCCTTTATCCTCATCAGTCCATAATGATTACAAGCATACCCATAACATGATGCAGCCACCACTATGCTTGAAAATATGGAGAGTGGTAATCAGTAATGTGTTGCAATGGATTGGCCTCAAACATAACACTTTGGATTCAGAAGAAAATGTTTATTGCTTTGCCACATGTTTTGCGCTTTTTCTTTAGTGTCTTGTTGCGAACAGGATGCATGCTTTGGAATATTTGTGTTCTGTACAGGCTTCCTTCTTTTCACTATGTCAATTAGGTTAGTATTGTGAAGTAACAATAATGTTGTTGATCCATTCTCTGTTTTCTCCCATCACAGCCATTAAACACTGTACCTGTTTAAAAGTCACCATTGGCCTCATGGTGAAATCCCAGAGCAGTTTCCTTCCTCTCCGGCAAATGATTTAGGAAGGACACCTGTATCTTTGTAGTAACTGGGTGTATCGTATTGATGCACCATCCAAAGTGTAATTAATAACTTTACCATGGTCAAAGGGATATTCAATTCAATCTTCTTATTTGTTACACATCTACCAATAGGTGCCCTTCTTTGCAAGGCATTGGAAAACTTCCCTGGTCTTTGTGGTTGAATCTGTGTTTGAATTTCAGTGCTCGACTGAGGGACCTTATAGATAATTGTGTGTGTGGGGTACAGAGATGAGGTAGTCATTCAAAAATCCTGTTAAACACTGTTATTGCACACCGACGTGAGTCCATGCAATTTATTTTGTGACTTGCACATTTTTACTCCTGAACTTATTTTGATTTTCCATAACAAAGGGGCTGAATATTTACTGACTCAAGATATTTAAGCTTTAAATATTTTATGAATTTAAAAAAATAAAAATAAAAAACTCTTTACATTATGGGGTGTTATTGTGTTTTGGCCAGTGACTAAACATCTCAATTTAATTCCTGTTTAATTCAGGCTTTAACGCAACAAAATGTGTAACAAGTCAAGGGGTATGAATACTTTTCTGAAGTCACCATATAGGGTACAGATTGGAGTGGCAGCCAGTCTTAAACCTTAAATGGTTGAGACATTTTGCCATGTTCTTTTGGTCTGTAGTCACTGCCAGTTTTGGAAGCCTTTGTTAACTTTTTGGTGACTGGGTGGCAGTATTGAGTAGCTTGGATGAATAAGGTGCACAGAGTAAACTGCCTGCTACTCAGCCTTTAAAGCTTATATGCATATAATTAGTATATTCGGATAGAACACTGAAGTTTCTAAAACTGTTTGAATGATGTCTGTGAGTATAACAGAACTCATATGGCAGGCGAAAACCTGAGAAAAATCCAACAAGGAAGTGGGAAATCTGAGGTTTGTAGGTTTTCAACTCGTAGCCTATCGAAGATACAGTGGGATATTGGTCATGTTGCACTTCCTAGGGCTTCCACTAGATGTCAACAGCCTTTAGAACCTTGTTTGATGCTTCTACTGTGAAGTGGGGCCAAATGAGAAGGGATTGAGCCAGGTGTCTGGCAGATTGCCACGAGCTCATGATGTGCGGTCATGTGAAAGTTAGCTTGCGTTCCATTGCTTTTCTACAGACAAAGGAATTCTCCGGTTGGAACATTATTGAAGATTTATGATAAAAACATCCTAAAGATTGATTATATACATCGTTTGACATTTTTCTACGACCTGTAATATAACTTTTTGGACTTTTCGGCCGACCTTTCGGCTGGACTTGCACAAGCGTTTGGATTTGTTTACCAAACGCCCTAACAAAAGGAGCTATTTGGACATAAATTATGAACTTTATCGAACAAATCAAACATTTATTGTGGAACTGGGATTCCTGGGAATGCATTCTGATTAAGAACATCAAAGGTAAGTGAATATTTATAATGTTATATCTGACTTCTGTTGACTGCACAATATGGCAGATATCTTTTTGGCTTGTTTGGTCTCTGAGCGCCGTACTCAGATTATTGCATGGGGTGCTTTTTCCGTAAAGTTTTAAAAAAAATCTGACATAGCGGATGCATTAAGGAGAAGATTATCTAAAGTTCTATGTATAATAGTTGTATCTTTTATCAATATTTATTATGAGTATTTCTGTAAATTGATGTGGCTCTCTGCAAAATCACTGCATGTTTTGGAACTACTGAACATAACACGCCAATGTAAAATGAGGTTTTTGGATATAATTAAGCACTTTATCGAACAAAACATACATGTATTGTGTAACATGAAGTCCTATGAGTGTCATCTGATGAAGATCATCAAAGGTTAGTGATTAATTTTATCCATATTACTGCTTTTTGTGACTGAAAAATGGCTGTGTTTTTCTGTGACTTGGTGGTGACCTAACATAATCGTTTGTGCTGCTTTCGTTGTAAAGTCTTTTTGAAATCAGACACTGTCTGGATTAACGAGAATTGTATCTTTAAAATGGTGTAAATACTTGTATCCTTGAGGAATTTTAATTGAGATTTCTTTTTTTATTTTATTTTTTGGCACTTTCACTGGCTGTTGGCAGGGTGGGACGCTACCATCCCGAATATCCCAGAGAGGTTTTAAGGCCTCTAGAAATGCAAGTGAAATATAACACCAACAATGTATTAATATGCTGTAATGTGTAAACACTTGCTTTTACCAATCCCTTGTAATTACAGTAAAATACTGTGAAATACAAACCTCTCCCCTCAATTAGTTTCATCCATTCATTCTGATTACGGTGGCATTTGTTTTTACAGTATAATACAGTTCATTTTACGGTATTGTACTGTGTACAGTACTTGCGTTGATACCATTTTTATATTACAGTAGGTGTAGGCTTACTGTAATATGAAATACCGAATTTTACATGCCACTGAGCTGCCTGTAAGGGACTGTCAAATTCTGGATCCCAGATTTCTATTGCTAGGCTACTATATTTATTTCTCTACTGCTAATTTGGCACATTGCTTCGCAATACAACTGGAGTAGCCTACCTGGCTTTAATGAAAATGAATGAATCACAAACCCCAATCCATTCGCTATTTAAGTGGTAATGGGTGATTTAATTTTTTATTTATTTTTTTATATTTTTTTTTTACTTCCCCTGTTCTGACAGGTGCATGATAATGAGTCATTCTAAATTTAAAATCTTATCTAATTTCGAACGCATTCATTTTTCCCCTGACTTTTAAAAATTATCAATAGTCACATCATGCAGCCCATAGCGTACAGTGCCTTCAGAAAGTATGCACACCCCTTGACCTTTTCCACATTTTGTTGTGTTACAGCCTGAATCTAAAATGTATTAAATTGAGATGTTTTGATGCTGGCTTACACACAATACCCATATTGTCAAAGTGGAATTATGTTTTTAGGAATTTGTACATTAATAAAAAAATGTATAGCTGAAATGTTTTGAGTAAGTATTCGACCCCTTTGTTATAGCAAGCCTAAATAAGTTCAGGAGTGAAAATGGGCTTAACACATCACGTAAATTGCATGGACTCACTCTGTGTGCAATAATAAATAGGGTTTAACATTATTTTTGAATTACTGCCTTATCTCTGTACCCCACACATACAATTATCTGAAGGTTCCTCAGTCGAGCAGTGAATTTCAAGCACATATTCAACCAAATGACCAGGGAAGGTTTCCAATGCATCGCAACGAAGGGCACGTATTGGTAGATGATAAAAATGTATATCCCTTTGAGCACGGTGAAGTTATTAATTACAACCACTGTGCTTATTATTATTATTTGACCCTGCTGGTCATCTATAAACGTTTGAACATCTTTGCCATGTACTGTTATAATCTCAGCCCTACACAGCCAGAAGAGGACCGGCCACCCCTCAGAGCCTGATTCCTCTCTAGTTTTTTTCCTAGGTTCCCCCCTTTCTAGGGAGCTTTTCCTAGCCACCGTGCTTCTACATCTGCATTGCTTGCTGTTTTGGGGTTTTAGGCTGGGTATAGCACTTTGTGACATCGGCTGATATAAAGAGGGCATTATAAATACATTGGATTGATTGACTTTGGATGGTGTGTCAATACACCCAGTCACTACAAAGATGGTCATCCTTCCTAAGCTAAGTCAGTTACCGGAGAGGAAGGAACCCGCTCAGGGATTTTATGAGGCCAATGGTGACTTTAACAGTTAGAGTTTAATGAGAAAATTGTTGATGGATCAACAACATTGTAGTTACTCCACAATACTACTCTAATTAACAGATTGAAAAGAATGAAGCCTGTATAGAATACAAATATTCCAAAACATGCATCCTGTTTGACAATGAACTATGAACAATGAACTAAAGTAATACTTCAAAAAATGTTGCAAAGCAATGAACTTTTTGTCCTAAATACAAAGTGTTATGTTTGGGGCAAATCCAATACAACACATTACTGAGTACCACTCAATATTTTCAAGCATAGTGGTGGCTTCATCATGTTATGGGTACGCTTGTAATGGTTTTTGAATGGGGAGTTTTGTTAGGATAAAAAAATAACAGAATGGAGCTAAGCACAGAGCAATAATTTTTTAAAGAATAATGGGCAAATGTTGCACAATCCAGGTGTAGAAAGCTCTTAGAGAATTACCCAGAATAACTCACAGCTGTAATCACTGCCAACGGTGCTTCTACAAATGATTGACTTGGGACAGTGAGTAGTTATCTAAATTAGATATTTCTGTATTTCATTTTCAATAAATGTGCAAAAATGTAAGAACATGTTTTCACTTTGTTATTATAGGGTGTTGTCTGTAGATGGGTGAGAAAGAAAAAAATTAATATTTAATCTATAAAAACAAACACATACATCAGTAAGAAAGTCCTCAATCAGCTTTCTGAATTGCTCTAGAGCAGGTTTTCTCAAACTGGTTCACTACACGCAATACGTTTTTTCTTCACATTTTCAAACAATCCATTTATGTTTTCCAACGGGGCCATACATTTGGGTGAGTTTTTTTTTTCTCGCCTGAGTAGCCTCGTTTCACTGCCCCCCAAAAAATAAGCCATCTAGTGTTCAACAAAATAACAACACAATGTCAAATACAGGTAGCGTAGTCAAATAATTTACATCCAATCACATTAACCGCTGCTCATTCCGTTTGCTCGAAAATTGATAAATGGTTAAAAAGAAGTCGGGCCTGCATCCATAGACATATACCAGCTCTACTGGTAGTACTGCTACTACCAGCAGTACTACACCTGCACCTGTCGACGACACAAGTTCTTCTGCTTCCACAAGCATATCCAATGCTAGCATCAGTAATTCTACATTTGTTCTTTGTCCAGCTAGCATGGACACTGACAGTAGTGAATCTGATGCAGCCGAAGAGCTACTGCCCCTTACCCGAGAAAGCACCGAAAAACAGACAGGGACGTTGGACCATCGAGGAGGCACTAATATTATGAGAACTACATTGATTTGGGGTTCACTTATATTGGGAGTAGTGCCTTTCCTCAGCCACAGTGTGTTATATGTGCAAAACTACTATCTCACAACTCGATGAAACCTTCGCTCTTGCGCAGACATTTAGAAACAAAACATGAAAATTAGAAAAATAAGCCACGGGAGTTTTTTGAGCGAGTATTAAGACTTTTGAGTAGTAAGACATGTATAAAAGCAACAGATACCATTAATAAGGAGGGGCTAGAAGCGTCTTATATGGTGAGCTACCGAGTGGTTAGGACAGGCATCCTCATACTGTTGTGGAGGACTTAATTATTCCTGCTGCCGCGTTTATTGCTGGGACAATGCGGGAGGAAAAGGCCCAAAAAACTATACAGGTAATGCCTTCATCAAACAACATGGCAGGAGATGTTTTGAAACAATTACTGCTTCGCATACAAGCCAGTGCTTTATAGCTGGATGAGTAAACAGACTGGCACAGGTTCCTGGTATATGTCCGTTACGTTTATGGGGGGTCAATTAAGGAAGACATCCTCTTCTGCATATCACTGGAAACCAGAACAACAGGAGATATTTTTAAAGTACTGGACAGCTTTGTGACATCAAATGGACTCTGTACTCATGGCGCAATAGCCATGACAGAGAGACATAGTGGAGTGGTAACGCACATGCAAGCAGTTCCTCCCGATGCCACTTGGGTACGCTGCAGCAACCACTGAGAGGCTCTTGCTGCCCAGGCAATGCCTGACAGCTTGAAAGACGTTTTGGAGGCTACAGTGAAAATGGTTAACTTTGTTAAAGCAAGGCCCCTGAACTCTCGTGTATTTTCTGCACTATGCAATGATATGGGCAGCGACCATGTAACTCTTTTACAACATACAGAAGTGCACTGGTTATGAAGGGGCAAAGTATTGACACGTTTCTTTGAAATTGAGAGATGAGCTTAAAGTTTTCTTTACTGACCATAATTTTCACTTGTCTGACCGCTTGCATGATGATGACGTTTCTCACAGGACTGTCCTATCTGGCCTATAGCGAAGCACCTGAGTGAGTTGGGTGTGCAATTACGCAGGTACTTTTCCAAAACACGACACAAACATTTGGATTCGTTATCCCTTTCATACCCTGCCTCGAGTCCACTTACCGATATCTGAACAAGAGAGCCTCATCGAAATTGCAACAAGCGGTTCTGTGAAAATGTAATTTAATC
This sequence comes from Oncorhynchus clarkii lewisi, assembly GCF_045791955.1. Classification (NCBI taxonomy): domain Eukaryota; kingdom Metazoa; phylum Chordata; class Actinopteri; order Salmoniformes; family Salmonidae; genus Oncorhynchus; species Oncorhynchus clarkii. The sequence goes on from NC_092147.1 coordinate 56,324,462, forward strand.
AAAAGCCAGTGCCAGATTTCTGGATTAGGCTGCGCTCAGAGTATCCTACCTTGGCAAATCACGCTGTTAAGACCCTGATGCCCTTTGCAACCATGTACCTATGTGAGAGTGGATTCTCGGCCCTCACTAGCAGGAAAACTAAATACAGGCACAGACTGTGTGTGGATAATTATTTAAGACAGACTCTCCAATACAACCCAACATTGCAGAGTTATGTGCATCCTTTCAAGCACACCCTTCTCAATAACCTGTTGTGAGTTATTCACAATTTTTGATGAACAAATAAAGTTGTATATGTAAGATGGCTACATAAAGAGTCAAACAACCCGAGTCGGGTCGTGACGACAACTCACACTCATTATTATGTTTTATATTTGAGATTCTTCAAAGTATCCACCCTTTGCCTTGATGACAGCTTTGCAAACTCTTGGTGTTCTCTCAAACAACTTCATGAGGTAGTCACCTGGAATGCTTGTCCAGCAGTCTTGGAGTTTCCGTCACTCTCACTTGATAATGCCTCAAATTTCCCAGCGGCATCCCCTTTGTCTGGTCATAATGCACCCTAAAAAAATCTATGCCTCTTGCAGCCCTTCTCCCTGTGTGCTGCCTGCTCCGAAGCACCACTCACCTCACGCACACAGCTCCATCACATCATCTGGTCTTTCTCACAGGCTACAAGTGAAGACAGACACATCGGGGACGCAACTGCCCGAGGTGCATATTGAAGATATTTTAAGAACTGTCCACATTTACTTTTTGTCAGCCAACAAGATGAGTAGGCCTGAAGACAGCAAAAGCACTAGCCTATGTCAATCTACTATCCCCCATAGTACAAAAGTTGAGCTATTCTGTGCGAGAAATAAATATTCCAAACATAATCTGGGACAGTTGTGGGATGCGATAGATCCCAAATTAACACAACCACTATAATAAAAAAAAATGAAAAAGGATTTTGCGAAATGAGGCTGACGCAACAGATCAGAACGTTTAGCTGAAATTGTTGATGAACTATTACTTTCTTCACATTATAAGCGCAGCTTTGCACACACAGCGCGAATGTTCCATTAGCGGGAAAACACCATTATCAAAATTGACCACAAACGTGATTATGCATGTTATGCATTTTTATGGTGAAAATTATCTTCCCAAAACTTGAAACTCGTGCTGCATACAGTATTGTAAAGTGGATTAATGTGCATCTTTTTAAGAATTTATTTGGCCACTTTAGTTGTGATACAAACCTTATCAAAACGTGTGCGACTATGATTCGACTAAGTAAAAAAAAAAATGTTTATAATAATATTGTTTCTTGCCTTAACCTGTTCATCATTCACAAGTGATAACATATCATACCTTAAGGTAACATTTTGACATTCGCCATATGGTTAGTGAGAAAGTCCACATTGCAAATGTACGGTCCCTTACTAGACGTCCGACAACGTTTCGACGGCGTCGGGCCTTGCAGCAGGGCCGGATCTTCCAGGAAGTCATCAAACGAACTCTCTCGGACATTCGGTTTCCGTTTTATAAAAATGTTAAATTTTTGTCATTTTTCCGCTCTCCTGGTAAATCCCCCAAGAGGGCAAATGGAATCATATTGCAAATGTACAAAACATCACCAATCACTACGTGTCCTTATCTCCTAAATGGAAAATATTTTGAAGACGTAACTTGGTGAGCATAGGTTTGGCATAATGGGCAGTTGGCCCCAAACAAGATGGCGTCTATGCCTCAACATTTTTTGAGTTATGGCCATTTTTCTGGGATTAAAGGTCGAAAAATGAAAATAGAGCAATAATATTTCCGCTTCAAGTCAAAGTAATTGAACCTACGGTGTCAATAAAAAAAGAACCAGCCATTTATCTATCGTCATTTAAGAGAAATCGTACAATGTCAAATTGGTGATGTTCAAAAATATATATATATATTTTTTTTAAATTACAGATCCAGTTGCAGTGTGTTCACACAAATCTTTTTCAAGGGTGCTTCGGAGCTCTGCGAGATTTCTGAGATTTTCTGTGATTTTCTGAAATAACACACACTCACTAACCCCTCCATAAATAAGTCAGTTCTTAACGTAAATACTTATAACTCAAAATTCTATAAGTGCCTACCGCAAGGAGGATATGTGTTCACTTTCAGCTTCCTGTGTCAACCGGTAGTGCCTTAAAATGGTGTCATAGGTGCTGTTTCGAAGGGTTAAAAGGTCAAATCCTTTCAAAACTTTATATGTGTGATTAGGCAACCCTCATGGACTGTAAATCAGTAATTTCTCCCATAAAATTTCCACACACACACACACACACACACACACACACACACACACAGCTTGGACGGAGGGACACAGTGTGGTGCGTAGAGACAGACAGTGCCTGCAATAGTTACCTTTGTTCGAACAGTTAAAGAACCATCAGACCTAGAGTTCTGAAACTTTAGAAACCTGTTCTAGAGCTCAGGTCGATAGTGTGTGGTGAGTTATGTGGCTCTAGAAGGTTCAATACGAGTAGGAAAATGTTGGTGTGGTGTCAGTTTATCAGTTTGGTGTCAGAATGACATCTAATTGACTGATGGACGTTGACTTGCTGGCTGACTTTTGTCCATTTGCAATATGTTTAAACAGTGAGGTACCATCACCAAAATGACATTCACCCCCCCACCCGTGCCCATCCAATAGTCATTTGTCATTTTGGACATTTTTCAAAAAATCTGTAAAAAACAACAGTCCCACTTCTCCCTCATCATACATGACAAATAGACCATCTAGGTTGATTCATGGCTTAACATAGTGCTATATATCATAGTGCTATATATCATTTTGGCAGTATAAATGCCTTTTGACACTTTCAAATCACATTTGGAAATTTCTTATGACATTTGGCCTAAAAAAAAGTGACCTGACTTTGACTTTTGACTTCCTATGAAATCATATTGCAAATGGACAAAACATATGCCCTATGCACAAGTTATTTTTAAATGATGATAATAAAATATGACTAAAGTATGTTGATACAGTTCTTATACATGTGTTATTGACAAAAAAAAATAGAAATAATTTCCAAAAACGGTCCAGAAAGCACTTTTTTAAGGGGGTGATAAGATTTTGAAAAATGTTTACTTTTGGGTCTTGACTTGTTACATTTGCAATATGAAAAATCATGGTGGAGCGCACTCGCCATCTGTTGGATTTTTGCAGTGTTACACTTGGCATTTTCCATATGGCATTTGCAATCAACTTTGAATGAAACAACGCCGAATTGAGTGGTATTGGACACCGTGTATATGGTTGTTACAGTGCCAATATGTTCCCATTCATTTTGTCCATTTCAGGGGGGAGTTCCCTTACATTTGTAAGTGATAGGCTAATTTTGTCACCCAACAGACTATTCTTGATTTAATCTTGGCTTTACATATACTAAATAATATATGTGTGAAGCTCGTTTTAATTTAGAATTGACCATTAACATGCACCTGACTTGAAACAGGGGCAGGGGAAAAAATACATCTCTGCACTTAAATAGTGAATGGAGGAAACTTTTCCTGTGGTTCATTTTCATGCCAGCCAGGTAGGCTATACTCCTGTTGAAAATATAAGCAATGTGCTTTTATATTTGCTTAATATTAGGACAGTTGAGAAATAAATATAGTAGGCTTAGCATATAGAAAGCTGATGGGATCCTTCTCTTTTTAAGAGAGGCCATCAATATGTTTTCTCGCACAATTGCATAGCCTATAGAAATGTTGTGCAGCATGACCTCATGGACTCTCATGAAGTGTTTGATTAGATTTTTGATGCCATTTGAATTGATGTCATAGTGATTAGAGGGACAATAGAGTGCTGAGTACCAGGCAGTTAGCAAATTTGGTTGGCTACTAATGACCATTAGCAGCATCAGAGCTTGGAGAAGCCAAATTACCGTGACTAAATGGTCATGTGGAATTTGACTGCCTTCATGACTCGTGACCACCGATGTGGCAGTAATACGGTCACCACAACAGCCCAAATCTACACACAATACCCCATAATGACAACGCAAAAACCTTTTTTATTTCTTTGCAAATGTATTTAAAACCTAAATATCACATTTACATCAATATTTACTCAGAACTTTGTTGAAGCACTTTTTGCAGCAATTACAGCCTCGAGTATGACGCTACAAGCTTGGCACACCTGTATTTGGGGAGTTTCTCCCATTCTTCTCATGCTCTGTCAGGTTGGATGTGGGTGATGTTAAGCCAGGTTCAAGTCCAGGTTCTGGCTGGGCCACTCAAGGACATTCAAAGAGTTTTCCCGAAGCAACTCCTGCGTCGTCTTGGCTTTGTGCTTAGGGTTGCTGTCCTGTTGGAAGGTGAACCTTCACCCCAGTCTGAGGTCCTGAGCGCTCTGGAGCAGGTTTTCATCAAGGATCTGTCTGTACTTTGTCTCGTTCATCTTTCCCTCAATCCTGACTAGACTCCCAGTCCATGCCACTGACAAACATACCCACAGCATGATGCTGCCACCTCCATGCTTCACCGTATTGATGGTGCAATGTTTCCTCCAGACGTGACACTTGGCATTCAGGCCGAAGGGTTCAATCTTTGTTTCATCAGACCAGATAATCTTGTTTCTCATGGTCTGAGAGTCTTTAGGTGCCTTTTAGCAAACTCCAAGCGGGCTGTCATATCGAGGGAATGATGAACAGAGCAAAGTTCAGAGAGATCCTTGATGAAAACCTGCTCCAGAGCGCTCAAGACCTCAAATTGGGGTTAAGGTTCACCTTCCAACAGGACAATGACCCTAAACACACAACCAAGACAACACAGAAGTGGCTTCGGGACAAGTCTCTAAATGTCATTGAATGGCCCAGCCAGAGCCCGGAATAGAACCCAATTGAACATCTCTGGAGAGACCTAAAATTAGCTGTGCAGCGACGCTCCCCATCCAACTTGACAGAGCTTGAGAGGATCTGCACATGTGTGTTAAGCTTGTAGCATCATACCCAAGAATACTCAATTCTGTAATCACTGCCAAATGTACTAAAACAAAGTACTGAGTAAGGAGTCTGAATACTTGTGTAAATGTTTCAGTTTTTATATATATATATATATATATATATATATATACACACACACACACACATACATCTCTCAGCAAAAAAAGAGCCGTCCTCTCACAGCAAACTTAACGTGTAGATATTTGTATGAACATAAGATTCAACAACTGAGACATAAACTGAACAAGTTCCACAGACATGTGACTAACAAATTTAATAATGTGTCCCTGAACAAAGAGGGGAGTCAAAAATCAAAAGTAACGGTCAGTATATGGTGTGGCCACCAGCTGCATGAAGTACTGCAGTGCATCTCCTCCTCATGGACTGCACCATATTTGCCCGTTCTTGCTGTGAGATGTTACCCAACTCTTCCACCAAGGCACCTGCAAGTTCCCAGACATTTCTGGGGGGAATGGCCCTAGCCCACACCCTCCGATCCAACAGGTCCCAAACATGCTCAATTGGATTGAGACCCGGGCTCTTCGCTGGCCATGGCAGAACACTGACATTCCTGTCTTGCAGGAAATCACGCACAGAACGAGCAGTATGGCTGGTGGCATTGTCGTGGTGGAGGGTCCAGACCAAATTTTACACTTTATATTGGATAGGCCATCACTTGAAAAACTACAAACCTCAGATTTCCCACTTCCTGGTTGGATTTTTCTCAGGTTTTCGCCTGCCATATGAGTTCTGTTATACTCACGGACATCATTCAAACAGTTTTAGAAACTTCAGTGTGTGTTCTATCCAAATCTACTAATAATATGCATATCTTAGCTTCTGGGCCTGAGTAGCAGGCAGTTTACTCTGGGTACGCTTTTCATCCGAACGTGAAAATTGCGCCCCCAGCCATAAGAAGTTAACGACCATTCCACAGGTGCATGTTCATTAATTGTTTATGGTTCATTGAACAAGCATGGGAAACAGTGTTTAAAGCCGTTACAGTGAAGATCTGTGAAGTTAATTGGATTTTTACTTGTCTTCGAAAGACAGGGTCCTGAAAAAGGGATGTTTCTTTTTTTTATATTTGCTACAATTTCTAAAAACCTGTTTTTGCTATATCATTATGAGCTATTGTCTGGAGATTTACAAGAGAAACACAATTGAATCAATTTTTGAATAAGGCTGTAACTTAACAAAATGTGTAAAAAGTCGAGGGGTCTGAATATTTTCCATTATGCTTGGAAGTCTGGAGATCCTAAACATGTTTATGTTAACTACTGGTCAATTACTCACTGGTCCATAGTGTATGGGCCACCATTCTTTACCTGATTAAAGGTATAAATAATTACTGTGTTTTTTTCCTCCTCTCCTCTCATTCACTCTCTGCACCTATTTTCTTTGTTCTTTATTTGGATCCCCATTAGCTGACGCCTTGGCCCTAGCGACCGCTAGTCTCCCTGGAGTCCACAAAAGAAAGACATTACAAACATAACAGAGATGGCCCAAAAACATATGCAAAACACTGTCAATTTTGCAGTTGTCACAATGGACAATGGTAGGCATCACAGACATTGAATAAAGAACAGTGAGACGAGAGAACTCAAAAGAAACACAATACTTCTGACACAAACCCTCTTTCAACTTCCCTGTCTCTCTCTCATGGTCTTTATCCCCAATTAAGACATGAAAAGAGTTGCAAGCTGTGGGAGGCAGTGCCTCCTTTAAAATAACAATCTTCTAACATTTTTCTTCTCCTGTCTTCTCTCCCTCAGACGGACCGAGCGGTGCAGTTGCTGTTGGAGACTAGTGCTGACAACCCCAGTTACTACTGTGACTCACTGAAGGCGTGTCTGGTGACCACCATCACCTCCTCAGGGCCCTCCCAGAGCACCATCAAACTAGTGGCCACCAACATGATCGCCAACGGCAAACTGGCAGGTAACTGGAAGCCATATAATTAAATATAACTCTAGTTTATGGAAGGTATATGACATCTGCCACTCTAGTATTTTATTTCTAAGCTGCCCTCCCAGAGCACCATCAAACTGGTGGTCACAATCATGATCGCCAAAGGCAATCTGGCATGTACTGGTGGCCATAAAGCTAAATAGAACACTATTTCCATTAAGATTGATGATGTCAGTCACTCTAGTATTATACTGAATATCTACGCAGGTGGCAACAAAGAGACTATTGTTTCAACTGTGGTACCATTGTGGTGTATGCCATGGGCTCTTCCAACCTTGGCTCTAATACCCAGACCAGCCTAGGCAGAGCCTCTGCCATTGCACACCCCCACCTCTAGTTCTATGGAGTAGGTAGTGTGTTGAGTGTATTATTATGCAGTGTATTATTACCACGGTCCCCTTCTGCAGCCCAGCAGCTCACATAACAGGTAGTTTAACTCCACAGCCCATAAAAAAGGCCTTGTATAGCACAGTTATAGCTTCCCTTAGTAATCAATCCTAAACCCCCCTCATCTCACACACTCCATCACTCTCTCTGTCTCTACTTTTTCTCCCGTCTGTCAGAGGGAGTGCAACTGCTGTGTTTGATTGACAAGGCTGCGGACGCATGCCGATACCTGCAGACCTATGGGGAGTGGAACCACGCTGCCTGGCTGGCTAAGGTAACTTATATTTCACTCATCTGTCCATCATCAGTATCCCATTTAAAGTATTAGGGCCAGAGAAACTCTAAAATCATATTGCTGGGCTGGAGTCAAGGAGATGGTTCGTTGCAAATCAAGACTGTACAGTAATATAAAATGTAGTGGTAGTTCAGATAAAGCCTATAAAACATAATTGAAATTATAACTTGATCGCTTATGTGTGCCTCTGTATGCATGTGTGCCTGCAACTGTGTGTCAGGTGCGTCTGAACCCGGCAGAGAGCTCAGACGTGCTAAAGCGTTGGGCAGAGCACCTCTGCTCCCCTCAGGTCAACCAGAAGTCTAAGGCCATCCTAGTGCTGCTATCCTTGGGCTGCTTCCATAAAGTAGGAGAGATGCTACAAAGGTAACAGTCTCTCTCTCTCTCTCTCTCTCGCTCTCTCTCTCGCGCTCTCTCTCTCGTTCCCCATTATCAGCTCCTCTGGGACTTTATTCTGCTTTTTGCTCAGCTCTGTGTTATCCATCACTCCAAATTGGTCCTCATTGTCTAACTTTGAGCATTTTCAAAGGTGTGGTGGTGCTCTCCTACCTTGCTTCTCTCGCCACATTCAATATTGATCTACTCTGTGTAAGTAGACCTGCTGTCTCAGTGGCAGCCTGCATTTTAATGTGCCTCTCCCCATGACACCTTAGAAAGGCGTGTGGCTGGCAGGTTGACATGAAGCTTAAAAAACAGAGACATGAAAGTTGTGATGATGCACACCTCTCTCTGATGTCTCTCCCCCACCCTCCTCTCTTTCTCTCCTTCTCTCTCTCCTGTCTCTCTACCTCTTTCTCCCATCCATCCATCAATCTCAACTGTGACAGCATGAGGTACTTTGACCGTGCGGCGCTCTTCATTGAAGCCTGTCTGAAGTACGGAGTGATGGAGGCCAACGATTCCACCAATATCCTTTCAAAGTCAAGACATCATACAGTCTGGCTGTGCTAATCAGGTTATTCTCAATCTTTCTCACATAAAGTTTGTCTAGTCTAATACTACAGCAGTCTGGAACAGAATGGACTTACTGTACCTTTTATAGTACAGTTCACATGCTTTATTTTCTTTACCTGAAGAGTGGACACCACACTACCTTTTGTACTTTGATGTTTTAATTCAGACAGAAGAGGAAGATTGATGAATAGGTGAAACAGTATGAAGGGTTGAGGAGGTGATTGAACCCCAGTCTCCGGGGTTGTGGTACACAGTATGTGCAGAGCCAGAAGTGTTATTAACACTCAACTACAGGCTGAACACTTCACATCCTTTATCCAACCAGATCTTACTGTGCATTGTGGTTTGTCTGTTTCCAAGTGTTTTCTCCTTGACCTATGTGTCGCCACATAAGCTGATCGGGGCTGCGTTCGTGGACTACGCCCGACTACTGCGCACCCTGGGCCTGAGGGAGAGCGCCGCGTTCTGGGCATCACGGGCAGGGGGTGCCGGAGAGCAACTGCTGGAAGAACTCTTCCAGGGAGAGGGGGCAGTGCCCGAGGAAACTGAGGGCCTGGAGAACACAGAGTGATCCCTGAGTGTGGAGGAGAGGGGAGGAGTTGCCCATAAGCAAAGATCTATGATCAGCTAACGCTCACCCCCTCCTAATTGTAACTATTACAGGTGAAAATGCAAAACTGATCTTGGATCAGTGTTCTAGGGGCAATTTAGGGGGAGAGGAGAGGAAGTGTTTGTCACTGGAGATTGCCATGTCTGTGAATATGCTTTTGTGTGTTCTGATTCATCACGTGATCAGTGTATGTGTATGCATGTCGATTTCTCCCCCAGTGGCAGGACAAATGGAACCACACACTCACTCGCACAGCAAATGCAGACATTCATCTAATGCATCAATTTATGGTTATTAAGAACAGATTAAGAGATTATAATCAGTTTTTGTTGATTGATTTGAGGTTTTGAATGGTCAGTTAGCTTTATTTTGAGTGTTTTTTTTAACAATCTGACTCTTCCGTGGAAGATTCAATCAAAGTTTGCTGACTGTCGATGTACTGCTATTACCGTTTAAAGCAGTTAAAAGTGGCACAACCTTTTATCCTTCAACATTCTGCATTATGCACTCCCTTTTATTTAATGCTGGTGTTAGTGTAAATTAATGTTTAAATGAATGACATTAAGGTCAAGTGAGTGTCTATTCCCTGTAGCTCAGACATGAAGCAGACCAATGTCCCAGACAACCCACACAGTGTACCTGACCTGGGTTCAAATACTATTTGAAATCCTTCAAATACTTTGAGTGTTTGCTTTAGCCTGCTTGGAGTGCCAGATGAGCGTGGTTTGCACGGTTGAGACGTATCTATTGGTTATATTGCAACAGGCAAGCATTTGTGGTAGTATGTGAGCCCCGGTCTGCTGTGTCGTGACTGAGAGTAGGTGGTATAGAGCAGCTCTATTAAGACTGACCAAAGCCAGGCATAGTTAGCACAGGGGACTGCATTCATCAACTTGTCCCTGCATTACAGATGGGACACTGATGAGGCTCTTCCTCTAGTCTAGTTAGCCAGGGTTGTTTGCGCTAACAGACACAGTATATTATACCCCTACACAGAAGAGAGGATTTGACCACTGTTAGCTATAAGGGCTTCTTGGTTAATATATAAAATGTGGGCATGAAGTATTCAACAGTTGGATTGCAGATTGATCTCCAGCTTTTCCCAATAAGGACATAAGATGTCAGTTTTATTGTGTGTTTTCTGATGTGTGAAGTATGAGGATGTCTCATTAAAATAAAAATAAAATATAATGTTTAGCAAATCATTCTAGTGGACCAGAAAAGACAGAATCAGCATAAAGTTGACTGCTGTTCTGTAAAGATCACTAAAAGTCCTCCCTCATCAGGAGCATGGCATTGGCTGGTACCAGGCTCAGGACTAAAATGAGCCAATCAGCAAATACTTCCTGTCGCATACTGTAGGGTTGCATTCTAAAGGATCCACAAACTGCATTACACAATCTGTATCTAAGTACAGTTGAAGTCAGAAGTTTACATACACCTTAGCCAAATACATTTAAACTCAGTTTTTCACAATTCCTGACAATTAATCCTAGTAAAAGGTCAGTTAAGATCACCACTTTATTTTAAGAATGTGAAATGTCAGAATAATAGCAGAGAGAATTATTTATTTCAACTTTTTTTTCTTTCATCACATTCCCAATGCGTCAGAAGTTTACATACACTCAATTAGTATTTGGTAGCATTACCTTTAAATTGTTTAACTTGGGTCAAACGTTTTGGGTAGCCTTCCACAAGCTGCCCACAATAAGTTGGGTGAATTTTGGCCCATTCCCCCTGACAGAGCTGGTGTAACTGAGTCAGGTTTGTAGGCCTCTTTGCTCGCATACGGTTTTTCAGTTCTGCCCACAAATATTCTATGGGATTGAGGTCAGGGCTTTGTGATGGCCACTCCAATACCTTGACTTTGTTGTCCTTAAGCCATTTTGCCACAACTTTGAAAGTATGCTTGGGGTCATTGTCCATTTGGAAGACCCATTTGTGACCAAGCTTTAACTTCCTGACTGATGTCTTGAGATGTTGCTTCAATATATCCACATAATTGTCCTTCCTCATGAAGCCATCTATTTTGTGAAGTGCACCAGTCCGTCCTGCAGCAAAGCACCCCCACAACATGATGCTGCCACCCCTGTGCTTCACGGTTGGGATGGTGTTCTTCGGCTTGCAAGCCTCACCTTTTTCCTCCAAACATAACGATGATCATTATGGCCAAACAGTTATATTTTTGTTTCATCAGACCAGACCAGAGGATATTTCTCCAACAAGTACAATCTTTGTCCCCATGTGCAGTTGCAAACCGTAGACTGGCTTTTTTATGGCGGTTTTGGAGCAGTGGCTTCTTCCTTGCTGAGCGGCCTTTGAATGGTTATGTCGATATAGGACTTGTTTTACTATGGAAATAGATACTTTTGTATCTGTTTCCTCCAGCATCTTCACCATGTCCTTTGCTGCTCTTCTGGGATTGATTTGCACTTTTCGCACCAAAGTATGTTCATCTCTAAGAGACAGAACGCGTCTCCTTCCTGAATGGTATGACGGCTGTGTGGTCCCATGGTGTTTATACTTGCTCACTATTGTTTGTACAGATGAACGTGGTACCTTCAGGCGTTTGGAAATTGCTCCCAAGGATAAACCAGACTTGTGGAGGTCTACAATTTTTTTTCTGAGGTCTTGGCTGATTTCTTTTGATTTTCCCATGATGTCAAGCAGAGGCACTGAGTTTGAAGGTAGGCCTTGAAATACTTCCACAGGTACACCTCCAATTGACTCAAATGATGTCAATTAGCCAATCAGAAGCTTCTAAAGCCATGACATCATTTTCTGGAGTTTCCAAGCTGTTTAAAGGCACAGTCAACTTAGTGTATGTAAACTTCTGACCCACTGGAATTGTGATACAGTGAATTGTAAGTGAAATAATCTATCTGTAAACAATTGTTGGAAATATTACTTTGGTCAAGCACAAAGTAGATGTCCTAACCGACTTGCCAAAACTATAGTTTGTTAACAAGACATTTGTGGAGTGGTTGAAAAACGAGTTTTAATGACTCCAACCTAAGTGTATGTAAACTTCCGACTTCAACTGTATCAATAGGCTAAACCAGTCTAACCATTGACTCACACCCACATACCAAAAACTGTATAGCTCTTAAACCACTCACCAAAAACGACCAATCCCATGTCAACTCTTCCGTATAGGGTGTTAGGAGTGCGGGTAAAATATTGTTTTTTTCCCCTTGCCTCGTCTGTCTTGTTCAAAGTCAAAACTATTAAATAAATTAATTATTTTAAAAATATATACAAAAAAAATGTGAATGATGTACATGAAAAGTAATTCTGTGTTTAGTAGCACTTGTATTATGTTTTCTTGTTCAGAAGTGATATTGTAACTAAATCCGTGTGTCGTTCAGTTGCTGTGAGTGCTGTTCTAGTCTGGGATGTTGTTGACCACCCTAGACAATGTCACTATGGTAACCCACACTTATTTTGAGGATTACACAGGGCTTAGTTCCCACATATCCATGTCATGTAGTTTCAGTGTGTTTGTAGTTTTAGTTTCCATTATGCCTGAAATGGACTGGAGTCCAAACCATAGATTATATTTCTATGGTTTACTATTTCTATGGTCTAAAAGATCCAATCAGTTGATATGATACTGTTTATTTTGATCTAATCATGTCCTACAGTATTGTCTAAGTAATATTGGCCCCCACTGTACCCCTAGCCTGGTCCCAAATCTATTTATGCTGTCTTGCCACTGCTGCCCATAGAGGAGTTGGCAAGACAGCACAAACAGACCTGGAATCAGGCTACTGTACCCCTTCCTTCTGGTGTCTTTTAAAGTAGATTTGAATTAACAACTGCTGCTTTGTTTCATTTTGTTGTTAAACTTTACAGAACAACTGTCTGCCTTTTAAGGGGTTATTGTATGTGACCGTAGACATTAACTACATATAGAGAAAAAAATCTGCCTTTTTGTTTTGATTGAAGACAATTATAATTTTGACGGTGTCAAAAATGGAAAAGCTTTGCCTAATTTTCTTGTCGTCTCATGTTTACACTGAGTGACCCTCACATCCGCTTTATAAATCTTGTTCTGGAAAAAAAATGAAAATGGATAGCAATAAAAGCATTTAAAGTATCTACCTATAATGTGTCTATCTCTCTATCTGATCACATGAGGGCACTGTTACACTATGAGAGACAAAGTGAGTAAAAAAGTGTATCAAACAGCCATGGACAGACTGGAATACTTTTGGGAAATCCCTTCAGTACATCAATGAATGACCACTACACGTGAGATGAATTACAGGACATTTAATCCAAGATGGCGTAGCAGTCAAACGTCTTTGTCCTGTTGTGTCCCTTGTATATATCGTTTTACATATTTTTCGTCGCCTATCCTTTAAAATATTTTGCTTAACCTCATACTCTCCTGCAACCCACCTCGCCCAATGTGGCGTGGATCTGCTTTTTTCTCCTAAAGTATTTATATTTACTTTGGATCTGGAATCCCTCAACTGAAGCTAGCCAGCTAACTACCAGATATCAGTCAGCAAACCATTGCCAGCGGTCATCAGCTAACCTTCAGCTCGGAAAGCTCTCGCCAGTTCGAACAACGTGACTCTAACCAGAGCATAACGGACCTGTTATTTTTATCCACGGATTCCTACCGCAAACTGAACATTTTCATCTGGATCTTCACAACTAGCTAACCGCAATCCCGGATGACTACTCCTGGCTAGCGTTTCCATCCCAGAGCAAGTACCAATTTAGCTTGAAGCTAGCCAGGCCAGGGCTCCTGTGCTACCACCGAAGCATACACCTGGGCTACAATATCGGCCTGCTAGCTACCTAGAGCTACTTGGAACCCTACTAATTCCACGACTGGTCTATCGACGTCACCGCACGAAGAGGCAAAAACAGACTTACCCCCATCGGGACGTCCCCCCCAGCCCCAAAGGCTAACTTTCTAGCCCCTGCTATTTACTTGCTTGCTTACCCGGTCTGCTAACTGATAAACTGCCGGGCCCTGGTCTGCTAACTGCTAGCCCTTGCTAACTGCTTGCTTGCTAACCCGGTCTGCTAACTGCTAGCTTGCCCTGGTCTACTAACTGCTAGCCAATGCTAACTGCTTGCTAACTGCTAGCTTGCCCTGGTCTACTAGCTGCTAGCTTGTTTAGCTCCGGCCTACTAACTGTTAGCTTGTTAGCCTGCTAACTGTCTGAATTGCCGTGTCCCCAGCCAGCCCAACCACTCACTGGACCCATATGTTCACTTGGCTACGCATGCCTCTCTCTAATATCAATATGCCTTGTCCATTACTGTCCTGGTTAGTGATTACTGTCTTATTTCACTGTAGAGCCTCTAGCCCTGCTCAATATGCCTTAACCAACCATGTTGTTCCACCTCCTACATATGCGATGACATAACCTGGTTTAAACTTCTCTAGAGGCTATATCTCTCTCTTCATTACTCAATGCCTAGGTTTACCTTCAATGTACGCACATCCTACCTTACCTTTGTCTGTACACTATGCCTTGAATCTATGCTATTGTGCCCAGAAACCTGCTCCTTTTCCTCTCTGTTCTGAACGTGCTAGACGGCCAGTTCGTATAGTCTTTAGCCGTACCCTTATCCTACTTCTCCTCTGTTCCTCTGGTGATGCGGAGGTTAATCCAGGTCCTGCAGTGCCAAGCTCCACTCCCACCCCCCAGGTGCTCTCATTTTTTGACTTCTGTAAACGTAAAAGCCTTGGTTTCATGCATGTTAACATTAGAAGCCTACTCCCTAAATTTGTTTTACTCACTGCTTTAGCACACTCTGCCAACCCAGATGTCTTAGCCGTGTCTGAATCCTGGCTTAGGAAAACCACCAAAAACCCTGAAATCTCCATTGCTAACTATAACGTTTTCCGCCAAGATAGAACTGCCAAAGGGGCGGTGTTGCAATCTACTGCAAAGATAGCCTGCAGAGTTCTGTATTACTTTCTAAGTCTGTACCCAAACAATTTGAGCTTCTACTTCTAAAAATTAACCTTTCCAGAAACAAGTCTCTCACTGATGCCGCTTGCTATAGACCTCCCTCTGCCCCCAGCTGTGCCCTCGATACTATACAGTGGGGCAAAAAAGTATTTAGTCAGCCACCAATTGTGCAAGTTCTCCCACTTAAAAAGATGAGAGAGGCCTGTAATTTTCATCATAGGTACACTTCAACTATGACAGAAAAAAAAAATATCCAGAAAATCACATTGTAGGATTTTTTATTTATTTATTTGCAAATTATGGTGGAAAATAAGTATTTGGTCACCTACAGACAAGCAAGATTTCTGGCTCACAGACCTGTAACTTCTTCTTTAAGAGGCTCCTCTGTCCTCCACTCGTTACCTGTATTAATGGCACCTGTTTGAACTTGTTATCAGTATAAAAGACAACCACAACCTCAAACAGTCACACTCCAAACTCCACTATGGCCAAGACCAAAGAGCTGTCAAAGGACACCAGAAACAAAATTGTAGACCTGCACCAGGCTGGGAAGACTGAATATGCAATAGGTAAGCAGCTTGGTTTGAAGAAATCAACTGTGGGAGCAATTATTAGGAAATGGAAGACATACAAGACCACTGATAATCTCCCTCGATCTGGGGCTCCACGCAAGATCTCACCCCGTGGGGTCAAAATGATCCCAAGAACAGTGAGCAAAAATCCCAGAACCACACGGGGGGACCTAGTGAATGACCTGCAGAGAGCTGGGACCACAGTAACAAAGCCTACCATCAGTAACACACTATGCCGCCAGGGACTCAAATCCTGCAGTGCCAGACGTGTCCCCCTGCTTAAGCCAGTACATGTCCAGGCCCGTCTGAAGTTTGCTAGAGAGCATTTGGACGATCCAGAAGAAGACTGGGAGAATGTCATATGGTCAGATGAAACCAAAATATAACTTTGAGGTAAAAACTCAACTTGTTGTGTTTGGAGGACAAAGAATGCTGAGTTGCATCCAACGAACACCATACCCACTGTGAAGCATGGGGGTGGAAACATCATGCTTTGGGGCTGTTTTTCTGAAAAGGGACCAGGACAACTGATCCGTGGAAAGGAAAGAATTAATGGGGACATGTATCGTGAGATTTTGAGTGAAAACCTCCTTCCATCAGCAAGGGCATTTAAGATGAAACATGGTTAGGTCTCTCAGCATGACAATGATCCCAAACACACCGCCCGGGCAATGAAGGAGTGGCTTCGTAATAAGCATTTCAAGGTCCTGGAGTGGCCTAGCCAATCTCCAGATCTCAACCCCATAGAAAATCTTTGGAGGGAGTTGAAAGTCCGTGTTGCCCAGCAACAGCCCCAAAAGATCACTGCTCTAGAGGAGATCTGCATGGAGGAATGGGCCAAAATACCAGCACCAGTGTGTGAAAACCTTGTGAAGACTTACAGAAAACGTTTAACCTCTGTCATTGCCAACAAAGGGTATATAACAAAGTATTTGAGATAAACTTTTGTTATTGACCAAATACTTATTTTCCACCATAATTTGCAAATAAATTCATTAAAAATCATTTTTTTATCATTTTGTCTGTCATAGTTGAAGTGTACCTATGATGAAAATTACAGGCCTCTCATCTTTTTAAGTGGGAGAACTTTCACAATTGGTGGCTGACTAAATACTTTTTTGCCCCATTGTATGTGAACTGATTGCCCCCCATATATCTTCTGAGCTCGTGCTACTAGGTGACCTATACTGGGACATGCTTAACACCCCGGCCATCCTACAAACTAAGCTTGATGCCCTCAATCTCACACAAATTATCAATGAACCTACCAGGTACAACCCCAAATCAGTAAACACGGGCACCCTCATAGATGTCATCCTAACTAATTCGCCCTCCAAATACACCTCTGCTGTTTTCAATCAAGATCTCAGCGATCACTGCCTCATGCCTGCATCCGTAATGGGTCTGCGACCAAACGACCACCCCTAATCACTGTCAAACGCTCCCTGAAACACTTCTGCGAGCAGGCCTTTCTAATCGGCCTGGCCGGGGTATCCTGGAATGACATTAACCTCATCCCGTCAGTAGATGATGCCTGGCTATTCTTTAAAAGCGTCTTCCTCACCCTCTCAAAACATTTAGAACTAGGAATACCTGTCTGCCCTTGACCAGCACAAAAACATCCTGTGGCGTTCTGCATTAGCATCGAATAGCCCCCGTGATATGCAACTTTTCAGGGAAGTTAGGAACAAATATACACAGGCAGTTAGAAAAGCTAAGGCAAGCTTTTTCAAGCAGAAATTTGCATCCTGTAGTACTAACTCAAAAAAGTTCTGGGACACTGTAAAGTCCATGGAGAATAAGAGCACCTCCTCCCAGCTGCCCACTGCTCTGAGTCTAGGAAACACTGTCACCACCGATAAATCCACTATAATTGAGAATTTCAATAAGCATTTCTCTACGGCTGGTCATGCTTTAAACATGGCTACCCCTACCCCGATCAACTGCCCGGCACCCTCCACAGCAACTCGCAAAAGCCCCCTCCATTTCTCCTTTACGCAAATCGAGATAGCCGATGTTCTGAAAGAGCTGCAAAATCTGGACCCCTACAAATCAGCCGGGCTAGACAATCTGGACCCTCTCTTTCTAAAATGATCTGCCGAAATTGTTGCAACCCCTATTACTAGCCTGTTCAACCTCTCTTTCATATCGTCTGAGATTCCCAAAGATTGGAAAGCTGCAGCGGTCATCCCCCTCTTCAAAGGGGGTGACACTCTAGACCCAAACTGCTACAGACCTATATCTATCCTACCCTGTCTTTCTAAGGTCTTCGAAAGCCAAGTTAACAAACAGATTACTGACCATTTCGAAACCCACCATACCTTCTCCGCTATGCAATCTGGTTTCAGAGCTGGTCATGGGTGCACCGCAGCCACGCTCAAGGTTCTAAACGACATCATAACCGCCATCGATAAGAGACATTACTGTGCAGCCGTATTCATCGACCTGGCCAAGGCTTTCGACTCTGTCAATCACAACATTCTTATTTGTAGACTCGACAGCCTTGGTTTCTCAAATGATTGCCTCGCCTGGTTTACCAACTACTTCTCTGATAGAGTTCAGTGTGTCAAATCGGAGGGTCTGTTGTCTGGACCTCTGACAGTCTCTATGGGTGTGCCACAGGGTTCAATTCTCGGGCCGACTCTCTTTTCTGTATACATCAATGATGTTGCTTTTGCTGCTGGTGATTCTCTTATCCACCTCTACGCAGACGACACCATTCTGTATACTTCTGGCCCCTCCTTGGACACTGTGTTAACTAACCTCCAGACGAGCTTCAATGCCATACAACTCTCCTTCCCTGGCCTCCAACTGCTCTCAAACGCAAGTAAAACTAAATGCATGCTTTTCAATCGATCGCTGCCCGCACATGCTCGCACGTCCAACATCACTACTCTGGACGGCTCTGACTTAGAATATGTGGGCAACTACAAATACCTAGGTGTCTGGTTAGACTGTAAACTCTCCTTCCAGACTCACATTAAGCATCTCCAATCCAAAATTAAATCAGCTTCCTATATCGCAACAAAGCATCCTTCACTCATGCTGCCAAACATACCCTCGTAAAACTGACCATCCTACCTATCCTCGACTTCAGTGATGTCATCTATAAAATAGCCTCCAACACTCTACTCAACAAACTGGATGCAGTCTATCACAGTGCCATCCGTTTTGTCACCAAAGCCCCATACACTACCCACCATTGCGACCTGTACGCGTTGGTTGGCCCTCGCTTCATACTCATCGCCAAACCCACTGGCTACAGGTTATATACAAGTCTTTGCTAGGTAAAGCCCCACCTTATCTCAGCTCACTGGTCACCATAGCAGCACCCACTCGTAGCACGCGCTCCAGCAGGTATACCTCACTGGTCACCCCCAAAGCCAATTCCTCCTTTGGTCGTCTTTTCTTCCTGTTCTCTGCTGCCCATGACTGGAACGAATTGCAAAAATCACTGAATCTTGAGACCCATATCTCCCTCACTAGCTTTAAGCACCAGCTGTCAGAGCAGTTTACAGGTCACTGCACCTGTACTTAGCCTATCTGTAAACAGCCCATCTATCTACCTACCTCATCCCCATACTGGTATTTATTTATTTATTTTTGCTCCTTTGCACCCCAGTATCTCTACCTGCACATTCATCTGCCGATCTACCATTCCAGTGTTTAATTGCTATATTGTAATTACTTCGCCACCATGGCCTATTTATTTCCTTAACTTACCTCATTTGCACTCACTGTATATAGACTTTTTGTTTTCTTTTGTTCTACTGTATTATTGACTGTATGTTTTGTTTATTCCATGTGTAACTCTGTGTTGTTGTATGTGTCGAATTGCTACGCTTTATCTTGGCCAGGTCGCAGTTGCAAATGAGAACTTGTTCTCAACTAGCCTACCTGGTTAAATAAAGGTGAAATAAAATAAATAAAATACCATGGATCGTTTAGGTATTTGATTTTGGATTTTTAGGACCCCTTTATGTATAAAAAAAAATATTTAAGTTATTGGATAAAATGTTTTATTTGGCCTTAACTAGCTCATAGAAATGTATTGAATAACACATTCATTCATAATTGGCAAAAAAGGAATAAGGTTTTGAGTGTATGTCATATATCTTTTGCCTTTTGGTAGGACATCATTATAAATAAGAATTTGTTCTTAACGGACTTGCCTAGTTAAAGGTTAATTAACTAAAAAAAATACAAAATTCCTAGGCGATCAGGAAATATATATTTTTTTGTTATACACATTTAACCCCTTAGTTTCGTGGCAACAAAAATAACATTCATTTGTATGGGTTACATTTAGCTGAGTCCCATGACAGTTGTGGGGGTTGTAGAGCAAAAGAGAGAAGAGTCTCCCTTTTCTCCCTTTTTCATAGTAGTTAGTAGGCCAAACCGTTTGGATGCTGCAGATGTTTTTGTGGGTAGACCAATTTTTGGGATGTCTCCTGGTTTCGACAGACGGCTCTGTAGCTCTTTCCACCGCAGATTCCGGAGGGTGACATAAGCGGATGAAGTGGATTGAGACGCAGCCCAGAATAAACTGACAGATTTTGATTGGGATTTTTTTTAATGTTACTTAGATTGACGCACTGACTAATTCCTTGATCACACCTACAAAGTCATTGCCCAAACTGGTACGAAGCATCATCTGGATATGTGTGCAACAAAAGTTCAATTCACCTTCTGCTACCATTTCTGTCAAGCCATCTACGCATACAGTTTGACACGTAAATTCGATAAATCCAATGTATGCACCACACAGAACGCACTGCAACTGCCTCTGCATCGCAATGCTGCAAGGCAAACGCAACATTCCATTGGAAATGCTACTGGTGTACCAAAATGCAATGACGCTGTCGGTGCGATCGAGGTGTAAGGGGGTTTAAGTGGCCTAGCTGTGGTTGATCGAGCCCCATTTTTGTTCCTCTTTCCTGGCAAGTGCTGAGTTGTTGCATCCAATCCAATGTCAAGTTTGTGCTGTTGCCTTCTCTCTAGCTTTCTCTCACCTCAGTGTATTCAGTCATGTGCATTCTGTTACTTCTCTTTACTGTGAAATGGAACAAAGAAAGAGGAAAAACAGTCTTTGGGCCACACAAACAGCCTGATTGTGTGCTGCTGTTTAGTGCTTTAAAGAATGTGGCTGGGTATGGGTCCCATCCGTTAGACCAGGGCTTAGTCCCAAATGGCAACCTATTCCCTATAGTGCACTACTTTTGACCAGAGCCCATAGAGCTCTGGTCAAAAATAGGGCACTATGTTGGGAATATGGTATCATTTTGGACGCACCCCTGGAACATCAGTATGCTGTAGGGCCTAACAGGGCTGGGCCTGAGCCACGGCTAACCTATTCTCCCCACTGTTCTTCTGTACCTCAAGCCAGCCAGATTGGTCCTGTATTCACCCTGACATCCCCGGTACACTCTCCCATCCGCCGTTTCTCAGAACTGCTCAGATCCATCTACCACCCTGGATGTGGCCCTTCTTACTTTATCGCTTTATCTCACTCTATCGCTTTCTTTCTTGCTTTCTCTCCCCTTCTCTCACTCTTCCTCAGCTCTAAAGCATAGAGCCAATACTTGCTTCTGCACCACACAACACATTGAATTGGTTTTGTGTTTTTCTTAGTTGGTTTCCTGGAAGACTTGTTTAGTTCCAGAGATTGAAAGAACATACATCACTCCCTTCCTCTCTTCCTTCTCTCCTCTTTCAACTCTTCATGCCTCTGCCTTTCTACAAAGGCTAGCAGATCCAACAGTTCAGGTCTAATTTGCTTAGCTAATTTGCTTAGCTATATAGTCATTGTTCCAGACACTGTTGCATCGTGTATTTATAGTATTTATTCAATAACATTGCTCAGATCAGCTTGGCAATGGTTGACAATAACCAGACCCTCTCCCACCCGCAAAAGGGGGGGGGGGGGTGAGGAGGGAACTGCCGGGTTGACAGCTCACACTCCGTTTTAAATTAAGCAGGAGAGAACTCTCTCTTTACCCTCCAGTATTGTCTAAAGGATTGTTCTTTGTCTCCCGCCCAAAACTCTAACATCCAAAAAGTGAATACCGGAACAATATTTCTAACATAATGTGGGGACTGGTCAGTGGGGAACTCATTTTGTAATGTCATTAAGAACATATCAAGACTGTTTCAAGGACAGCTTTTTTCCATCTACGTAACATTGCAAAAATCAGAAACTTTCTGTCCAAAAATGATGCAGAAAAATGAATCCATGCTTTTGTTACTTTTAGGTTAGACTACTGCAATTCTCTCCTTTCCGGCTACCCGGATAAAGCGCTAAATACGGCTGCTAGAATCCTGACTAGAACCAAAAAATGTGATCATATTACTCCAGTGCTAGCCTCCCTACACTGGCTTCCTGTCAAGGCAAGGACTGATTTCAAGGTTTTACTGCTAACCTACAAAGCATTACATGGGCTTGCTCCTACCTATCTTTCCAATTTGGTCCTGCCGTACATACCTACACGTACGCTACGGTCACAAGATGCAGGCCTCCTAATTGTCCCTAGAATTTCTAAGCAAACAGCTGGAGGCAGGGCTTTCTCCTATAGAGCTCAATTTTATGGGTCTGCCTAAACATGAGAGAGACGCAGACTCGGTCTCGACCTTTAAGTCTTCACAGTAGTGACTCATGAGTCTTCAGTAATCTTCCTGTCTGGGCTGGCGCCCCCGCCCCCGCCACCCCCCCTTGGGTTGTGCCGTGGCGGAGGTCTTTGTGGGCTATACTCGGCCTTGTCTCAGGATGGTAAGTTGGTGGTTGAAGATATCCCTCTAGTGGTGTGGGGTTTTGCTTTGGCAAAGTGGGTGGGGTCCTTCCTGTTTGGCCCTGTCCGGGGGTATCATTGGATGGAGCCATAGTGTCTCCTGACCCCTCCTGTCTCAGCCTCCAGTATTTATGCTGCCGTAGTTTGTGTCGGGGGGCTAGGGTCAGTTTGTTATATTTGGAGTACCTCTCCTGTCCTGTCCGGTGTCCTGTGTGAATTTAAGTGTGTTCTCTCTAATTCTCTCTCTCGGAGGACCTGAGCCCTAGGACCATGCCTCAGGACTACCTGGCATGATGACTCCTTGCTGTCCACCTGGCCGTGCTGCTGCTCCAGTTTCAACTGTTCTGCCTGTGATTATTATTATTTGACAATGCTGGTCATTTATGAACATTTGAACATCTTGGCCATGTTCTGTTATAATCTCCACCCGGCACAGCCAGAAGAGGACTGGCCACCCCACATAGCCTGGTTCCTCTCTAGGTTTCTTCCTAGGTTTTGTCCTTTCTAGGGAGTTTTTCCTAGCCACTGTGCTTCTACACCTGCTTTGCTTGCTGTTTGGGGTTTTAGGCTGGGTTTCTGTACAGCACTTTGAGATATCAGCTGATGTACGAAGGGCTATATAAATACATTTGATTTGATTTTGATAAGAGAATCTATCTCCTATGAACTCTGCATAAGTAAGTAGCCACGCCCCGAGTAAGGTCGGAGAGCATGTCAGACGGACGGAGCCGTCCGCTTTGGCGAGAGTGCATAAAAAGCCTTGGTAACAAAGTGAACATTAGATCAGAAAAGCGTGGAACGGTCACTAAATGTCTGAAATGGTTGGAACTTTGAACCTCAACACGAGGTGAAGAAAATGAACTCACCTACCAGACCAGGACGAAATGGCTATAAAGTACGTTGCCGTACCAGTGATTCTCGCCTCTCAGACAATCACTTGTACGGCTATGAAGTTCTGAGGAAACACCCCAATGGACACCGGACAACTAAGAAGGAGGTTGTTGTGACCTCTTGTGGACAATCAGAGCCTTACACGTGAGGAGACCCAACCAAACCCTTTTCCAAGAAGATTTGGTTTTGACAGGGATAGACGATGAACGAAGGCATTCACACGTAAATACATTCATGATTTCTTACTCCAAATGGGCCGTGGTTCATGTGCAAAGTAAATGATTACTGTGAGAGTTGTTTCCAAATGTATCAACGATAAGTCTCTTTCACTCTTCCTCCCACTTTTGGTAAACAAGCAGTCATGTTAGTCCGCTAGGGACTTTTCTTTATGTATTAGGTGTATGTTTATTCTGTGTTATTATTTAGTTAACTAGTAAATAAATAATTAACCTCTGGGATATGTGGGATGGTAGCGTCCCACCTCGCCAACAGCCAGTGAAAGTGCAGGGCGACAATTTCAAAACAACAGAAATCTCATAATTAAAATTCCTCAAGCATACAAGTATTTTACACCATTTTAAAGATAAGATTCTCGTTAATCCAGCCACAGTGTCTGATTTCAAAAATGCTTTACAGCGAAAGCACTACAAACGATTGTTTGGTCACCACCAACTCACAGAAAAGCAGTCACAAAATGCACAAATAGAGAAAATGAATCACTAACCTTTGATGATCTTCATCAGATGACACTCATAGGACTTCATGTTACACAATACATGTATGTTTTGTTCGATAAAGTGCATATTTATATAAAAAAAATCTCATTTTACATTGGCGCTTTACGTTCAGTAGTTCCAAACCATGCGGTGATTGAGCAGAGAGCCACATCTATTTACAGAAATACTCATTATAAATGTTGATGAAAATACAACTGTTATACATGGAATTAGAGAGAAACTTCTCCTTAATACAACCGCTGTGTCAGATTTCAAAAATACTTTACGGAAAAAGCAAACCATGCAATAATCTGAGTACAGCTTTCAGACAACAAAGCAGCCAAAAATATATCCGCCATATTGGGTAGTCAACAGAAGTCATAAATAGCATTATAAATATTCACTTACCTTTGATGATCTTCATCAGAATGCACTCCCAGGAATCGCTGTTCCACAATAAATGTTTGTTTTTTTCGATAATGTCCATATAGCTTCTTTTGTTGCGTTTGGTAAACAAATCCAAAAGTGCTTTCAGGTCCAGCCGAACGTTGGACGAAAAGTTCAAAAAGTTCCACTACAGCCCGTAGAAACTTGTCAAACTAAGTAGAGTCAATCTTTAGGATGTTTTTATCATAAATCTTCAATAATGTTCCAACCGGAGAATTCCTATGTCTGTAGAAAAGCTATGGAATGAGAGCTAACTCTCTCGTGACCGCCCCGCAGAGCCTGTGGCAATCTACCAGACACTTGACTCATTCCTCTCTCATCCGGCCCCCCTTCACAGTAGAATCCTCAAACAAAGTTCTAAAGACTGTTGACATCTAGTGGAAGCCTTAGGAAGTGCAACATAACCAATATCCCACTGTATCTACAATAGGGGCTGAGTTTTTTTTTTAAACTACAAGCCTCAGATTTCCCACTTCCTCGTTGGATTTTTCTCTGGTTTTTACCTGCCATATGAGTTCTGTTATACTCACAGATATCATTCAAACAGTTTTAGAAACTTCAGAGTGTTTTCTATCCAATACTACTAATACTATGCATATTTTAGCATCTGGGACAGAGTAGCAGGCAGTTTACTCTGGGCACCTTATTCATCCAAGCTACTCAATACTGCCCCCTGTCACCAAGAAGTTAAACCATTTTGTGTAGTACTGAATCACGAGTAAGGCTGGATTTTTTGCAGATCCAAGAAGTTTGACTGTTTAGAATGATGATATGATAAGAGGTTATGATTAATATGTTGACTGTTTTATGGATGTTATAGACCTTATAGAGTTTATTTCGGGAGATATAACAACTTCTTCCGTGGTGCCCCAAATCCTAATGAGTTCATTGCTACATGATTAATTTAATCGGGTAACAGTTAAACATAGTTAAATAAATAGCAGTCATCAGATTAATGACAGTAAAGTCATGACACCATGGTGATTACATTGTAACAAAGATAATTTACCCAATGAGTCCCACTGCGACACCGCCGTGATTTGGACTTGAACCACTTTTGTTTCAGGGTTGTACCATTGGATTTGTCTATTTATCCTGCATCTGTTGGTTCCAAACAGTATTCTGTGTGATTAATGGGGGCTGAGCAAGAGCTGTGTTTGTGAGACAATGGCAGATCCTGAAGGGGCCCGGGGCCTGGTCTTTTTACAAAAACATCGGTAGAGTCCGAATGGTTTGAGTTACAAACTATTAAAAGCTGTCTATGAAAAGCTGAGACTCACAGACACACACATGTAACATGCTTTGCTCTATGACGCTCACAAGCTATGCAACTTGTTAAAAGGTAAGGGGTTTGTCTACATAGAAGATTATAGGAAATCCAAGGACATATTTTATATAATACTGTAATAAGCTCATAGTTGCTTTCACAAATTCCACACGGTTGTCATGGCCTAGTTGCATATTAATATTTCTCACTGAGCAGACAATCTCTGTACTTACAGCGTTCATATACATTTATTTGTATGATGTTGCTTTGAAACAATTGCTTTGGAAGACCTCAATTGTCAATAATACTCAAATGTATGCAACTGTTTGTCAAATTGTTTTGTGGTCTACTTGAAGCCCTTGATGTCCTGAAAAGAAAATTGTAAAAACACTTCTTTGTGAGGCTAAATATAAGGGCTGGACATATAGATAAATGAAAAACATTTTCCTTCCACAGCACGGGGTGTAATTGTTTTATCGTCACCCCTGCTATTTAACGTTTTTACAACCCTTTCTCTCCCCCTTTGTTTTTTTTGAACATCCCCTCCATACACGCATCATAAATCAAGATGATTATTCTCCTGTGCTTAGTTTTGTCTACTCTATTAACAACATTTCCTTACTTTCCTCCTAGGCCACTACAGGGAACCGGATACATGTGGCATGGTCATATCCGTTTCTCACACTCCTCCCTTAACCACATCTGGGGATTTCTTCTGGCATGGCAGGAAACCAGCCCTGATCTGATACACCTGCACTGCTCTCCACTTCTGGATTGGTCAAAACTGAGACTTTTCTCCACCTCTTATTGGCTGACCCACAACTGCCCCCTTTATTCCTCTACTCTGGTTGGCTGTGGGGCCGGGCCGATGGTTGGCAGGGCTGGGGGCTGCAGGTGATGTTTAAGTTGGAGCTATTCATGCCTCAATCTTATCTGATGTCATTTAGATTCAGAATGTCACCGTGCTCGGTGAACCATAGCCTCACCTTACCACAGCAATACACTACCCTCCTTCAAGACTTGCTTGGGAGAAAAGGGGGGGGGGGGGGGGGATCGAGGAAAAAATAATGGCAAAGCGTAGGGGAGCAAGCAACAGAATTTCTGGAACATTACCATGTGATGACACACTGTTATCAACTCCCTGTAATGACTTGTGGACAGAATAATCTTTAAATTGCTTGTGCCGTCTTTAAAACGGCTCTTTTGTGGCTGCCACGCCTGCATACTGCGGTGGAGACCGTTATTTACAAAAGCCCCGGGAATCAATGGGGACATTATAGTGGGAGTGTGGTACTGCCTCCGTCAATTACTGTAGCATATAGTCTCTGGCTCCAGTATAGGGCTCTTACCTGTTTCTACAGTGTTAATCCCCTGAGAATAGTCTGTGTGTGGAGTTGACACAGTAGCTAACAAGAATATACAGACAGAAAAGAGCAGACTATAGGCTCTTGGATTGGAAAAGAGCAAAGTGAACCAGACTAAAAAGGAGACGCTACACCTTTATTGTCTTGTCTTTACTGTTACTGAATGGTAGGTTTGCAGTGTAATATGTTGTTTTGAGTGTTTCATATTCTTCATGTGATTGTGGTGTAGGCCGTCATTGTAAATTAACATTTGTTTATAACTCACTTACTGAGCTACACATCACTGCCAGACCCAAATACACTCTCTCTCTCTCATACACACACAGTACACAGACTCACTTTTACTGTGTGCGTGCATGCATGCACGTTTAGTTGCGTAAACAACACAACAGAGAGATCCCATTAAGCACTATAAAGTGAATTAATAACAAACAGACAAAGTTAGAAAGACAGGAAGAGAGGGAGGAAAGAGAGAGAGACCTAAATATGGACAGACAATTAACAAAAGAGGTTGTAAGCACGTAGGGCAATGGAAAGAGAAAAGGCTGCTAAATGTTGTTTTCCTTTACTTTTAGGAGGGCCTTAGGGAGGGGATATGTGTGTTGCAGTAGTATGTTTCAGTCTGGACATTAAGGCACTGCGTCCCAAATTGCACAGTATTCCCTACAAAGTGCACTACTTTTGACCTGAGCCATATGGGCCCTGGTCAAAAGTAATGCATTGTGTAGTGAATAGGGTGCCATTTGGGATGCGGACTAGGTAACAGAGATGCCTCAGATGCTCCTGGTAGAGAGGAAAACTCCCAGAGCTCATTTCCACGGTCCTTGGGGAGATTAGAGGAGGGGAGGACATGGATGATTATGAAGGAAATGGCCTCTCATAGACTCTGTAGTAACCTGAGCTGGACATACAGCCGGAGAAATAAGGGTATTGGGTATTAGGGATGTACGATATTTCGGTGAACATATCGGAATCAGAAGATATTAGCTAAAAATGCCAACATCATTATCTGCCTGATGTCTAGTTCAATGCCGATGTGCAAAACCGATGTCAAAGCTGACGTGCATACCTAAGTAACTTCGGTACATAACATAATGACGCCACGTAAAATGTTGCGCTACACATGCAACACAGCATTCCATACCTAGCCCACAATGTCTGCTGTGTGGATCGAGCAGTCAACAAGTCGAGCAGTCATTTGAAAGAGTAAGAACATTTCAGCAAGACAACTCAAAGGCGAAATCCATTAACGCCAAGACAATGGAATCCATTGCCCTTGACAATCAACCGTTCTCTGTCATGGGTGATGTTGGCTTTCGCTGACTGGTCGAGCACCGGTACACACTACCAAGTATGCTATTTTTCAGATGTTGCTCTACCGGAGATACACAGTAATAGCGTCACTGCTATTAGCTTAACGACGTACTATGGAATGCCATTTGGGTCATTGTTTGTCAAAAAAGATACACGTCAAGTAACACTATTTGATGCGTTAAATAAGCTTTTGTTTGACATGTCAAATAACACAATTCTATTATAGATTGTTGTCTCAATTTGCACGTGCCAGCCAAGCGCCACCACTACCATCAGTAGCCAGTAACACTGTTAAAGCTGTACAAAAAAGTCTGCGAACACCGGCCATGAACGATGTGTTTACAATACCGCGTTGGTAATAAAGCATTGTTTGTTTGACCGCAAGTTCTGGGGTAGCTAGCTTTAGCTTGGTACCTATCTAGCACCAATACAACCAGCCTGAAAACAGTGACCAGAAGAAACTGAAGTCATTTTCATTATTCTTAAGGTTATTTAGATGATGACACCTAACTATATAGTTAGATAGCTAGCTAACTATAGCTACTGAAACAGATTGTTTTTTTTGCTATGTTTGACTAGGCAAGTCAAATAGTGTTATTTGTCGTGTATGTTTTTTGACACTCACAGACCAAACGGCGTTCCATAATATGAGAAATCCTGCTTTAGAATGAAACGACTGAACAAATGAACCCATGAAACTGCACAGCAAGTAATTGAAAGAAATAGGTTTTGATTATGTTTTACCGGTTATGTGGACATGCGTAAATGCCAACAAAACACATTTTTGGTCAGTGTGGGGTGTGTTTGTATTTGTGTGTGTAATCTTTATTTAACTAGGCAAGTCAGTTAAGAACAAATTCTTATTTACAATGACGGGCTACCCCGGCCAAAACCAGACGATGCTGGGCCAATTGTGCTCCCAATCACGGCCGGATGTGATACAGCCTGGATTCTAAACCAGGGACTGTAGTGACTCCTCTTGCACTGAGATGCAGTGTGTTAGACTGCTGCGTCCGTGTGTGTCAACTATTTAACTGTTCTAGAATGCTTAAAAGGCCGCAAAAATGTTAAATATCGGTATCGTTTTTTGGGGCAAGGAAAATATTGGATATTGGTATCGGACAAAAATGTAATTTTCGGTACATCACTATTGGGTATTCCTTTTCAGGGAAGGATGGAGGGGAAAGGGGGGGGAGTGTTTCGTGGAGAAATGACAAGATTATGTTGATAATACTGTTATTGCATCAAATGGTTGTTTTATGCAACAAAATGGGGTTCTTAGAACTCTATTGTGTCTGTGTGAAGTGAGAGGAGTTTCTGAGATTTAACTCTAGTAACTTATTTATTTATTTGTCTTGTCCTCTCTCGGAGCCCACATTCCATAGAATGAGTTGGTGTTTGTGTGCCGGGAGGTGCCGGGAAGTACCGGGAGGTACTGGGGTGGAGATGGCTCCGGTATGGATAACAATGAGAGTAACTTTGTTTTGGGGGCCAGACCCTGGTTTCTACACAATGAGAACAGTCTTTACAGCAGTATCTTTCATACAAATCCTAAATCCTAACCATGTGACCCATTCCATACATCTGTTGTTTGTCATGAACATTTGTCATGAACATTTATAGCACTTTGCTATGAAATGCTGTGGCTCAAATCCGCTCGTTGGGCTCTCAACAAATCACCTACAGGTGGGTCGTCGACCAGCTTCATTATTGCAATAATTAATTGTTTTGAATAAAGTAATATCCTGATTAGTGATTGACCTTGACTCTTCTCATTATTGGTTAGAATTTCCACGATGGGGTGTGTATGTGCAAGTAAACGTATGTGTGTGTGTATCTGAACCCTACTCTCACTACATTGGCTTCTTTTCGGTGTTGGTGCCGAGTAGTTCTGCAGCTAGAGGAGTAGTGTGTTTATGTTTCTTGTCAAGCGGTGTACGTTTCCTCTCTGTGCAGCAAGGCGGACACATCAGCGCTGTGTGGAGAGGGGACGTGAGGGACGGTGGAGGCACAGGAGTGTTGGGCTGGTCTGTTCCGCTGTCTGTGTACATGCACAAACACACACACACACACAGAGTCTGTTTCCCAGGGCAGGCTCACGCTCCTGCGGGTTAGCGTGTGTTATTCTGCCAAACGCAACCAGACCCTGGTTGCCATTCTCTGGTGGCTTTCATAGGAAAGCATCTTAACTGCTATAAAGTTATGATGGTAATCAATCAGACCCAAGTCAAACTGTAACTGTTTGCCCTTTTAGGTTTTGGTTGGAAAAGTTATGGCTATGGAATCTTGTGTTGTCCATTCTGAAATTAAAATTGTTATTATGTCGACTAGGGGGCAGCATAGGTCTGGCTATGTGGCAATGTAAGTGTTGTGAGGGAGAATTCAGTCTGAGT
This sequence comes from Oncorhynchus clarkii lewisi, assembly GCF_045791955.1. Lineage (NCBI taxonomy): Eukaryota > Metazoa > Chordata > Actinopteri > Salmoniformes > Salmonidae > Oncorhynchus > Oncorhynchus clarkii. The sequence continues at coordinate 56,355,343 of NC_092147.1, forward strand.
ATGAGGTAATCTTCTAAGGTTCATTCACTTTTCATTCACATTCTCAGTCCGGTAATTCTCTCTATTTTAAATTCTCAATACTAGCTAGTTCAACCGTATTCTTTATTGTAAACAAAAAATAATCATTTGAATGACACAAACATATTCCTCACATTGGATTCCACTCTTATTTGTAAGAACAGCTACATCACATACACATGAGATTATAAAATAAATAAAAACATTTGTCCAACCCCTCCAGTCCCACCTTCTTCTATGATGGCACTGCAGTGGATAGCAGCCGTCTTACGGGCTCCTGACCAATTCTGCTAATATTTCACACTGATCTTTACTTTCTTTTGTACATAATGTTTTTGCCATCATTTCCTCTGACTGGAAACAGCTTCTGGACATCAGAACAGGGATTGTTAACCTTGAATTAGACAACTTTTTTTACTTCTCTTACTGCTCCGGACATTCTGCATACTCCATACCAGACCCTAATCCCCGGGACTCGAAAGAGGAAGCGGCGGCAAAAGACAGGCAAGCGAGCCGGCACTCTGACTAGACTACATCGTCGAGCAAGTAGTCCATCATTGCCTTCTGTTATATTGGTGTACGTGCAGTCACTGGAGAACAAACTACATGAGCTCTGTTCTAGGGTATCCTGTCAACGGGACCTGAAAACGGTAATATCCTATGTTTTTCAGAGTCGTGGCTGAATGAGGACACGGATACATATTGTGCTGGTTTTTCTACGCATCTTCAAGACCGGACAGCGAACTCGGGTAAGTCGAAGGAGGAGGGGTATGTGTCCCTTTGTTAACAACAGCTAGTGCGCAATCTCTAAAGTTAAGGAAGTCTCGAGTTTTTGCTCACCTGCGCTAGAATACCTCATGATAACCTGCAGACCATACTATTTACCAATAGTTTATCTATATTTTTCGTAGCAGTCTATTTACCACCACAGCCTGGTGCTGGCACTATTTCTGTACTGCATGTATTTTGTACAGTTCGTGCAGAGAGTAAGATGATGATCTGGGTTGCTGCATTGCATAACATGCTATTCGTGCTGTTTCTTATCAGATACATTGTTGAAATTATAATTATATTGTGCATTGTAATTTTCATGTAAACGTATTGTAAACTTGTATTCTTTTTGGAAACCATTGAATCGGCCCAGTCAACATTGCCAAACCAGCACGTATGCAGAGAGTAGGATGATGATATGTGGTGTCTATTGCATGATGTGCTATTCATGCTGTTTCCTATCAGATAATACATCCATAACTGGTGCTACATGCTGGACTCTTTGTCGATGATTGTTCACAACGCAAGAAGAGTACTGTTACAGTGGTGCTGTGACCGTTCTTCTAGATCATCCTTCGCTGGGCTTCCATTCCAGAAGTTTGCTGTGGTTTCCATTGGAGAATCAGATAAGAGTTTGCTAGTGCAGTTTGACCTGTACCTCATTTCACTCCAGGAGGGCACCAGTGCCTTATATTTCTCAGTACTGAAGTGTTTTGATGATTTTTGCTATTGAGACACTTGCTATATTCATTGGGACTTTAACTTCACTGATAAGTCATATAATCTTCATTGGATTTGTTTATTTACAATTCTAATGTATATATTATATAACTAGGGTGGGTTTTTATCAGTGTAGTTGAGATTTTTGGTAACACTTTACTTAACACCCAGCATCATAACACATTATGACACAGGGATAACCATAATTATGATATAACTTGTCATAATATGGTCAGAACACTGTCATGACTCATTTACACCTATTGTGACATACTGTACCTGTCAAATGTTTGGACACACCAACTCATTCAAGGGTTCTTCTTAATTTTTACTATTTTCTACATTGTAGAATAATATTAAAGACAAACTATGAAATAACACACAACCTGGATGGTAAATTGCTGAGGTTGGTAGCGAAATACATTGTGACTCCTGTTTGTCACACCTTCAATTTTAGCCAAGAACAAGACATGGAGGGAGGCAAAGGTCATTCTGCTACCCAAGAATAGCAGAGCACTCTTTAATGGTTAAGGTATTTTACAGAAAACAAATTAACAACAGACACACATAGCCCCCGGTCTCAAGAATCCCTAGATAATTTGTTTTATTGGGTGTGCTCACCTAGTCTATAGTTGTTAGGATAATTGCCGTAAGGGAAATACTACTGTTAGTAAAGTACCATGGATAAGGTCGTTAATACTGTGAAGGTAAAAAAAAAATGCATTGTGCTTTTGTCAGTTTTTGTATTTATTATGGATCCCCGTTAGCTGCTGCCAAAGCAGCAGCTACTCTTCCTTGGGGTCCAGCAAAATTAAGGCAGTTTATACCATTTTAAAAACATTACAATACATTCACAGATTTCACAACACACCTTAGGCCCCTACTCCACCACTACCACCTATCTACAGTACTAAATCCATGTGTATGTATAGTGCTTATGTTATCGTGTGTGTGCATGTGTCTTTGCCAATGTTAGTCTTGCTTCACAGTCCTCGCCGTTCCATAAGGTGTTTCGATGTTATATAATGTTTAGATTAGTGTATTATATTATCCACACCCAATAGCCAACTCTAGTGCACTATATACCCTGTAAAGGGGTTTCTGTAAATTTGACAGTAGTTTACAGGCAGCTCGGTGGAAAGTAAAATTCTTTATTTCATATTACAGTACATCCATTGTAATATAAATATGGTATCAAAGCAAGTACTGTGTAATAACATGCAGTACCATACCATAACATTGGCTGTATTATACTGCAAGAACGTACATTGTACCGTAATCCAAATAGATGGATGAATTAAATTCATTGAAGGGATGGATTTGTATTTTACAGTATTTTACTGACATTTCAAGGGTTGGTGCAAGCAGGTTGGCTGCTAGGTACATATTTATATTTGCACTTCTAGAGGTCTTAACAAAGGCTTACAAACTGGCAGCGACTACAGGGCAAAACACAACAAAAGGACATAGCAAAACCCTCAACCATTTAAGGTTCAAGACTTGCTGCCACTCCAATCTGTCCCCTCCACAAATTAATGAGGCACTATAACCACATAGGAATTAAATTGGCACAGCATTCCACTCAAAGGTGCAACAAATATAGCCTCTTACAAGACACACCTCAAAATATGTTAATGAGCCAGAAACAACAATATACCATGCACCCAATAGTGGTCAAAGGGTTTTTGGCACTCCAAAGATACAGTAAAAACTGGATTCTGAGGGGTGGAATTACAGTACCATTCTAAATACAGGAATTATTTCCCTGCCCACAAACCTTTCCCCAATGCACCATCATTTATAGTATGCTGCAGTAAAACATTTGAGTATTTTACTGTTAATAATAACAAAACGACTATATAATTTACAGTTTTCTTTTACAGTGTAGGGAATAGGGTGCCATTTGGGACATAGCCTGGGTCAAGAATCACCTCCTGGTTCCACTTAGAGCTTTGTTTCATTATTTCAGATTTATCACTGGTCCGTTCGCCTGTATTTTCTTTCATATACCTTTAGTGTAATTCATGGCATACAATCATGCAACTAACTGTGACTTGCTGACACTGAGTTATTCCATTTTGGAGTTGTTCCCAGACCTTGAAACTATGGGGCAGTTGGGTAGTGACATGGGGCACCAGACGGATGGTCAGTCCCAGGAGAGGAGACGGCAGGGTTTGACTAAAGCACAGTCACCCAGGGTTGCAGTGTTCAGCAGCCCAATGCTGGTAGACTGGTACCTCTGCAACCCCCTCAGACTGCCACTGCACAAGACTGACCAACCAGTGGGAAACAAAGGGAAGATTTTCATTTCTGCAATGCCAGGCCTACGAATGGAGGAGAGGAAACAATGGTCAAAGTGATCACATGGATAAATTGTTGTTATAATTGTGCTGAACTGAACAAAATCAAAATCCTACACTTGAGTTGCTTACCACAGCGACATTGAATGTTCCTGACCGGCCTAGTTACAGTTTTGACTTAAATCATCTTGAAAATCTATGGTAAGATGTGAAAATGGCTACCTAGCAATGATCAACAACCAACTTGACAGAGCTTGAATTTAAAAAATAATGTGCAAATATTATATGTGCAAATATTGTACAGTCCAGGTGTGCAAAGCTCTTAGAGACTTACCCAGAAAGACTCACTGCTGTAATAGCTGCCAAAGGTGATTTTAACACGATTCTGTCATATGTAGCAAAATTTGAAATGGTGTTTTTTACATTGGATAAAAGTAAACTTGCGGCCTCCCGGGTGGAGCAGTGGTCTGCATCGCAGTGCTAGCTGTGCCACCAGAGACTATGGGTTCGAGCCCAGGCTCTATCGCAGCCGGCCGTGACCGGGAGGTCCATGGGGCGACGCACAATTGGCCTAGCGTCGTCCGGTTTAGGGAGGGTTTGGCCGGTAGGGTTGTCCTTGTCTCATCTCGCACTAGCGACTCCTGTGGCGGGCCGGGCGCAGTGCACGCTGACCAGGTCGCTAGGGGCACGGTGTTTCCTCTGACACATTGGTGCGGCTGGCTTCCGGGTTGGATGCGCGTTGTGTTAAGAAGCAGTGGCTTTGTTGGGTTGTGTTTCGGAGGACGCATGACTCTCGGCCGTCTCTTCCGAGCCCGTACAGGAGTTGTAGTGATGAGACAATATAGTAACTACTAAAAACAATTGGATACTACGAAATTCGGGCGAAAAAAGGGGGTAAAATTCAACAACAAAAAAAAGAAAATGGCCATTGAATATTTTGGTACAACTACTGGAAAGAGATCTTTTTTGTCGACAACCATTCAGCATTGTTCACACCCTCTTAAATAATGTGTCCTATTTAGCTAGCTTGCTGTTGTAGCTAATTTGTCCTGGGATATGAACGTTGAGTTATTTTACCTGAAATGCACAAGGTCCTCTACTCTGACAATTAATCCACACATAAAACGGTCAGCCAAATCTTTTTAGTCATCTCTCCTCCTTCCAGGCTTTTTCTTCTTTGGACTTTATATGGCTATTGGCATCTAACTTTCATAATAAGGTGTATTACCACAACTGACCAACCGACCTCAGTTCATCTTTCAATCACCCACATGGGTATAATAACCAATGAGGAGATGTCACGTGGGTATATACTTCTATATGCTTGCACCGTGTTCAGCGTTCAACATCTATGTGTACATTTATTTTGCAACACTCGCGCACATGACGCGAGTGGTGTGGTCAGCATATAAATTTGAAGATGTAATCGGAGACGGGTGTTTTATACAACAGTTTGTGTTCTCTTTTCAACTCTGCATATTTGCAATCAAACACCATCATTTTCTCAATCTCCTTAGCTGTCATACTCTAATTCCACTGTGCATTCCACTAATTTCAAAACTCGGTCTTCCAGAAAGTGGAGAGCAACATTTTTGCAGCTTTACTACGTGATCTCTTTCAAAAATGTTTTGTTAGATATGATTACCTACACATACTGACCAGCTCATGTTATAGACAGAGGTGTGCTAGATGGCAGACCAATCCGAAGTCCTCTCGGCATGTCCAGCCCACCCATTATTTCAGCCAATCATGGGTAGTAGGAAGGTTCCTCACTTTTTCTGTGGCTATAACCAACTAGGCTTGTATTTTAACAATTTTATTCGTACAGATGGCATAGAAGTTTGTTATTAAGGTACATGAAAGTTTACATATTCCAGAAGGCACTTCAGCCAAAAAAACGCATTTTGATTTTTAAAAAAAAGTTTACGTTCAAATGTCTCTCCTGTGATGTAGTGACACTCGACATTCGCCTAGTTTCCTGAAATGAGAAATATTTTGTTGACAAAAAAATGACATGGATTACAATATCCAACTTTGTAACACATTTTGGGGGAAAAGTAAAAGGGGGGTGAATACCTTCTGAAGTCACTAAATATAATTGTATTATTATAATAAAATAAATCATTGTGTGAGTGGACCTGACTAAACTGATCAATTGCCCTGGGTAGGTGAACTGAAAAAAGTTCCTGATGTAAACACACCCAGAGTTGAGCTAGAGGGCTCTGCTCTATTGATATTCTCCCAGAAGGCCCTAGGGGCCACAGCCCATTGCCGTGTTGTGACATCACCAGCCGGAAGCACTGAGCAACAGGGATAACTGGAGACTTTATCTGGGAAGAAGTAACGAGAAGGGAAAGAAAGCTTGGATTCATCCTCGATTACCATAATAGAATTAGCCTTGGACAAACAAAGCAAGCATTAGTGCACCCGCGGTGGCATTTGGAGAAGATCCATCCGTCTTTTCTCTCTTTGCAGGCCCTTGCAGCTAAAGCAAAGGAAAAACGTCCCTTTGTTCCCCTTTCATGAATCATGCAGGATTTCGACAAGGGGCTCAAATCCTCAAACGTATGGACACTTACACACACGCTCACGTACATGCACACTGGTGTACACGCACATACACACACGCTCTTACTGGTCCGTTCTGTGCCTTTTAGCTGTATTGCCCATCAGTGAAGATACCATCTACAGAACTCCAACAGCAACTTGGATTTGATTTGAACAAGCCACTGTCCAGCACTATGGTCATTTTCTCTGTCTCCCCATCACTTTCTCCCTTTCTTCTCAGTCTCGTCTTGTCAGCCTGTACTCCCCTCAATTCTACTGTCTATTTTGTTATTTTGAGATATATAACATTTTATTGGTCACATACTTCGTAAACAACCGGTGTAGGCTAACAGTGAAATGCTTACTTACGGGTCCTTTTCCAACAATGTAGAGTTAAAGATAAAAATATATAAAATAAAAATACAAATAGTGACATGAGGGATAAATACACAGTGAAAAACAATAAAAAGTAAACAATAACATGGCTATATGCAGGGAGTACCAGTACCGAGTTGATGTACAGGGGTATGGGATAATTGAGGTAGCTATGTACATAATGGGGTGAAGTGACAAGGCAACAGGATAGATCATAGATCACAGAGCTCACACTCTGTGTGTAGACCATGTTAATTCCTTAGTGATGTGGACAACGAGGAAATTGAAGCTCTCGACCCGCTCCACTACAGCCCCATCGATGTGGATGGGGGCATGCTCACCTCTCTGTTTCCTGTAGACCACAATCAGATCCTGACATTGAGGGAGAGGTTATTGTCCTGGCACCACACTGCCAGGTCTCTGACCTCCTCACTATAGGCTGCCTCATCATCGTCTGTGATCAGTCCTACCACCATCGTGTCGTGAGCAAACTTGATGATGGTGTTGGAGTCGTGCATAGCCACACTGTCTTGGGTGATCAGAGAGTACAAGAAAGGACTAAGCACACACCCGAGGGGCCCCTGTGTTGGTCAGCATGGCCAATGTGTTGTTGCCTGTACTCACTGCCTGGGGGTGGCCCTTCAGGAAGTCCAGGATCCAGTTGGAGAGGGAGGTGGTCAGTTCCAGTGTCCTGAGCTTGGGTATGAGTGTGAAGGGGACTATGGTGTTGAATGCTGAGCTATAGCCAATGAACAGCATTCTTACATAGGTATTCCTTTTGTCCAGGTGGGTGAGGCCAGTGTGAAATGCTATAGATATTACATAATCTATGCATCTGTTGGGGCGGTATGAGAATTGGAGTGGGTATGATGATGGTGTTGATGTGAGCCTTGACTAGCCTTTCAAAGCATGACTACTGACCATAATTACTGACCACAACTACTGCAAACAAATCCTGATCACAATTACTGACCACAACTACTGGCCACAACCACACAACTAATGTCCACAACTATTGACCTCAACCACACAACTACCACACAACTACACCACTGCTGTCCACAACCAAAACAATCCAACTAAATACCACAACTACTGACCACAGTTACTGACCACAACCACACAAATACTAAACACACAACTACTGACCAAAACAATACAACTAAATACCACAACTACTGACCATAACTACTGACCACAGTTACTGACCACAATCACCCACCCAACTACTGACAATATTTACTGACCACAACTACTGACCACAAGTAATGACCATGTCCATACTGTACCGCCCAAAGTCCCTGCAACACAACTACACAACTACTGACCACAACCATACAACTACTACCAACAACTACCGAACCCACAACCACTTACACCACACCTACTGAACACAACTATTGACCATAACTCCTAACCACAACTATTGACCACAACCACACACCTACTAAACAGACAACTACTGACCCCAATTACTGACCAAAACAATAGAACTACAGACCTTAACTCCTGACCACATCTACTAACCACAACTACTGTACACAACCACTAAACTACTGACCACAACTAACTACCAAAATTACTCTCCACAATCACAGACAATAACCCCTGACCACAACCACACAACTATTTAATGGCTCAGACGCGAAATGAATGTGGCAGGGTCTACAGACAATCACAGACTGCAAAGGGAAAACCAGCCACGTCAAGGACACCGACCTCTTCCTTCCGGACAAGCTAAACACCTTTTTCACCCGCTCTGAAGATAACACAGTGCCACAAACGCGGCCCTCTACCAAGGACTGTGGGCTCTTACTCACGGAGGCCACCGAGAAGAAGACATTTAAGCATGTTAACCCTCAGAAGGCTGCCAGCCCAGACGGCAAGCCGCATCCTCAGAGCTGACTGGAGCGTTTACGGACAGAATCAATCTCTCCCTATCCCAGTCCTTTCTCGAGACCAACTTCAATTTGCTTACCGCCCAATAGATCCACAGATGATGCATTCACTATCGCACTGCACACTGTCCTATCCCCTCTGGACACGAGGAATATATAAGAATATATAAGAATTCTGTTCATTGACTATAGCTCAGCATTTAATGGCATACCCTCCAAGTTCATCATTAATCTCGGGGGCCTGGGTCTGAACCCCGCCCTGTGCAACTTGGTCCTGGACTTCCTGACAGGCTGCCCCCCAGGTGGTGAAGGTAGGAAACAACACCTCCACTTCGCTGATCCTCAACATAGGGACCCCACAATGGTGCGTGCTCAGTCATCTCGTGTACTTCCTGTTCACCCATGACTGCATGGCCACGCGCACCTCCAACTCAATCATCAAGTTTGCAGATGACACAACAGTAGAAGACCTGATTACCAACAATGACGAGACAGCCTTCAGAGAGGAGGTGAGGGCCCTGGGAGAGTGGTTTCAGGAAAATAACCGTCCTGAGTGATTTATGGAAGGCTCCCTGAATATAGATTCCCATGTTTATGCGGGGTTCGGACAGACCAGTTCATCACGGGGGGTAAGTTCCCAGTCATCGGCACTATCTGCAGTGCCTCTATTCACATGACTCTCTCCTAACACACACTCCATATGTTGCTGCTACTATTTATTTTTTTATCCTGCTACTCAGCCACTTTACACCTGATTGTATGAATATAACTACCTCATCTGTCACTGATATCATTATTGATATTGCTGTACCGTTAACACCTTCTGTAGATACCCATCCACTTAGCAAGATGTGGCTGGGGGTTATAGCATTTCTTTCACATGACCCAACAATTTAGACGTGTGTCATCTAATATTTATAATGTATTTGTGTATGGACACTTTGTTTATTGTAGGCTATTACTTTTACCACTTAGTCTTAATTTGTTACTACAGTACTCATTGTTTAGCACATGACATCACATGTGAATCCTAAAAGAGATGGGTGGGGCTGGCTTTTTTGCGACGAGCAATCCCGGATCCGGGAGCGTAATCATAGCCTCAAACGAATTTGCATGACGCAGCGGACACAAATACTTTTCCTATTCATGAAAATCGCAAATGAAATGAAATAAATATATTCAAACACAAGCCTAGCCTTTTGTTAACAACACTGTCATCTCAGATTTTCAAAATATGTGTTACAGCCAACGCTAGACAAGCATTTGTGTAAGTTTATCATGGCATAATGCTATGCTAGCTCTGCTGGCAGCAGGCAACATTTTCACGAAAATAAGAAAAGCAACCAAATTAAATCATTTACCTTTGAAGAACTTCGGATGCTTTCACTCAGGAGACTCCCAGTTAGATAGCAAATGTTCCTTTTTTCCCAAAATATTATTTTTGTAGGTGAAATTGCTCCCGTTTCTTCATCATGCTTTGCTGAGAAATTGACCGGAAAATGCTGCAACTATAACGCCAAACATTTTTCTAAATTTGCTCCATAATATCGACAGAAACACGGAAAACGTTGTTTAGGATCCATCCTCAAGGTGTTTTAAACATATATATTCAATAATATATCCGTTGAGGCAATTGGTTTCTCATAAGAAGCGATTGGAAAAATGGCTACCTCAGTAATTTACTTAAGATTTTCTGCGGGAGACACCATGTGACCACATGCTATATATGGTCCCCTACGGCCATTCTTAAATGGAAATGCCTTAAAATACGTCACAATGCTGTAGACACCTTGGGGAATACGCGGAAAACGTAAGCTCATTCGTAGCTCATTCACAGCCATATAAGGAGTCATTGGCATGAGGCGGTTTCAAAAAATGCGGCACTTCCTGGTTGGATTTTTATCTGGGTTTCGCTTGTAACATCAGTTCTGTGGCACTCACAGACAATATCTTTGCAGTTTTGGAAACGTCAGAGTGTTTTCTTTCCAAAGCTGTCAATTATATGCATAGTCGAGCATCTTTTCGTGACAAAATATCTTGTTTAAAACGGGAACGTTTTTCATCCCAAAATTTTAATAGCGCCCCCTAATGCATAATTAAGAGGGTGTGAACGATGATGAATGGGAGTAGACAAAGAAGAGCTCTCCAGTAGGTGTACCAAATAATTCAAGGGACATTTTCTCAAAAGTGGGGTTACAAGTTTCTCAACTCTCAAAGCAGAATTACTTTCGCATTGTTCCTCAAATGTAGTGTAACCATTTTAAAGCTATGTCTCTCTGCTTTTATCCAATGTAAAAAAAAACACCATTTCAAATTTTGCTACATGAGACCGAATCAAGGCAGTGGGTCACAATTGTCAAAAGCCACGCACCCTTGTTTTCCGGTTGTGCGCACACACAGCGTTGTTACCTCATTAATAATATATCTACTCACATGTCCAGGGTTTCTGGTTTTCTTTTATATTCCAGTATTGAGTGACTGTCCCAGTCAGGAAAGTTAAAATCCCCAATTATATCCATCACCTTTGTTGGTGGCGTGTTTAATTAGTACAACAAGCGTTGTCATGCCAAATGTGTGCTTAATGTGTCTGCTTCAGTGCCATCATTAAGTTTAGCCAAAATTACTTCTCCCCCCAATCCCTTATCATGATAATGTTTGCACAAGATAAAATCAACATTGATTATATCCTATATAATAGAATAGAATAACTGAAAAGGATTATGATCATATGTTTGCAAACCACAAAATGTCAGTATTAATAATTATCATCCATGGCATAAAATAATCATTAGGATGCATGTCCTTGATTATTTGCTCTATTTATTTCAATTCAGTGTGAGGGCCACATTCCAACAAAGATTCCTGATCTGCCCCCTTCAACTGAAGTCCCAGTGTCAACACTATTTGAAGAAATAGAGAACCAGTGGGTGGTCTCTGACTCCTTAGACATCAGTCTACTCGATGAGAAATCAATTGCCAATGATGATGAGGAGGATTATCATCCACCTTCAGTTGAATGTTCCAGCGCAAGTGGCAACTGAGCCCCTGGACACAATTCCAGACGTACTTTCAAACAAGAAATCAAAGGTTCCACCAATGGGTAAGCCATGTGGCCCCAAATGCAAGAGGCAATGTACTCAGAAGATTTCAGAGGGTAGGCAATAGGAAATATGGGAACAGTATTGGGAGATGAAGTATAAGGAGAAGAGGACATGGCTCTTACACATGGTGGCACAGCAATCTAAGACAAATATAACTGCTGGCACTGACAGTCGACGCAGGAGGTAATTTGTGTACCATCTTCCAGACCAGAGCGGTACTTCACAACAGGTGTGCAAAGTGTTTTTTCTGACAACATTGGGCGACCACCCCAAAAATGATAAGCTGATTGTCACAATGATGGGCAAGTCAATCACCACCAAACTGACTCCACCAAAGGATCAGAGGGGAAAGAAAGCTTCAGCGAGAAAATTGAACATGAACCCAATCCTGCAACACATTGAGTCCTTCCATCCCCAAATCAGCCACTACAGATGAGAGCATGCCCCATATCACCTCTACCTTCCGAGTGACGTAAATATCCGGTTCATGCACAGTGACTACAAGGAGAAGAAAAAAAATTCTAGCTGCGGTTACGAAACCCGTAAGGCAGTAAAAGGAAGAAACATCAGCTTTGTGAAGCTTGGAGAGGAGGAGTGCGAGCTCCGCTTGGTGCAGGGTCATCATCTGAAGATGGAGCACTGGGAGAATGAAGCCATGGAAACCCAAGCCTGCCAAGACAACAGCCATGTAGCACCTGAATTCACCATCACCAACCCTGACTGCATGCAATGAAGGAAATATGAGAAACATAAGAAGTATGCAGGGCAGAGCAGAAGCCATTACCAGGCTGATGCACAGAAAGATTGGCCAGAGGACTGGTTTATGAGGAGCGTTTACATGCAGAAAGTCATCATGCACCCTCGTATGCCAGGTGTGAAAACAGCAGTGTTCACAAGAAGAATCGTTGCCTTTCATGAGACATTCGCCAACATTGGAAAGAAGTTTCAAAAGAAGAAGAAAACAGTGGTATGGCATGATGGAACAGCTGGTCGGACGATAGAGGAGATTACTTCATTTTACATAACAGCACTGGAGAGGGAAAGGTATGTCAAGCATGCAGTGTATTGGGTTGATAACTGCACTTTTCAAAACAAACCTGGCGTCGTCAATGCCGACTCAATTTTTTTAATTTTATGAGTGCAGACAATTTCCATCATGGCGAAGAACAGGAAATGAAAGCTCAACCTGGAGGTGTGGTGTACGACTTCGGGGACTTCCTCCATGTGGTTCCCACTTTCAATGCAGGCAAGGTGGAGGTGGTCGAAATTAAAAAGGAAAATATCCTAGCAAGTAAATATTACCATTCCGTCCTCAAGCTGAAGAAAGCAGCAGCATGGCTGAGATCAAGGTGAGGCGTGGATCCAGGAGCCTCTTCTACAGTCTACCTTGAACAAAAGGACTTTCCAGAGCTTGACTTTATCATGAAGGAAGTCACTCTAGAGTCAACTTTGGCACTACGTACACAGGATAGAGGGATAGAAGAGTCCAAGACGGTGGACATCAACACCAAGTTGTGTCCTCTGATGCCTGCAAATCTAATGCTTGAATGCCTTAGCTGTGAACAGTATTGATGAGGAATGATATGGAAGAGCACTGAAGAAGTTTTACTTAAAAATTAAATGTTACTTAAAAATGAAAGGTAACTATTCAGCATTTTATCAATTGTAGCTAAAAAAAAATGTCATTTGTCTGCTCGTATGTATATTTGTTTAAAATTAATTATTGAAGCTGTTATTTATTCAAAATTGTCTATGTAAGTGTCATTAGAAAAAAAATAACATTTTACCCTACTTCATATATCTATCATGTTCCCTCATTATATATTACAAGATAGGTCATTATTTAATGTAATTCAAATATTTGCAGTGCTGCTTTTCACATTTATTTTTATAACAAGACAGAGGCTACTTATAAAACACAGTATGTAATGTGACTGACGCATAACCTACATCTACGTGTAAATGCAACTGGTATCTTAGTGGAAGACACACAAAGGATGCCATTTCAACTCTGTTCCACTGTCAGTAAATTGACTGCTCTTTTATTAATAGCATAAATGAGAAGTATAGTAAATTAACAAATTAAAATGTCAGATACTGCTCTTTTCTTTGCTATTAACCTGAAATGTGTAACATATCATGCCAAGGAAGTAGGCAGTAACTGCAGTTTAAGGTTCAAAGGTCATGTCAGAGGTGAAGGTCAACATTAATAAAATATTTACTCATAGTAAGCCAACAGATCACTACATCTCCAATGATCTCCTTGGAATTCATTTGGCTGGACAATTAAAACACTTTGAAGCCATTTTTATCAGTTCCACGCTATGAGCAGTCACTTCCTTTTTTGCTTGGTAGGGCAGTATATGTTGCAAGTAAAAGCCTTCGGTATGCATTGTTGCAATTACAAGTCTGGAAGATGTAAAATGTATATTTTTATTCTATTTATTTTATTTGCCCATATTAAGTCTGTTCATGTACTTTTTTAAAGAATATCTTCTGTGGAATAATTGGTATTACCAATAATACAAATAAAACTTTGGCAGCCATGCCATTCTGAAAATATTTATTCTACCTGTAATATTTATGGGAAGATTGTTCAATTTAGTTAGATTTGCTCTCATATTGTTGTGTAGCTGAATACAGTTATCTTTATATATTTGTTGTTTTTTGTCACTTATTAAGCATCCTAAGTATTTTATATTTTTGTGGTCCACTTAAAAGGATTGCTGTATATCAGGATCATGTTATTCTTTTTATTTTTGCTATTGCCATTATTTTTCCCCGTTAATTTAATATCCTCAGATTTTAGAATATATATAAAAATAAAAATAAATGTAGCAAAGGGGACATTGAATTTTCAATATTGGTCAGGTAGATCAGGTAATTTTAGTTTATATTCATGTTTGCCAACAATGATACCTGTTATGGTTGGGTCCTGTCTAATTCCTTCTGCAATCAGTGTATACTGGAGGACGGAGAGGGGGCATCCCTGTCTTGTGCCCCTTTCTAAAGCAATTTCATCAGACAATATATTATATTTGTGTATATTTTTTTGCTTTAGGACATTTATATAATATTTGGTAACTCCTTACCTTTAGTTCATTAATTAATATGTAACTAAATAGTAATACATGTATTTATAACATAGTAGTTAGATGTATTTACACTGTAATAAGGGTTTAGCAATAGGTTATGACAAGTGGAATAACGATATGTAAGTACAAACCAGCTTGGAGTTTATTCCACATGTGTAATTACTCATGATTTATGCATTACAAGATGTCTTGTTCCAAATGTACCTAACATGTTCTGCAATTACACTGTGTAGCACTATGTTAACAATGTATCCTATTATGTAAACATGTTACATGTAACTACACAAGTCACTACTACCAAAATAAGCTAGGCTAGGACTCTGTTAGCTGTTGTAACAATGCAAAACCATATCATTAAGTATAGCTTCAGCTATCTTATTTGCATATTTTTTGGATGTACTTAGACTGTACTGAATCAAATGTAAGAGCAATGTACTTACATTGGATATGCATTTAACTGTAATGTACCTACCCAGGAGCAAGCAACTTAATGTAAAGTGAAACATATAATGGTACAGTATATCCTTTGTAAATACTATGTACCTGCCTTTGAAAAGGGATTGAATGGTTTATTTCTCTGGCTTCAAAGGTGTATTGTAAGTGAAATGTTGTTCAAAATATTATAATGTTAATGCAGGTACTCATGAGCAAGCAGCGTCAAGCAAAGGGAAACAGTCGGGTAAACCTTTTTATTACAATCATTGGTGAAATTACAATAAAAGTATTGTAATTAGTGTTTCTACACCGGAACAAGTAACTTAATGTAAAGTGAAACACATCATAAATGCCTCATGTAATTACAGTACTATGTAGTTACTATATTACAACGATGGCAAACACCCAGTATAGTGCTTTTAGTTGTGATCAATGTCAATCTAGAAAGAATGTTGTTAGAGGACTTTTAAGTGTAATTACTATGTACTTTCAATATTATTAAACATTTGGCAGGGTATATCACAATTTCGTTATTAAGGAAAGTATTGTAAATACAATGTTTCTACACAGAAACAAGCAACTTAATGTAAAGTGAAACACTTTGTGAATTTTCTAGGATTTAATGTCAGGAATTGTGAAAAACTGAGTTTAAATGTATTTGGCTGAGGTGTATGAAAACTTCCGACTTCAACTGTATGTAAATATCATATTCCAGTAGTTTTTCGGGTTTTGTGTGTATATTGATGAGTGAAAAAATGATTTAATACGTTTTTGAATACGGCTGGAACCTAACAAAATGTGAAAAAAGTCAAGGGGTCTGAATACTTTCCACTGTATTATCACTCTTTTTTTAGGGAGTAGATCAGCTTTATTATTGCAGATAGATTGTAGCTTCCATCAATGTAATTGTCTGCATCAATTCCAATCCTCCATATATGTTTATATATATATACATATATATACACCTTTTAAAAATATATTTCCTTTATTACCCTCCAACCCTACCACCCCTCCCCCAATTGGAGCAAACTAGTGAACAACAACGCTTCAGGCTGGATTTCCAGCTTATACATACTGTATACTGTTTATGGACACATTGCGTTTGACAAAAATTTTATTTTGTTTGTTTTTAACTCTTGTCCTTCCTCTACCCTCAACCTGTCCCATATGTATGATGTCCATCCGGTTTGACTTCAGCAAAGAAGGACTCCGTGTTTCAGAAACTCACTTCATATAGAGGGGCTATCACTCTTTCACACTGTGGTAAATAAAGGCAGTTTGTTGTTTAGAATTATTTATTTCTGTTTTTAGATGGAGAGAAACCAAAAGCCCACCGTGCCTATTTTTTCGAAAATCATCTGTCCACATGTCAAGTGTAATTCCCCCATTGTATTTACTTACCCAAGTTCTCTCTTAACTCTAGGACCACCAACATTTTTGTTGTTGTTGTTGCCTGATGCAGGTCTCTAGTGCCAGAGAAGAGACTCTCAGACTGGAAACACCTCCATTCATTTACGACAAGGTAGTCAATTTGTGCCACAGTTTTGACTACCGATAGATCAGCCTTCTAACTCCCCCTTGAGATAGTGTGGTGCAATGATAGAATGGTTGCTGCATTTGCTCATAAACTTTTAAAGGAAGAACCACTGTACATGCCAATTATCTGATGGTCAGACCGCATTCTATCCCCTATCAACACTTTTTGCGTTTTTGGTGCCAACGTGAATTACATTAGAAAGCTGTCAAGATGACTAGCTTGATTGAGTCTCCGCCATGTATATCTCACTAGGTCAGGATATTTAAACCACCATATATCCACTAGTTCCAATATATCCATGACATTCATGATTTCCTTAAGAGCATGAGGGTGATAGTTTGTAGTGTGATTTCCTTTACGGTCCATAGAGGTATTTAAAACAGTATTATATTCTCCCTCTGTAATAATAGAGTATTTCACCCCCTCAGTACATTTTCCACACAACGTCATCTAAAATTGTTGAATGAGTTTCCTGTAAACAATAGATATTATATTCATTCTCTTTGAGCCAGGTAAATATTGTTCTTCTTTTCTTATTATCTGCTAAGCCATTACAATTACAGCTGTAACATGATATTTGCATTGTTACTAAGTAATCCTCCAATTGTTCTCCAGAACTCAACCCGCCAAAGCCCCTCCAAAGTTGGGTTGTCACCCCAGTGACTGGCAGACCACCCAAGTCCCCCCCGAAAGGCCAGGACTCATCCATCGAAAAGATCAGAGTGCCAACCACAGAACAGAAGCAGATCAACCGCTGAAAGTATTTCCAATGCTCTCACCTCAATTTGCTTTACATATGACTATTAAAAATGTATATTCAAATATCTTGAGTACCTTTATTTCCATTATTAACAATTAATATGTGTAATAAGGTTGGCAGTTTGTGCAAAGGATTGTTACCTATGACCGGGATTGCCATTGCATTACATTACATTTTTGCCAAGCAATTATTATTTTAGCAAACAATTGTGATTCCTCCTATATTATCCCTAACATCCTTACCCCCTTGCAACAGATGTGGAATACACACACACACTCTTACACACTCAACCCCTTTCCTCCACAATCAACCATAAGGGCCACAATAGTATGCCCCCTCTCTGATTGTCCGAGTGTAACCCCCTCCCCATGGGTTACTGCAGCCAGTGTTGCCAGCACTGCCACTACCTGGGTAGGGGCACTCCACCGGAATCCCCACCGGCTAGGTACAAGGTCGTCAAGGTTCTCATTAGCAGCTTTGAGAATTTCCTTGTATATTATGCTCTCCCATCAGAGGGCTCTGGCTTTATAGGACCAACCCTGCCAGGCGGGCTCAGCATCTTGAGGGGGCGGTGCTGCTCTAGTGGGTCTCTGACCGCGTTTATCTTTCTGTTTTGGCAGCATATAGGCAGCTTACAGCAGGCCCATAAAACAGATAGGGAATTCTCTTTAGTGTATGGGTTGTTCAGGTGGTTGTCTAGGTGGCTGTCGACCGTTCCATCATGATAGGACAATAAATTAATTAATTTGGTTGTGTTGTCCAGATGGAATGTAATTACCCATGAGTATATGAAGTGCTAATATTTAGTCTAACATGCTGATATTGAATATTATGTATGTATTTTGCACCGGTGTGTTCAGAACACCATCTCACTCTTATTGTATGTGAAAGTTCTCTGTCCCTTACATTAAAACAAAACTTTAAAGATGCCATTAAACAATGCAAATAAACTTACCGACAGAAGAGGCAGGACTTGGTCCTAGGGAGAGAGCCTGACTACCCCCCCCCCTCCCCTTGTCCTACATTAAAGAGAGAAACAAAGGGAACATTCAGGCTAATGTCAGCCAACGGATAATTGGTTAAAGCAAGGGATTCCCAACCACTAGGCCGTGGACTGGCCTGCCCTTTTTTAAATTGTTTATAGCCTAGCTAATGCACAGATCTGTGATGCATACAAACAGGTCGCATAACCATTCTTTCCTCCGCAATAATCAAGACACAAACAATCGAGGTTTGTCCGACTTAGTAACACATGTAAAAAAAGGAGTGAGCCGTTGGTCTGTATGGGTCGATCTGTGTTCACTGACCCATAGTCAGTAATGTCCAAGCGCAACAGCATTACTTGTTTGCTGAACAGTTATTTTCCATGAACGGTCCTGCATGTTTATTACCCATTTCAAATATATAAGGTAAAACCCTGGTTCGTGAAAGGGGTATAAATATTTGCACGGGGAGAGGCTCCCACCACCCTCTCGGATCAATTCATTGTTGCCGCACTTCGGAACTGAAATATGAAATGAAGCTTACTTACAAAGGTTCTACCTACTAGCTAGCACTTTCCAACGTCAATATTGCAGACTCGTCACATAAACATCAAAGTGCCAACAGAGTCTGGTGCTTTGGTCGGTTCAGATATTTAGCTTTCTCCCAAAAATGATAGTATTGTTGTTATGAAATAAACCCAGAAGAAAGGCCTGCTAAAGAAATCTGTAAGGTGTTCAATCTGTGGCCACAAGCAGAAAATGATCTGTCATGCGTGCAAAAATGGATACATATATGGTAAGTTAATCGTACAACTGGTATTGATTGGCCTAGAGAACTTTGGGAAAGTTTGAAATGAGGAGGTCTGTAAGAAATGTTTGAATATGTAAATGTACAGTGAATCTAACTTTCATCTTGAGCTGGTATGTAGGTACCTTAGTTAACTAGTCTCACAGGTCCTAGACATGTACACTGCCAGGCTGGGCTGACATTGACCAGTGGAGGCTGTTGGGAGGAGCTATTGGAAGACGGGGTCATTGCGGCTGGAATTGTGGCTGGAATGGAATTAATGGAACGGAGTCAACATATGGTTTCTATAAGTTTGAAACCGTTCCATTTATTCCATTCCAGCCATTACAAAGTGCCCGTCCTCCTATAGCTCCTCCCATCCGCCTCCTCTGACATTGAACATGATATATTTTCTCAAGCCAAAACATTTCAAAAAAATGTTGCTATGAACATTCATTGAAGAGAATAATCTAAGCGTTCCGGTGGCCATTCTCCTTCATCGTTGTGTATGTGCTGCTTGAGACATTTGATTTCCAGTCTTTCTGCAGTCCCACTCTGGACACTATGGACTGCAAGCCCATGTAGAGCGAGTGAAGAGTTGAGGAGACACACACCCTTCTAGTCTATCTTTGGCCTGCAGCCTACCAGTGAAGATGTTTCATGTCTCTCTGGAAAAAGTTTGTTCTCCTATTTCCAACAATGTGGATGTATTCCTACTGCTACTGAAAAAGGTTAATTGATAATCATAGTAGAATGGAATTGAATTCAATAGAATTACTTAGCCTAAGTTCCATTTCTATTATCACTTAGTGTCAGTCTCTAAAACACGAACCCGTGTCCGAGTTAAATGAGCATGTTTCCTTGCAGGATTTGTTGAAACAAAAAGGAGGCATAATCAGACTCCCTCCTGCTCCATTCGGAAGGATTCAATGTTTAGCCGTTCTCGGGTTCCGCTTACGGATTATGTAACATTTCTTAATCGGTCGGTTAATGAATTTGACACACTAAGAAAATGTTGAATAATTACATTTTTAGAAAGTGGTTCACAATCAGGTGCTGCATTACCCAAAACGGCTTCCAAAAATCCCTGACACTTTTTTTGTTTTGTTTTTACACTGGGATGGCGTGCTTCATTGATGATTAAATGTTTAGGCTAGTGGTAGACCTGCCAAGGTCAGAAAATACATCATTTTGACCACTTTGCTTGTTAATAGCTGTCACCCACAGAAAGTCCATGCTCTTTCAGCCCCCAATAAAATGAAGCATAACAACCATACAGATGGTACTGGTGAGTGTGGGGCTCTCTGCTAAGTAATTACATGTTAGTTAGTGTTCTGTGGCATAGATTAGTACATAAGTGGAGCAAGGTATGGCAAGCATGTCTTCTGAATATAATGTGGTTTAAGGGGAAGTTAAGGTTGGTTGTGTTACCAAAAGCTGAGTCTCAATGTGTTGTCTGGGGCCTATCGTGGTTTCATTTCTGAAAATATATTTGTGTTTCTATTGTCATATACTAATGTTCTGATTTGTTAATTTCTTTGTTGCAATATTGCAGATTTGCACAGGGGCTACACTTGACGCAAGTTGATATTATAGAGGATGCCATTGCACGGAGCTCAAGGACCCTGACAAGAATGATGAAAAGCCTGAAAAAGGTGAGAGGTGCATTGTGATTGTTAAAGTTGTTGATCAACACAGAATTATAAGAAATATAGGTAAACAAAGCCACCAGCTTTGTTTACCTATATTCACTCTGAGGAAATGTTTAGCTCACTTACAAAACTCTCTGTAAAAGGGAATTTTTAATAATCAGGCTTTTGGGATATTTCCTGCATTATTTACTGGACAGCTTAAATGGGCTCTTAAAGATTTTCAACATTTAGCTTGCTTTGCAACCCATCCCGACCAGTGTTTCCCACAGGTATTTCGGTTACTTGTCATGGTACCCATTTGATTACCTGTTCAGGAGTCTTATGGCTTGAGGGTAAAAACTGTTGAGAAGCCTTTTTGTCCTAGACTTGGCACTCCGGTACCGCTTGCCATGTGGTAGTAGAGACAACAGTTTATGACCGGGGTGGCTGCGGTCTTTGACAATTTTTAGGGCCTTCCTCTGACACCACCTGGTGTAGAGATCCTGTATGGCAGGCAGCTTAGCCCCAGTGATGTACTGGGCCGTACGCACTACTCTCTGTAGTGCCTTGCGGTCAGAGGCCGAGCAATTGCCGTACCAGGCAATGATGCAACCAGTCAGGATGATCTCGATGTTGCAGCTGTAGAACCTTTTGAGGATCTCAGGACCCATGCCAAATCTTTTTAGTTTCCTGAGGGGGAATAGGCTTTGTCATGCCCTCTTCACGACTGTCTGGTGTGTTTGGACCATTTTAGTTTGTTGTTGATGTGGACACCAAGGAACTTGAAGTTCTCAAACTACTCCACTACAGCCCCGTCAATGAAAATGGGGGCGTGCTCGGTCCTCCTTTTCCTGTAGTCCAAACTAATCTCTTTAGTCTTGGTTAAGTTGAGGGATAGGTTGTTATTCTGACCGGTCAGGTCTCTGACTTCCTCCCTATAGGCTGTCTCGTCGTTGTCGGTGATCAGGCCTACCATTGTTGTGTCGTCTGCAAACTTAATGATGGTGTTGGAGTCATGCCTGGCAATGCAGTCGTGGGTAAAGAGGGAGTACAGGAGGGGACTGAGCACGCACCCCTGCGGAGCTCCAGTGTCAACAGCCATTACTGATGAATGTATGTACAGTTGAATTCAGAAGTTTACATACACCTTAGCCAAATTCATTTAACCTCAGTTTTTTCACAATTCCTGACGTTTAATCTGTAAAAATCCTTGTCTAGGTCAGTTAGGATCACCACTTAATTTTAAGAATGTGAAATGTCAGAATAATAGTATAGAGAATGATTTATTTCAGATTTAATTTATTTCATCACATTCCCAGTGGGTCAGAAGTTAACATACACTCAATTTGTATTTGGTAGCATTGCCTTGGGTCAAACATTTCGGCTAGAATTCCACAAGCATCCCACAATAAGTTGGGTGAATTTTGGCCCATTCCTCCTGACAGAGCTGGTGTAGGTTTGTAGGCCTCCTTGCTCGCACACACATTTTCAGGCCTGCCCACAACTTTTCTATGGGATTGAGGTCAGGGCTTTGTGATGGCCACTCCAATACCTTGACTTTGTTGTCCTTAAGCCATTTTGCCACAACTTTGGAAGTATGCTTTGGGTCATTGTCCATTTGGAAGACCCATTTGCGACCAAGCTTTAACTGATGTCTCGAGATGTTACTTCAATATATCCACATGATTTTTCCACATTATGATGCCATCTATTTTGTGAAGTTCACCAGTGCCTCCTGCAGCAAAGCACCGCCACAACATGATGCTGCCACCCCCGTGCTTCACGTTTGGGATTGTGTTCTTTGGCTTGCAAGCCTCCCTCTTTCTCCTCCAAACATAACAATGGTCATTATGGCCAAACAATTCTATTTTTGTTTCATCAGACCAGAGGATATTTCTCCAAAAAGTACAATCTTTGTCCCCATGTGCAGTTGCAAACCGTAGACTGTTTTTTTTATGGCGGACTTGGAGCAGTGGCTTCTTCCTTGCTGAGCGGCCTTTCAGGTTATGTTGATATAGGACTCGTTTCACTGTGGATATAGATACTTTTGTACCTGTTTCCTCCAGCATCTTCACAAGGTCCTTTGCTGTTGTTCTGGGATTGATTTGCACACCAAAATATGTTCATCTCTAGGAGACAGAATGCGTTTCCTTCCTGAGTGGTATGACGGCTGCGTTGTCCCATGGTGTTTATATTTGCGTACTATTGTTTGTACAGATGAACATGGTACCTTCAGGTGTTTGGCAATTGCTCCCAAGGATGAACCAGACTTGCTGAGGTCTACAATTTTTTTTCGGAGGTCTTGGCTGATTTCTTTTGATTTTCCCATGATGTCAAGCAAAGATGCACTGAATTTGAAGGTAGGCCTTGAAATACATTCACATGTACACCTCCAAATGACTCAAATGATGTCAATTAGCCTATCAGAAGCTTCTAAAGCAATGACATCATTTTCTGGAATTTTCCAAGCTGTTTAAAGGCACAGTCAACATACTGTATGTAAACTTCTGACCCACTGGAATTGTGATACAGTGAATTATAAGTGAAATAATCTGTCTGTATACAATTGTTGGAAAAATTACTTGTGTCATGCACTAAGTAGATGTCCTAACCGACTTGCCAAAACCATAGTTTGTTAACAACACATTTGTGGAGTGCTTGAAAAATGAGTTTTAATGACTACAACTTAAGTGTATGTAAACTTCTGACTTCAACTGTATATCTTATTTTTTTGGCATATTGTATTAAACTGAAACATGTTCTTCTATTTGTTTGTAAGTGTGTGTTTTATAAACCCTGTTTGATTGATTTGTATGAAGTCTGGTAAGACTTCTGCCATTCTATTTCTTATAAACATTGTTATTATTTTATTGGAACAATTTATTAAACTTATGGGTCTGTAATCAACAGTGGGCTCTGCAGATTGTGCTACTATTAATATGACTGAAAAAACTGTTTGATACATGGAACTAGGAAGTACTGAATTGAGTGACGTGTTGTCATTTGTGTAAATAGGGGTGCTACTTTTTCCCAAAATGTTTAATAGAATTCCATAGGAAAGCCATCCATTCCTGGTGCTTTTTGTTGCACTGATGTTTTAACAGTGTCTAATATTTATGTTTGGGTGATCTCTGTTTTTAGTTAACCTTTTTTGTCTGCTGATAATTGCTTCAAGGCTATTTTTATAAAGAAGGATATAGGATGAGTCCAACTTTTGTTTTTGTTTATTTTTATAGAAGCTTTTAAAATGGTAATTTACTGTGTTGTTGTTTCTAATTACCACATTTGTATCTTCATCTTTTAAAATTATAACCGCTTTAGTATATATTCATTTTGTGAGAGATGTGAGATATCTACCAGGTTTATTTGCTATTAAGTAGTATGCTTTGTTTGAGTTTAACCTGTAGTTGTTGGCGCTCTTCAAAAGTAAAATATCATATTCCCGCTTAAATTCAGAAATGGTATTTTCTTCTTTAGCTTGTCGAGATTTTTTATGGGATTTTTGTTAGATAGTGAAGGCATCCCAAATTATATCGTGGTTCGGCTTTTCTCTTTTCTCTCTGTTCATTCTCCAATTATGTCGCTAAGTGTGTTTTCAATTGGTGTAATTAAGCATGATACTGGATAATGATCCGATATCAATATATCATACATTTTTTTATCCAGTAAATTGTTGAGTGCATTTTTGGAGAAAGAAAATGTAGTCAGTTCTTAAATAGAGGAAAAGAAGTTGTAGTTTGTAGTTGGGAATAGTAATCTCCAGGTGTCCTGTAAATTATTTGTATAGATGAAAATGTTCAGCCTCTTTGGAGGCTCCCTAAATTTGACCTTTTTATTAATACTTCTGTCAATCTTATCTGCATGATTTAATTAAGTCACCTGCTAAAATAATACTTCCTGTCTGAATTTGATCTAATGTACAAGAATTTGATCAAAAACACCAGATTTGCCCCTGGTGGGATATACTGAGAAATCAATGTGTATTTCTCACCATGTCCATGTGCTGGGATATAAGGGCAAATTGTGTATTCTTCAGGATGCCTATACCTCTGCTGTTACTACAGAAGGTGGCAGCATAGGCCTCTCCGACCCAGCTCTTCTTTAAATATAACCTGCCCTTAAAACAGAGAGCCGTTTTATTTCTCTATTTGGTTAGGTCAGGGTGTGATTTGGGGTGGGCATTCTATGTTGTGTATTTCTATGTTGGTCTGATATGGTTCCCAATCAGAGACAGCTGTTTATCGTGATTGGGGATCATATTTAGGCAGCCCTTTTTCCCACTTTCTGGTGTGAGACTTGACTATGTTTAGTTGCCTGTCTGCACTAATTTGTTTTGCTCCACGTTTTGTTCGTTGTTTTTGTTAAGTGTTTCATTCATTAAAAGAGAATGCTCACATACAACGCTGCGCCTTGGTCTCACTCATACGACGATCGTGACAATAACGTTTCTCATTTTTTAATATACCTCATGCAAGAAAACCACATCTGCTGACAATCTCTAATTTTCAAGAACCATATGACTCTGCAAACCCATTCTCTTCTGCCTTCCTACACATATTCATATTCACCCTCTTTCACTTTCCCATTCATGTGCACAAGCACACACACATACACTCACGCCCACCCTCTCTAACACACATATACACACATCCATATAATTATTACTGACAATTATTGACGTACACGCTATATTTTCTCTTTTATATTGTCTTTTCATGTCCATGTATCTCATTGGCATTTTCTCATTACTTCCTAGAGAAGAACAGTTAGTTCGGGACAATAGAGTCTAGGCTGTATTGGGGGGAGAGGGAAAGAATATTGTCTCAATTTACGATAAGCTGGTCTTGGGCATTACTGCATGTAGCCTAGTGTGCTTATCACTTTCTTTCCCATATATTCCTCTTCTCAGGGCATTGGGCTCTCATTCAACTGGAAAGGTTCCCTGCAGCCTGTTCAGGGCTTCATCTGTGTTTGTGAACTCCATCCCGTGTTCCCTTACATACCCACAGCACTGTCGGGAATCAGAGTTGAGAATTGATTCCTTTGTCCTCCATGATCAGAATTTGGTATTTTATTAGGATCCCCATTAACTGTTACAAAAGCAGCAGCTACTTTTCCTGTAGTCCACACAAAACATAAAACATAATACAGAATGACATAAAACAGAACATCAATGGACAACAACAGCTCAAGGACAGAACTACATAAAAAAATGAAAAGGCACACGTAGCCTACATATCAATGCATACCCACAAACTATCTAGGTCAAATAGGGGAGAGGCGTTGTGCCGTGAGGTGTTGCTTTATCTATTTTTTTAAACCAGGTTTGCTGTTTATTTGAGCATTATGAGATGGAAGGAAGTTCCATGCAATAAGGGCTCTATAGAATACTGTACACTTTCTTGAATTTTTTCTGGATTTGTGGACTGAAAAGACCCCTGGTGGCATGTCTGGTGTGACAAGTGTGTGTCATAGCTGTGTGTAAGTTGCCTATGCAAACTATTTGGGATTTTCAACACATTAATGTTTCTTATAAAAATAAGTCAACTCTTATTCAATAGAGGCTGGCATTCCTAGTATTTATATCAGCCCACTGATTACAATTAAGAGCGAAACGTGCCACTCTGTTCTGGGCCAGCTGCAGCTTAACTAGATATTTCTTTGAGGCACTGGACAATAATCAAGATTAGACTAAACTAGAGCCTGCAGAACTTGCTTGGTGTCAAAAAAGCAGAGCATCTATTTCTTACGGCCAGACCTCTCCCCATTTTCAGAACCATTTAATCTATGTTTTGACCATGACAGTTTACAATCTAAGGTAACGCCAAGTAATTTAGTCTCCTCAACTCGTTCAACAGCCACACCATTCATTACCAGATTCAGCTGAGGTCTAGAACTTCAGGAATGACTTGTACCAAATACAATGCTCTTAGTTTTAGAGCTGTTCAGGGCCAGTTTATTACTGGCCACCCATTCCAAAAACAGACTGCAACTCTGTTGTTAAGGGTTTCAGTGACTTCATTAGCTGTCGTTGCTGATGCGTATATGATTGAATCATCAGCATACATGGACACACATGCTTTGTTTAATGCCAGTAGCAGGTCAATGGTAAAAATAGAAAAGAGAATAGGGCCTAGAGAGCTGCCGTGTGGTACACCACACTTTACATGTTTGACATTAGAGAAGCTTCCATTAAAGAAAAACCCTCTGAGTTCTATTAGATAGATAGTAGCTCTGAATCCACAATATGGCAGAGGTTGAAAAGCCATAACACATAAGTTTCTTCAACAACAGCGATGTTTTCCTGGATATCATTTAGCCGTTCGTTGCTCTCATGTCCAAGTTGTTCTTTGTCTTTTCCTCTAAGGAAAGCCATGGTTTGTTGGGTTGAGGCGCAGAGTCGCTTTACCCACATATTGGTTCGCTGTTGTATATCACTGACAGCTCACTCTCTCTTGGTTGCTTGGGGATATATTGATCTATCAATTTTAGAGGCTTAATTGACGCTACCTATCCCATTAGCGGGATAATTGTCATCAACAACCGCTGAATTATAGAGTGCCACATTCAAATAATATTACTAAAAATATTTCTATTCATGAAATCACAAGTGCAATATAGCAAAACACAGCTTAGCATTTTGTTAATCCACCTGTCGTGTCAGATTTTGAAAATATGCTTTACAGCGAAAGCAATCCAAACGCTCGTGTAAGTTTATCGATCGCTCGACAAAACATTATGAACACCTAGCATCAAAGTAGCTTGGTCACGAAAATCAGAAAAGCAATCAAATTAATAGTTTACCTTTGATGATCTTCGGATGTTTTCACTCACGAGACTCCCAGTTACACAATAAATGTTCCTTTTGTTCCATAAAGATTTTTTTTATATCCAAAATACCTCCGTTTGTTTGGCACGTTATGTTCAGAAATCCACAGGCTCGAGCGGTCACGACAACGCAGACGAAAATTCCAAATAGTATCCGTAATGTCCACAGAAACATGTCAAACGTTTTTTATAATCAATCCTCAGGTTGTTTTTAAAATATGTAATCGATAATATATCAACCGCAATTGTCTTTTTCAGTAGGAGAGGGAAAGGCAATGGCTGCCCAAGCTCTGTTGCGCATACAAAATGCTGCTGGCACCCAGCCATACAATGACGCGATGTTATCTTTCTCGCTCATTTTTCTAAATAAAAGCCTGAAACTATGTCTAAAGACTGTTGACACCTTGAGGAAGCTATAGGAAAAGGAATCTGGTTGATATCCCTTTAAATGGAGCAAAGGCATGAAGCCACTTTCTGGTTTGATTTACCTCAGGGTTTTGCCTGCAATCAGTTTAATATTTTGACAGTTTTGGAAACTTTAGAGTGTTTTCTATCCTAATCTGTCAATTATATGCATATTCTAGCATATGGGCCTGAGAAATAGGCTGTTTACATTGGGAACGTTATTTTTTCAAACATAAAAATAGTGCCCCCTAGCTGAAAGAAATTAAATGAAACTCAATTGTCTTCTATACATAATCACGGTGTTGACGGTACAAAACTAAACTACTCACACCTCATGAGTCCTATTGGTATGCCCATGCGCCTCAACCACACAATTACTGACCACACAACTACTGACCTCAAGTACTGACCTAACCTACAAACCACAACTACTGACCACAACTATTGACCAAATCTACTAACCATAATCACACACCTACTGACCAAAACTAGTGACCACACAACTATTGAACCACACAACTATTGACCACAATCACAAAACGACTGACCACAACCACTGACAACAACAACACGACTACAGACCATAACTACTGACCACAACTCCTAACCACAACTACTGACCACACAACTACTGACCTCAACTACTGACCCAACCTACAAACCACAACTACTGACCACAACCACACAAGTACTGATCACACAACTATTTACCACAACAACACAACCACAGACCATAACCCCTGACCACAACCACACTAGTTGCCAAACTACTGACCACACCACAGTACTTACTACTGATCACAACTACTGACCTCAACCACACATTTACTGACCACACAACTACTGACCACAACTATGGACCTAACCTACTGACCATAACCACACAACTACAGATCACAACTACTGACCACTCTCGGTGATATGAAAGTACATTTTCAAACAACATAATGTGTGAGCAGCATTAGGTGAAAATATATGAGAAATAATCCCACTGGACAGATGGAAAGATATACTTTCTTTATAATGTACCTATTTGTGTATCAGTAACATCAGTCTGGCCATTCTCTCATCAACCTGAGAGACGTTTAAAAACAAACAATATGGAATTGTTGTTTCTTCTGTTATGAAAACATCAATTGCAGTGGTGGAGTGGAGTGTAAACACAAACGCAGTTTTACCCACCTTCTGTAGAAAAGGACATGTACTGTAGACACTGTGGTTATGAATAGCACAATCTGACAGAAAAGATTCTTCCTCTGCAGTCGACTATATATCATTACTCTATCTATTACTGTCAATTCAAATAGTCCCTGTGGCCATTTCATTAATTGTTGAGTAGTCTTAAGGCTTGGGTGTAGAAGCTGTTAAGGAGCCTTTTGGACCTAGACTTGGCGCTCTGCTGGAGTCAGACTTTTTTGGACCTTCTTCTGACACCGCTTATTGTATATGTGTCCTGGATTGCAGGAAGCTTGGCCTCAGGGATGTACTGGGCTGTACCCGTTACCCTCTGTAGCGCATTATGGTCAAATGGCGAGCAGTTGCCATTGCAGGCATTGATGCAACCGATCAGGATGTTCTCGATGGTGAAGCTGTAGTACTTTGATGATCTGGGGACCCATGAAAAATCTTTTCAGTCTCCTGAGAAGGAAAATGCGTTTTTGTTATCTCTTCATGACTTTCTTGGTGTGTTTGGACCATGATAGTTTGTTGGTGATGTGGACACCAAGGAACTTGAAACTCTCGACCGGTTCCACTACAACCCCATCAATGTGAATGGGGCGTGTTCGGCCTTCCTCTTCCTGTAGTTCAGGATAATCTCCTTTGTCTCGCTCACTTAGAGGGAGAGGTTGTCCTGGCACCACACTGTCAGGTCTCTGACCTCCTCCCTCTAGACTGTCTCGTTGTTGTCGGTGATCAGGCCTACTACCGTTGTGTCGTCAGCAAATTTAATGATGGTGTTGGAGTCGTGCTTGGCCACGCAGTCGTGGGTGAACATGGAGTACAGGAGGGGAATAAGCCCGGATCCCCGAGGGGCCCCCGTGTTGAGGAACAGCGTGGCAGATGTGTTCTTGCCTACCCTTACCACCTGGGGGTGGCCCGTCAGGAAGTCCAGGAGGTGTTTTAGTCCCAAGATCCTTAGCTTAGTGATGAGCTTTGTGGGCACTATGGTGTTGAATGCTGAGCTGTAGTCAATGAACAGCATTCTCACATAATGTTCCTTTTGTCCAACTGGGAAAGGGCAGCGTGGAGTGCGATTGAGATTAGGCCATCTGTGGATCTGTTGGGGTGGTAGGCAAATTGGATTGTGTCTAGGGTTTCCGGGATGATGGTGTTGATGTAAGCCGTGGCCAGCCTTTCAAAGTACTTCATGGCTACTGACTTGAGTGCTACGGGGCGGTAGTCATTTAGGCAGGTTACCTTCACTTTCTTGGTAAAGGGACTATGGTGGTCTGCTTGAAACATGTAGGAATTACAGACTCAGTCAGGGAGAGTTGAAAATGTCAGTGAAGACACTTGCCAGTTGGTCCGCGCATGCTCTGAGTACACGTCCTGGCACTCCGTCTGGCCCCGCGGCCTTGTGAATGTTGACCTGTTTCAAGGTTTTGCTCACGTCACCCACGGAGAGTGTGATCACACAGTCTTCAGGAACAGCTGGTGCTATCATGCATGCTTCAGTGTTGCTTGCCTCGAAGTGAGCATAATAGGCATTTAGCCCATCTGGTAGGCTCGCATCAATGTGCAGCCCGTGGCTGGGTTTCCCTTTGTAGTCCGTAATAGTTTGCAAGCCCTGCCACATCCGACGAGCATCAGAGCCGGTGCAGTAGGATTCAATCTTAATCCTGTATTGATGCATTGCCTGTTTGATTATATGGCCATTTTACTGGTTCCCACGGACTGTAACCAGTCACTTGGCTTTGCAGTAGCATCTACTGTAAAAAAAAAAGTGTTCCTGTAACTGTAAATTACTGTATAATCAAAGATTAACATACTGTATGAACTGAATATAGTAGATTGCCTTAATTTACATTGCATTATGATCATTTAAAAAAACATGTATTTCTACATCACCATGAAAAATGATATATTACTGTATTTTTGAATATTCTAAATAAAACGCCACACAAAAAGTACAACGGCAACATAATCAAAGCACATCAGAAGAAAATATAATAATCCTCTTGCTTCTTATTAGTTAATTGGTACCTGTCTTTATATTTTAAATGTATTGCTTTGTTTTTGGCTGTGCTGTTTTATATTATAGACCAAAATACACAATCAGAAAGGCACATCATTCAAATAAATAATTTTCCATTGCTAAAATTAACCAAGCACACATAATAGGAGCTACAAGTGAAACGCAGGCCCCTTGTGGAAATTGTTGAACTGCAACATCACTTAGACTGAATTCAAACTACTCTCCCCCTCCCCTGCCCCAATCGTTACAATATATTACAGTACCAATAATGCTACCATCAATAAATTAACGGCATTTGTACAGTTAGACTGTTTTGTTTACGATAATTTACTGGCAGCCAGTTACTGTAAAATGGAGGTAATCATTAACTTGATCATATTTCCAAGAAAAGCTCTCCTGCAGGTTAATTGTTTAGAATTGTTCTTAATGTCTGCGTTTTTGCATGTACTGTACTTTGATTGATTGACTAATCTTATGCTACACAAAGATAAATAACATTCATGTTTTTGCACCTGTTACTGAAATGGTTGTTCCAGTTTAAAAGGCTTAGGTCACGTGTCAAACTCATTCCGC
Organism: Oncorhynchus clarkii lewisi; assembly: GCF_045791955.1. Taxonomy (NCBI): domain Eukaryota; kingdom Metazoa; phylum Chordata; class Actinopteri; order Salmoniformes; family Salmonidae; genus Oncorhynchus; species Oncorhynchus clarkii. Next base: position 56,387,303 of record NC_092147.1, read on the forward strand.
TGAGGGCTGAGTGTCTGCGCGTTTTCGCTCCACCTTTCTTGCTTGGTTTATGAATTAAGGTCACTAATTAGTAAGGAAATTAATTGAAAGGAGAAACCTGCAGACACGGCCCTCCGTGGAATGAGTTTGACACCCCTGACTTAGGTTGTCACCTTACAATGTTCCTAGCAGTTATTCTCAATGCAGGTTGCGGGTGAATAAATACCCTGTTGGATATCCTAACTTTGGCTGGATTCCAATAGGAATTACGTTTCACTTTGCAAGCTAGCATAATGTGACGTTCAGGTAGGGCTGCAAAATTCTGGTATTTCCCCAAAATTCCCAGGTTTTCCAGAAATCCCTGTTGGAAGATTCCTGGAAACGGGAAAGAATAAGCTGGAAATCTTGAATCCTTCAACCAGGATCTCTGGCAAATCTGGGAATTTGGGGAAAGTTACTGGAATTTTGAAATCCTACTTGCAGGCCTGTGGCCTGCTAACCATGAATTTAAGGCCACTGAATTAACATTAACCTCTCAAAATAAGGCCTTATGAAATACATATTGTATTGTGTTAAATACCTAAATGTTAATGATAACATATTCACTTAGTATCTCACTTGGTGTAGGCCACAGGACTGAACATGGATGAATGCAACAACCATGTTTCAATAACCATGTTACAAATCATTCGAAAGGCAAGGCAATCTGGGAAATATACAAAGCAGGCTTTTCAGTAAGAGTAGGGTACTGTAAAATGACTACAGTAGCATTATTGGTACTGTAAATCAATTACAGTAACAGTATTGGATACCGTAAAATACAGTACGGTCACATACTGTTCTTTTTTGTACAGTAACTTACAGGTAAATGACTGTAAAAACAACAGGATTGTTTTTACAGTGTACCATACAGAATTAATTTTATATGCAAAAGTCAGAAATACAGTATGTGGATGGATTCAGCCATATATGCATATTTTATAGTTTCGACATCGCTGAATGTGTCTGTGTATGGGCATGCATGTACATTCCAGTACAGTATGGGCTTGTCTGATGATCACCCTGTCTCACTTCCACTCTCTCTCCTAGCCAGTCAGATAAATTGGCATTCATGAAGAAAAACTGATAAAGAAGAAGTCTATTCTGAGCGCACTAACAGCTCCGGTTTGTTCACACTACTTTAACAGCTCCACTCCTCCAGACTCCCAGGCTGGACCCCAGGAGAGCAGGGAGGTGTTTTGCCTGATAACCCCACTCCATCAGCCCAGACTGGGGCAACAGGAGGGCACGGAGGAGGGGGGGGGGGGGGTGTGAGTGTGTGTGTAAGAGAGAGTGCGAGACAGAAACAGAGAAAGAGAGAGTGTGAGGGAGAGAGAGATGTAGTGAGAAAGTCAGAATGAATGATAGGGGTTGAGGGGGAGGGAGGTGGAGTAATTTGTTTAGTCTGAGAATGTTTGACAGTCTCTCTCTCCCCCTAGCTCCACCACGTGAAACCAGCGGTCGGTCCTGTGGCGCCAATGCGTTATCGGGCCTACAGGGGCCAGTCCTAGTGAGTCTGTGTGTGTCTATGACCATGGGGTTATCAAAGATGTCCAGTACTGCATACCTTTAGGCCAGGCCTCAGCCTCAGCCAGCGAAGAGAGCAAGGGTACAGTAAATGCTGTACCTCACACGATTAGATTAGAAAAGGTGCTTCTTAGGAAAGAATGTGGTCATTTTTCAGTTAGGGTTGCAGGTACAATACTACAGTAGATGTCTGCTATTTTCATTCTCCTTGTGGTCCTTTAACTTTATTTTTTGATTTACGTTGAGAAGGGTCTTTACATAATTGCTTTTTATGCACAAAAAATAAATGTTATGATCATTACTGTATAACAATGCTGAAATCCCAGCACAAAATACCCTCTCCCTCCCCAGCACACCATCCCTCTAATAGCCCAGCACCCTGACCCCGAAGCCACATCTCATACCTTGGACTAGAGTTATATACTGTAGCTAGTTACTTCAGCCTACATATCAGCCTCCGCCTACCAAATCAACCACCCCACAGATCCCCTACACATCCCACCGCCCAGCACCCCCACATGGGATGTGCCATCGAGCAATGGCAGCCTCATGCTGGTTAACAGAGGCCAAGGCCTAAACATGGTGAGCTAAACACAGGGAGAAACACCATCTATCATACCCCCAGATCCCCCCGTCAGGAAAGGAGGGATGGAGGAGGAGGTGTGCACTATAATGGAAAATAACACATTTCACTGCGGGCAATGAAGGATTACCTGTAATGAGAAGCAGCCATGTGTGCGCACAGCTGCACTGACCGCCATAGCCTGTTGTCAAGGGTTTTACAACAATTGACAACAATAGCCAGCTACACCACCTAATAGAGAGCAATTCAATGCTGTGGCTAAGGTTACCAATTGAACTAGCTTACACTTGGACCTGTACCATGTTCTAGCATGTAAAGAATAAATAAGTGTGATGTGACATATCTCTATAAAGAATCTACACTAAAATGAACCTGTATTATTAAATGCTTACTGATGTAAACCCTTGGTAACACAATGTGTTGCTGTCTTGTTTATAGCAACCCAAGAGCAACTCTTCAAGCTGAGACTAGTAAACCCATCCATTACAGTGACATGTGCTTGTCTTGCAATAGTGCAACGTTTACACAAGGAGTTGCGCAAGGCTCCTGAAAAATGAGAGGTCTCTTGAAGTGATCCGTCTGCTTTAGGAGGTAATTGATGTCACACTTTGTTTGATGATGTGGCTCTAATCCTAGCCTTATAGAGGCTTGGACCTATAAGGAGGAACTTTCCCATTCTGTTTGTAAATTACTAAAACCTCCATTGCGCAAGAGGTAGACTTTTGACAACTGTGTACATAGTGAGTGAGTGTGTGTGCATGTGAGAGTGCACAGAGACGTGAGAATATGAAAAGACTGAGGTCTGTCCATCAGTGGTGTAGTGGGGGCTATATGCAGGTGACTTATACACACTTTTTTTCAGTGGACATGGCATATTCTCACTTCTTAATCCTCACTGATGTGTATCAAAGTAGAAATACGCTGTATCAATTATGCAGTACAATAGAAAAATCATGCACAAAGTAGCCTACGCAATCACAGAGCACATTAAATAAACTCAGCAAAAAAAGAAACGTCCCTTTTTCAGGACCCTGCCTTTCAAAGATAATTCATAAAAATCCAAATAACTTCACAGATATTAATTGTAAAGGGTTTAAACACGGTTTCCCATGATTGTTCAATGAACCATAAACAATTAATGAACATGCACCTGTGGAACGGTCGTTAAGACACTAACAGCTTACAGACGGTAGGCAATTAAGGTCACAATTATGAAAACTTAGGACACTAAGAGGTCTTTCTACTGACTCTGAAAAACACCAAAAGAAAGATGTCCATGATCCCTGCTCATCTGCGTGAATGTGCCTTGCATGCTGCAAGGAGGCATGAGGACTGCAGATGTGGCCAGGGCAATAAATTGCAATGTCCGTACTGTGGTGCGCCTAAGACAGCGCTACAGGGAGACAGGACGGACAGCTGATCGTCCTCGCAGTGGCAGACCATGTGTAACAACACCTGCACAGGATCGGTACATCCAAACATCACACCTGCGGGACAGGTACAGGATGGCAACAACAACCGCCCGAGTAACACCAGGAATGCACAATCCTTCCATCAGTGCTCAGACTGTCCACACTAGGCTGAGAGAGGCTGGACTGAGGGCTTGTAGGCCTGTTGTAAGGCAGGTACTCACCAGACATCACTGGCAACAATGTCACCTATGGGCACAAACCCACCATCGCTGGACCAGACAGGACTGGCAAAAAGTGCTCTTCACTGACGAGTTGCGGTTTTGTCTCACCAGGGGTGATGGTCGGATTCACGTTTATCATCGAAGGAATGAGCGTTATACCGAGGCCTGTACTCTGGAGCGGGATCGATTTGGAGATGGAGGGTCCGTCATGGTCTGGGGCGGGGTGTCACAGCATCATCGGACTGAGCTTGTTGTCATTGCAGGCAATCTCAATGCTGTGCGTTACAGGGAAGACATCCTCCTCCCTCATATGGTACCCTCCAGCATGACAATGCCACCAGCCATACTGCTTGTTCTGTGCGTGATTTCCTGCAAGACAGGAATGTCAGTGTTCTGCCATGGCCAGTGAAGAGTCCGGATCTCAATCCCATTGAGCATGTCTGGGACCTGTTGGATCGGAGGGTGATGGCTATGGCCATTCCCCCCAGAAATGTTGTTGTTCAGGGACACATTGTTTCATTTCTGTTAGTCGCATGTCTGTGGAACTTGTTCAGTTTCGTGTCTCAATTGTTGAATCTTTTGTTGATACAAATATCTACACATGTTAAGTTTGCTGAAAACAAACGCAGTTGACAGTGAGAGGACGTTGCTTATTTTTGCTGAGTTTATATTTACGTACACGCTGCACACATAGATAGTTTCAGCAGAATATCAGGCTGCAAGAGCGCACAGCTCTCAGCTGGTTGTGACAAGGGAGCAGCTCACAGAATTGAATGTCATCGGTAGCCGGGAAAGACTTGTGATATCTACTAGTACATTATATCTAGGGTAAGAATGGGTATGTAAACCAGACATGGAAATTTAAAATGCATAAAGAAGCCACACCAGGCAACCAATACATTTATCAAAATTGCAGAGGTTTATGTACACAAAAAGTCAGACTTGTTTCCATTGTGGTCCTCTATTGGTAGGAAAGTGGCTGAAAGGCGAAATATGGTGACATGGGCACTCTGTGCCATATATTAAATCATACACAATGTCCACGTATTTAGATATACAGAACAAGTATGTGAAACCTTTGGAATTACATGGATTTCAACATAAATTGGTCATCAAATTTGATCTGATCTTCAAGTCACAACAATAGACAAACAGTGTGCTTAAACTAATAACACACAAAAGATTGTATTTTTCTTGTCTATATTGAATTCATAATTTAAACATTCACAGTTAAGGTTGGGAAAAGTATGTGAACCCCTAGGCTAATGACTTCACCAAAAGCTAATTGGAGTCCAATCAATGGGACGAGATTGGAGATGTTGGTTAGAGCTGCCTTGCCCTGAGTTCGCTATTCACAACAAGCATTGCCTGATGTGAACCATGCCTCGAACAAAAGAGATCTCATAAGACCTAAGACTAAGAATTGTTGACTTGCATAAAGCTGGAAAGGGTTAGAAAGTATCTCTAAAAGCCTTGATCAGTCCACGGTAATTCCAATTGTCTATAAATGGAGAAAGTTCAGCAGTGTTGTTACTCTCCCTAGGAGTGGCCGTCCTGCAAAGATGACTGCAAGAGCACAGCGCAGAATGCTCAATGAGTTTAAGAAGAATCCTAGTGTCAACTAAAGACTTACAGAAATCTCTGGAACATGCTATCATCTCTGTTGACGAGTCTACGATATGTAAAACACTAAACAAGAATGGTGTTCATGGGAGGACACCACGGAAGAAGCCACTGCTGACCAAAAAAAAAACATTGGTGGAGGGAGCATCATGGTTTGGGGCTGCTTTGCTGCCTCAGGGCCTGGACAGCTTGCTATCATCGACAGAAAAATGAATACCCAAGTTTATCAAGTCATTTTGCAGGAGGATGTTAGAATACCTGTCTGCCAATTGAAGCTCAACAGACGTTGGGTGATGCAACATGCAACAACCCAAAACACAGAAGTAAATCAACAACAGAATGGCTTCAACAGAAGAAAATACGCCTTCTGGAGCAGTCAGATTCCTGACCTCAACCCATTTGAGATGCTGTGTCATGACCTCAAGAGAGAAGTTCACACCTGACACCCCAAGAATATTGCTGAACTGAAATAGTTTTGTGAAGAAGAATGGTCCGAAATTCCTCCTGATCGTTGTGCAGGTCTGATCCGCAACTACAGAACACTTTTGGTTGAGGTTATTGCTGTCAAAGGAGGGTCAACCAGTTATTAAATCCAACGGTTCAACATACTTTTTCCACCCTGCACTGTGAATGTGAATGAAAACATATAATTGTTTGTGTGTTATTAGTTTAAGCAGACTGTGTTTGTCTATTGTTGTGACCTAGATGAAGATCCGATCAAATTTTATGACCAATTTATGCAGAAATCCAGATATTTCCAAAGGGTTCACATCCTTTTTCTTGCCACTGTATTTATAAAAATAAAAAATATATACACATGTAGCAAATCACTCCAGGGCTTTACACTTGGCTAGGAGGCTATCTCATCATTAACCAAACCGTGGAGGAGTGTTTGATCCTACAACTGGCATAAACTGTTTTCATGTCAGCTGGGAGTTTGTTCCACTCTACCACTACCGCATATAAAAACGTGTTCTGGACAGTACCGCTCTTGAATCGACATGGCACAAAATCTGTGGCACTGCCTCACGTGGCAAAGGAATGAGAGTCCCTAACAGTAGTAAGATAGCTCTTTAAATACTGGGGGACTGTACCATACCCGATATTATGGGCCAATTCCAATTTCAGCTGAATGACCCTTTTATCAACTGATTACCACTCCAGTTCACTGAGATGAGAAGGCCCAATATGAACCCAAAGGCTAAGATTCAATGGCCCTTGACATTTTATTCTGAGCTGTCTGCAGCTAGTTCTTGATTATTTACTGTACCAGGTAGTGCATGCGTAGTCAAAGTGAGGCTGCACTAACGCTGCTGCAAGGGTTTTCAAGATCCCTTTATCTAGAAATGTGGCTTTTCTGGACAGAAACATTACTTTCTGGTTAACATTGCCATTTATTTTCTGCCCCATGCTCTCTCCTGTCAGGAACCTGAGTATTCAACAGCGTTATTGTCTGTAACTGCTGTGTCACCAACCGTGACTTTAAAGCCTGGTGATCTACCTAGCCTAATCTTAGAGGCAAATAATATGTACTCTGTTTTCCCCAAATTAAGAGATGGCTTGTTGTCTGACAGCCAGTTACTGATACTTGGTAGTTGTGCACTAATTTGGCTCTCAGCCAAACTCTTGTTTTAGTGAGAGACCAAAAGAGCTGAAACATCTGCAAATAAAAAAAGTTGACAGGAAAAAGCTGATTTCATGTCACTGATAAACACGGAGTGTACAAAACATTAGGAACACCCAGGGTTGTTGCAGTGACCGTGTTACCGCAGTCATGAGTCATGACCGCAGTAAAATTCCACTTGACCGTTGAGTCACGATAATCTCCTCTTATGCTCTCTGGACATGCGTTGGTAGTACCCAACTTGCTAACTACCATCAGGTCCTAATGTCCTGGTACTCAGGGCTCTATTGTCCCTCTAACCACTCTGACAAAACAAATGCCCTTATCATCAATAAAATCTCCAGATTTTTGCTCAGACTGACATTACTTGATTTGGTTTTGAGCCATTTGCTGTAGCCCAGCTCTTTCAGAGAGTGCCCAATTTTATTTGGATTGCTCCTGTGTTCTTCAATTTTGTCAAAAGTATGACCACTTTGTCTCATTAATCATTTGCTCACCTCATTTCTCAATTTCTTGAAAATAATAAAATCAGACTGATCTGTAGACTTCTTAAATACACAACCTATTAATCAAAAACGAAGTAAATAGGACATGAAAGGGGCAGTGCAATGGTCTCCATATACCCTGGTATAAGGCTCAGTCAGTCTGTGTGCAAGATAAAGATGATATTATGGAAAAACACACACACACACACACACACACAAAGATTTATGCATGAATACCCACATGAAAAAATACTATGGTAAATAGTATAGTATCCACTTTAGTGTTTTTACGGACTTAAGTATATGTAGTATTTACAGTTAGCTATAGTATAATTACTGTAGTTAAATAAAACTGTAGTATAGTAATTCATGTAGTGTTTTTGCCGATTGTAGTATACTGTAGTATTTCTGGAATAGTATACTTAAGCAATATACCACGGCTAAGGGCTGTTCTGGATATAGCTCTTAGCCATATATTGGCCATATACAACAAACCAGTTACCAACATAATTAGAGCAGTGGAAATAAATGCTTTGTCATACCCATGGTGTACGGTCTGATATACCACAGCTATCAGCGAATCAGCATTCAGAACTCTAGTCACTCAGTTTATAATGTAGTATTTACTGTAGTGTTCTGCAGACTGCAGTATGCTGTAGTACTTAGTATAGTGTTTTTGTTTTATTATATTTGACATAGAACTGTAGGCTTTCTTCTTGAGGAAACGTACTGGAGAAGAAAAAAAAACATTTTCCAAAACCTGTAGGTAGGTAGAACTGGGGTCTGAAAAGATAGTTCAGAGAATCTACTTTTTTCTGTAAATTCTATAACAAATATGATCTATACTTGGCATATAGGTTTCTCACTTATGGGTAGCACAAATTGGGAAATGGGGGAGGGGAATGGGTAGGTTATATGCACATTAAATACTGTAGTATTTACTATAATATTTTTTTTTTATTACAGACTAGTGTTTTTTGCAGACGTTCATGTAGTATTTACTAGTGTGTTTTTTGTGAATAATACTGTGGTATTTAACAGTATACTACAACATTCTATAGTAACTACTACACACGATCGAGGGATACAATGTGTAGTAAAGTATCATACTACAGTTTACTACAGAATTCTATAGTAAGTACTGAAGTATTCTATAATAAGCTGTAATATTTTTTTATGTGGATACACACACACACACACACACACACACACACACACACACACACACACACACACACCCATGCTCAGACAAAGACCCCCACACACACACACACACACCCATGCTCAGACAAAGACCCACTGGAGCCTTGGTCATGACCACATCCCATGGACTCACTGCTAGAAAGGCCTGCCGCCCTTCTTCCTTATCGGTGGGGAGACTGGGGGTGATGGAGACTGGTGGTGACTAATGCTTTCTATCACTTTGAAATCCCCATTGTGTCATAGCACTGCTGGTTAGATTGATGTGTTTTTGTACAGAGCAACAAAAAAAAGTGTTGTGTTCGCTCCAGGTCCACATGTCAGCGTGGTGTGTGTATTCGAAACCCACACCAGTAAGATAGTGAGTGAACAGCTCCGAGGAATGGATAAATATTTTATATTATCAAGCCAGGCCACACCAAAACCAAGGATGAGGAAAAATAAATAAAAGCAAAGTCTAAATCAGAAAAAACATATTTAAAAGTCATGATTTTTTTTGGTTCTTTCTTTGGTGTAGGCATCAGACCTGGCGCTTCAACCCCAAAGAAGAAGAGAAGAGAGGAGAAGAAAGAGAGTAGTAGAGTTGCATGTTGTCCTCTACCAGCCTCTACAGCTGAATTTGCAACGTTCTCTGTTTGTAGAGATATTATTATTCTAAAAGTGAAAGGCCTGTCTAATGTTCACAGAGCACATTCCTAATATTTAGTTGCACCCCTTTTGCCCTCAGAAGAGCTTCAATTCCTTGGGACATGGACTCTACAAGGTGTTGAAAGCATTCCGCATTCACCAAGGACTCCAATGCTTCCCACAGTTGTCAAATTGGCTGAATCCTTTGGGTAGTGGACCATTCTTGATACATACGGGAAACTGTTGAGCATGAAAAACCCAGCAGCGTTGCAGTTCTTGACACAATCAAACCGATGCACCTGGCACCTACTACCATACCCCGTTCAAAGGCACGTAAATATTTTGTCTTTCCCATTCCCTGTCTGAATGGCACACATATACAATCCATGTCTTAATTGTATCCAGGCTTAAAAATGCTTCTTTAACCTGTCAACTCCCTTTCATCTACACTGATTTAAAAGGTTTCATCAAGAAGGGATCATAGCTTTTACCTGAATTCACCTGGTCAGTCACACTCAGTGTGTGTTCTCTTCGGGCAGAATAGTTTGCGTTTCTTTGTGAGGGGTCTCGTCCCTCCATCTCCCAAACACTGTTTGCTTTCCTCCTGGCCTGGTTTAGCTCTCAGCGCCATAGGCCGATGGATGGTGTTCCACGATGGTACTCACACACACAAACATTAATGCATAGGCATGCACATGCACGGACAAGCGGGACTCAGTAGCATGGCGTTCATAGGATGTTATTAGTGTGGCTTGTAACACTTATATCTGACTATTTATTATAGTTATTCTTTAGCATGCTACTCTTAAAAAGTTGACACCTCTTTTTGTCCTCCATCCACTTTTTATTTTCAGCTTGCAGGCGCCCGGCCCCCCACAAGGTGTTGCTAGAGCGTGACGGGACAATGATGGGACAAACCCTCCCCTCTCACAGACATTATTTTGTGTTTTCCAATTATGCGGCGCCTCATGGGTCTCCCGGTCACGGCCGGCTGCGACACACCCTGGGATCGAACATGGGTCTGTAGCGACACCGCAAGCATTGCGATGCAGTGTCTTAGACCACTGCGCCAATCGGGAGGATGAAATCACCTACTTTAACCAATTTCTCAACAAGTTAGACAAGACGTTTGCGCATATATGAAATCTTCCTCTACTTCTCTGAAATTAGATCAAAAATATATTCTACCAATCTAACGATACAGCTGTTTTAGGTAACACATGCATTTGAAGTCGGAAGGTTTAAATACACCTTAGCCAAATACATTTAACTTCATTAGGGTAGGGGGCACTATTTTCACCTCCGGATGAAAAGTGTGCCCAAAGTAAACTGCCTGTTACTCAGGCCCAGAAGCTAGGATATGCATATATCTGGATGGAAAACACAAAATAATGTCTGTGAGTATAACATAACTGATATGGCAAGCGAAAACCTGGGATTTTTTTTTTTATGTTTGTAGTTTTCCATAGACTGCCAAAACAGATTCCATTGATTTAGGACTCAAATTGCTCTTCCTATGGCTTCCACTAGATGTCAACAGTCTTTAGAAATGGTTTCAGGCTTGTATTCTGAAAAATGAGGGAGTAAGACCACTCTGAATGAGTGGACCATTCAGTGTCCCAGAGGTTTTTCCTGCGCGCGATCGAGAGCACGCCTTTCTTGTTTTCCTTTTATATTGACAAAGCTTTTGTCCGGTTGAAATATTATTGATTATTATGACAAAAAAACCTGAGGATTGTTTATAAACATCGTTTGACATGTTTCTACGAACTTTACTGATACTTTTCGTATTTTTAGTCTTCCTGCTGTGACTGCCTTTGAGCCTGTGGATTACTGAACAAAACGCGCAAACAAAACTGAGGTTTTTGGATATAAAGAGGGACTTCTTTGAACAAAATGAACATTTATTGAGTAAATGAGAGTCTTGTGAGTGCAACCATATGAAGATCATCAAAGGGAAGTGATTCATTTTATCGCTATTTCTGGCTTGTGTAACTCCTCTACTTGGCTGGTAACTATTTGTAATGAATTGTCTGCTGGGCGCTGTTCTCAGATAATCGCATGGTATGCTTTCGCCGTAAAGCCTTTTTGAAATCTGACATTGTGGTTGGATTAAAGAGAAGTTAATCTTTAAACCGATGTAAAGACGTGTATGTTTTATGAATTTTTAAAATGAGTATTTCTGTTTTTGAATTTGGCGCTCTGCAATTTCACTGGATGTTGGCCAGGTGGGACGCTACCGCCACACACCCCCTAGAGAGGTTAAACTCAGTTTCACAATTCCTGACATTTAATCTGAGTAAATAACCCTGCTTAAGGTCAGTTAGGATCACCACTTTATTTTAAGAATGTGAAATGTCAGAATAATAGTGGAGAGAATGATTTATTTCAGGTTTTGTTTCTTTCATCACATTCCCAGTGGGTCAGAAGTTTACATACACTCTATTCATATTTGGTAGCATTGCCTTTAAATTGTTTAACTTGGGTCAATAAATTGGGTGAATTTTGACACATTCCTCCCGATAGAGCTGGTGTAACTGAGTCAGGTTTGTAGGCCTCCTTGCTCGCACACACTTTTTCAGTTCTGCCCACAAATTTTCTATACGATTGAGGTCAGGGCTTTGTGATGGTCACTCCAATACCTTGACTTTGTTGTGCTTAAGCCATTTTGCCACAACTTTGGAAGTATGCTTGGGGTCATTGTCCATTTGGAAGAACCATTTGCGACCAAGCTTTGACTTCCTGACTGATGTCTTGAGATGTTGCTTCAAACTGTCCAGATAATTTTCCATCCTCATGATGCCATCTATTCTGTGAAGTGCACCAGTCCCTCCTGCAGCAAAGCACCCCCATAACATGATGCTGCCACCCCTGTGCTTCACATACTTTTGTACCTGTTCCCTCCAGCATCATCACAAGGTCCTTTGCTGTTGTTCTGGGATTGATTTGCACTTTTCGCACCAAAGTACTCCTTCCTGAGCGGTATGACGGCTGCGTTGTCGAATGATGTTTATACTTGCGTACTATTGTTTGTACAGATGAACATGGTACCTTCAGGCATTTGGAAATTGCTCACAAGGATGAACCAGACTTGTGGAGGTCTACAATTTTTTTCTGAGATCTTGGCTGATTTCTTTTGATTTTCCCATGATGTCAAGCAAATAGCCACTGAGTTTGAAGGTAGGCCTTGAAATACATCCACAGGTACACCTCCAATTGACTCAAATGATGTCAATTAGCCTATCAGAAGGTTCTAAAGCCATGACATAATTTTCTGGAATTTTCCAAGCTGTTTAAAGGCACAGTCAACTTAGTGTATGTAAACTTCTGACCCACTGGAATTGTGATACAGTGAATTATAAGTGAAAGTGTCTGTCTGTAAACAATTGTTGGAAAAAGTTATTGTGTCATGCACAAAGTAGATGTCCTAACCGACTTGCCAAAAGTATAGTTTGTTAACAAGAAATTTGTTGAGTGGTTGAAAAACGAGTTTTAATGACTCCAACCTAAGTGTATATAAACTTCCAATTTCAACTGTATGTTGTTTACCTCTTCAATTTATTAGAAAATACAGACATTTTATCCAATTACCCAGCACTTTCAACAAAAACTTGGAGGGATGACATCTCGGTCTATATTTCTGCTTTTCAAATATGTAATCAGAACAGAATTATCTTCTATCAATCAAAATATGTCAGCTGTTTTCGTAACCACATCAAGTACTTTGTCTCAACTTTTACAAACAACTGAAATGTGGACCACTTTCCCAGCACTTCAGACAAAAACATAGATGACAATCTTGATCTACTTCTCTGCAGTTTAAATCTGGAATCAGAACAGAATGATCTACTACTAATCAAGAGGTGCAGCTGTTTTAGTGTCCACATCAAGTAATTTAGCTAACTTCCCACTGTTGAATTAACTGCCACTGAGTTTTTCAGAACTTTCAAATTATAACAATGGGGAGCACTTAATTAAGTGATAATGCCAGGGACGGGTGTTGTTAGGCCCGAGACGAGGTCGATGGCATTACCACTTTTACACAACCGGTGGAATGCTTTAAAGTGGGGGAACGACCAATGAGTGGGTTTCCCTGTGCGTTCTGCTTTTTGTTTCACATCTATGGTCTTATCAACACTAAAGATAACAATTGCATGATTAATAATACATTATTCTTGAAATTTTAAAGGCTTTAATAGTCCTATTAATTGCTCCAGCTGTCTTGATATCCTAGCAAGAAACCGTACTGATATAGCAAATCTCCAAGAAACATACCTGCTCCAAAAGGACACACATAGAATAGAGAACCATTTGTACAAACTGGCTGCTCAACCACAAACAAAGCTGAAGGTTTAATCATAATGATACATAAGAAACTCAAAATCAGCATCAGGGCAGTTGAGAAAATGGTAGCGGAGTACCAGGTGGAGAATACGGTGTGTTGTGAAAGCAGAATTACATTTTGATGGTCTACACAAGTTCATGGTAAAAAAAATCTTTAGCTTGCATTTGATATAATGAAACTCAGATGTATGTTAAGCTCTGTTGACTGTGTGTCCCTGGGGGCAATAGTGCTCAGAGGGAAGGGGGGCCCTTCTCCGGCCAGTGCCTCCCTTTTCCCACTTATCCCCCTATATAACTTAACCAATCCCTTATTATTTTCTGTACTCTATTATTACAGTTGACATATTCTGTGATGGTAGTCTGAGTGTAGTAATTTGTGATGAACTATGCAATCTAAGTGCCCCACACTCCAAAGTAATAAGGTTGATCTTGTAATCTGTCAAAGTAATCAGACCAGATATTTTAATATATTTCGATGCAGTAAGTCATCAGAAGCTAGCAAATTCATTACTTATCAACAGCTGCAAATTCCAATAAAATAAAATTAGTATTTAAGTTCACTTTCCTTGCTTTGTCTAACACTAGACAAAGTGCAGAATGTATCTAGTTTCATAGCTTAACACATTTCTGACACTGGCTTTAGCCACGGATGGAGCAGGCCTGCCCAGGCAAGTGCAAGGGGGGTTGCCTAGCAACATGTGCGTCAGAGGGAGACAACATTATTTTTTTTATTTTTGTTTACCTTTATTTTACTAGGCAAGTCAGTTAAGAACAAATTCTTATTTTCAATGACGGCGTAGGAACAGTGGGTTAACTGCCTGTTCAGGGGCAGAACGACAGATTTTGTACCTTGTCAGCTTGGGGATTTGAACTTGCAACCTTTCGGTTACTAGTCCAATGCTCTAACCACTAGACTACCCTGCCATAGTGCGAAAAAATTCCCATCATTAGTGAATCTGCTCGGACTGAAAAGCTAGCACGACAGCTAAAATGGTTTTGAAAAGATAAGATTTCAGCTAAAAGGAGAAGTAATGTAAAAAGTATGTAAAAAAAATAACTACATTCTGGCATTCACTGATCATAATCTGTTTACATATAGAAATGTGGATACATTTGTTGACAAAATCCTAACTTACTCAACCATTAACTTTGACTATATTTTGCTACTTAGCTCAATTAAAACTTTAAAAACTTCAACTACGACAACATTTCTTCAACACAAACTTCTAAACATCTTCCACTATATGCACCATCCTATTTCTATCCCAAAATGATAGCAACAAACTTTTTGAATTCCTTATTAGTAAAAGTGTAGTAGTCTTAGTGTAGTTATTTGTGAATCTAATAAGGGATCTAATAAGGTTGATATAGTCTATCAAAGAAATCAGACCAGATAGTTTAATACAGCGCATTCGGAAAGTAGTCAGACCCCCCCACATTTTGTTACATTACAGCCTCTCAAGTTTTATTTTCCTCATCAATCTACACACAATTCCCCAAAATGACTAAGCAAAAACAGGTTTTTAGAAATGTTTGCAAATGTATACAAAATAAAAACAGAAATACATATTTACATAAGTATTCAGACCCTTTACTCAGTACTTTGTTGAAGCACTGTTTGCAGCGATTACAGCCTCGAGTCTTTTTGGATATGATGTTACAAGCTTGGCACACCTGTATTTATGGAGTTTTTACCATTCTTGTCACGCCCTAGCCTTAGTTATCTTTGTTTTCTTTATTATTTTGGTTAGGTCAGGGTGTGACATGGGGGATTTATGTGTTTTGTATATTTATGGGGTGTTTATAGTCTAGGTGTTTATGTAAGTCTATGGTTGCCTAGATTGGTTCACAATTAGGGGCAGGTGTTTATCGTTGTCTCTGATTGGGAACCATATTTAGGCAGCCATGTTCTTGGGTATTTTGTGGGTGGTTGTCTTCTGTCTTTGTGTCATTGCACCAGATAGGACTGTTTCGGTTTTCACATTTATTGTTTTGTATTTTGTAGTGTTCTTGTTCATCGTATATATTAAAGATGTTGAACACTAACCACTCTGCATTTTGGTCCTCCTCTCCTTCAACGGAAGAAAACCGTTACAGAACCACCCACCAATCAAGGACCAAGAGGCGTGGTAACAGGCAGCAGCAGGAGAGGCAGCAGCAGCAGCAGCAGCAGCAGGAGAGGCAGCACTATTTAGAGACATGGACTTGGGAGGAGATCCTAGATGGGAAAGGACCCTGGGCACAGTCAGGAGAAAATCGGCGCCCCAAAGAATAGCTGGAGGCAGCGAAGGCTGAGAGGCGCTGGTATGAGGAGGCAGCACGGCGGCGCGGATGGAAGCCCGACAGTCAGCACCAAAAATGTCTTGGGGGGCGGGACACAGGGAGTATGGCGAAGCCAGGTAGGAGACCTGCGCCAACTTCCTGTGCTTACCGGAGGGCGAGAGAGACCGGGCAGGCACCGTGTTATGCTGTGGAGCGCACGGTGTCCCCAGTGCGGGTGCATAGCCCGGTGCGGTACATACCAGCTCCTCGTATCGGCCGGGCTAGAGTGAGCATAGAGCCAGATGCCATGAAGCCGACTCTACGCATCTGGTCTCCAGTGCGTCTCCTTGGGCCGGCATACATGGCAACAGCTTTACGCATGGTGTCCCCGGTTCTTCAGCACAGCCCAGTACGGGCTATTCCAACTCGCCGCACTGGCAGGGCGACCGGGAGCATTCAACCTGGTAAGGTTGGACAGGCTCGGTGCTCAAGAGCTCCAGTACGCCTGCACGGTCCGGTCTATCCAGTACCACCTCCACGACCAACCCTCCGGTGGCAGCCCCCCGCACCAGGCTGTCTCTCCGTCTCAGCCCTACAGGTGCTCCCGCCTGTCCAGCGCTGCCAGAGCCTTCCTCCTCTCCAGCGCTGCCAGAGTCTCCCGTCTGTCCAGAGCTGCCAGAGTCTCCCGTCTGTCCAGAGCTGCCAGAGTCTCCCATCTGTCCAGAGCTGCCAGAGTCTCCCGTCTGTCCAGAGCTCCCAGAGTCTCCCGTCTGTCCAGAGCTCCCAGAGTCTCCCGTCTGTCCAGAGCTGCCAGAGTCTCCCGTCTGTCCAGAGCTGCCAGAGTCTCCCGTCTGTCAAGAGCTGCCAGAGTCTCCTGTCTGTCAAGAGCTGCCAGAGTCTCCCGTCTGTCCAGAGCTGCCAGAGTCTCCCGTCTGTCCAGAGCTGCCAGAGTCTCCCGTCTGTCCAGAGCTGCCAGAGTCTCCCGTCTGTCCAGAGCTGCCAGAGTCTCCCGTCTGTCCAGAGCTGCCAGAGTCTCCCGTCTGTCCAGAGCTGCCAGAGTCTCCCGTCTGTCCAGAGCTGCCAGAGTCTCCCGTCTGTCCAGAGCTGCCAGAGTCTCCCGTCTGTCCAGAGCTGCCAGAGTCTCCGCCTGGCCAGAGCTGCCAGAGTCTCCCGCCTGGCCAGGAGCCGCCAGGACCAGCCAGTCTGCCAGGAGCCGCCAGTCAGCCAGGAGCCGCCAGAGTCGCCAGTCATCCAGGAGCCGCCAGAGCCGCCAGGATCCGCCAGAGCCGCCAGTCAGCCTGGATCCGCCAGAGCCGCCATTCAGCCATTATCCGCCAGAGCCGTCAGTCAGCCAGAAGCTGCCAGAGCCATTAACCAGGCTGAGCTACCCCTCAGTCCTGAGCTACCCCTCAGTCCTGAGCTACCCCTAAGTCCTTAGCTACCCCTCAGTCCTGAGCTGCCCCTGAATCGGCGCTGCCCCTCAGTCCGGAGCTGCCCCTCAGTCCGGAGCTGCCCCTCAGTCCAGTGGGGCCATTTAGTAGGGTTGCCAATCCTAGGTTGCCGTTCCTAGGAGGAGGACTAAGACTATGCTGGGGTCCACGTCCCGCACCAGAGCCGCCACTGTGGACAGACGCCCACCCAGACCCTCCCCTATGGATTTAGGTGTGCGGCCGGAAGTCTGCACCTTTGGGGGGGGGGGGGTACTGTCACGCCCTGGCCTTAGTTATCTTTGTTTTCTTTATTATTTTGGTTAGGTCAGGGTGTGACATGATGTGTTTTGTCTGGGGTTTTGTATATTTATGGGGTGTTTTTTCTAGTCTAGGTGTTTATGTAAGTCTTTGGTTGCCTAGATTGTTTCTCAATTAGAGGCAGGTGTTTATCGTTGTCTCTGATTGAGAACCATATTTAGGCAGCCATGTTCTTTGGGTATTTTGTGGGTGGTTGTCTTCTGTCTTTGTGTCATTGCACCAGATAGGACTGTTTTGGTTTTCACATTTATTGTTTTGTATTTTGTAGTGTTCTCGTTCATCGTATATATTAAAGATGTTGAACACTAACCACGCTGCATTTTGGTTCTCCTCTCCTTCAACGGAAGAAAACCGTTACAATTCTTCTCTGCGGATCTGGAAAAAGTCCAAATGCACTGTATATTTAACTTTGATTACGTTATATTTCCCCGCTTCACTTAAAGGAAAACATTCACTTAACTATATTTTGGTAATGTTTTCATTAGTCCATGGTTAAAGCAGCAATACGTACATTTTGTGGCAATCCGACCAAACTGACATAGAAATGTAAGTTATAGATCTGTCATTCTCATTGAAAGCAATCCTATTCCTTCTTTTACTTTCGATTTTGTACACCAGCTTCAAACAGCGGAAAATACAATATTTTTGTTATGGAAAATATTTTTCACAGCTGTTTAGATGGTACAATGTTTCTCTACACCATACGCACTTGTTTTGTTACAAACTGATATTAGGCGAACCATTAGAATTTTAGCAATTAGGAACTGGCGGAGCAATTTCTGCATAGTGCATATTTAATACAGTTTGAAAATGTTTTCAAGATATTGGACGTTCAAGAAAAAAAGTGTTACTTGCCACGTTATCATGATGATGCAAAATGCATCATATGCTGCAAAATGCTTCATGATCATGTGGCAAGTGACACTTTGCAAAATACTTTCAAAGAGCTTGAGGCAAGTCACAAAAATGCTTCTTTATGGAAAATTACCATCTCATTTTAAATTGACAATTTAGTGTGAACAGTTGTAGTATTAATGAGATAAAACAAAATACTCACCCATGAATGCCGCCACTTTGTATATCATTGCCAAATGTACATGTGAGCGGGTGTGTTGCTAATGTTGCGTGTGTCAACATCAAATTTTATTTGTCAATTGTGCCGAATACAACCTTATAGTGAAATGCTTACTTACAGGACCTTAACCGACAATGCAGTTGAGAAATTACCTAAAAAAAAAGTATGAGATAAGAAAAACAAATAATTAAAGAGCAGCAGTAAATAACAATGGTGGGGCTATATACTGCTGGTACGGAGTCAGGGTGCGGGGGAGGCACCGGTGTCAAGGTAATTGAGGTAATATGTAGGTAGAGGTATTAAAGTGACCATGCATAGATAATAACAGAGAGTAGTAGCAGCAAAGAGGGGGGGGGGGGGGTCAATGACTAGGGTGGCTGGAGTCTGACAATTTTTAGGGCCTTCCTCAGACACCGCCTGGTATAGAGGTCCTGGATGGCTGGAAACTTGGCCCCGAAGATGTACTGGGCCGTACGCACTACCCTCTGTAGTGCCTTGCGGTCGGAGGCCAAGCAGTTTCCATACCAGGCAATGATGGAACCACTCGATGGTGCAGCTGTAGAACCTTTTGCGGATCTGAGGACCCAAGCCAAATATTTCCAGTCTCCTGAGGGGGAATAGATTTTGTCTCGCCCTCTTCATGAATGTCTTGGTGTGCTAGGACCATGTTCATTGGTTGGCGATGTGGACGCCATGGAACTTGAAGCACAAAACCTGCTCCACTACAGCCCCGTCAATGAAAATAGGAGCGTGCTCGGTCCTCCTTTTCCTGTAGTTCACAATCATCTCCTTTGTCTTGATCACGTTGAGGGAGAGATTGTTGCCCTTGCACCACACGGTCAGGTCTCTGACCTCTTCCCTATGAGCTGTTTCATCGTTATCGGTGATCAGGCCTACCACTGTTGTGTCATCGCCGAATTTAACTTCTCTAGGGTAGGGGGCAGCATTTGGAATTTTAGATGAAAAGCGTGCCCAAATTAAACTGCCTTCTACTCAGGCCCGGAAGATAGGACATGCATATAATTAGTATATTTGGATAGAAAACACTCTAAAGTTTCCCAAACTGTTAAAATAATGTCTGTGAGTATAACAGAACGGATTTGGCAGGCGAAAACATGAGAAAAATCCATTCAGGAAGTGTAGTATTCTAATCAATGCCATTACAGTATCCATTGATTTAGGACTGAAATTGCAGTTCCTATGCCGTCCACTAGATGTCAACAGTCTTTAGAAATGGTTTCAGGCTTGTATTCTGAACAATTAGGGAGTAAGAGCAATCTGAATGAGTGGACCCTGCCATGTCACAGAGCTTTTTCATGCGCATGACCGAGAGAGTGCCTTTCTTGTTTACCTTTTAAATTGACAACGTTATTGTCCGGTTTAAATATTATAGATTATTTAGACTAAAAACAAACTGAGGATTGAATATAAACATCATTGAACTGTGTTTGACCTACAGGCCAAAGCAGCAAGCAGAGTCGCTAATGCCTCATCCAGTACCCAACAGACCCTACTACAAAGTTGGAGTTGACCTTTTTGACTGCAATGACAAAAGTCACATTGTTGTTACCCACTACTACTCAAACTACCCTGAAGTAGCAACACTACCAAATACCTCCAGCAAAGCTGTAATCACCTACCTGAAATCAGTCTTTGCAAGACATGGGGTTGGGTCTGAACTGTACTTGGATAATGGACCGCAGTACTCAAGTTTCGAATTCCGATCGTTCGCTAACGACTGGGGATTCCGACACAACACCTCCAGCCCCAACTACCCAAGGTACAAAGGATTAGCAGAGAGTTCAGACAAAATTGTTGGGGTATGGTTGGGATATGTACGCACAGTCACTGTGGGGACAACGTCATCGATGCACTTATTCATGAAGCCAGTGACTGATGTGGTGTACTCCTCAATGCCATCGGAAGAATTTCTGAACATTTTCCAGTCTGTGCTAGCAAAACAGTCCTGTAGTTTAGCATCTGCTTCATCTGACCACTTTTTTATAGACCGAGTCACTGTTGCTTCCTGCTTTATTTTTTGCTTGTAAGCAGGAATCAGAAGGATAGATTTCTGGTCAGATTTGCCAAATGGAGGGTGAGGGAGAACTTTGTACGCATCTCTGTGTGTGGAGTAAAAGTAGTCTAGTGGAGTGGAGTTTTTTTCCCCTCTGGTTGCACATTTAACATGCTGATACAAACGGGGTAAATCTGTTTTAAGTTTCCCTGCATTAAGGTCCCCAGCCAGTAGGAGCGCCGCCTCAGGATGAGCGTTTTCCTGTTTTCTTATGGCTGTATACAGCTCATTGGGTGCGGTTTTAGTGCCAGCATAGGTCTGTGGTGGTATAGACAGCTCTGAAAAATACAGATGAAAACTCTTGGTAGATAGTGTGGTCTACAGCTTATCATAAGCTACTCTACTTCAGGCGAGCAAAGCCTCAAGACTTCCTTAGATGTTGTGCACCAGCTGTTGTTTACAAATATGCATAGGCCCCCGCCCTGTGTTTTACCAGAGGCTGCTGTTCTATCCTGACGATAGTGTATAGCACGCCAGCTGTATGTTATTAATGTCGTCGTTCAGCCATGACTCGGTGAAACATAAAATATTAAAATGTTTAATGTCCCGTTGGTTCGTCCCATTTATTTTACAGCAATTGAACGCTAGTTAGCAGTACGGAGGACAAAGGCAGATTAGCCACTCGTCGCCTGATCTTCACAAGGCACCCTGATCTATTTCCGCAAAATCTCAGTTTCCTTCTCCTGCGAATGACGGGTATGAGGGCCTGTTCGGGTGTTTGGGGTATATCCTTCCCGTCCAACTCATTAAAGAAAATTTGAGGTGAGTAATCGCTGTTCTGATGTCTAGAAGCTCTTTTCGGTCATAAGAGATGGTAGCATCTCTGTCTATTTGTGTATGGGCGCAGGTGGTCTCAAATGTTTTATATTTGTCAATGACTGTCTATGTCTGCGTGTCTCAATGTCTTTCATTCTGTCTGTCTGTCTGTCTAGCTTGTGAATCGGTGGTCTATGCATGCTTCTAATCAGACTCTTATGTTTAGGCTCTCCCTCCCACTCTCCCCTCTCCCTTTCTCTGCCTCTCTATCAAAACATTTCCCCTCTTTCTCCTTCACCTGTTACACTAAGGAGCAAGTGACGACTAGCTGCCCATAGTGGTGGCGACTTCATACCACGCAAACGTGTGAAAGCCATACATATAATTCTCTGTATATATTTTTTTATCTGTATATCCTACTGTTTTCTACTGTCCCACAGAATTCTACTACTGCAGTGCGTTGTTAGCGCAATGCAGTTTGTTTGAATCCCAGCCATAGTCATATGTCCATTATGTCTCTCCCGAAGGAGTTTGTTTCATGATTAACAACTCATGGTGTGATTGTGGTAACATACAGGAACTCAAGACCATTTGTTGGTTTCCCGATCTCAAATACCACACCACCAAATGCCAACCGCATCATCTACAGAGATATTTTTTTCGGTCATTGTCACTGCCTGTATATTCCCCCCCAAGCAGACTACATTGGACTATGTGCAAACTGGAAACCACATATCCTGAGACTGCATTTATTGTAGCTGGGGCCTTTGTAGCTGGGGCCTTTCATAAAGGAAATCTGAGGAAACACATCTCCTGTGCTACATGCGCAACACAGAACTTGGATCATTGCTACTCTCCCTTCTGGGATGACAACAAGGCCCTCCCCCATCCTCATACCTCCCTTCTGCTCCTCCTCAACTACAGGCAGAAACTTAAACAGGAAGCTCCCGTGGTAAGGACTGTTCAACGTTGGTCTGACCAATCGGAATCTAGATTTCAAGATTGTTTTGATCACTCACCTCTGAGAATAGTGTCAATGTACAGTATCAGTCAAAAGTTTGGTGCACACATACTCATTCAGGGGTTTTTCCTTATTTTTACTATTTTCTACAGTGAATAATGAAGTAATAGTGAAGACATCAAAACTATGAAATAACACATATGGAATCATGTAGTAACCAATTTATTTTTAGAAAAATCAAATATGGTTTTACATTTTAGATTAGTAGCTACCCTTTGCCTTGATGACAGCTTTCCACACTCTTGGAATTCTCTCAACCAGCTTCACCTGGAATGCTTTTCCAACAGTCTTGAAATATTTCCTATCAGGTATTAAGGTAACACCCAGATGCAGACCGTGTCGAAGTAACAATGTGTATTACAGCAACATGGGCAAAGGGCTCAGGACGGCAGGCAGGCAGGCTCAGGGGCAGGCAGAGTGGTCAGGGGGTGGGTACAGGGTCAGGAAAGGCAATGGTCAAAAACCAGAAGGATGAGAAAAGAGAGACTGGGGAAAAGCAGGAGCTGATAGGCCCCCTCCCCCTCTAGGGGCGCCACCTGGCGTCCTACCTGGGCGCATACCTGGTTGACCAGGGTGCTGGCGGTGGAAGTTGGCGATGAGGGTTGGGTCCAGGATGTCTCTAGTGGGGACCCAGCACCTCTCCTCCGGGCCATAACCCTCCCAGTCAACCAGGTGCTGGAAACCCCTGCCCCGTGGTCGAACCCTCGAGGCGTCTCACCATGTACGCCGGATGGCCATTGACGACCAGGGGAGGAGGGGTGGGCCTGGAAAAAGAAGACAAAGGGCTGTGAGACACAGGCTTAATTCTAGACACATGGAATGTAGGATGAATACGAAGGGTACGGGGCAACAGACGGACAGCAGAGGGGCTAATGATCTTGGAGATGGGGAAAGGGCCGATAAACCGAGGGGACTGTTTGCGAGACTCCATCCGGAGGGGCAAATCCTGGGTGGACAGCCATACCATCGTCAATACCTAGGGGCTCTCCTCCAGGTATGACATCTGCTCAGGAAAGAGTGGGGCTGATACCCCAGGGAACACTCAAAGGGAGATAGGCCCATGGGAGAGCAGGAAAGGTATTGCGGGCGACCCAACACCAGGGGTTGGCGGAGACCAGGCAGAGCAGGGTAGTTTTGGGGTCCTGTTTGGCTCGCTCCGATGGGCCGTTGGACTGGGGGTGGAACCCAGAGGACATGCTGGCCGATGACGCAATGAGGGTGCAGAACGCCTTCCATAACTGAGACGAGAACTGAGGACCCCGGTCGGAGACCATGTCCTTTTTCCGCACAAAGAAGACGTGCTGCACCATGAGCTGGGCCGTGTCTGGCAGAGGGTAGTTTGGGGAGAGGAATGAAGTGGTTGGCTTTGGATAACCGATCCACCACAGTCAAGATGGTGGTGTTGCCATCAGACGGGGAAGACCCATGATAAAGTCCAGGGAGATGTGAGGCCAGGGATGGTAGTGGACAGGCAGAGGTTGGAGAAGATCAGCTGGCTTGCCGAGGAGTCTTGCTCTGTGCACACACTGTGCAAGTGGCGACGAATGCGGACACGTCAGGAACCATAGTAGGCCACCAAAAGTGCTGTCGCACAAAGTCCAGGGTCTGACGTCGCCCAGGTGGCAGGCAAGCCTGGAGGAGTGGGCCGACTCCAGTGCCGTGTAGCGGATGGCGTCAGGAACGAACATCCGGTTATCAGTTCCTATTATCAGTTCCTTTCTGTGGCGTTGAGGTGATGGGAGAAGAAAGCTCAGAGATGTAGCTTGAGGTCAAGGGCAGAACCCTGGGACAGGAAAGCCCCCACTCCGACATCCGAAGCATCGGCCTCCACCACAACCTGACGAGATGGGTCAGGATGAACCAGGATGGGAGCTGTGGTGAAGCGATGTTTGAGATCCTGGAACGTCCAGTCAGCAGCTGGAGACCATGTGAACAGTACCTTGGGCGAGGTGAGTGCTGACAAGGGGGAAGCCAGGGTGCTGTAGCACCGGATAAATCGTCGATAGAAGTTGGCGAACCCCAGGAAACATTGCAGCTGTACCCTGGACGTAGGCTGAGGCCAATCCATCACTTCTCTCACCTTCCCCGGATTCATCTGGACACTCCCAGCAGAGATTATGTAACCCCGAAAAGGGGATGATGGAGCAATGGAACTCTCACTTCTCCGCCTTCACAAACAGCTGATTCTCCAGAAGGCGTTGAAGGACCTGCCGGACGTGGAGCACGTGTTCTTGAGGGGAGTGGGAGAAGACAAGGATGTCATCAATGTAGACGAAGATGAACCCTTTCAACATGTCACGGAGGACATCATTCACCAGAGCCTAAAACACAGCAGGGGCATTGGTGAGGCCAAATGGCATGACCAGATACTCATAGTGGCCACTGTCTGTGTTGAGGCGGTCTTCCACTCGCCCCCGTCTCATATCCGCACCAGGTCTACCACCACGTTACGTAAATCCAGCTTGGAAAACACAGTGGCCCACTGGAGTGGCTCGAAGGCCAAGGAGATGAGTGGTAGTGGGCAATGGTTCTTAACTGTAATGTCATTGAGGTCCCGGTAGTCAATGCAAAGGGTCTTGTCCTTTTTCCGCACAAAGAAGAACCCTGCGCCGGCAGAAGAGGAAGAGGGACGGATAAATCCAGTAGCCGGGGAGTCCTGATTGGGTCAACTTGGGGTCATGATAGGGGCTGCACCAAATGTTTGATTTATTATAATAGTTGATTATGCTTATGTTGTATTAATAGAAGGGGAAGGACTATAAGACCCCTCCCCCGCCACATATATAGGGTCCTAAACTACAGATTCACAATATATATATTCATTAAAAGGTTTAATATTGTTCCACAGTCTTTTCTAGTCTTTGCCTCTTATAAAGAAATGGTCTGAGAGATGTGTGAGTCATTGCAGTTAAAACAGGAGTCTGTGAGAAAGCACCTCAAAGATAAACACAGAACCCTGCAGGGGAGTGAAAGAGATATACAGACATACCACTATAAATTAACTTGGGGAGTGGACATTTCTGCTGAGCCTTTAGATAACACCGAAACTATTGTTTGTATAGTTGTGTTTGCATGGGGTTGGTCTCATGAGTAGAAGGTAATGACGTAGGACTGATATCACTAAGGATTGACGGCAAGCATAATACAATAACTTGGACACTTTCCTATTTTGCATTTGTATGTGTGATGTTTGATCTTTGACTTCTGTCTACAGCTGTATTTCGATTACAATTGTTATGATTTATAAGTGCACATTTTGAGTGTTATTAATTAGTCTTATTTGTTAGCTTCTTATGGGTAGCGTCCCACCTGGCCAACATCCGGTGAAATTGCAGAGCGTGAAATTCAAACTACAGAATTATAAATATTTAACTTTCATAACATCACAAGTGTAATACATCAAAATAAAGCTTAACTTCTTGTTAATCCAGCCGCTGTGTCAGATTTCAAAAAGGCTTTACGGCAAAAGCACACCATGCAATTATCTGAGGACAGCGCCCCGCGTACAAAAGCATGAAAACATATTTTAACCAGGCAGGTGAGCCACGAAAGTCAGAAATAGCGATATAATAAATGTCTTACCTTTGATGATCTTCTTCTGTTGGCACTCCAAAAGGTCCCAGATACATCACAAATGTTCCTTTTGTTCAATAATGTCCTTCTTTATATCCATAAAACCTCAGTTTAGCTGGCACGCTTCAGTCAATAATCCACCCAGTTTCCCTCCATCAAAATGCATACAAAATGAATCCCAAACGTTACTAATAAACTTTTCCAAACAAGTCAAACAACATTTATAATCAAACCTTAGGTACCCTAATACGTAAATAAATTATACAATTTAAGACAGAGAATCGTTATTGTCTTTACCAGAGAAAAATACCAAAGAACGCGTTCTCTTCCACGTGCTTGGAAACTTTACAGACAAAATGGGAGCCACCTAGATAAACTACAATTTTCGGATAGTTTTTCCAAAAACCAGCATGAAACTCTTTCTAAAGACTGTTGATATCTAGTGGAAGACCTAGGAACTGCAAGCTGGGAGGATTTCGCCTTATAATAAAAGTGTCAGCCATTGAAAACAGTGGTAGGCTGAAATTATTTTTTTGGAGATGGTTTGTCCTCGGGGTTTCGCCAGCCATATCAGCACTGTTATACTCACAGACATAATTTTAACAGTTTTAGAAACTTTAGAGTGCTCTAATCTACCAATTATATGCAAATCCTAGCTTCTGGGCTTGAGTAACAGGCAGTTTACTTTGGGCACGCTTTTCATCCGGAAGTCAAAATACTGAGGAAGAGGGACGGATAAATCCAGTAGCCGGGGAGTCCTGATTGGGTCAACTTGGGGTCATGATAGGGGCTGCACCAAATGTTTGATTTATTATAATAGTTGATTATGCTTATGTTGTATTAATAGAAGGGGAAGGGCTATAAGACCCCTCCCCCGCCACATTTATAGGGTCCTAACCAAGAGAGGTTAAGTAAATAACGGAGCCCCAAAAAACAGAACTAACATTCCCCAATGTAGGTATCCATAGCCTTGGTCTCCGGTCCTGACAGAGAGTAGAGACGTCCCCGGGGCGGGGTGGTGGTAGGGAGAATGTCAATCCCGCAGTCATAGGGTCGATGCGGCGGAAACGACCTGGTCTAGGTCATGGTACTCTGCAGGATGGCGGAGAGGTCCGGGGCACCTTCTGAGCCCCTAGGAATACGTCCCATGGCAGGTTGTGCTGACTTCATGCAATGGGCGTGGCAGAACGGTCTCCAGTCCATGATGGCACCAGTAGACCAGTTAATGAGAAGATTGTGTCGTTGGTGCCAGGAGAATCCCAATACCACGGGAATCAGAGGGGACTTGATGAGCAGGAACTGGATAGCCTTGCCATGGTTCCCCTTCACCCATTGGATGATGGGAGTACTGTTGTGGGTGACTCGGCCTATAGAGTGCCCGTCCAGTGCTCTAACATCCATGGGAATTAAGAGGGGCTGAGTGGGGATGTTCAGCTCGGATGCCAGGGTAGCGTCGAAAAAGCTCTTGTCGGCCCCAGAGTCAATGAGAACCCAGAGAAATTTGGACCTGTCTCCCCACAACAGAATTGCATGAAAAGGGCTACGAGCAGGAGAAGCAGGAACGTCCTCCATATGGCCCAGCAGAGTACTTGCTCCTCCCGGTGAGCCTTGTTTCTTTAAAGTACAAGAGAACACAAAATGTCCAAGAGTCCCGCAGTACAGACAACAAATTGTGTCAATCCTGTATTGCCGTTCCG
Source organism: Oncorhynchus clarkii lewisi (assembly GCF_045791955.1). Lineage (NCBI taxonomy): Eukaryota > Metazoa > Chordata > Actinopteri > Salmoniformes > Salmonidae > Oncorhynchus > Oncorhynchus clarkii. Next base: position 56,415,173 of record NC_092147.1, read on the forward strand.
CTGGCGACAGCCCAGCTCTGCCTAGTGGCATAGGCTCAGGAAGCGGTGACTCGGCCGTCTTCGGCAGCCCTTGGAACAGGTCGGGAAGTCTCGGGTTCTTTCGGCAGCGAGACCATCAAGAGCTTCCGGGATGACTCGGAGGCAAGATGGGATCCCTGGGTGTGTCAGCGAAATCCAAATTCCTCTCCCTCCGTCGTTCCGGTAATCGCCCATCGATACGGAAAGTCAAAGCGATGAGGGAATCCTGCTCCGTAAGTAACTCCCGGGCTTGTAAGCTTGTCCTTGACCTCCTCCGAGACGCCGTGCAGGAACATATCGTAGCTCTTGATTCCAAGCACTCTCCACTGCCAACGTGCAGAAATCCGGGTCATCAAAGACCTTGCTCACTTCTCCCACAAACCCCTCCAGCGCATATGGCCGGCTGTTGTTCCCACACGGCAGTAGCCCAGGTGAGAGCCCTCCCGGACATCAGCATGAGGTAGGCTATCTTGGAGCAATCCGAGGGGAAGGAGGAGGGCTGAAGCTCGAAGACAAGGGCACACTGAGCTAGGAACTCCTGACAGGTGCTCAGTCCTCCATTGAAGAATTCCGGAGGAGGTATGCGGGGCTCCCGAGAAGGTGGAGTGACAGATGAGACGGCGCTGCTAGGAGCTATGTTGCTGAGGAGCTGTGGGGTTACCATTGTGGTAGGTGGCCTCCCAGACAACCTGTGGAATTGCTCTAGCAAACTGTCCAACGCCTGGTCATGGCATTCAGCCAACATTTGGACCAACTCCACAAGGTCATGAAGCAATTCCTCTGGCATACCGATAGTGGGTCCCTGGGTAGAGATGGCATTGCACAGTTGGCCCAGGTCAGCTGGGTCAGTCATGGCTAGTTCGTAATATCAGGTATCAAGGTAAGACCCAGATGCAGACCGTGTCGAAGTAATAATGTTTATTACTGCAACAGGGGCAAAGGTACAGGACCCCAGGCAGGGTCAGGGGCAGGCAGAGCGGTCAGGCGGGTGGATACAGGGTCAGGACAGGCAATGGTCAAAAACCAGGAGGACGAGAAAAGACAGACTGGGGAAAAGCAGGAGCTAACAAAAAAATGCTGGTTGGCTTGACAAACAAGACAGCCTGGCCACAGGCAAACCGAGAACACTGGTATAAATACACAGGGGATATTGGGGAAGATGTGCGACACCTGGAGGGGGGTGGAGACAATCACAAAGACATGTGAAACAGATCAGGGTGTGACAGTTCCCACATATGCTGAGCAATTGTTGGCTGCATTTCCTTCACTCTGCGGTTCAACTCTTCCCAAACCATCTCAATTTGATTGAGGTCGGGTGATTGTGGAGGCCAGGTCATCTGATGCAGCACTCCATCACTCTCCTTCTTGGTCAAATAGCCCTTACACAGCCTGGAAGTGTGTTGGGTCATTGTCCTGTGGTAAAACAAGCGCAAACCAGATGGGATGGTGTATCGCTGCAGAATGCTTTGGTAGACATGCTGGTTAAGTGTGCCTTGAATTCTAAATAAATCGCTGACAGTTTCACCAGCAAAGCACCCCCACACCATCACAACTCCTCCTTCATAATTCATGGTGGGAAGCACATATGCATAGATCATCCATTCACCTACTCTGCGTCTCACAAAGACACAGCGGTTAGAACCAAAAATCGCAAATTTCGACTCATCAGAACACAAGTCTAATGTCCCTTGCTAGTGTTTCTTGGCCCAAGCAAGTTCTGTTCTTCGTATTGGTGTCCTTTAGTAGTGGTTTCTTTGCAGCAATTCAACCACGAAGGCCTGATTCACATAGTCTCCTCTGAACAGTTGATGTTGAGATGTGTCTGTTACTTGAACTCTATGAAGCATTTATTTGGGCTGCAATTTCTGAGGCTGGTAACTCTTATAAACTTATCCTCAGCAGCAGAGGTGACTCTAGATCTTCCATTCCTATGGCGGTCCTCATGAAAGCCAGTTTCATCATAGTGCTTGATCTTTTTTGCAACTGCACTTGAAGAAACTTTCAAAGTTCTTGAATTGTTCCAGATTGACTGACTTTCATGTCTTACAGTAGTGATGGACTTGTTTCTCTTTGCTTATTTGAGCTATTCTAGCCCAAATAGGGCTATCTTCTGTATACCGCGTCGAGGAAAACACGTTGAGGAAAACACTGAGCACCAAATCGGGCCCCCGATGCTTACGGCTGTGTGCTCTTGTTCTCCGTGGCCGACGTACATCATTTAAGCATGTTAACTTCATGGAAGGCTGCCGGCCCAGACGGCATCCCTAGCCATGTCCTCAGAGCATGTGCAGACCAGCTGGCTGGAGAGTTTATGGATATATTCAATCTCTCCATATCCTAGTCAGTTGTCCCCACTTGCGTCAAGAGGCCCACCATTGTTCCTGTACCCAATAAAGCAAAGGTAACTGAAGTAAATTACTATCATCCCGTAGCACTCACTTCTGTCATCATAGTCCTTTGAGATGCTAGTTAACGACCATGTCATCTCCATCTTACCTAAAACTCTAGACCCACTACAATTCGCATATCCCCCCAATAGATCCACGGACAACGCAATCACCATTTTATTGCACACTGCCCTATCCCCCCTGGACAAGATAAATACCTACAGTGCTTTCAAAAAGTATTCATACTCCTTGACTTATTCCACATTTTGTTGCGTTTCAGCCTTAATTCAAAACCCACCTACACACACTACCCCTAATGACAAAGTGAAGACATGTTTTTAGAAGTTTTAGCAAATTTATTGAAAATTAAAAGCAGAAATATTTAATTTGCTTATGCATTCACACCCCTAAGTCAATACTTTGTAGAAGCACCTTTGGCTGTGATTACATCTTTGAGTCCTCTTGGGTATGTCTGTATCAGCTTTGCACATTTGGATTTGGGGATTTTCTCCCATTCTTCCTTGCAGATTTTCTGAAGCTCTGTTAAGTTAGATGGGGTGTGGCGGTAAACAGCAATCTTAAAGTCTTTCCACAGCTTTCAATGGGATTCAAGTCTTGGCTTTGGCTAGGCCACTCAAGGAGTTTCACATCCTTGTTCTGAAGCCATTCCAGCATTGCTTTGGCTGTATGCTTGGGGTCATTGTCCTGTTGGAACGTAAAACTTTGCTTACACTCTGAAGCAGGTTCTCATCAAGGATTTGCCTGTATTTGGCTCCATTCATTGTTCCCTTTATCCTTACCAGTTTCTCAGTCTTTGCTGCTGAAAAGCATCCCCATAGCATGATTCTGCCACCAGAATGTTTTATTTTTATTGCTAGGTATTACTGCACTGTTGGAGCAAGAAACACAATAATTTTGCTACACCTGCAGTACTATCTGCAAATCTGTGTACACGACCAATACAATTTTATTTGATTGTTGCTATCTGGCTATACAGTATGTCTGTCTGACCTTTACTATCTCTCTCTCCCTATTGCTTAGTACTGCTCCACCTCCCCTTCCTTCCCTATTTTCCCAGACGAGCTAGAATAAGTGACAGGCTCATTAAGGGTTCATTACATGGATGTCTGGAGAAGAGGGGGGGTGAGGGGAGAGATAGAGAGGAGAGGTGGGGAGAGGTCCAGATTGGTGCTCATGGAGCTGGGTGACCGCGCTGGGGTGAACCCCGGGGGCCATCCACACACAGGTTCACTGCTGACCCGAGGGGAGCACACCTGGGCAAGGTGACGATTGAGGGCACTAGGTTAAAGTTCACCCCGAGTGGGTAGATTCCATGCATTCAGACCAGGAGCCGACCCCTGGGGCCCCATCTCATGCTCATCATTGGCCCGGTCTCCCCATAAACACACATACAGTATGTGAACATACGCACAGAAAACCAGACACAGCCACGTATGCATGCACACACACACTCACACACACACGTCCCTTGACGATACAGTGTTTGTGATTTGTCATTATTATGTTGCTTAACTGTCAATCCAACAATGTGGCCTGGATTCATTTGGGGTGGCTAAATTACATTTGACCATAACAATTGAATGGAATTTGAGAGGGTAGGCCCAGTATGTGAGTAAAATATAAATGTATCATCCAGAACTGAGATGATTCAGATGTTCAAGAACCATTAGGTACTTAAATTAAGTGGGTAAATTGAGACCAAGTTGCTCTTGTCGAAGTTGTTTTCATTTTCTTAACATTAAAACGTGTGTGTATGCAAGACAAAGAGAGAAACAGAAAGAAAGAGTGGGAAAGATAAAAAAATATATATGGAGGAAACATGATAGTTCTACAGTTCAAGCCTCATTTTATGTGACTCTCCTCGTGAACTCAAAGTGAACATCCCACTTCAAAGTGAACATCCCACCAGTAGTGGGATGTTCACTTTGCCGGGACTGTGTTATTAATTAAGTCATAGAAACATAACTGTAATATGTAACTATTTGATATAATTTATATTGGAAAACATGTCAAGTAAGTTATAGAAATGTAACTGTACAATGTAAGTATTTGATAGCATTTTATAGGATAAAATGCAATGTAAGTTATCACAGAATCCTAACTTTAGACCAATAATGATAGAGTTGGAGTTGTGTCAAAACAGAGGGAAGTTTCTCTAGGAAGTTTCAGCACCTGCCCTAAGCTGCAACATGATATCATTGATAAGCATCAATCTGGTATGAGTATGCAAAAATATTGGCTTCAAAGGAACATGAAGCTTATGTGAATGAATTGCATCCAATGAGGGGGGAGATTAGCATCACACTATGGACGCCGAGAGAAAGGCTTCACGGACATGATCCCTAAGTGAACACATTACATTCACGAGGGAGGAGATTAGTGTCTCACTATTGATGCCTAGAGAAATGCATCAGGAAGATGATGTCTCAACAATCAGTCTGACACTTTAGCAGAAAGTTATATTGATCACGTGGCATGATGCATAAGGCAATACATTGCATTTTAGGCAAAAAATGTGGTGATACATATGAAGAAAGACACACCGAGATGTCTATCGGTTTTCATAGCTCTTCTCTCACTCTATTCTCTAATTCCCCACTCTTCCTCTCTCTCTTCTCTCTCTCTACCTCAACTTTATCCCTTCCTTCTCTTCTCTCTCCCACCACCTTCTTTCATCCAGCAGTGAATCGAAGTAATCGTAGTGCTTACCACAACAGGAACTTCTTGGTTTTCTGCACTGCCATGCCAAACCACAGAACTTACACAACACAGAGGACAACTTTATATGAGGGGAGGGAGAGAGCGAGAGAGATAGGGGGAGGGAGAGCGAGAGAGAAAAAAGGGAGAGCGAGAGGAAAAGAGAGAGAGAGCATAAAAGAGTGGGGTACAGTACAGGGCCAAAAAGACTTGGCTCGGTTATATCGTACTTTAGATGTACAGTATGCATTTGAATGACTGTGATGTACATTGTCTGACTTGCAATATAAAAATTAAAGATTAAAGCAGCACAACTGATAACAGAGGGTTTATTGTAGGCCTATATCCTTCCTGATATGTGATCGGCCCTATTATTACTAATACCTACTTTAATGATTAGCTGCTTTTACAAAATCTGTATGTCTGTCTGAAGAAGCCCAGTTTACACCAGGTTTTATAATGCGTCCTTGATCACATTCTGATTTGCCCACACTTTTAGATACAGTTGAAGTCGTAAGTTTAAATAAACCTTAACCAAATACATTTAAACTCAGTTTCACAATTCCTGACATTTACTCCTAATACAAATTCCCTGTCTTAGGTCAGTTAGGATCACCACTTTATTTTAAGAATGTGAAATGTCACAATAATAGTAGTGAGAATGATTTATTTCAGCTTTTATTTCTATCATCACATTCCCAGTGGGTCAGAAGTTTACATGCACTCGGTGAGTATTTTGTAGCATTGCCTTTAAATTGTTTAAATTGTGTAAAACTTTTCGGGTAGCCTACCACAAGCTTCCCACAATAAGTTCGGTGAATTTTGGCCCATTCATCCTGACATAGCTGGTGTAACTGAGTCAGGTTTGTAGGCCTCCTTGCTCGCACACACTTTTTCAGTTCTGCCCACACATTTTCTATAGGATTGAGGTCAGGGCTTGTGATGGCCACTCCAATACCTTGATTTTGTTGTCCTTAAACCATTTTGCCACAACTTTGGAAGTATGCTTGGGGTCATAGTCCATTTGTGACCAAGCTTTAACTTCCTGACTGATGTCTTGAGATGTTGCTTCAATTTATCCACATAATTTTCATTCCTCGTGATGCCATCTATTTTGTGAAGTGCACCAGTCCCTCCAGCAGCAAAGCACCCCCATAACATGATGCTGCCACCCCCGTGCTTCAGGGTTGGGATGGTGTTCTTTGGCTTGCAAACATCCCCCTTTTTTCTTCAAACATAACAATGGTCATTATGGCCAAACACTTCTATTTTTGTTTTATCAGACCAGAGGACATTTCTCCAAAAAGTACGATCTTTGTACCCATGTGCAGTTGCAAACCGTAGTCTGGCATTTTTATGGCGGTTTTGGAGCAGTGGCTTCTTCCTTGCTGAGCGGCATCTCAGGTTATGTCGATATAGGACTCATTTTACTGTGGATATAGATACTTTTGTACCTGTTTCCTCCAGCATCTTCACAAGGTCCTTTGTTGTTCTGGGATTGATTTGCACTTTTCGCACCAAAGTACGTTCATCTCCAGCATCTCCTTCCTGAGCGATATGACGGCTGCGTTGTCGAATGGTGTTTATACTTGCGTACTGTTGTTTATACAGATGAACATGTTACCTTCAGGCATTTTGAAATTGCTCCCAAGGATGAACCAGATTTGTGGAGGTCTACAATTTTTTTCTGATGTCATGGCTGATTTCTTTTGATTTTCCCATGTCAAGTTTGAATGTAGGCCTTGAAATACATCCACATGTACACCACCAATTGACTCTAATGATGTCAATTAGCCCATCAGAAGCTTCTAAAGCCATGGAATCATTTTCTGGAATTTTCCAAGCTGTTTAAAGGCACAGTCAACTTAGTGCATGTAAACTTCTGACCCACTGGAATTGTGATACAGTGAATTATAAGTGAAATAATCTGTCGGTTTATTGGAAAAATTACTTGTGTCATGCACAAAGTAGATGTCCTAACCGACTTGCCAAAAGTATAGTTTGTTAACAAGAAATTTGTTGAGTGGTTGAAAAACGAGTTTTAATGACTTCAACCTAAGTGTATGTAAACTTCTGACTTCAGCTGTAGGTGTTAGTGCTGAGCGATTAACCAACAATTTAGTATTTTTTATTTTTTAAACAACTAATTGACCAATGTCGGTTCAATTATTTGAATTCCATTTTTTGCTTTCTTTCTGTGAGCTCATTGGGCACATTGCAGAGATTCTCTAGCGAGAAATCAGATCCAGCCTGAACTGTAGGGAGTTATGTATTTTACATACACAAAACAGTGCCTTGCGAAAGTATTCGGCCCCCTTGAACTTTGCGACCTTTTGCCACATTTCAGGCTTCAAACATAAAGATATAAAACTGTATTTTTTTGTGAAGAATCAACAACAAGTGGGACACAATCATGAAGTGGAACGACATTTATTGGATATTTCAAGCTTTTTTAACAAATCAAAAACTGAAAAATTGGGCGTGCAAAATTATTCAGCCCCTTTTACTTTCAGTGCAGCAAACTCTCTCCAGAAGTTCAGTGAGGATCTCTGAATGATCCAATGTTGACCTAAATGACTAATGATGATAAATACAATCCACCTGTGTGTAATCAAGTCTCCATATAAATGCACCTGCACTGTGATAGTCTCAGAGGTCCGTCAAAAGCGCAGAGAGCATCATGAAGAACAAGGAACACACCAGGCAGGTCCGAGATACTGTTGTGAAGAAGTTTAATGCCGGATTTGGATACAAAAAGATTTCCCAAGCTTTAAACATCCCAAGGAGCACTGTGCAAGCGATAATATTGAAATGGAAGGAGTATCAGACCACTGCAAATCTACCAAGACCTGGCCGTCCCTCTAAACTTTCAGCTCATACAAGGAGAAGACTGATCAGAGATGCAGCCAAGAGGCCCATGATCACTCTGGATGAACTGCAGAGATCTACAGCTGAGGTGGGAGACTCTGTCCATAGGACAACAATCAGTCGTATATTGCACAAATCTCAAGTCAAAGTCCAGACCTGAATCCAATCGAGAATCTGTGGAAAGAACTGAAAACTGCTGTTCACAAATGCTCTCCATCCAACCTCACTGAGCTCGAGCTGTTTTGCAAGGAGGAATGGGAAAAAATTTCAAAGTTCAAGGGGGCCGAATACTTTCGCAAGGCACTGTATATATACTATAGTATGGTATCGGGCAAGGCCCCTTAATTCCAGGGAAGGGAAATCTCAATGCTACATTCTCGACGATTCTGTGCTTCCCACTTTGTGGCAACAGTTTCGGGAAGGCCCGTCCCTGTTTCAGTATGACAATGCCCCCGTGCACAAAGCAAGGTCCATACAGAAATGGTTTGTCGAGATCGGAGTGGAAGAACTTGAATGGCCTGCACAGAGCTCTGACCTCAACCCCATTGAACACCTTTGGGATGAATTGGAATGCCGACTGCGAGCCAGGCCTAATCGCCCAACATCAGTGCCCGACCTCACTAATGCTCTTGTGGCTAAATGGAAGCAAGTCCCAACATCTTGTGGAATGCCTTCCCAGAAGGTTGTAGGCTGTTTAGCAAAGCGTGGACCAACTCCATATTAATGCCCATGATTTTGGAATGAGATGTTCAACGAGCAGGTGTCCACATACTAATGTAGTGTAGTGCATAAAATGTGGTAATTAACTACAATGACCATAATCCATTGCACATCTACTTGTCCAGTCTGTTTCTTTTACGCCTGCTAAGGAAGAGATACGAATACACGATCGTGAGTGGATAGAGAGCAGCTGTTGCTTTGCAATGTATCGCTACCTTAAAATACATGATCAAAGTGATTGACAGTTGGTATTCAGTAGTCATAAAAGTATGCCTTATTTACTTTGAAGATCTTCAACATAGTGATTTTGTCACCCAGCATAGGCAGCAGCTCTATAGGGATGAGATGAGTACAGGGAATTAAATAATAAATTCATCAAATAAAACTAACGTAATATACTCAACAACTTAAATATTTTAGTAAATTAAATTATCTGACTGATCAGATCTTCCTGACCACCTATGATAGTAGTGTCTATATTCGTTTTGATTGACCATTGTATGTTATATTGACTTTTTCCCTGTTCTCTTTTCTCCGTCAATCCTACATATTCCCGTAATGAAAATATGCACACCAACAGAAAACACCATTCCCTAAATAGTCACCAGATGGCGCTGCAATCTGCTCGCTCGTTATCTTGCAGGATGAAGGGATTAAATATTAGCATTCCTAACGTACGATTTTTCAGATGACCTTCAAGAAATTCCACAAAATTGTTAACAGTGACATTGGAATCACAGAAACATTTTAATTATGACCAAAGGTCAAAGGTGTTTTGATGTGATTAAATCTAATCTTCTAGTTTTTATTTTCTCTGTCAAAATGAATGTTTGCTAACTCAGGATTGGTATTAACATGGGAAAATAGCAAATGCTAACATCTTTGTTGAAGGAGAGAAATCTAAGTTATTATAGAAGTGGAATTAAAGATAAAATAAAATAAATATTTGTTCACATGCACCGAAAACAACAGGTGTACACTTTACCGTGAAATGCTTCCTTTCGAGCCCTTTCCCAACAATGCAGAGTTAAAAAGTAAGAAAATGAGCGACAAAAATAGAAAATAGTAACACAATAGATAATAACAAGGCTCCAAAACTATTGGAACAGTAAATTTTTTGGGTGTTTTGGCTCTTTACTTCAGCAATTTGGATTTTAAATGATACAATGACTATGCGCTTTCATTTGAGGGAATTTTCATCCATATCAGGTGGCCCATTTAGAAATAACAGCACAGTTCTATTTTAGGGGACCAAAAGTATTTGGACAAATACATTTATGTGTATTAAAGTAGTCAAAAATTTAGTATTTGATCCCATATTCCTAGGAGACAATGATTACATCAAGCTTGTGACTCTACAAAGTTATATGCATTTACTGTTTGTTTTGGTTGTGTTTGAGATGACTTTGTGCACAATAGAAATTAATGGTAAATAATGTATTGGTTCATTTTGGAGTAAATTCTATTGTAAATAAGAATATGTTTCTAAACACTACATTAATATGGATGCTACTATGATTACTGATAGTCCTGAATGAATCGTGAATATTGATGAGTGAGATGGTTACAGACCCCCAAGACATGCTAACTTCTCACCATTACAAAAATAGGTAGGTTTGCATTGTTGTATGATATTTTGTTTTCGATCTAGCTAACCTGATTTAGCTTATCAACCAGCTAATTATTAGAATCAGGTGGACTAGATTAGGGTTGGAGCAAAAACCCTAAAGAGGGTAGCTCTCCAGGAACAGGGACATTGCAACATTCTGCTGGACAAGGGGACCTTCAGGGGGGCTTTGCTCTGGGTCTTTTTGACCTCCCTGGAACTGTTAGGCTGGCTGGGGGACAGGAGGGTGCTGGGTTAAAGGATGTGAAAAAGCAAGGGACAGCTCCTTTTACATTCTCCCAACATCTAGAATCCAAACCAACAGATTAAAGTGAATTCATTAAATCAACTGCAAGGCAGACCTTGTGCGATTAAACACAAATAAGATAGATGATGATGCTCATCAAGGCTTTTTGAAATAGAAAGGCAACTCAGCTGGTTAAAGCTAACTTTAACATAGTTAAGACAACTAGCTAGGATTCTTTCTAGCTGAATGTCTCTCTGGTTGATAACATTGGCCAGCTGAGTCAAAGCAATGTGGTTAGATGGAACTTTGGCACAAAACAAACAGCGGACACACTAAAAGTTGGTGTTCTTTCATAGTTAAATAGGTTGAACTCGAAATCGCACCTCAGCTGACATGAATTGTATCTCTCCCAACATTTCTCAAGCTCACCTGGAGCACTGGGCCAGCCATTCTTAAATATCACCTGGGCTAGCACAAGTGAAACACCTTCCGACTTACGAGATGGACAAGACAGCACAGATGTAACACATACTTACTAACGCAATGACACCAATCTGTGAGCCCTATGTGCTAACGTGCTACCTCGAAATATAAATATAAAACCAAAACCGGTAACAATTCGTAAGCCTAATTTCCATTGCTATAGGGAAACCAGGCCCAGTGCAGTATCCACTCACCTCAAAAGACTACAAGCTAAATGTCTGTTCCCACACGCTGTCCTCGAAAGCGGGCTTCTAGACTGGAACCAAAGATAATACGGTATAAAGATAGCCAGAAACTGCTTTTCCAATAGAACATCACGCTTGTAGGCGATGTCATGGCGATGCTGGCTAGCATATGCGCATTAACACATAATCGGGTCTAATGGTTGTCTCGCACCGAACTGTGTAAGTGCAGGCCGTCAAATCAAAGGCACTCGATATAAAGTTGTTTTGACAAAAATTAAAACGTGTCAATTTCACAAGGTTGGAGTAATGACATGCTCAACTACATAAAACTAGCTCGATTCGAGGTTGTGCCTACAGATTAAGAAAATGAACAACTAAGTAATATTTTTTTCTTTTTTTTTCGAACCATGGGGAATCTGGCATGACCAGCCAGCTGACGAAAGTGAAGCTAGCCTGTAAGCTAGCCTGTAAACTGGTCGTCACTAGCTAGCGCAGAAACAAAGTCATAAACCCTGCCTATTTAAAAAATGTATTTTCTTATAATCTGATTTTATACCTAACCTTAACCACACTGGTTAATTTAAGACAAAAAGCAAATTTTTGTTCTCATGAATTTTTACGATACAGACAATTTGGGCTTAGTTGCTGTGCTATCTAGTGAAAATGCTATAAACTCTGTAAATGAATAGTGAAAGCAAAAAATTATAGGAGGTGTGCTCAATTATTTACATGTTTTATACTAGTTATCAAACACGTCTTCCTAAAAGTAATTATGTGATCTATACTGAACAAAAATATAAACGAAAAGTGCACCAATTTCAAATATTTTACTGAGTTATAGTTCATATAAGGAAGTCAGTCAATTGAAATGAATTAATTAGGCCCGAGATTTAACATTGCTGGGCAGGGGGGCATCCATGGGTGGATTTGCGAGGGCATAGGAGAGCCAGGCCCAGCCAATCAGAATTAGTTTTTCCCTACAAAAGGGATTTATTACAGACAGAAATACTCCTCAACACTCCTCAACACCCCCCTATCCCGCAGGTGAAGAAGCCGGATGTGGAGGTTCTGGGCTGGCGTGGTTACATGTGGTCTGCAGTTGTGAGGCCGGTTGGAAGTACTGCCAAATTCTTTAAAACGATGTTGGAGGAAGCTTATGGTAAAGAAATGAACATTCAATTATCTGGCAACAGCTCTGGTGGACATTCCTGCAGTCAACATGCAAATTGAATGCTCACTCAAAACTTGAGACTCTGTGGCATTGTGTTGTGTGACAAATCTACACATTTTAGAGTGGCCTTTTATTATCCCCAAGTGCACCTGTGTAATGATCATACCGTTAAATCAACTTTTTGATATGCCACACCTGTCAGGTGGATGGATTATGCTCACTAACACGGATGTAAACAAATTTGTGCACAAAATTTGAAAGAAATAAGCTTGGATTTATTTATTTTTAGCTCATGAAACATGGGACCAACACTTTACGTGTTGAATTTATATTTTTGTTCACTGTGTAGGTTTTGATAAATGTTTATGCCTAAATGGTCAAAATTGTTAACGTGTGTAGAGCTACTCATATCACAATTATCTGTGCATTATGTCACAGTGGAAGGGATGGGGGGGGGGTATTTATTATGTATTTATTTAACCAGGCAAGTTGACTGAGAACACATAATTTACAGCAACGACTTGGGGAATAGTTACAGGGGAGAGGAGATGAATGAGCCAATTGTAAAATGGGCATGATAAGGTGGCCATGATGGTATGAAGGGCAGATTGGGAATTTAGTCAGGACACCAGTGTTAACACCCCTACTCTTACAATAAGTGCCATGGGATCTTTAGTGACCACAGACAGTCAGGAGACCTGTTTAAGGTCCCATCCAAAAGACAGCACCCTACACAGGGTACTACTGTCCCCAATCACCACCCTGGGATATATTTTTTTAGACCAGAGAAAAGGGTACCTCCTACAACACCTCCAGTCTCCCATCCAGGGAGTGACCAAGACCAACCCTGTTTAGCTTCAGAATCAAGCCAGAAGTGGGATGCAGGGTGGTATGCTGCTGGCTATTAAACACACAGGGTATGAACATACACTACCGGTCAAAAGTTTTAGAACACCTACTCATTCAAGGGTTTTGCTTTGTTTTTTATATTTTCTATGTTGTAGAATAATAGTGAAGACATCAAAACTATTAAATAACACATGGAATCATGCAATAACCAAAAAAGTGTCAAACAAATCAAAATATATTTTGTATTTTTGATTCTTCAAATAGCTACCCTCTGCCTTGATGACAGCTTTGCACACTCTTGGCATTCTCTCAACCAACCTCATGAGGTAGACACCTGGAATGCATTTCAATTAACAGGTGTGCCTCCTTATTAAAAGTTCATTTGTGGAATTTCTTTCCTTCTTATTGCGTTTGAGCCAATTAATTGTGTTGTGACAAGGTAGGGGGTATACAGAAGATAGCCCTATTTGGTAAAAGATCAAGTCCATATAATGGCAAGAACAGCTCAAATAAGCAAAGAGAAGCGACAGTCCATACTTACTTTACGACATGAAGGTCAGTCAATACGGAACATTTCAAGAACTTTGAAAGTTTCTTCAAGTGCAGTTGCAAAAACCATCAAGCGCTATGATGAAACTGGCTCTCATGACGACCGCCACAGGAATGGAAGACACATAGTTACCTCTGATGCAGAGGATTAGTTCATTAGAGTTCCAGCCTCAGAAATTGCAGCCCAAATAAATGCTTCACAGAGTTCAAGTAACAGACACATCTCAACATCAACTGTTCAGAGGAGACTATGTGAATCAGGCCTTCATGGTTGAATTGCTGAAAAGAAACCACTACTAAAGGACACCAATGAGAAGAAGATACTTTATTGGGCCAAGAAACACAAGCAATGGACATTAGACTGGTAGAAAATTGTCCTCTGGTCTTTAGTCCAAATTGTAGATTTTTTGTTCCAACCGTTGTGTCTTTGTGAGACGCGATATGGGTGAATGGATGATCTCTGCATGTTTATTTCCCACCGTAAAGCATGAAGGAGGAGGTGTTATGGTGTGGGGTTGCTTTGCTGGTGACACTATCTGTGATTTATTAACCAGTATGGCTACCACAGCATTCTGCTGCGATACACCATCACATCTGCTTTGGGCTTAGTGGGACGATCATTTGTTTTTCAAAAGGACTATGACCAGACACACCACCGCTATGTAAGGGCTAATTGTCCAAGGAGAGTGATGGAGTACTGCGTCAGTTGACCTGGCATCCACAATTCCCGACCTCAACCAAATTGAGATGGTTTGGGAATAGTCGGACCGCAGAGTGAAGAAAAAGGAACCAAGAAGTGCTCAGCATATGTGGGAACTCCTTCAAGGCTGTTGGAAAAGCATTACAGGCGAAGCTGGTTGAGAGAATGCTAAGAGTGTGCAAAGCTGTCATTAAGGCAAAGGGTGGCTATTTGAAGAATCTGAGATATATAATATATTTTGATTTGTTTAACACATTTTTTATTACTATATGATTCCATATGTGTTATTTCATAGTTTTGTCTTCATTATTATTCTACAATGTAGAAAATAGTAAAAATAAAGAAAAACCCTTGAATGAGTAGGTGTTCTAAAACCTATGACTGGTAGTGTACATATAGCACTGCACAGTACACACAATTGCTGTAAAATGGGTGCCACCATTATATTGTTACCCTGTTATGGGTAACAATTAAGTACCTCACTGTTATTGTTTTCAATTAAAATAGTAAAAAACAAACAAAAACTCTCTTAGCAGAAAACATTTTCTCAAGCAAGATTTTAGCTAGGACCGTCTGGGAGTGGTCTGAGTAGGTAGCAGGAAAGAGAAAACCGTGTTTCTTTTTTTCTATTAACTCATTTGTTGACTGGTGATGTCACCAGGCAGGCCAAAACTCTACCCACCATAACAGGCTAAACATTCAGGCACTCTTTTCAAACAGCTCTCACACTAATAGGGCATCATCATAATTCTCTCAATTTTACAGTATTATTCCAACCTCATAGTGTGGAAATATATATACAACGCAGGTAATTGCATTTTTGACAGCACTGGGCCTTTAAACAGTATGGGGAGGCTTTCCAAGACACAGAAAAAGCAGGAACAATCAAAAATTGTTCAAGGACTAGGTGTAATCTGTATCCGTGAAACCACTCCTTAATCGTACAGGTGACCTAGCCTAATACATGTGTTGCGTTCACGTGCTAGTTGGAACAAGGAAACTCTGAAATTTCAGACTTGCTAGCCGGTTGTAGTTAGTAGGCCACATGCCATGTACAACCAGTTAGTAAGTCGATATGTCAAAGTTTCCTGTTTCAGACTAGCAAGCGAACGCCGCAATAGGCCTACCTACTCAGATGGAAAATGGGCATGGTAGTTGACAGCTTTTGAACATATTTTGAAGCTATACATGGTTTATGCTCCTGTTATATACAATGGAGTAACGCAAACCTGATATTTGGGATATGATAAGGTAAGACAGTTACAGCTGAAGTCAGAAGTTTACATACACTTAGGTTGGAGTCATTCAAACTCCTTTTTCAACCACTCAACACATTTCTTGTTAACAAACTATACTTTTGGCAAGTCGGTTAGGAAATCTACTTTGTGAATGACACAAGTAATTTTTCCAACAATTCTTTACAGAGATTATTTCACTTATAACTCACTGTATCACAATTCCAGTGGGACAGAAGTTGGCTTTAAGAAGCTTCTGGTAGGCTAATTAACATCATTTGAGTCAATTGGAGATGTACCTGTGGAAGTATTTCAAGGCCTACCTTCAAACACAGTGCCTCTTTGCTTGACATCATGGGAAAATCAAAACGCGTTCCGTCTCCTAGAGATGAACGTGCTTTAGTGCAAAAACTGCAAATCAATCCCAGAACAACAGCAAAGGACCATGTGAAGATGCTGGAGGAAACAGGTACAAAAGTATCTATATCCACAGTAAAACCAGTCCTATATTGCATAATCTGAGAGGCCGCTCAGCAAAGAAGAAGCCACTGCTCCAAAACCGCCATAAAATAGCCAGTCTACTGTTTGCAATTGCACATGGGAACAAAGATCATACTTTTTGGAGAAATGTCCTCTGGTCTGATGAAACAAAAATAGAACTGTTTGGCCATAATGACCATTGTTATGATTGGAGGAAAAAGCGGGAGGCTTGCAAGCCGAAGATCACCATCCCAACTGTGAATCACGGGTGAGGCAGCATCATGTTGTAGGGGTGCTTTGCTGCAGGAGGGCCTGGTATACTTCACAATTTAGATGGCATCTTGAGGAATGTAAAGTGTGTGGATATATTGAAGTAACATCTCAAGACATCAGTCAGGAAGTCAAAGCTTGGTCGCAAATTAGTCTTCCAAATGGACAATGACTCCAAGCATACTTCCAAAGTTGTGGTAAAATGGTTGTTTTTATTGTTTGTTTTCATGAACAAACAATAAAAACACTCTCTCTCTTACCCAGATCGACTTACAGTAGTGGGTGAATCCATTTTCACACTGGTTCCCCATGTGACTATATATGTGTATACAGTTCCAGGCTACCTAAGTATGATTCTCAATCAGAGACAACGAATGACACCTACCTCTGATTGAGAACCATACTAGGCCAAACACATAGAAATATAACAACATAGAAAAAATAACATAGACTACCCACCCCAACTCACACCCTGACCAACCTAACACAAAGACATAAAAAAGGAACTAAGGTCAGAACGTGACAGTACCCCCCCCAAAAGTGTGGACTCCGGCCGCAAAACCTGAACCTATAGGGGAGGGTCTGGGTGGGCGTCTGTCCGCGGTGGCGGCGCGATGTGGACCCCACTCCACCATAGTTTTTGCCCGCTTAAGTGGCGCCTTTGGAGCGGTGACCTTCGCCGCCGACCTTGGACTGGGGACGCTTGCAGCCGGACCCGAATAGATGGGAGACTCCGGCAGCGCCGGATAGGCGGGAGACTCCGCAGCGTCGTAGTGAAAGGCGACTCCGGCAGCTCCTGACTGACGGGCGGCTCCGGCAGCTCCTGACTGACGGGCGGCTCCGGCAACTCCTGACTGACGGGAGACTCCGGCAGCTCAGGACAGACTGGCGGCTCCGGCAGCTCAGGACAGATGGACGGCTCTGGCAGTTCAGGACAGACGGGCGACTCCGGCAGCTCAGGACAGACGGGTGGCTCCAGCAGTTAAGGACAGACGGGCGGCTACGGCAGCTCAGGACCGACGGGCAAACCTGGAGGGAGGAGACGGAGAGACAGCCTGGTGCGTGGGGCTGCCACAGGACCCACCAGGCTGGGGAGACCTACAGTAGGCCTGGTGCATGGAGGAGGCACCGGATGGACCAGGGTGTGGGGGAGCACTGGAGCTCTGGTGCGCAGCCTTGGCACCACTCCTCCAGGCTGCATGACCACTTTAGCCCGGACCATCCAGAGTGCAGGCACAGGTTGAATCTAGCTGTGGGTGAATACTGGAGATCTGGTGCATACTACTCGCACCTCTCCCTTAGGTTCAATGCCCACATTCGCCCAGCACGGGCGGAGCGCAGGCATAGGACGCACTGCACCCTCCCAGCGCCCCGGAGACACAGCACGCAGAGCCGGCGCAGGATACCCTGGGCCGAAACGGCGTACCGGAGACCAGACACGCTGAGCCGGCGCAACACACCCTGGCTGGATGCCCACTCTCGCATGGCACTTGCAAAATGGGTGTTTTTATTGTTTGTTTTCATGAATAAAAATATATATATATTCATGAAAACAAACAATAAAAACACACACTCTCTTACCCAGATCAACTTAGAGTAGTGGGTGAATACATTTTCATACTGGTTCCCCGTGTGAATATACAGTGCCTTGCGAAAGTATTCGGCCCCCTTGAACTTTGCGACCTTTTGCCACATTTCAGGCTTCAAACATAAAGATATAAAACTGTATTTTTTTGTGAAGAATCAACAACAAGTGGGACACAATCATGAAGTGGAACGACATTTATTGGATATTTCAAACTTTTTTAATAAATCAAAAACTGAAAAATTGGGCGTGCAAAATTATTCAGCCCCTTCAGTGAGGATCTCTGAATGATCCAATGTTGACCTAAATGACTAATGATGATAAATACAATCCACCTGTGTGTAATCAAGTCTCCGTATAAATGCACCTGCACTGTGATAGTCTCAGAGGTCCGTCAAAAGCGCAGAGAGCATCATGAAGAACAAGGAACACACCAGGCAGGTCCGAGATACTGTTGTGAAGAAGTTTAAAGCCGGATTTGGATACAAAAAGATTTCCCAAGCTTTAAACATCCCAAGGAGCACTGTGCAAGCGATAATATTGAAATGGAAGGAGTATCAGACCACTGCAAATCTACCAAGACCTGGCCGTCCCTCTAAACTTTCAGCTCATACAAGGAGAAGACTGATCAGAGATGCAGCCAAGAGGCCCATGATCACTCTGGATGAACTGCAGAGATCTACAGCTGAGGTGGGAGACTCTGTCCATAGGACAACAATCAGTCATATATTGCACAAATCTGGCCTTTATGGAGTGGCAAGAAGAATGCCATTTCTTAAAGATATCCATAAAAAGTGTTGTTTAAAGTTTGCCACAAGCCACCTGGGAGACACACCAAACATGTGGAAGAAGGTGCTCTGGTCAGATGAAACCAAAATTGAACTTTTTGGCAACAATGCAAAACGTTCTGTTTGGCGTAAAAGCAACACAGCTCATCACCCTGAACACACCATCCCCACTGTCAAACATGGTGGTGGCAGCATCATGGTTTGGGCCTGCTTTTCTTCAGCAGGGACAGGGAAGATGGTTAAAATTGATGGGAAGATGGATGGAGCCAAATACAGGACCATTCTGGAAGAAAACCTGATGGAGTCTGCAAAAGACCTGAGACTGGGACGGAGATTTGTCTTCCAACAAGACAATGATCCAAAACATAAAGCAAAATCTACAATGGAATGGTTCAAAAATAAACATATTCAGGTGTTAGAATGGCCAAGTCAAAGTCCAGACCTGAATCCAATCGAGAATCTGTGGAAAGAACTGAAAACTGCTGTTCACAAATGCTCTCCATCCAACCTCACTGAGCTCGAGCTGTTTATTAAGGAGGAATGGGAAAAAATGTCAGTCTCTCGATGTGCAAAACTGATAGAGACATACCCCAAGCGACTTACAGCTGTAATCGCAGCAAAAGGTGGCGCTACAAAGTATTAACTTAAAGGGGCTGAATAATTTTGCACGCCCAATTTTTCAGTTTTTGATTTGTTAAAGAAGTTTGAAATATCCAATAAATGTCGTTCCACTTCATGATTGTGTCCCACTTGTTGTGGATTCTTCACAAAAAAATACAGTTTTATATCTTTATGTTTGAAGCCTGAAATGTGGCAAAAGGTCGCAAAGTTCAAGGGGGCCGAATACTTTCGCAAGGCACTGTATATGTGTATACAGTACCAGGCTACCTAAGTATGATTCTCAATCAGAGACAACGAACGACACCTGCCTCTGATTGAGAACCATACTAGGTCAAACACATAGAAATATATCAACATAGAAAAAAGACAATAGACTACCCACCCCAACTCACGCCCTGACCAACCTAACACAAAGACATAAAAAAGGAACTAAGGTCAGAACGAGACACATACTTCATTAATAGCCCTTTGAATGTCAGCTATGAATACCAGGCCTGGTTTCCCAGATTTTTCAGTGTTCTATTTTTTCCAGTAGTTGTCTTCTTTTTTTAATCTCCAATGCATCATCCATGTAAAAAAAAACTTGTCTGATTAGGATGAATAATATCAGAAAATAACTTTTTATTTCTATGTGCAATGCATTTTGCTAGAATCTTTGCATCACAACACTGAAGTGTAAGGGGCCTCCAATTTCTTTAATGGGCTGGATCTTTATATTTACCACCTGGGTCCTGTTTCAGTAATAGTGAAATCAGACCTTCTTGTTGAGTATTTGATAATCTACCATTTTTATAGGAATGGTTAAAATATGCTAGTAATGATCCTCTGAGTACATTAAAAAAGGTTTGACATACAGTACCAGTCAAAGTTTGGACACACCCACTCATTCAAAGATGTTTCTTTATTTTTACTATTTTCTACACTGTAGAATAATAGCAAAAACATCAAAACTATGAAATGACACACATGGAATTATGTAGTAACCAAAAGGTGTTAAACAAATCAAAATAGATTTTACATTCTTCAAATAGCAACCCTTTGCCTTGATGACCCGTACACACCACTTCATTATTGCAGAGTCCTACTTGTCACAAGCTGATCTGTTTCACCTGTCCCTATAATTGTCTCCACTCCCTCCAGGTGTCGCTTATTTTCCCCAGTGTATTTATCCCTGTGTTTCCTGTCTCTCTGTGCCAGTTCGTCTTGTATGTTTCCAAGTCAACCAGCTGTTTTCCCGTTCGCCTGCTTTTTGCATTTCTCCTTTTATAGTCCTCCTGGTTTTGACCCTTGCCTGTTTCTGGACTTTGTAAACACCTGCCTGACCATTCTGCCTGCCTCTACCACGAGCCTGTCTGCCACTCTGTACCTCCTGGACTCTGATCTGATTTTGACCTTTTGCCTGTCCACAACCATTCTCTTGTCTACTCCTTTTGGATTAATAAACATTGTAAGACTTCAACCATCTGCCTCCTGTGTCTGCGTCTGGGCCTCGCCTTGCATCATGATGCTACTAGGAAGACTAATATTGCATTCTAGAGAGGACTGGCATGAGCATGAAGCTTCAATGTCTGGGAAAGAGCACACTGCACAGCGGTCCTGTGATTATTGCTGAACTCTTAACTCCCCTGATGGCCTCCCTGCCTGAACAGCACAGGAACCAGAGCAACCGTACAGTGGCCCTCTGCTGCCAGGCAATAACCGCTCACTCTGAGAGGGAGCAATCTCCTAATTGGCCCAAATGGGTGAAATCAGAACCAATAAGCGATAAGAGCTGGATTGTTCCCGAGATCGGATAGCGATAGCATTCTGCATGGGGCAGCCAGGAGAAAGATTACACTATTGACCTAACAGAGAGTAGTTGTTCAAACGCTTTTAATCTCTCTCCTTTACCCAGGTGTATGTACTTCTCATGACATAAACCTACAGCCCACTCCACCTCATGGCTGGCATCGCCTAGCCTTGAGCAAACACACTCAACACCTGGATGGCTGGATGGATGTACTCTTTATGCTTCCTTATGCTTTTATATACCTGAGGAAGCAATCTGTCTTTCTGTGGTCAGCTCTTTTTTTGTCAGTTGGTTGGAGTGTATCTGTAGGGGACTGCAATCTTGGATATGGGAATACAAAATCAAGAGGCGGGCGGGCCTGTCGTTTTGCTGAAATCCCGGAATGTAGCTTTAAGAAACAAAAGGAAGCAGGGAAAAACTCATTTGAATAAATGTGGATTTTTACACTGTTATGTCGGTGTCATAACCAGCCATAAAATAAAATAACAAAATATGTCACAACAGGTGTCAATATATGAGTCATGACAGTGTTATGACATTATGACATGGTTACAACTGTGTCATATGACACTGGGTGTCAAGTAAATTGTTACCAATAAATCACTTTCAGAATATGGTTTGTGTGGTAATAATTTGTTTATTTAATGTTTTATTCACGTTTTCAAGTCTGGTGGCAAATCATGTATTCCAATTCTTGCATAGATTGTAATAGACACATATGATGTGTGTAAAATACTTTTTTGAAGGTTGAACTGATTGTGGTGAGCTAATACTAAGCTATTTTCCGGATATGTGTGGAGCCATGTTCGTTGACGTCATTCAACTGGGTGTCACGTCAGACCAAAGATGTTATAGCAAAATTAGGTGAAGGGATGGTTACTCGTCTTTCGAGAACATTTCCGGAAGTGTATGAGGGTAGATGACACACCCCCTTTGTCTTCAACATGCATACTGCAAATAGACCCAACTCATCTTGTCACCTCTTCTTATCTTTAGTTGATGCAGAAAAACAAATATGGCGGCGCTCACAAATTACCCACTGTCTGATTGCTTCCCACCTTTCAAAACTCTTTTACTCAATTACTTAGATCACGAGTGTGCACACTTGTGATGAATTGTAAATAGTAATTTCTATTAGGTCATTCATATTTATATCAGCTGACAGTTGGCTAAATTTGACCGCTGTACTTGAATTTCAAACAACTTAATTGTGAGTTTATAGGAATGGTTAAAATATGCTAGTAATGATCCTCTGAGTACATACTCGTCTTTCGAGAACATTTCCGGAAGTGTATGAGGGTAGATGACACACCCCCTTTGTATATTCATAAAAAATCGACTTGGAGTTGTTTTTAAGTTGAAGCAATAATTTTTTTATGAAACAGTGGTTGGTATACGGGTAACATTATGAAATCAGAAATTGAATATCTCTTTAAACATTCCTTAAGAGTCTAATGACGCACACGTGCATCAGTATAAGTAATATAATAATAAAATCCCCATAAATATCTGTCAGTTTAAGGTAGAGATATCATTGCATGGGCTGCGTCTCAATCCACAAAATCTGCCTATGACGGCCTTCCACATCTGCTGTGGGAGGTGGCCGAGCTACAATGGTGTTTGTCAGACCATGAGACATCGAACCGTTTGAGATACAAACTAATATGATCCTACTATGGAAAGCTGAGACTCTCACAAACACAATGGTGTTCTCCGTTTTGCTCAACATAAAGTGTCAAGGGACTCGTCTGAAGGTAACCCATACAAACAAATGGAAGGATGGAGGTAGTTTTGTGCCCCAAAAAATGAGGGGTTAAATATGCGTAATACTAAAGTAACACTGCTAAAAAAAAAAAACACGACAGAGGAATACACCTTTTTTCTTAAATGCAAGCCTTATGTTTGGGGCAAATCCAACACATCACTGAGTAACTGTCCCTTTATTTTCAAGCCTGGTGGTGGCTACATCAATAGCCTACAAAACAAGGCCAAATTTACACTGGATTTGTTTACCAAGTAGACAGTGAATGTTCAGTTTCGACTTTAATCTTGAAAATCTGCTGTTTACCTATGATCCCCAACATCTTGACAGAGCTTGAAGAATTATGAAAAGAATAATGGGCTAACATTGCACAATTTTTATTTATTATTTATTTATTCATCTTTATTTAACCAGGTAAGTTAGTTGAGAACAAGTTCTCATTTACAACTGCGACCTGGCCAAGATAAAGCAAAGCAGTTCAACGGAAACAACAACACAGAGTTACACATGGAATAAACAAGCGTACAGTCAATAACACAATAGAAAAAAAGAAAGTCTATATACAGTGTGCGCAAATGGCATGAGGAGGTAAGGCAATAAATAGGCCATAGTAGCAAAGTAATTACAATTTAGCAGATTAACACTAGGAGTGATAGATGAGCAGATGATGGTGTGTAAGTAGTGATACTGGTGTGCAACAGAGCAGCAAAATAAATTAAAACAATATGGGGATGGGGTAGGTAGATTGGGTGGGCTATTTACAGATGGACTGCAGCGATCGGTTAGCTGCTCAGATAGCTGATGTTTAAAGTTAGTGAGGGAAATGTAAGTCTCCAGCTTCAGCGATTTTTGCAATTCGTTCCAGTCACTGGCAGCAGAGAACTGGAAGGAAAGGCGGCCAAAGGAGGTGTTGGCTTTGGGGATGACCAGTGAGATATACATGCTGGAGTGCGTGCTACAGGTGGGTGTTGTTGTCGTCACCAGTGAGCTGAGATAAGGTGGAGCTTTACCTAACATAGACTTATAGATGACCTGGAGCCAGTGGGTCTGGCGACGAATGTGTAGCGAGGGCCAGCCGACTAGAGCATGCAGGTCGCAGTGGTGGGTGGCATAAGGCGCTTTGGTAACGAAATGGACGACACTGTGATAGACTATTTCCAATTTGCTGAGAAGAGTATTGGAAGCTATTTTGTAGACGACATCGCCGAAGTCGAGGATCGGTAGGATAGTCAGTTTTACTAGGGTAAGTTTGGTGGCGTGAGTGAAGGAGGCTTTGTTGCAAAATAGAAATCTGATTCTAGATTTGATTTTGGATTGGAGATGTTTAATATGAGTCTGGAAGGAGAGTTTACAGTCTAGCCAGACACCTAGGTATTTGTAGTTGTCCACGTATTCTAGGTCAGAACCGTCCAGAGTAGTGATGCTAGTCGGGCGGGCGCGTGCGGGCAGCGAATGGTTGAAGAGCATGCATTTGGTTTTGATAGCGTTTCAGAGCAGTTGGAGGCCACAGAACGGTGGATCAGGGAATCACCAGCAGCAGGAGCGACATTGTTGATATATACAGAGAAAAGAGTCGGCCCGAGAATTGAACCCTGTGGTACCCCCATAGAGACTGCCAGAGGCCCGGACAACAGGCCCTCCGATTTTACACTCTGATCTCTGTCTACGAAGTAGTTGTGAACCAGGCGAGGCAGTCATTTGAGAAACCAAGGCTATTGAGTTTGCCGATAAAAACGGTGATTGACAGAGTCAAAAGCCTTGGCCAGGTCGATGAAGACGGCTGCACAGTACTGTCTTTTATCGATGTCGGTTATGATATCGTTTAGTACCTTGAGCGTGGCTGAGGTGCAGCCGTGATCAGCTCGGATACCGGATTGCACAGCGGAGAAGGTTTGGTGGGATTCGAAATGGTCAGTGATCTGTTTATTAACCTCTCTGGAATATGTGGGACGGTAGCGTCCCACTTGGCCAAAACCCCAAAAAATGCAGAGAGCCAAATTCAAATAAGTTCCTATAAAAATCTAACTTTCATGAAATCACACATGTAAGACACCAAATTAAAGCTACACGTATATTGAATCCAGCCAACATGCCAGATTTCCAAAAGGCTTTTCGGCGAAAGCAAACGATGCTATTATCTGAGGATAGCACCTCCATAAACAAAAGAGAGAAAACATATATCAATCCTGCAGGCGAGACACAAAACACAGAAATAAAAATATAAATCATACCATACCTTTGACGAGCTTCAACTGTTGGCACTCCAATATGTCCCAGAAAAATCACAAATGGTCCTTTTGTTCGATTAATTCCGTCTATATATAATCAAAATGTCCATTTACTTGGCATGTTTTATCCAGAAAAACACCGGTTCCAACTAACGCAACGTGACTACAAGATATCTCAAAAGTTACCTGTTAACTTAGACAAAACATTTCAAACTACTTTTGTAATACAACGTTAGGTATTTTTTAAAGTAAATAATCGATAAAATTGAAGACGGGATGATCTGTGTTCAATACAGGAAGAAAACAAACTGAAGCATGCTTTCTGGTCATGCGCCTCTATCAAATAGTACACACGAAGTGACCCTCGTTCAAGATGGCCGTACTTCTTCATTACACAAAGGAATAACCTCAACCAATTTCTAAAACTGGTGACATCCAGTGGAAGCGGTAGGAACTGCAAGCAAGTCCCTTAGAAATCTGGATTCCCAATGAAAACCCATTGAAAAGAGAGTGACCTAAAAAAGAAAATTCTGAATGATATGTCCTCGGGGTTTCGCCTGCTAAATAAGTTATATTATATATGTTATATTCACAGATATGATTCAAACAGTTGTAGACACGTCAGATTGTTTTCTATCTTATCTTCTGGGGATGCGTAGCAGGCAGTTGGACTTGGGCATGCTTTTCATGCAAAATTCCAGTGATCGCTGAGATCCTAGAGAAGTTAACTTGGCTTTCAAAGATTTTAGAAAGGAAGGGCAGGATGGATATAGGTCTGTAACAGTTTGGGTCTAGAGTGTCACCCCCTTTGAAGATGGGGATGACCGCGGCAGCTTTTCAATCTTTAGGGATCTCGGACGAAACGAAAGAGAGGTTGAACAGACTGGTAATAGGGGTTGCAACAATGGCGGAGGATAATTCTTTGAAAGAGAGGGTACAGATTGTCTAGTCCAGCTGATTTGTACGGGTCCATGTTTTGCAGATCTTTCCGAACATCTGTGATCTGGATTTGGGTGAAGGAAAAGCTGGGGAGGCTCGGGCAAGTAGCTGCGAGGGGGGCAGAGCTGTTGGCCGGGGTTGGGATAGCCAGGAGGAAATCATGGCCAGCCGTAGAGAAATGCTTATTGAAATGTTCGATTAGCATGGATTTATCGGTGGTGACCGTGTCGCCTAGCCTCAGTGCAGTAGGCAACTGGGAGGAGGTGCTCTTGTTCTCCATGGACTTTACAGTGTCCCAAATGTTTTGGGAGTTAGAGCTACAGGATGCAAATTTCTGTTTGAAGAAGCTAGCCTTTGCTTTCCTGAGTGATTGTGTGTATTGGTTCCTGACTTCCCTGAACAGTTGCATATCGCGGGGACTATTCAACGCTATTGCAGTCCGCCACAGGATGTTTTTGTGCTGGTCAAGGGCAGTCAGGTCTGGAGTGAACCAAGGGCTATATCTGTTCTTATTTCTACATTTTTTGAAAGGGGCATGCTTATTTAAGATGGTGAGGAAATTACTTTTAAAGAACGACCAGGCATCCTCGACTGACGGGATAAGGTCAATATCCTTCCAGGATACCTGGGCCAGGTCGATTAGAAAGGCCTGCTCGCAGAATTGTTTTAGGGAGCGTTTGACAGTGATGAGGGCTGGTCGTTTGACTGCGGACCCATAGCGGATGCAGGCAGTGATCGCTGAGATCCTGATTGAAAACAGCAGAGGCGTATTTGGAGGGCAAGTTGGTCAGGATAATATCTATGAGGGTGCCCATGTTTTCGGATTTAGGGCTGTACCTAGTGGTTTCCTTGATAATTTGTGTGAGATTGAGGGCTTAGAGACGTACCGAAGAATATTCAGGGACCTGAATACTTATGCAACTACTATATTTTAGTTATTTAATTTCTAGCAATCTTTTTTTTTAAATCCAATTTCACATTAGAATATTTTTTGTAGATTTTTGACTAATAAATCTATCAAATCCATTTTAATCCCACTTTGTAACAATATAATGTGAAGAAATCCTGCTCTCCCTCTCTGCTGCTCGAGGGCACCAGGCTGCCCTTCATTACGCACACCTGTCACCATCATTATGTGCAGCAGCGCTCATTGGACTCACCTGGACTCCTTCCCTTTGTTGATTGCCCCGCCTATAACTGTCGTCTGCTCCCCCATTTGTTCCCTGTGTCTGCATTAATGTCGTTATGTGTTCATGACCAAACACTGTCCTGTCCTGTTCCATGTCTGTTGCCATTAAATGTTCACTCCTTGTACCTGCTTCTCGTCTCTACAAGTGTCAACCCTTACCATGGAATAAAGACTATTGTGAGGCACTGTACTTTCAGTGCAATAATGAGTTTTTAAAACTTCTTAAGGATAGCCACCTTTTTTTCAATTTTCACCTAAACAACATACCCAAATCTAACTGCCTGTAGTTCAGGCCCTGAAGCAAGGATATTTATATTCTTGGTACCATTTGAAAGGAAGCACTTTGAATATTGTGGAAATGTGAATTTAATGTAGGAGAATATAACACAATAAATCTGGAAGAAGAAAATACAGAGAAAAAACAACCAGTGTTTTTTTTACCACCATCTTTGAAATGCAAGAGAAAGGTCTCTGTTATAGCCAACACTCTGGTTATTCCGATAGTGTCCAAAAGATGGCAGCAGTGTATGTGCAAAGTTTCAGATGGATAACTTGGTGTATGACTGATCCCCATGTACATTTGGGCAAATCGTGAAGGACACATTCACATTTATATTCTATTTTTCTGCAAGAATATTGTCAAATCTGTATACTTGGACTTTGATTTAGCTTTCCAAGTATTTTGTAGCCATATTATAAGTTCGACATTTGCCAAACAACCAGTTTTCATAAATTCATAATTCTGAATATCCTTATATTTTTTGTCCAAAATGAAAAGGCATGCCGTCGTACAAGGTTAGAAGCTACATTTTACGACATATACATGGTTTCCGGGTACAGCTAGCTTTTTTTGACCCCGATTGGTGCTTATTTGACAAAGATACAGTCAATCAAGAGATGGCTGCCATGAAGGCGTCGCTTTCTGAACACATATGGTGTCCAATAGAATATACTACACCACTAATGAAATACTGAAGTCTTGTTACCTTCTAAGATCTCTGAGGAATAGATAGGAATGTGATTTGACTCGTTCAAACAACGTTTAGGGTGAAATTTTCACAGATTCCTTTCTTTGCAAATTGAACAAGTGGAAATACAAAATCGATCGTGCGTGCTATATGGACCTTTTTAGGATATGGAAAATTATTTTATCAAACAGAACGACACTTCATGTTATCTATGGGACCCTTTGGATGATAAATCAGAGCAAGATTTCAGAATGAAAGTACACATTTCACCTTCAGAGGTGAATTAATCAAACCTATCGCGTTGAAAAAAGTGTTTTGTTAGGGGCTCTCCTCAGTAATAGCTACTGTAAATTGGACAGTACAGTTATATTAACAAGAATTTAAGCTTTCAGCCGATATAAGACATTTCTATGTACCGACATTTGTTGTTACTCTAAAATCTGCGATCTTGATATAACACGCTGCATGATTTACAACTGCACCGTTGATGGAAGGCCGATACTTTCTGAATTTCATGTTCAGAAGAGTGCAGAGAAAGTTGATGATACTTGAAACACCCTATGCATACACTTTTTTTTGTAAAGAAAATACAGGAATTCTATTTCAAATACCACTTTAGTATATTTCTAATTTATGATAAATATACATAAAATGTACTTAAGGTGTATTCAAAGTATATTTGTTTTGCTCTTTATCTACTATACTAATAATATACTTACAGTGCCTTGCGAAAGTATTCGGCCCCCTTGAACTTTGCGACCTTTTGCCACATTTCAGGCTTCAAACATAAAGATATAAAACTGTATTTTTTGTGAAGAATCAACAACAAGTGGGACACAATCATGAAGTGGAACGACATTTATTGGATATTTCAAACTTTTTTAACAAATCAAAAACTGAAAAATTGGGCGTGCAAAATTATTCAGCCCCCTTAAGTTAATACTTTGTAGCGCCACCTTTTGCTGCGATTACAGCTGTAAGTCGCTTGTGGTATGTCTCTATCAGATTTGCACATCGAGAGACTGACATTTTTTCCCATTCCTCCTTGCAAAACAGCTCGAGCTCAGTGAGGTTGGATGGAGAGCATTTGTGAACAGCAGTTTTCAGTTCTTTCCACAGATTCTCGATTGGATTCAGGTCTGGACATTCTAACACCTGGATATGTTTATTTTTGAACCATTCCATTGTAGATTTTGCTTTATGTTTTGGATCATTGTCTTGTTGGAAGACAAATCTCCGTCCCAGTCTCAGGTCTTTTGCAGACTCCATCAGGTTTTCTTCCAGAATGGTCCTGTATTTGGCTCCATCCATCTTCCCATCAATTTTAACCATCTTCCCTGTCCCTGCTGAAGAAAAGCAGGCCCAAACCATGATGCTGCCACCACCATGTTTGACAGTGCAATATACGACTGATTGTTGTCCTATGGACAGAGTCTCCCACCTCAGCTGTAGATCTCTGCAGTTCATCCAGAGTGATCATGGGCCTCTTGGCTGCATCTCTGATCAGTCTTCTCCTTGTATGAGCTGAACGTTTAGAGGGACGGCCAGGTCTTGGTAGATTTGCAGTGGTCTGATACTCCTTCCATTTCAATATTATCGCTTGCACAGTGCTCCTTGGGATGTTTAAAGCTTGGGAAATCTTTTTGTATCCAAATCCGGCTTTAAACTTCTTCACAACAGTATCTCGGACCTGCCTGGTGTGTTCCTTGTTCTTCATGATGCTCTCTGCGCTTTTAACGGACCTCTGAGACTATCACAGTGCATGTGCATTCATACAGAGACTTGATTACACACAGGTGGATTGTATTTATCATCATTAGTCATTTAGGTCAACATTGGATCATTCGGAGATCCTCTGTGAACTTCTGGAGAGAGTTTGCTGCACTGAAAGTAAAGGGGCTGAATAATTTTGCACGGCCAATTTTTCAGTTTTTGATTTGTTAAAAAAGTTTGAAATATCCAATAAATGTCGTTCCACTTCATGATTGTGTCCCACTTGTTGTTGATTCTTCACAAAAAAATACAGTTTTATATCTTTATGTTTGAAGCCTGAAATGTGGCAAAAGGTCGCAAAGTTCAAGGGGGCCGAATACTTTCGCAAGGCACTGTATGTACAAATAAAGTGTATGAATTTAGATAATTTTAAATGTATTTAAAATACTTAAATGCTAATAAAATACTAATAAAATTGACATTAAATGTATTTAAAAATGTTCCAATTTAGATTATTTAAAATATATTTAAAATATGTTAATGTAGTATGATTTAAGTATATTTAAATATAATTTTTTCCACTTGGGTTCTATGTGCTTAGTGTGCAATAGCCTGGGGACAACTTTACACCAATAAACACCTACCTTTATGAAAGCTGCCAACCTAAAGAAATTGAAAGTGGCTTACTTCTGGAACTAAGTTACATGTTCCTCAGTACACAAACACGCACACAATAAAAACTAGCTACACCATGCAGTTCTGGGCCCAGTCAGATCTTTGACACATTCACCCACTCCCCCTCTGAAGGATCAGCCACAAAATTGGAACAGATTGCAACCAAGCCCTGTGTCTCCAGCATGGGAACCGAAGAGGAATACCTGGTAGTCTTAGGATGGACTACTCCAAATCATCTTGCTTCTGACAAACACCCACACACAAACACAAGCTTTGCAAGTCCATCAACCCATTTAAATACTTATCACACCCAACTGTAACCTGTGGATCATGAGAGGACCTTCATAAATCAGCAGAACGTTAAAAACCTATTTATTGACGCTTCATGTAGTATCCTGTAAATCTTAGTTTGAAGTGAGAGACATTCGATCATTCATAACATATCCATAAACACTCTATAGCACAAGATGCTGTACTTAATATAAAGTCAGGCCCCTTTGGCAATTTATAACACATGCATAAAGACTTAATGAAATAAACACAAATGTATTAACAATTAGGAAAAATTAACATGAAGGACATGTTTAAACCATACATTTCCTTTTATTTGTACATGTTTTAAATAATACAAATGCATGAAGTTTAAAGTTCAGCAATGCAATTACATTGAACATTTCACAGGGCTGTGAATAGTGTAGCTTGTCCCTGAACTGGCGGATGAACGGTTCTTGCTTCTCTTCCTACTGGAGATACTGCACAACAACCTCTCCCTCAACGTGATCATGACAAAGGAGATTGTGGACTACAGGAAAAAGAGGGCCGAGCACGCCCCCATTCTCATCGACATGGCTGTAGTGGAGCAGGTTGAGAGCTTCAAGTTCCTTGGCTTCCACATCAACAACAAACTAACATGGTCCAAGCACACCACAATAGTTGTGAAGAGGGCACGACAAAACCTATTCCCCCCTCAGGAGACTGAAAATATTTGGCATTGGTCCTCAGATCCTCAAAATGTTTTACAGCTGCACCATCGAGAGCATCCTGACGGGTTCCATCACTGTCATCACTGGTAATGGCAACTGCTCGGCAACCGAGGCACTACAGAGGGTAATGTGTACGGCCCAGTACATCACCGGGGCCAAGCTTCCAGCCATCCAGGACCTTTTTACCAGGCGGTGTCAAATCGTCAAAGACTCAAGCCACCCTAGTCATAGACTGTTCTCTCTGCTACCGCACGGCAAACGGTACCGGAGCGCCAAGTCAAGGTCCAAGAGGCATAACCAAGAAAACTGAATTGGGGAAAAAACAGAAGGCAAAAATAAAAACTGATTTTAAAAAGGCCCTATCAACGTTTTTTATGTGCATAACTGCAGTTTAGAGTGTGTGCCATCCTGCACCCAAGAGCAAAATAGGTTGGGCCATCCTAGAAATGTTTTAGTGAAATATAATATAATTTATACAAAACAGCAGATACTTTTATCAAAAGCAACTTACAGTCATGCGTGAATACATTTTTACGTATGTTTGGTCCAGGGAATCCAACCCAATATCGTGGCGTTGCAGTGCTCTACCAAGATGCATGACAGGGATATACTGTAAATGCTATGTGAAGCTTTAATTGAATATGCTTGATAAGACCTTCATGAAGCTGCTTATGCCACCTTGTATAAAGCAAAGGTTTATGTCATATGTGTCACATTGGGTTATGTCACATTTGACAGTGGTGGTTATGCCCTGGTCTTAATATTTTGTGTTTTCTTTATTATTTTGGTCAGGCCAGGGTGTGACATGGGTTTATTATGTGGTGTGTTTTGTCTTAGTTGTTTTGTAGGTATTGGGATTGTGGTATAGTGGGGTTATCTAGAAAAGTCTATGGTTGCCTGAAGTGGTTCTCAATCAGAGGCAGGTGTTTATCGTTGTCTCTGATTGGGAACCATATTTAGGCAGCCATATTCTTTGAGTGTTTCGTGGGTGATTGTTCCTGTCTCTGTGTTAGTTTGCACCAGTATAGGCTGTTTAGGGTATCTCGTTACGTTTATTGTTTTTGTATTGTTCGTTTTCATCTTTATTAAAGATGTATACAAATAACCAAGCTGCATTTTGGTCCTCCTCTCCTTCTCCGGAAGAAAACCTTAACAGCATGATGACTTGGTGCACACAAAATGTACTTTTTATTAACCAAAAATAATATTTACCAAATAAAAAGTTTAAAAAAATCAATGTTTCCATCACATTTTCAACTCTACTGATTGTTTGTCACAATAACTGTTGCTTTAAATAGCAAATGTGCCTACTCTGCTCTTGGCACGTGTGCTCTAGCCAACAGCTTGCAGATATTGTGCAAGATTGCTTGTCTACACTATGAGATTATTATTGATGAGAGTGAGAATGTTTTTATTTGTCTAGTCTCAATCATGTCACCAGAATAACACCCTCGATATTCATTGGAAAGGATCATCAAGATCACTATGCACGTCCACCACCCTGTGAAGTTCATCAGAACTTATTTCATCAGTAGCCTAATAAACTGCATGGTTTCCAGAGTCATACTGGGAGCAACATACACCATATCATTGCGTGACTCCAAGTTTAATTCGATATGATGGTTATTAAATCAATATTTGCAGGCGTTTCCACCACCACGCTGCATTTTGGTCCTCCTCTCCTTCTCCGGAAGAAAACCTTAACAGCATGATGACTTGGTGCACACAAAATGTACTTTTTATTAACCAAAAATAAATTTTACCGACACAAAAAGATCCCACCATGTTGAACGAACAAATTCTCGGTCAGCATTTATAAAAATTGTACCGAAACTACCTTCTTCCATCACAGCTGTCACTATTTATTTTATACGGTATGACTTTACTCGCATAATGTGGATGGCAAATGTGATTAGTGAGTTCATTCTGACATCTCACGCATATAAAAACTCATGTTGGGGGGGAACGTTGGAGATATTTAGGACTCACACGTGAAAAGGTTAACTGTGCCAATTTAGAACACTTGAACTAGTAGTGCAATTTAGGCTGACATTGCTCCATTGAGACTGGTGGGGGATGGAGTTAGTTTGTTGTTGGTGAGATAATGGGGTACATATACTGTTCTCTGCTAATAGGGAGATTGTTTGGTTAAATTACAATACCGCGGAGGGCTAACAGCCTTGCCTTCCCCCAGAGACTGTGCTGGATACTAATTACACACCCCCTGCAGCCTGCCACATATCTGAGGCAATTATTTATATTTCACAAACAATATATACTGTAAATGTTTGGATCCAGATGGCTCCTTTGTTTTTATAAACAACGGGTATAAATATAACCCACTTGGCAAGGAGCCACTCAAATAAATACTTTCCAGAAAGCAGAGGACCAACAGATTCACATTTAGCATTGTAAACAAAGGCAGGGAAAATACGGAAAAGAAAAAACAGAATGATCAAAAACAGCATGAGCAGAGAAAGAAAGTATACATTCATTATATTCACTCTTTGTATTACTTTCCCTTTTGACTTCTTTGTTCTACCACCTAATGTGTTTTCAATTAATCTAAAGCTTATGTACAATTGAAGGCGGAAGTTTACATACACTTAGGTTGGAGTCATTAAAGCTAGTTTTTCAACCACTCCACAAATTTCTTGTTAACAAACTATAGTTTTGGCAAGTCGGTTAGGTGCAGGACACAAGTCAATTTTCCAACAATTGTTTACAGACAGATTATTTCACTTATAATTCACTGTATCACAATTCCAGTGGGTCATAAGATTACGTACACTAAGTTGAATGTGCCTTTAAACAGCTTGGAAAATTCCAGAAAATTATGTCATGGCTTTAGAATCTTCTGGTAGGCAAATTGACATAATTTGAGTCAATCGGAGGTCAACCTGTGGATGTATTTCCAGGCCTACCTTCAAACTCAGTGACTCTTTGCTTGACATTATGGAAAATCAAAAGAAATCAGCCAAGACCTCAGAAAAAAATCTGGTTCATCATTTTTCCAATTTCCAAACACCTGAAGGTACCACGTTCATCTGTGCAAACAATAGTACGCAAATATAAACACTATGGGACGACGCAGCCGCAGTACCGCTCAGGAAGGAGACGCGTTCTGTCTCCTAGAGATGAACGTACTTTGGTGTGAAAGGTTCAGATCAATCCCAGAACAAAAGCAAAGGACATTGTGAAGATGCTGGAGGAAACCGGTACAAAAGTATCTATATCCACAATAAAACGAGTCCTATATCGACATAAGCTGAAAGGCCGCTCAGCAAGGAAGACGCCGCCATATAAAAGCCAGACTACGGTTTGCACATGGGGACAAAGATTGCACTTTTTGGAGAACTGTCCTCTGGTCTGATGAAACAAAAATATAACTGTTTTGCCATGATGTCCATCATTATGTTTGGAGGAAAAAGGGTGGGCTTGCAAGCCAAAGAACACCATCCTAACCCTGAAGCACAGGGGTGGCAGCATCATCATGTGGGAGTGCTTTGCTGCAGGAGGGACTGGTGCACTTCACAAAATAGATGGCTTAATGAGGAATGAAAATTATGTTGATATATTGAAGCAACCTCTCAAGACATCAAATCAAATCAAAGTGTATTTGTCACGTGCGCCGAATACAACAGGTGTAATGCTTAAGAGTCAGGAAGTTAAATCTTGGTCGCAAATGGGTCTTCCAAATGGACAATGACACCAAGCATACTTCCAAAGTTGTGCAAAATAGCTTTAGGACAACAAAGTCAAGTTATTGGAGTGGCCATCACAAAGCCCTGACCTCAATCTTATAGGGCAGAACTGAAAAAGCGTTTGCGAGCAAGGAGGCCTACAAACCTGACTCAGTTACACCAGCTCTGTCAGGAGGAATGGGCCAAAATTTACCCAACTTATTGTGGGAAGCTTGTGGGAAGACTACACAAAACATTTGACACAAGTTAAACAATTTAAAAGCAATGCTACCAAATGCTAATTGAGTGTATGTCAACTTCTGCCCCAATGGGAATGTGATGAAATACATAAAATCTTAAATAAATAATTCTCTCTACTATTATTCTGTCATTTCACATTCTTAAAATAAAGTGGTTGATCCTAACTGACCTATAACAGGGAAGTTTTACTTGGATTAAATGTCAGGAATTGTGAAAAACTGAGTTTAAATGTTCTTGGCTAAGGTGTATGTAAACTTCCGACGTCAACTGTACCTACTGATGTAAAATAAATTATTAATTTGGATATTGCGTTTCTACATAGAGCAGAGTGACTACTATTAATGTGTGGGAAAAGCATGAACGGAGGAAAAAAAGTGTGTGTGCGTGTGTGTGTTCTTGCACTTTGTAGTCCACACTCCACATTAGAGTGATTGAGGAAGTGTACATTTTTTCAAGATTTTCGATAACAGAGAGAATGTAAGAGAAGAGGCCTTCCATTCGGGGGGGGGGGGGGGGGGGGGGGGGGGGGGGGGTAATATCCCTATCCTGTTCCAGAGCTTTCCAAACTATTTCTGAAGTGAGGGGTGCACTGAAGACCTGGGTTCCAATACCATTTGAAATAATTTCCAGTACTTTATTTGGGTTGCCTGGCGCAATGGAACCAATAGAATATTCACAAAATCCAAACCCTGTCCATCCAGCACTACAGCCAAGTATTTTAGCAAACTCTAAATGTATTTGAAAGATATCTATTAGTTTTTGAACGCAGTTCTGGTGCACTGTGCTGGGCTAGGGGATAATGAGGGAGGGGATCAGTATTGGGGGTTGAAGGCATTTTAGGATAAGCCACAGCTAATGACCAATAAATCAGACACCAGTCTTTGATCTGCCAGGGCTGTTTGCTGTATCGAAGAGCCGCCTAATCTTCTCAGGGATAAGCTTAACATTCCTATAGTCCATATTTGGAGACCCAAAGAAAGAAAGAAAATATCTCTTGATTTCAGGGCCTAAAACAGTTTCCAGTTTTGAGGCCACAGTGGCAGGGCCTGATCAACAGCAACAATGAGAGAGCTTACAGTGAGGTTGAAACCTGGTAATGTGGTGCCAGGTCAACAACCTCCCCCTCAATGTCAGTAAAACCAAAGAGGTGATCGTGGACTATAGGAAGCAGATGGGGAGCAAGTCCCCATCCACATTGACAGGGATGCAGTGGAGAGGGTCAAGAACTTCAAGTTCTTGACCATCTCCATGGACCCATCACACCGGCACATTAACCCATCACACCCGCGCAGTCAAATGAAGCGGGTGCAGCAATGCCTCTTCTACCTCAGGCGGCTGAAGAGATTTGCACTATTGAGAGCATTCTGTCTTGCTGCATCACCGCCCTCCACCGTAAGGCTCTATAGAGAGTGGTGTGGATGGCCCAGGCGCCGAGAAAGCTTCTACCTCCTTCTACCAAGCTAATCACCCATGGACTATTTGCACTGACTATACCTACACACACTCATACGACTCTATCCACACACCACACACATACACCCCCCCACACAAACACACACACTCATACACTGAGGCTTCCACACACTAACCCACTACATGCACGCACAGGCTCACACATTACGCACACACACAATCACCATAGAATTGAAACATGGATTGTGTATGTGTGCCATTCAGAGGGTGAAAAGGCAAGACAACAAATGTAAGTGCCTTTGAACGGGGC
This sequence comes from Oncorhynchus clarkii lewisi, assembly GCF_045791955.1. Lineage (NCBI taxonomy): Eukaryota > Metazoa > Chordata > Actinopteri > Salmoniformes > Salmonidae > Oncorhynchus > Oncorhynchus clarkii. The sequence goes on from NC_092147.1 coordinate 56,452,566, forward strand.
ATGGTAGTAGAAACCAGGCTCACCGGTTTGTGTCAACAACTGCAACGCTGCTGGGTTTTTCACACTCAACAGTTTCCCGTGTGTATCCAGAATGGTCCACCACCCAAAACACATCCAGCCAATAAAGCACCTAAGAACAGCCCTTAGCTGTGGTATATTAGCCATTTACCACACCCCCTCGTGCCTTATTGCTTAAATAGCTTACCTCATATGTCACCAGTACCCTGGCATTGACATTGATACTGGTATTGACCTTGTGTGTATTCTTGTTTGTATTTCTTCTATTCTCATGTGCACCCATTTATTTCTTGTGTGTATTTATTTTATATGACTTAGTATTAGTGTTACTGTGTCGTTGAGGAGAGTGCAAGTAAGCATCCACTGTACTGTTTACACCTGCTGTATCCTGTGCACGTCACAAATGAACTTTGATTTGTGACTATGTCTTGATTTTGGTTTTGAGAGAGGGAATTAGAGTGGTTGGATGGATGGTATATTCTGACAGTGGTATGGGTTTGTGACACAAAAGGCTGTCTTCTTTTGGCACTGTCTGGGATCCAAAGGCTGGAATATGTTTGCGTGTGTTTGGAGGGTGAGGGATATATTTTTCAGCATATAACAACTAATTGCAATTTTGCATCCAATTGCAACAATTTTTGAGGTTGTGAAGTTCATCAATTTACAAATATCAGTTTGAGACTATTTCAGTTTATTGTAGGATACCTGATTAAATGCATCAAAATGACTGCATTTCTTCCTTTTGAAATGACAGATTAATGTTGTGCGATGGTCTCAGTGTATTTATAGACTTGATATTTCCATTTAGCCGTAATGGGCCTCAGAGCTTCATGACATTATGGACTATTCTCAGGAGTGTTTTGAGAAAGAACAGGAGGGCTGGAAATTACCATGTCAATGCCAGCCTGGTGCCTCTGTGCAAGTCCAGTGAGAGGAGAACATAAAGGGCAGGAGAAAAAAGGATGGGAAATGTGGACCATTCCTTCTCTTTTTGGATAGACTTCCACTGTGACTCACCAGCGTCTGCAACTACTTCAGTTGTGTGACTTTTGGGGTGCAGAATGTCTCTTTACTCCCTCTCTCCCGCTCTCTTATTACACTTTCTCTTAAACTACACATTCCCTTTCTCTTTCTTACTACCCCTCCCCCCTCTCTATACAGTCAGATTATGGCAATTGTCTCATGCTTCCAATTGGTGTTATGCTTATGTCTTGCTGTTCTGGTGTACTAAGATGGATCAGGAATCAGAGAAAATAGACAGTAACCCCCCAGGTAGCCACTCAGGCAGGAGTCAGTCAGTCCGCTGCAGATGGAGGTGGCCCCAGGTCCTGCTGACAGTCTTAAGGAGCCGAAGCCAGCCAAGGCATGCATGCCTGCGGGGGCTTAGGCCTGCCTCCATTCCCCGGCTGCAGCCAAAGCAGCAAAAGCCCACTCCCCTCCCGGGCACAAAGTTAGGAATGAACCCTCCCCACCATGGGAGCCCCTCATGGAAATCAACAAAAACCCCAGCCCTTCTTTAGCCTTTTGGGCTTCTTGTCTGTTGTTTTCCCTCCTTTTCACCTCCTCTCTCTCTCTCTCTCTCTCTCTCTCTTTTCTCTCTCTTTTCTCTCTATTTTCTCTCTCTCTCTCTTTTCTCTCTCTCTCCCTCTCTCTTTCTCTCTCTCTCTCTCTCTACATCTTTTTCCTTTGTGTGAGGCTTGTTTATAGTGGTAGTGTACACATTGTGGCATATTCAATATCAGCATAGCTGGAACTCAGAGTTAGGACTGTGCTATGTTGGCCCAGACCAAGCCAAGCTGGGGCCCCAGATAAGGGGAGCCTTCAAGGCAGCTGCAAGGGCCTGAGAGCACAAACATTATGCCACTGAGTAAACGCACCCAGGGGCCCTACTGGAGAGCAAGCATTGTTATTGCTGCTCTCGTTCAGCGGGGTCACAGGACTGCACTGATAGGGAACGTAGCTCATATGACTGGCTTATCGCTTGGATCCAAGCCCGAACAGTCTATTCTTGGAATTAGGAGCATGTTAGCTCAAACTTTGTTATTTCTTTTCTCTTTTTCCTTTTTTTTTTTTTTACTTCGAGCTATTTGGATGTGTCTCGCTCATATGAAACTGAAGGGCACTTTAGGTTATAGTCACTGCGAGACAGATCATATCAGGGAATATGTTTGTTTAAGTGCAGTAAACAAGATTAATCATTTATTTTGAATGTTTGCTTGCCACATCAATTTTAAATAAAAAATGAAATACTTCCTTTTTACAAATCAGCCTTAATCTAAGAGATACATTGGTTAACTTGCACCAGTGTGGGAAAGTTTCATATCTCTGTTCAGAACTGATACAGATGCCCCTGAACCCACCTACTGTACAACAACAAAGACAGTTTTTTCCCGCTCGGACATCCTTGCACGCGTAACAGAACAGCAGAATATGTACTGCAACTTTTTTTAACGAGATGCTGGATGCTCCTCTCCTCAGTTTCATCAATAAAACAAAAACAATAACAAAGGCGCTGGGGTGAACAGTGGTGCTGTTTCCCCCTTTACAGATTAACAGCTCTAAGTATACTAAGAGCTCAAGAACTGCTATGTAACTTTTATTTAATGAAATGATGAATATGGACCATCACCTACAGTCACTCTTATGACTTGGAAAGAGAAGAGTCAACAACCTCTGCATAATACAAATAATTGTTTGTAAGAGGGTGTTAACCGTGGAGAGTTTTTCCAAGTCGGATGCAAAAGTCTGGAAAAACTTGAGGCGATATTCATCACTGCTGTTTTTTGCTCCTTAGCCTACTGCACCATAGAAATAGAAGAAGCCATTCTATTCTAATTCTCTTTCTATCAATTGTACCTCTTAGCACCACCTAGTGACAGAGCCCATTGGCTGTTCCTTATGTCTGTAGTGCTGTATCTGTGTGGCTCTGTTTGTCACCCTGGTGTTTTCTCGTTTGGGCAAAAGTCTGTCCTCTCTCCTCTGTCCTCCGTGACCTGGAAACCGATAAATGGTCGAGGAGTGTGTCAATTCGTTGGTAGGCAAACGGAAGAGTGTCCTCCCCTCCTCGATAGGCACCTTTCATTAAGGACACTCGTGATGTCCATCGAGGATGCAGGAGTTGGCAAATCTAATTGATAAAAGGCCCTGTTTCCAGTACTCAACTCAGCTCCACACACCCACACACACACACACACACACACTCAACTCATGGGGGCATTGGAGGTGAAGAATAGTTAGAGGAAGGGGATGGCGGGATGAGTTAGTGAGTCACAGACAGGAAATGACCCGTCGTTTGAGAGTTGTCTAAACTAAACACCGTCAGCGTACATGTTCCTGGGGTTTTACTGAGCGGAATCCCTCTGTCACTGTGTGTCATGGAGCCTGTCTCTGATGTGACAGTAGAGGCTCTGGCTCTTGTCTCTGTCTGCGTCCCAAATGGTATCCTATTCTCCTACATAGTGCGTTACTTTTTTTTTTACCAGAGTCCCTACTTTCGAGTACTACTTAAGTACTTTTCTTGTGTATCTATACTGTACTTTGCTATTTATATATTTTTTATTTAACTTTTATTTTTACTCCACTACATAAGAAAAAAAAAACTTTTTACTCCATATGTTTTCCCTGACACCCAAAAGTACTCGTTACATTTTAGTGCTTAGCACTTATCAAGAGAACATCCCTGATCATCCCTACTGCCTCTGATCTGGCAGCCTCACTAAACACAAATGCTTAGTTAAAAAAAATATATGTCTGTGTGCCCCTAGCTATCGGTAAAAAAATATATATATATGTGCTGTCTGGTTTGCTTAATATAAGGATTTTGATACTTAAGTATATTTTAACAATTACATTTACTGCTGATACTTACTTTAAGTATATTTACTCAAGTATTATTTTACTGGAATGACTTTCACTTTTATTTGACTCAATTTCTATTAAGGTATCTTTACTTTTACTCAAGTATGACAATTGGGTAATTCTTCCACCACTGGTCAAAAGTAGTGCACTATATAGGAAGTTGAGTGCCATTTGGAACACAGCCTTGGGTTCTCTGGTCCTGGCATTGGTTCTGGACCATCTCCATGCAGCCCGCTGTCAGAGGGGAAGTGGTGTGGAAACAGGGTGGATGTCCTCAGTTACTGTGCATGTGTGCACACACCAGGGCCATACACAGACCTTATAGTAAGGTTTTGATGATGACTGTAGTCAACAACGCAACTGGTCTATCTCTGTTGCCGGTAGCTAGCCAGCTACTCCTTGACCACCACCAACATGCAGCACCTGCCTAGACAATACGCTGGCAGCTGTTGGGACGCCTGAAAGCTCATTGCACGTTGGCAATAGTCAGTAGCCTTGTAGTACTCCCGAGCATCTGCACACGTCCTCTGTCATCTCAGTTGCCGTCTCTTGCCTCAGGCTTCTCTTCTCAACCTCACATTCAAATCAAATCATCCAGCTAGTTAGTTTGCGAGCCAAACCAACCATACAACCAACTTACTTACTTGGTTGTAGATAATTATATTCATGTATGCTTTTAATTCCTAAATGTTTGCCTAAAATTACATACCCAAATCTAATTACCTGTAACTCAGGCCCTAAAGCAAGGATATTCATATTCTTGATACCATTTGAAAGGAAGCACTTAGAAATTTGGCCACTAAATGGCAGCAGTTTATGTCCAAGGTTTTATGCTGATCTAATGAACCATTGCATTTCTTTTCAAAATGTTGTATCAAGACTGCCCAAATGCGCCTAATTGGTTTGTTAATAACTTTTCATTTTCAAACATGTGCACTCTCCTCAAACAATAGCATGGTATTCTTTCACTGTAATAGCTACTGTAAATTGGACAGTGCAGTTAGATTAACAAGAATTTAAGCTTTCTACCAATATCAGACATATCAATGTCCTGGGAAATGTTCTTGTTACTTACAACTTCATGCTAATTGCATTAGCCTACGTTAGCTCAACGTCCCGAAGGGGACCCACCGATCCTGAAGAAGTTTTAAATCCTTCTCGTTGGACTCGTTAAATGAAAAAGGTTCTTCCAGTTCGAGGTGAGTAAACGATGTTCTGATGTCCAGAAGTTATTTTCAGTCAGAAGAGACGGTAGCAGCAACATTATGGACAAAATACTTTGCAAACAATGCAAAAAAACTAACAAAATAGCACAGTTGGTTAGGAGCATGTAAAATGTCAGCCATCCTCTTCGGTGCCATCTTATCCATGATCAGCGTTTCATCAGCAATATAAAAAAAATACTTCCAGTTCACAGAATTTCGGATATTCGGAAAAATAAACGCCCCAATGTATTAGTAGAAAAGTGTCAATAACCTGTATTTATTCATGATATACAGTGCCTTGCGAAAGTATTCGGCCCCCTTGAACTTTGCGACCTTTTGCCACATTTCAGGCTTCAAACATAAAGATATAAAACTGTATTTTTTTGTGAAGAATCAACAACAAGTGGGACACAATCATGAAGTGGAACGACATTTATTGGATATTTCAAACTGTGATAGTCTCAGAGGTCCGTTAAAAGCGCAGAGAGCATCATGAAGAACAAGGAACACACCAGGCAGGTCAGAGATACTGTTGTGAAGAAGTTTAAAGCCGGATTTGGATACAAAAAGATTTCCCAAGCCTCAAACATCCCAAGGAGCACTGTGCAAGCGATAATATTGAAATGGAAGGAGTATCAGACCACTGCAAATCTACCAAGACCTGGCCGTCCCTCTAAACTTTCAGCTCAAACAAGGAGAAGACTGATCAGAGATGCAGCCAAGAGGCCCATGATCACTCTGGATGAACTGCAGAGATCTACAGCTGAGGTGGGAGACTCTGTCCATAGGACAACAATCAGTCAGTCGTATATTGCACAAATCTGGCCTTTATGGAAGAGTGGCAAGAAGAAAGCCATTTCTTAAAGATATCCATAAAAAGTGTTGTTTAAAGTTTGCCACAAGCCACCTGGGAGAGACACCAAACATGTGGAAGAAGGTGCTCTGGTCAGATGAAACCAAAATTGAACTTTTTGGCAACAATGCAAAACGTTATGTTTGGCGTAAAAGCAACACAACTGAACACACCATCCCCACTGTCAAACGTGGTGGTGGCAGCATCATGGTTTGGGCCTGCTTTTCTTCAGCAGGGACAGGGAAGATGGTTAAAATTGATGGGAAGATGGATGGAGCCAAATACAGGACCATTCTGGAAGAAAACCTGATGGAGTCTGCAAAAGACCTGAGACTGGGACGGAGATTTGTCTTCCAACAAGACAATGATCCAAAACATAAAGCAAAATCTACAATGGAATGGTTCAAAAATAAACATATCCAGGTGTTAGAATGGCCAAGTCAAAGTCCAGACCTGAATCCAATCGAGAATCTGTGGAAAGAACTGAAAACTGCTGTTCACAAATGCTCTCCATCCAACCTCACTGAGCTCGAGCTGTTTTGCAAGGAGGAATGGGAAAAAAATTCAGTCTCTCGATGTGCAAAACTGATAGAGACATACCCCAAGCGACTTACAGCTGTAATCGCAGCAAAAGGTGGCGCTACAAAGTATTAACTTAAGGGGGCTGAATAATTTTGCACGCCCAATTTTTCAGTTTTTGATTTGTTAAAAAAGTTTGAAATATCCAATAAATGTCGTTCCACTTCATGATTGTGTCCCACTTGTTGTTGATTTTTCACAAAAAGATACAGTTTTATATCTTTATGTTTGAAGCCTGAAATGTGGCAAAAGGTTGTAAAGTTCAAGGGGGCCGAATACTTTCGCAAGGCAATATATGAAAAAATAGTTGTCTATACATTAACAATAAGTCATATTTGTTCATATGTATGTGACATTTGCATTAAATGTGGGTTTAAAACATATTCCAGGTCAAATAAATGCCCCCAACGCTGTAAACTCACTGTAAACACTGTACATTCAGCAAAAAAAGAAACGTCCTCTCACTGCCATCTGCGTTAATTTTCAGCAAACTTAACATGTGTAAATATTTCTATGAACATAGCAAGATTCAACAACTGAGACATAAACTGAACAAGTTCCTCAGACATGTGACTAACAGAAATTGAAAAATGTAACAGTCCATATTTGGTTTGGCCACCAGCTGCATTAAGTACTGCAGTGCATCTCCTCCTCATGGACTGCACCAGATTTTCCAGTTCGTGCTGTGAGATACCCCACTCTTCCACCAAGGCACCTGCAAGTTCCCGTACATTTCTGGGGGGAATGGCCCTTGCCCTCACCCTCCAGTCCAACATGGGATTGAGGGCTCTTCGCTGGCCATGGCAGAACACTGTCATTCCTACATTTCTTAGATTCATCCCAGACCTCAAAAGTCATCCCCTGATGTGGTTAAGCATCTATTTAAAACATGTCAAAAGAACTGGGGTAAACGTGAAAAAAAATTGGTATTACGAGACCTGGAAAAACAAAAAATGAAGTAAAAATATACACATATGGAATGATGTACTAACCAAAAAAGTGTTTAACCTTTCTGGCGCAGGTGTTCTGCTAGCGACCCACCTCGACTACATCCGGTGAAAATGCAGAGCGCTAAATTCCAAATATATTCATAAAAAATACAAGTGTTATACATCAGCTTAAAGATTAACTTCTTGTAAGGGATTTCCTCCTCTTCTTCCGAAAAGGAGAGGCGAAAAGGATCGGAGGACCAATATGCAGCGTCGTTAAAGTTCATGTATAGTTTCTTCGATTAAAGAACCATGAACAGAATACAAAACAAGAAACGTGAAAACCCGAAAACAGTCCCGTGTGTCACAAACATTGACACAGGAGACAACCACCCACAAAATACTCAAAGAATATGGCTGCCTAAATATGGTTCCCAATCAGAGACAACGATAAACACCTGCCTCTGATTGAGAACCACTCCAGGCAACCATAGACTTACCTAGACAACTACACTCAACACAACCCCATTAATCTAATAAACCCCTAGACAAGATGAAACACAATAAATCACCCATGTTACACCCTGGCCTAACCAAAATAATAAAGAAAACACAGATAACTAAGGCGTGACAGTACTCCCCCAAAGGTGCGGACTCCCGACAGCACACCTAAACCCATAGGGGAGGGTCTGGGTGGGCGTCTATCCAGTACCACCTCCACGCACCAGCCCTCCGGTGGCAGCTCCCCACACTCGCCCTGAGGTGCGTGTCCTCGGCCCAGTACCACCAGTGCCGGCACGCACCAAGCCTGCTGCCACGCACCAGGCCTACAGTGCACCTTGCCTGTCCAGCGCTGCCAGAGTCTTCCTCCTCTCCAGCGTCGCCTGAGCTGCTCGTCTGCTCAGCGCCGCCTGAGCTGCTCGTCTGCTCAGCGCCGCCTGAGCTGCTCGTCTGTCATGAGCCGCCAGAGTCTCCCGTCTGTCATGAGCCGCCAGAGCCGGCAGTCTGCAAGGAGCCGCCAGTCTGCAAGGAGCCGCCAGAGCCGCCAGTCTGCAAGGAGCAGCCAGAGCCGCCAGTCAGCATGGAGCAGCCAGAGCCGCCAGTCAGCATGGAGCAGCCAGAGCCGCCAGTCAGCATGGAGCAGCCAGAGTCGCCAGTCAGCCAGGATCTGCCAGAGCCGCCAGTCAGCCAGGATCTGCCAGAGCTGCCAGTCAGCCAGGATATGCCAGAGCCGCCCGTCAGCCAGGATCTGCCAGATCCGCCATTCAGCCAGGATCCGCCAGAGCCGCCATTCAGCCAGGATCTGCCAGAGCCGTCAACCTGCCTGAGCTATCTCTTAGTCTTGGGCTACCTCTCAGTCCTGAGCTACCTATCAGTCCTGAGCTACCTCTCAGTCTTCAGCTGCCCCTCAGTCCAGTGGGGCCCTTTGTTAAGGTTACTAGGCCAAGGTCGGCGGCGAGGGTCGCCACTCAAGGGACGCTAAGTAAGCGGACTAAGACTGTGTTGGAGTGGGGCCCACGTCCCGCGTCAGAGCCGCCACCATGGACAGACGCCCACCCAGACCCTCCCCTATGGGTTTAGGTGTGCGGCCGGGACTCCGCACCTTTGGGGGGGGGGGGGTACTGTCATGCCCTGGCCTTAGTATTCTGTGTGTTCTTTATTATTTTGGTTAGGCCAGGATGTGACATGGGTGATTTATGTGTCTTGTTTTGTCTAGGGGTTTTGTAGTCTATGGGGTTGTGTTCAGTTGAGTGTTCTAGGTAAGTCACGGTTGCCTGGAGTGGTTCTCAATCAGAGGCAGGTGTTTATCGTTGTCTCTGATTGGGAACCATATTTAGGCAGCCATATTCTTTAGGTATCTTGTGGGTGATTGTTGCTGTCTCTGTGTTTTGTACCAGTTAGGACTGTTTCGGTTTTTCCACGTTTTCTTATTTTGTATAGTGTTCACGTTTTCATCTTTCATTAAAACTTCTTGCTCCTACTTGAGACGCAGATGTCTCAAGTAGACACCTGGAAATGCAAATGCGCTACGCTAAATGCTAAATGTTCTCGTTAAAACTCAAACGTTCATCAAAATTCACATGCAGGGTATTGAATTAAAGCTACACTCGTTGTGAACCTAGCCAACAAGTCAGATTTTTAAAATGCTTTTCGGCGAAAGCATGAGAAGCTATTATCTGATAGCATGCAACACCCCAAAATGCCTGAATGCGATGTAAACAAAGATTTAGCTTAGCCGGCGCTACACAAAACGCAGAAATAAAATATAAAACATTCATTACCTTTGACGAGCTTCTTTCTTGGCACTCCTATATGCCCCATAAACATCACTATTGGGTATTTTTTTCGTTTAAATCGGTCCATATATACCCAAAATAGCTTTCTATGGAAGCTGTGTCATTCAGAAAAAAAACATTGTTTTAAAACGCTGCGTCATTTTTTCAAATTAAAAAAGTCGACGATAAACTTTCATAAAACACTTCGAAATACTTTTGTAATCCAACTTTAGGTATTAGTAAACGTTTATAATCTATCAAAATGATTACAGGGCGATGTATATTCAATAGCTCCTCGTCTTCAAATCAATGGCTGCCAATGTGCACATTCAAAACATCCTGGTGGAGACCGGAAGAAATTGAATCCAGTTAGTTGGATTTACCAAGAAAAAAGTCCCTGGAAAATGACGACAATGGCGACATCGTGTGGAATCTGTAGGAATTGCATGCAGGTCGATAATTAATTTTGTGCCCTTTTAACAACCCATGAAAATGACGCATGGAAATAATTTTTAGCTTTCAGAGAGCAGTTTTTCTTGCGCTTTTCGATTAAACACACGATCTGTTATAGTCACAGCCGTGATTTAACCAGTTTTAGAAACTTCAGAGTGTTTTCTATCCACACATACTAATCATATGCATATACTATATTCCTGGCATGAGTAGCAGGACGCTGAAAAGTTGCGCGATTTTTTACAGAATGTTCGAAAAAGGAAGGGGTAGACTTAAGAGGATTTATTAAAGATGTTTATAAATAACCACGCTGCATTTTGGTCCTCCTCTCCTTCCCAGGAAGAAAACCGTTTCACTTCTTGTTAATCCAGCCGCTTTGTCAGATTTTAAAAAGGCTTTACGGCGAAAGCGTACAGTGCGATTATCTGAGGACAGCACCTCGCTTACTAAAGCATACAAACATTTTACAACCAAGTAAAGGAATTACAAAAGTCAGTTATAGCGATATAATTAATCACTTACCTTTGAAGATCTTCATATGGTTGCAGTCACAAGAGTCCCAGCTACACAATAAATGTTTGTTTTGTTCGATAAAGTCCCTGTTTATATCCTACAAACTCTGTTTTGTTGGCGCATTTTGTTCAGTAATCCACTGGCTCAAAGGCTGTCAAAACACGCAGACGAATACATCCTAATAGTACCGGTAAAGTTCGTCGAAAAATGTAATGTTTATAATTAATCCTCAGGTTGTCAATTGTCTAAATAACCGATAATATTTCAACCGGACAATAGCCTATTCAATAGAAAGGAAATAAAACGAGGGCGCACACTCGTTCACTCGCGCAAACCAGCACTGTTTGATTCTACAGTCCACTGACAGAAAGGTCTCATTCTGCTTCATTGTTCAGAAAACAAGCTTGAAACAATGTCTAAAGACTGTTGACATCTGGTGGAAGCCATAGGAACTGCAATCTGGGTCCTAACCCATTAGATACCTCATAGGCATTCAATTGAAACTACCCACATAAAAAAAGTCCCACTTCCACTTCGTAAAGTTTTGGAAACTTTAGAGTGTTTTCTATCCAATATGCATATCCTAGCTTCTGGGCCTGAGTAACAGGCAGTTTACTATGAGCACGCTTCTCATCCAAACATAGAAATACTGCCCCAAAGCCATAAGAAGTTTTTAAAAAATCACAATATATTTTATATTTCAGATTCTTCAAATAGCCACCCTTTGCCTTGATGACAGCTTTGCACACTCTTAGCATTGTCTCAACCAGCTACACCTAGAATGCTTTTCCAACAGTCTTGAAGGAGTTCCCACATATGCTGAGAACTTGTTGGCAGCTTTTCCTTCACTCTGCGGTCTGAATCATCCAAAACCATCTCAATTTGGTTGAGGTTAGGTGATTGTGGAGGACAGGTCATCTGATGCAGCACTCCATCACTCTCCTTCTTCGTAAAATAGCCCTTACACAGCCTGGAGGGGTGTTGGATCATTGTCCCGTTGAAAAACAAATGATAGTCCCACTTAACCCAAACCGGATGGGCTGGTTAAGTGTGCCTTGAATTATAAATAAATCACAGACCGTGTCACCAGCAAAGCACCCCCACACCATCACACCTCCTCCTCCATGCTTTACGGTGGGAAATACACATGCCGAGATCAACCATTCACCCACAACGCGTCTCACAAAGACACAGCAGAACCAAAAATCTCCATTTTGGACTCCAGACTAAAGGACACATTTCTAATGGTCTAATGTCCATTGGTTATGTTTCTTGGCCCAAGTAAGTCTCTTCTTCTTATTGGTGTCCTTTAGTAGTGGTTTCTTTGCAGCAATTCGACCATGAAGTCCAGATTCCCACAGTCTCCTCTGAACAGTTGATGTTGAGATGTGTCTGTTACTTGAACTCTGTGAAGCATTTATTTGGGCTGCAATTTCTGAGGCTGGTAACTCTAATTAACTTATCCTCTGCAGCAAAGGTAACTCTGGGTCTTCCTTTCCAGGGTATGTTCTAGGGTATGACACTGCAAGCGTTACCATTTCTTCCTTTTTCTTTAATTAGCAATTAAATCAGCACTAAAAGTCAAACTCAGTTCATGTTGTTGTTGGATGTGGGGTCAAGCTTCGTCACCAGTGAGATGGTGGTGCTGTGATGTGTTGGTGCAGGTTCCCTGGGTTGGCGAGTGGCTGATTGTGTGTATCATGGTGTTGACACTGTGCCCCACGGTGTATTCCTGTTTTGTGTCCCTCAGTGCGGCATTGGTAGTTCCAGCATTGCTCCATGGTTGCCCCAGTTTCCTCTGGGAATGGTAAAGCACAATAACAAAGATGATTCAAGAAAGAAAGAAACAAAGATAAAGAAAGAAAGAAAGTGATGAACATGTAATGAAAGGGGGAAACTCACCTCATCCACCAAAGTGTGGCCCCCACTTAGATTTCAGAGAGCTGTGTCTGTGCCTTAGTGTGGGAGCCAATTGGAGCAGAGGAGAGAGGGGGTAAAATATGTGAAGGAGCTGAGGGGTCTGAGCTAGGGTCTGAGCTGAGGGTAAGATGGAAAGGTAAGCTTAAGAGCACACAGAAACCAGATCTTATGCTTCTTTATAGGGCATATGGTTAAGTTAAATTAACAATAGCCTGATTGGAGTGCAGCTTTGTTAACTTCACTTCCCTGCCTGCCTTCTCAGTCTCCTGAAAATACCCTGAATTCATACAACCTTGGTTCAAAGAATGCCCTTTCCCATACCAAGCCATGTTTTTGTTGTCTCCATCATAATTCAGCTTTCCGTGTCTTCCCCAGACCAGCACAAACAACTGTTTTCAGTTAGCTCTGTGTGGAAGTCTCTCATTTGATAACAAGCGTTGCCTCAGGAACTTTAGTGAATGAAGGTGAGAGACTTATACTCGAAGCAAGACCTGGGTTCAAATACTATTTGAAATCATTTCAAATACTTTATCTGGGCTTGATTGAGCTTGCCTGATGTAATAGAACAAACATAATAGTCCCAAAGGTGCAAACTCAGCCTATCTGGCATTCCAGGCAGACTAAAGCAAAATTATTATTAAATTATTATGATTCTTTTTTAACAGTATTTGAACACAGGAATGCTCAAAGCCTCATTACTAGCCATGAAATTGTATTGATTCCACAAAACACATGTATCCTTTCTCACATATTCAAGCTGTGATTTATGCCTAAGGGGTCTGTAAGGATCGGCAATTAAATTATTTGATAACAGCATTGTTTATAAGCATGGATAATCTTTAGACTTTCTGCAAATGTGATAACAGCATTGTTTATAAGCATGGATGATCTTTAGACTTTCTGCAAATGTTGTCTTTCATTGTAATGTCCTTTTAGTCTGTTTTAAAACTTTTGACACAAAGCTTTGCATGTTTAGACATGTTTTCTTTATTGTTTGTTGTGCATTTCTTTATGTGGATAAGTTGTGCAATTAACTGTAGTAGCCCTAAGTGGTCAGAGTCAAAATTCCCCAATGCTCTCTCTCTCTGGGTGAAATCCAAAATTTGGGAAATGTGTGTGAACCTTGCATGCATGGATGTCAATGGAGGAGTTCTTGAATTTTTTGGGGGAGTTACACATATACATCTCAAAGATAGGATTTTAGGATTTATCCCTGTGTGACCCTCCAAAAAAAGACAGTACACTTGTGTGTGTGAGAGACAGAGACAAATAGAGAGACAAAGAGAGAGACAGAGAGAGAGAGACAGAGAGAGAGAGGCTAAATGAAAAAAACAAGATAGTTTTCTAGATGATAAATGGTGATCTGTGTTGCTAAACAGTTGGCGCCAGCTGTACTATATTGTCTTGTCTTACGACACTTGAACATTTTGAGAAGAGCTGTATCCTGATCTGATTGGCTGCAGCAAGGAAGCCATAGAGCACATCGCAGAGCATATTGTTTTGGACAACCATTGGACACATTTAACACATAGGCCTACAATACAGTACAGTGCACACTCAGGAACTTAACAATGAAGATACCGAGGTCATGCTAGCAGACACCCATAGACTTCCAGCCATTGCGCTAATGCTAGTTAGTATTGTCTCGCAAAACTACCTCTAACTTACTTTATACTGGGCACAGAGACATACAAATGGTATCCACGAGTTCAACTGACTCTGAGGAAGTAGATAAAGGGCCTCATTGTCAAAATCCCAAAGTATCCCTTTAAGTTTGTTCTGCCTGAGTGAGCCTGACCACAAGTCAAAGACCACTATGATGACACACTAAATGCATTTTGATGGATCACAGGTTAAGAGCAGGAATTGGCTCAGGCTACAGTCTACACTCTAAGCTAATGGAGGCTGGTGGGCAGAGCTATATGAGTACAGGCTTATTGTAATGGTTGGAATTTAATACATGGAATGGTATCAAACACATCAAAGATATGTAAATGGTCTCCAATCCATTTATTTCATTCCAGCCATGAGCCTGTCCTCCTATAGGTCACCCCACCAGCCTCCACTGGTCTAATCTATTTATTCGAATGGTGTGACTGCTGTCGGCATCCAAAGATTATCCAACTTGAATAAACACTTGGAGGTAAGGATAACAGCAGTGGTGTAGCCTACAGACAATCCGGATATCACTTATTATTGAAATCACACTGCGGCAATCTCATTTAGCTATTTGCTACTTACGGATTGTGGTTGTTGTGGATGGCTGTATGTGTGTATTTTGAATGTGTATAAAGTGCATTTGGAAAGTATTCAGATCCCTTTGACTTTTTCCACATTTTGTTACGTTAAAGCCATATTCTAAAATGGATTCAATGGTTATATTCCTTCAACAATCTACACCCAATACCCCATAATGACGAAGCAAAAACAGTAATTTTTTAAATTATACCTAATTTATATAAAAAAAATGATAATTAAATATCACATTTAGAAAGGTATCCAGACCCTTTACTCAGTACTTTGTTGAAGCAACTTTTGCAGCGATTACAGCCTTGAGTGTTCTTGCAAATGATGCTACAAGCTTGGCACACCTGTATTTGTGGAGTTTCAAGTTCTGTCAGGTTGGATGGGGAGCGTCACTGCACAGCTATTTTCAGGTCTCTCCAGAGATGTTAGATCGGGTTCAAGTCTGGGCTCTGGCTGGGCCACTCATTAACATTCAGAGACTTGTCCCGAAGCCACTCCTGCGTTGTCTTGACTGTGTACTTAGGATTGTTGTCCTGTTGGAAGGTCAACCTTCTTTCCCTCGATCCTGAAAAACATCCCCACAGCATGACACTGGTGCCAGGTTTCCTCCAGGCTTGGCATTCACGTCAAAAAGTAAAATCTTGGTTTTTATCAGACCAATATTCCCTTTGGCAAACTCTAAGCGGGCTGTCATGTGCTCTTTACTGAGGAGTGGCTGCCGTCTGGCCACTCTACCACAAAGGCCTTCTTGGTGGAGTGCTGCAGATAGTATTGTCCTTCTGGAAGTTTCCACAAAGGAACTATGGAGTTCTATCAGAGTGACCATCGGGTTCTTGGTCACCTCCCTGCCCAAGGTCATATTCCCCCCGATTGCTCAGTTTGGTTGGGCGGCGAGCTCTAGGAAAAGACCTCATGGTTTGGATTTTGCTCTGACTTGCACTGTCAACTGCGGGACTTTATATAGACAGGTGTGTGCCTTTCCAAATCATGTACAATCAATTCATTTATTGCAGGCGGACTCCATTCAAGTTGTAGAAACATCTCTCAAGGATGATCAATAGAAACAGGATGCACATGAGCTCAGTTTTGAGTCTTATAGCAAAGGGTCTGAATACGTATGTAAATAAGGTATTTCTGTTTTTTTTATTTTATACATTTCCAAAAACTTCTACAAACTCACCCACTTTTGATAGACTTACAAGGGCAAAAGTATTCATCCCCTTGGTGTTTTTCCTATTTTGTTGCATTACAACCTGTAATTTAAATAGATTTTTTATTTTTTATTTCATGTAATGGACATTCACAAAACAGTCCAAATTGGTGAAGTGAAATGAAAAAATTAACTTGTTTCAAAAATAAATAAATAAATAAAACTGAAAAGGGGTGCGTGTATACGTATTCACCCCCTTTGCTAAGAAGACCCTAAAATTATCTGGTGAAACCAATTACCTCCAGAAGTCACAGAATTATTTAGATTGCACACAGGTGGACTTTATTTAAGTGTCACATGATCTCAGTATATATACATCTGTTCTAATAATCCCTAGAGTCTGCAACACCACTATGCAAGGGGCACCACCAAGCAAGTGGCACCATGAAAAGCAATAAGCTCTCCAAACAGGTCAAGGACAACGTTTTGAAGAAGTACAGATCAGGGTTGAGTTATAAAATAATATCTTAAACTTTGAACAATCCACAGAGCACCAATAAATCCATTATTAAAAAACTGAAAGAATATGGCACCACAACAAACCTGTCAAGAGAGGACCGCCCACCAAAGCTTCAGGTAAGGACCAGGCAAGGAGGGCATTATTAAAGAGACAAAGAGACTAAAAGAGACTAAAGATAACCCTGAAGGAGCTGCAAAGCTCCACAGCAGAGATTGGAGTATCTGTCCATAGGACCATATTAAGCCATACACTCCACAGAGCTGGCCTTTACGGAGGAGTGGCCAGAAAAAAGGCATGCTTAAAGGGAAAATAAGCAAACACATTTGGTGTTCGCAAAAAAAACATGTGGGAGACTCACCAAACATATATAAGAAGGTATTCTGGTCAGATGAGACTAAAATTGAGATTTTTGGCCATTAGGGAAAACGTTATGTCTGGTGCAAATTCCAACACCTCTCATCACCTCGAGAACACCATCTCCACAGTGAAGCATGGTGGTAGCTGCATCATGCTGTGAGGATGTTTTTCATCGGCAGGGACTGGGAAACTGGTCAGAATTGAAGGAATGATGGATGGCGCTAAATACATGGAAATTCTTGAGGGAAACCTGTTTCAGTCTTCCAGAGATTTGAGACTAGGACAGTGGTTCACCTTCCAGCAGGACAATGACCCTAAGCATACTGCTAAAGCAATACTCGAGTGGTTTAAAGGAAAACATTTAAATGTCTTGGAATGTCTAGTCAAAGCCCAGACCTCAACCCAATTGAGAATCTGTGGTATGACTTAAAGATTGCTGTACAACAGTGAAACCCATCCAACTTGAAGGAGCTGGTGGAGTTTGAAGAATGGGCAAAAATCCCAGTGGCTCGACGTGTCTAGCTTATAGAGACATACCCCAAGAGACTTGCAGCTGTAATTGCAGCAAAGGGTGGCTCTACAAAGTATTGACTTTTGGGGGGTGAATAGTTATGCACACTCAAATTTTCAGTTTTTGTGTTATTTCTTGTTTGTTTCACAATAACAAATATTTTGAATCTTCAAAGTGGTAGGCATGTTGTGTAAATCAAATGATACAAACCCCCCAAAAATCAATTTTAATTCCAGGTTGTAAGGCAACAAAATAGGAAAAATGCCAAGGGGGGTGAATACTTTCACAAGCCACTTTAATGTAAACAGCTGCAAATGATCTGTATATCAAAGTGTCACCAACAAAAATGCTAACAAAAGGCCTATAGCAAATGTAGCATATGGCATACATTTTGCAGGTGCAAATAGCACTTTGAGCACTCGGTAGTGCTCAAAGCATGCCATTCCATGAGAGCAGGATTTTTTTGTCAACTCGACGCAATGAGCTCAATCAGTCCTCCATGACAACAATATCATAAACTAATGAGTACCTACCCCCTCCCTCCCCCTCCCTTTCAGACCTCACTAAAACTGTACACACTCACATAACTTTGTGATGACATGACAGGTATGTGCATGTATATCCCTCTCTCATCCGCAAAACGCTCAAAAGCTGAGAAAAGGCGTGTAACTTTGATGACATTTCATTGATTTCATGTCTCACATTACCTCATACCTTTCATATGAGTGTTCCTGGGAAGTAATCACAGGACACTCAAAAGTTCAGACCTGAAACAGCTAAAAAGTGCTAAAAACCCAAATAATGTAGCAACAAGAACCATTTTCTTCATCTTATAAATTCAACCTTTGTCTTATTTTGAGCTTCAGTTGGGACATTTTTATCACCTGTCACCTAAAGATGAAGGCTTTAGGTGAATACGAAGGGATTTATTTAATACAGTAAAAATGTGCCTTCAGCCCTTGGCTAAAGAGAAGGATTCCACTGATTACACTAGGAGCAAAAATAATCAAACCCACAGCTGTTTACCACATCTTTACCCCACAAACATACACCTTCCTGAGCTGTTCTGACTTGTTGGAAGGCAGACAGAGGAGATTAGCACTCAATAGGTACTCCCGCACATTAACTCCTGAGAAGGCACAATGACTTTGACAAGTTAGGGCACACTGCTAAGAATAACAACTTGACTGAAGAGTTTTCAACACCGTATTATTTATTATATGTAATTCTGTCCCGGAGCGTATTTCTTTTAGAGAGGATAGAGAAGGAGAGAGAGAAGGGCCGCAGGGCCTTCCAGCGCCTAGGTATGATGGTAACAAGACTCCACATGCTTCAGAAACTGTTGTTTACGAAGCATGTGACAAATTCATTTTATTTCACGCTTAACCAGCCAGTTCACAGAAAGAGAAAGCACAGACACTCTCTTTCCCAAT
This sequence comes from Oncorhynchus clarkii lewisi, assembly GCF_045791955.1. Taxonomy (NCBI): domain Eukaryota; kingdom Metazoa; phylum Chordata; class Actinopteri; order Salmoniformes; family Salmonidae; genus Oncorhynchus; species Oncorhynchus clarkii. The sequence goes on from NC_092147.1 coordinate 56,471,388, forward strand.
AGCTATGTTTCCATACATTTTTTGTCAAATGATTTTCAAGCAAATATTTTAATATTTGCACAAAAAGATAAGCTCATTATAAAGGCAGAGGTGTGTTTACATCAAACTGGCTTGTTGCGAATAAAACGCTGTGTGTGATGACGTAGTGGACATAAAAAGCACTTTTTCATATTACTTTTCATTCACCGATTATTATTATTTCGGTTTCCATCCTATTTTTATCTTTGCTGATGTTTTTTCCACAAAAAGTACTGCGAAAAAAATATTTAAAAAAGCATCCAAAAATTATCCAAAGTTCGCAAATATTGTCATGGTTCCTCCTGGCACCAGAGACTTTTATTAGAGACTTTCATTGGACTCAGGTGTGTCTTATTATTTCATGATTTGTCCCTGTTAAAAGAGGTGTGTTTTCTGTGGTTCTTTGCAGAAGCTTGAATTGTTTACCGTGTGTGTTCGAGTAAAGTATTATGTTTATCCTTAACCACTGATTCCTCATCTGGTCTCTTCTCTGCACATGGGTCCAACCTTATCACCTCACACATATTTTGTTTAGTTGAAATATAGGAAAGTTTACCGACAATATTTTATTTCCATCAGGCCTGTCTTGAGTTTTTTTTATCTGACAGTTACATTACTTGCATATATTTTTTGGGATGGAAACATTGTTACATTGTTACAGATGCACATGCAACACGTTTCAAATGCTACTGACACCAGTCCGGGAGCAAATCAGCTGGGAATGTCTTATTCAAGCTATAGGTTAGAGCCCCTGCTGTGACTTGGGCAGATGTACGTTTATCATTGTATATCATTTAAATAGTGATACTCTGCAGAGTGCCTTACCGTGTATAATTAAATAACAATGTCAAAACACACTGAGGATGTTGCAGTGTCATTAGCTTAGCTACACTTTTGCCTTCAAAATGGGTATGATAAACAGATGTACCTCTGCCCAAGTTGCAGAAGAAGCTCTACCTTATATCTTGAATAAGACATTGCCAAGCCGATATTCTCCCAGTGTCAGTAACATATGAAACGTGTTGCATGTGCAACATTGTGACTGTGTTTGTTGTGTTGCATGTGGATTACTGTAACTCTGTTTCACATGTTACTGACACCGGGAGCATAATGTCAGCATAATGATGTTCGTACACGTGTGTGTGTGTGTGCGTGTGTGTGTGTGTGTGTGTGTGTGTGTGTATGTGCACTTGCTTCCATGCATTCAGAGGTAATGACCTCAGTGGGACGGCTAGGGTCACTGAAGGACAGCAGGCATCTCCTTTATCACTGTGTGATGACAGCAGCACACGACTGTGGAACCAGGGCAGGTTCCAAAGCACTACTACTACTACTACTACTAAAACACAAGCACACACACAAAAACACACATTAATTTCACACCAATATACCACCATGACATTGTGAGAGACTAGAAACAGAAAGGGACAAACCAGGGGAGAACGCCTGCCGCCTCTCGTTGAAGCCATAAAGTTCAAGGCCGACTGCAGAACTGTAGGAACTGTTTGCAGAAAACAGGATCCCCAATTATAGTATTTTTTCTTCTATTACACCAGATGTATGTCCTTGAACTGATTATTATAAAAACACACATAGAAGAAGTTATAAGGATAATTTAGTAGCTAATGTGACCTGCAGCACCTGGTCGGCCTTCAACTCTAGATACTCAATGAGAGGCGGCAGCACTGAGCTAGCCTGCAACGTCACTTCCTGGAGTAGCTTAAAATGTTTACATATATCTCCCACGAGACGCAATCTTAACCGACTTCCTTGGCTTCAAATGCGCTATTGACTCTTCACATAGTAATGAATGGTGTCACGTGATTGATGGCTTTGCCCATTCATAAATACAGTCATTGGGACAAACCCTGTGAGAGACCCTCCGAGAGAATATTAGATAGACAAATGACATGTCTACAGTGTAACGTTTCATTAGTCTCGCCTGTCTGACCCAACTGTCCCCATTAGTCAGCTGCTTTTGAGAAGTCTCCCCTGTGCTGGCCGTGTTGTGTGTGTGTTGAGAAGTCTCTCCCTATGCTGGTCACTGCTGGAGTTAGAGCTACTTTGTGACTAACGCATGCTCCTTAGAGCTTCCTCTCTTTTCTTTTCCTGCTCTCGGTTTCCTTCTCTCTGCTCTCGCTATCTCTGCTATTCAGTACCTCTTCTCTTTCCTCCTGCTCTGCTCCTCTTTCAGCATGCTTATAGAGAAGGGCACTCAACATGTGCTGCACTGACACAAACGACTGATGATTGGCTGAAACACTCAAACCTGAAAAAGTTACATCACTATCATAACCATAAAATCATACACAACTGCTTGCCCTCGCATTCAGGTGCCACACAAGCAAACCGTGTCACATTCTCCTTTCAATATTTCCTATAACAAAGCCAACAGTTTCTAGAGTAGCCCTAGACTAACCCTAACCCTAACCTAAGTACATTGAAGTTTCACTATTTCTGTTCTGACAATCAGTTTCTTCGATCTGTTTGTGCTATATAGCCAACTCCTATATATAGCCAACTGCTATGGTAACATGGCATGACAACTATCATACATTGACCATGAGGAAGACCTCATGGTCTTCCTCATCCTGCAGGCCTTCCTCAGCGATGACCCTTTAGCACATAGGAAAGGGGATCATGAATGGAAGGGAATTGTGTAGCTAAAAAATATCAACCTGTTTGCAATGTAACAATCTTCCATTTTATAATCCTTACATTGCAGCTTTATTAAATAGGACCCGCAAAACACCAGTCTCAACCTCAATAGTGAAGTGGCAACTCCGGGATGCTGGCCTTCTAGGCAGAGTTTCTCTGTCCAGTGTCTGTGTTCTTTTGCCCATCTTAATGTTTTATTTTTATTAGCCTGTCTGAGATGGCTTTTTCTTTGCAACTCTGCCTAGAAGGCCAGCATCCCGGAGTCGCCTCTTCACTGTTGACGTTGAGACTGGTGTTTTGCAGGTACAATTTAATGAAGCTGCAGTGGAGGACTTGTGAGGTGTCTGTTTCTCAAACTAGACACTTTAATGTACTTGTCCTCTTGCTCAGTTCGGCACCGGGGCCTCCCACTCCTCTTTCTATTCTGGTTAGCGCCAGTTTGCTCTGTTCTGTGAAGGGAGTAGTACACAGCGTTGTACGAGCGTTGTACTTCAGTTTCTTGGCAATTTCTTGAATGGAATAGCCTTAATTTCTCAGAACATGAATAGACTTTCAGAAGAAAGTGCTTTGTTTCTGGTCATGTTGAGCCTGTAATCGAACCCACAAATGCTGATTCTCTAGATACTCAGCTAGTCTAAAGAAGTCCAGTTTTATTGCTTCTTTAATCAGAATAACAGTTTTCAGCTGTGCTAACATAATTGCAAAAGGGTTTTCTTATGATCAATTAGCCTTTTAAAATGATAAACTTGGATTAGCTAACACAACGTGCCATTGGAACACAGGAGTGATGGTTGCTGATAATGGGCCTTTGTACACCTATGTAGATATTCCATAAAAAATCTGCTGTTTTCAGCTACAATAGTAATTTACAACATTAACCATGTCTACACTGTATTTCTGATCAATTTGATGTTATTTTAATGGACAAAAAATGTGTTTTTCTTTCAAGGACATTTCTAAGTTACTCAAAACTTTTGAACGGTAGTGTACATTCGTTATACATGTAAAGTAATCAATAAGTTCTAGTATGGTAACATGAATATGTGTATTTCAAGCTAGAATACAACACTATATTGCAATAGACAAAATCTTCAGCACATAGCTCAGAGAATACATTGATTGAGTACTAGAACGTTCATTCCGTTGATCTCAGTCGAGGAACATTCTACACAATATTGTGAGGAAGCATACAACCCATGAATAGCATGTCCTTTACTTATAATAGAAAACAAAATATCTAGACACTTATTTCATGAAAGGTTGCTGCTGCTGCCGGTTTCAAGATCCATCCAACACAACCTTGATGGGAAATCCACGTGTGTACCTATCCTGATTTGCAATGCAAGACGGACCAACCACCTGTCTACACCCTGGTCAGAGCCTCCCGACTCTGTTTGGTCACCTGGCAACATCAAATCTTCCTCTGTAGCCTGCCTTCATCCTTAAAACCTGTTATGGATGATGCAAATTTTCGCAGCTTTTTGTAAAAAATCGTGCAACATTTCAAAGTCCTGCTACTCATGCCAGGAATATAGTATATGCATATGATATATATGAAGTATGTGTGTATAGAAAACACTCTGAAGTCTCTAAAACTGGTTAAATCGGGTCTGTGGCTATAACAGAACGTGTTTAGGAGTAAAAATCCCTGGTAAAACTGTTTACCAAAAACACAAAAAAAATATTCGTCCGCCATTAAATGTATTGTTTAAGACGACAGAAAATATATGCGAATCCCTTGTAAACGCTTACAGCTTTCACACGATGTCGCCATTGCTGTCAATTTCTGACTCATTTATTCTTGGTTACAACACGAATAAACCCCTCCTTTCTTGAGGCGCACCACAGTATGTTGTGAAACTGAAAAAATGGACGATGATTTCCAGACTTGCTGCTATCGAATACAGATCGCCCCGTGATCAATTTGATACATCATTAACGTTTATTAATACCTAAAGTTGGTTTAGAAAAGTCGTTTGAAGTGATTTGTAAAAGTTTATAGGCGACTTTTGTAATTTTAAAAAGTGACGTTGCGTCTTGTAAATGGGCTTTTTGCAGCATCAGACTGGCCTTCAGCAAATGACATTTTGGGTATACAATGACGGATTTAATCGGGAAAAATACCCAATTGTGATGTTTATGGGACATATAGGAGTGCCAACAAAGAAGCTCGTCCAAGGTAATGAATGTTTTATATTTTATTTCTGCGTTTTGGGTAGCGCCGGCTACCGTAAAATCTGTTGTTTACGTGTCGTGCTGGTATTTTGGGGGGGTGCATGCTGTTAGATAATAGCTTCTCATGCTTTCGCCGAAAAGCATTTTACAAATCTCACTTGGTGGCTAGATTCACAACGAGTGTAGCTTTAATTCAGTACCTTGCATGTGTATTTTTATGAAAGTTTGAGATTTATCGAGTACCATACTCGAGTACTGTAGGTGGCGCTCTGAAATTTTCGCTGAGCTGTCCCTGTGCAGGGACCACCTCCGTAACAAGCCATCTCCAAACTGGCCATGCCCAACAGGAGGACAGAGAGCCAGGTTGTCCAAACATCTCAATGACAGCCTACACAACCTGGGACAACACGGCGTCAGTCTGGGACCTGGCCCAGAATAGGACGGTGTGGAGATCCATATGTCGAGGCCTCACACTCCCAGGAGCTTACATCTTACATCACTTTCCTCGCATGGAATACGTCATCTCTGTCTTCCCTGTTCCCTATCCTTTTTTCTCCCATCTCTTTCCTCTCTTTCTCTCACTCGCTCCATGTCATCCCTCTATCTTTCCAGTAGAGAAGACAGTAAATCGTGGATAGGGTGCGCCCCTATCTGTTGGCAGGTGAAGAACTGTGTATAATTATGTCACTTTATAAAAAAGGAGGACTCCCACTTATAAATAAAGGTCTGACACAACCCAATAAGACATGCCAGAACTGAAATGAAAACACCCTGATCGAGCAAAATTAATTATCTATCATATCACAGAGCTGTGATTCATGATCATGATTTTTTAATAAACGTTCCACCACCACCCCACTTCGGAGGAAAATGGAGTATAAAGATTTAGCTACACAATTATAGCGTAACTCCAAGACAATCAAATTACTCAAACAATCTTGAGGTAAATAAATTAAGGTATCTTCATCCCTATTACGTCAAGTCTTTCTGGGTACTGTTATGGGATTCTTCTGTCCTCTCTTGTCAAAGATTCCCTACCTGTTGTCAAGTTGTCAGGGAAACAGTCATGGGGAGTGTTAAATGGTGGTCCTTGTTAACTTCATCAATCAGTGAGTAGCCTGTCAGAGAGTGTGATAGTTTATAAGGCTTTCCCTGTTGCTGTGTGTGTGTGTGTGTGTGTGTGTGTGTGTGTGTGTGTGTGTGTGCCGATGCACTGTACGTCTCCCATAATCATTGCATCAATAAAAGTTAAATAAGAACTTGGTGAATGAGTGAGTAGGCATGTTGAATCCCAGCCTCAAGTTTTTACTGCCAACATTCAGTCAATTGACTTGATGAAAAGGAGCATTTTGATGTATCAAAAGTAATCCAGTGTTACAGGGAGGTGAGGCCCACAGACGATGCAAATTGGCCAGGATGAATTGATCTAGGATGAGTCTGAAATGGCACCCTACTCTCTATAGTGTACCACTTTTGACCATGGCCCCGGCACCCTATTCCGTATATAGTGCTCTACTTTTGACCAGAGCCCAGGTAAAAAGTAGTATACTATAGGGAACAGGGGGCCATTTTGGTCGCAAGCTACAGTATGTAGAGGAGAGAGGTGTAATGGGATAGCATGTGTATCTGAGCGATGTTTGGTGTTTGGTTGTCTTGGAAAAGCTTAATGTTCGGCAATCTGAGAGTATGTTCCCTGAGCACTTGGAGAGAATGTCCAAGAGGGAAAGCTTCTGATTGGCAAAATAAAATACAAAAAAGTTACTCTACAGCAGGGTACATATTTCATTTTTTACACAGTTGGGTGCACAATAAGTGTTTAAGTGTATGTTCATGTTACTGTGTGCATGTGTGTACATGCAAAAGTGGGGATTTCCAGTGAATTACAAAAGGTATGTGGGAATTAAGGTATATGGTATGTTTGTTATAATTAATGTGTGTGTGTGTGCACGCTTGTTTGTGTGCGTGTGTGTGTGTGTGTGTGTGTGTGTGTGTGTGTGTGTGTGTGTGTGTGTGTGTGTGTGTGTGTGTAAAGGTGCACGTGTATGTGTGTGTGTGTAACTCTGGAGCAGGTTGGTACACCTCTGTTGGGTCCTCAGGTGAGTAGAGCAGGGCAGTATGGGAGAACTGATAAGGGAATTGTGGGCCATTGTGCAGAGGAGAAGGCCCTGCAGTGTGTGTCTGCTGAATAAGAGCCACTTGTGCAATTTTACACAGCACACAATATCACCACAAGGGGATGCACCAATCGAATCAACACGCCATTCTTTACCAGCACTGTTACCTGTGTAAAGAAATCGACAATTAACATCTTTCTACCCCTCCCCTCCCCTATGACCTGCGACATGACACCACACCAATTCAGAAATCAGAAAACTCTGACTGTCCTCCTTTTTTTTTGTTACTTTTCAAAACAATCACACAAAATAGATTTTTTATTTGATTTACTCGACAATTAAAATGCTCCAGCTGCTCATGTACAGTCTCATCTGAAAAAGTTTAGTTTAGTTTAGTTTCAAGGGTTCTTGTTATACTTGTTAAAGGTTTCATGCCATGCAACACAGGTGAGAAACAGTCAAACGTTTTAAACGTTCTACACCAACCAGCTGGGTAGAGCAGGCAGTTGAGGACTTACCTTTCGGAAAAAGGTTATGTCCCAAATGACATCCTTTTTCCCAGTGTCTTTATTTAGCAACTGTTTAATTGTTCTCTCACTCTCTGGCTTACAAACCCAATGACCTGTAGCAGTACTTGGCTGACCTAGTTCACTCAGCAAGGGTTCTGATTCAACCACTGTTAAAGGTTTACGATCAAGAAAGAGAAGAGAACAGGAGAGAAAAAAGGGAACAACAGAGAGAAAGAGAGCGAATGATTGCCTAAAGGTGTGAGGGCTTCCAAAAAAACAACTGTCACTCCTTCTCACGGTGTCACACTGTGGGAAAATAACATAGGGGGGGGGGGGAACAGACAGACACTCTCTCAGCCCTCATCACCAGACCAATCCTGGATTCAGAGCAATTACGTGTCCATGATTCAGACCAGTCAAGAAGGCTGCGAGGGACTACAAGAGAAAAATACCCCCCCCCCCCCCCCAGACAGACCCCGACCCCCACCCTCCCCGCACCTGCACCCAGCACACCTTCGTTTTAAGACGTTCCTGTTGAGAAACGTTCTGTCCCATCCTGCCCCTGACCTCTACTAACAGGGTAGGTGTTGTTCTCCCTCTTTACCTGTATAGAGTGCATGTCACTCATATCCAACACACCAAGATGGAGGGGGAGCGAGAGAGAGAATGATGGAGGGAGAGAAGAATAAGGGAGAGCATTGAAACCGAGAAAGAGAGAGAGAAAGAGAAAAGTAAATAGAGTGAGGTGGAGATTCAACACCAGTTTTAATAACTGTTGTCAATCTCCCCACTGACCTCTCTCTCACATTACTCCCGTCTTTTCTTACTAGCTTTTTTTCTGTTCAGCTCTGCCTGGCTGGGGCTGCATGTCGAGCTGTGTGTTGTTGTACAGGCTATAAGCTGCACAGAAGACCACATGCAACCGTTTGAGAGGTAGCTCTGTACTTGGACAGTATGTGTTACTACATTACACAACCTCACATTTTGACCATATTGAATTGAGGGTAATTACACATCCTTTTTTCCTCAGATTAGTGATACTAGCATAAACATTTATAGCAATCACAATGACACAAAATCAATTGCTTAAACAGATCAATATCATTGGTTTTGTCATATGCGCCTGTCACAACGTCTACCGAAGTCGGTTCCTCTCCTTGTTCGGGCGGTGTTCGGCGGTCGACATCACCGGTCTTCTAGCCATCGCCAATCCATTTTTCATTTTCAATTTGTTTTGTCTTGTTTTCCCACACACCTGGTTTTCATTCCCTCATTACATGTTGTGTATTTAACACTCTGTTCCCCCCATGTCTTTGTGCGAAATTGTTTGTTGTAAGTGCTTGTGCACATTGATGTCTGGTGGGCGACGGGTTATGTACCCATTTGTTGTTAATCAGGATGCCGGTGGTTTTGTATATTAACCTGTCTAGGACTGCGGAACCCCTCGCAAACAGCCAATGCAATTGCAGGGCGCCAAAAACAAATCAACAGAAATCTCATAAATCAAATTTCTCAAACATACAAGTATTAGGCACCATTTTAAAGATACAATTCTCGTTAATCCAGCCACAGTGTCTGATTTCAAAAATGCTTTACAGCGAAAGCTACACAAACGATTATGTTAGGTCACCACCAACTCACAGAAAAACCCAGCCATATAGGGGTTGAGGAGCGCGTCCAGGAACACACAGTGATGCTCCACAATCTCGGTGCGCCATGGACCGCGACGTCCAAGCTATGGACCGCTGGGAGAGACGGGGAGTTCCTACGGCACCTCCACCAGCACAACAGGGGCCTCCACTACTCGCTCTCCCTGCACCCGGTTCCAGTGGGATTCGCCTTGTCCTCTCCGGGGAGTACGATGGGACGGCTGCTTGCTGCCAGGGTTTCCTACTTCAGTGGAAGGAGATGCGGTGCTGGACCACTTTGAGGAGTTCACCCGTCATTTCTGGACAGTCTTCGACCACCTGCCCGAGGGTAGAGCGGCGGGCGAACGTCTTTTCCACCTGCGGCAGGGGACGAGGAGTGCACAGGAGTTCGCTTTTGGACTTTCGGACCCTGGCCGCCGGAGTGGGATGGAACGGCAGGGCCCTGATCGACCACTACCGTTGCAGTTTGCGTGAGGACGTCCGTCGAGAGTTGGCCTGCAGGGACACCACCATCAACTTCGACCAGCTGGTGGACCTGTCCATTCGGCTAGATAACATGCTGGCTACCCACAGACGTCCAGAGCGGGGTCTGTCGGAGCACCACCGCTCCAATGTCCATGGAGTTGGGAGGTGCTGCGCTCAGGGAGACCGCAGGAGGTTCTGTCTCGAGCACCATCTGTGGCCGCAGAGGTCATACTGCCGGTCGGTGCTGGGTTGGTTCCTTCTGGGGTAGAGGCAGCAGGCAGGGCACTCTGGCGTCACCCCAGGTGAGAAGGCACCATTCTCACCCAGAGCCCTCTGTTGCACACATTTTTTTGTTTGTTACTTTTTTTTTTTTAGTTTTCCCCGCATTTCCAGCATACGGCGCTCAACGATTCAGGCGTGGCTGGGAATTTTATAGACAGATCATTTGCATGTAGTTTAGGGATCCCCATCTTCCTGTGGCTATGCCCTTCCCAGTTCACGCTTTAGACAGTCGACCATTAGGGTCGGGCACTTTCCCATTGCATTTCCCGTGGTGCTAGGCCTACCCTGGTTAGCTTGTCATGACCCCACTATTTCATGGCAACGGAGGGCTCTCACGGAGTGGTCGAGAGAGTGCTCGGGGAGGTGATTAGGGGGTCCGTAGGTGCTACTATGGTGGAAAGTCCAGACCAGGTCTCCACCGTGCGCATTCCCCCCGAATATGCCGATTTGGCTCTCGCCTTCTCCAAAAAGAAGGCAACTCAATTACCACCCCATCGACGGGGGGATTGTGCGATAAATCTCCTGGTATACACCGCACTTCCCAGGAGTCATGTGTATCCCCTGTCACAGGCGGAGATGGTGGCTATTGAAACATGTCTCCGAATCCCTGCATTCGGGGTACATTCGGTCCTCCACTTCACCCGCCTCCTCGATTTTATTTTTTGTGAAGAAGAAGGAGGGAGGTCTGCACTACCGAGGCCTAAATCAGATCATGGTGAGGTACAGTTACCCGTTACCTCTTATCGCCACGGCGATTGAGTCAATGCACGGGGTGCGCTTCTTCATCAAACTAGATCTCAGGAGTGCTTACAACCTGTTGCGTATCCGGGAGGGAGACGAGTGGAAGACGGCGTTCAGTACAACCTCAGGGCATTATGAGTACCTTGTCATGCTGTACAGGTTGATGAATGCTCCATCAGTCTTCCAAGCCTTTGTAGACAAGATTTTCATGGACCTGCACGGGCAGGGTGTAGTGGTGTATATTGATGACATTCTGATATACTCCGCTGCACGCGCCGAGCACGTGTCCCTGGTGCACAAGGTGCTTGGTCGACTGTTGGAGCATGACCTGTACGTCAAGACTGAGAAATGCCTGTTCTTCCAATAGTCCGTCTCCTTCCTAGGGTACCGCATTTACACCTCAGGGGTGGAGATGGAGAGTGACTGCATCTCAGCCGTGCGTAATTGGCCGACTCCTACACGGTAAAGGAGGTGCAGCGGTTTCTAGGGTTTGCCAATTACTACCGGAGGTTTATCCGGGGTTTTGGTCAGGTAGTGGCTCCCATTACTTCACTGCTGAAGGGGGGACCGGTATGTTTGCAGTGGTCGGCTGAGGCGGACAGGGCTTTTGGTCCCCTGAGGGCTCTGTTTACCTTGGCACCCGTGCTGGCCCATCCGGATCCCTCTTTGGCATTCATAGTTGAGTTGGACGTGTCTGAGGCTGGGATAGGAGCCATGCTCTCTCAGCGCTCGGGTATGCCACCGAAGCTCCGCCCCTGTACCTTCTTCTCGAGGACACGATACTGGTCATTGTGGACCGTTTTCCTGCGGAGGCCTTGTTTACACACGTCTTCTGGCACTACGGGGTGCCTGAGGACATAGTGTCTGATCGGGGTCCCCAGTTCACTTCGAGGGTCTAGAGGGCGTTCATGGAACGTCTGGGGATCTCGATCAGCCTTACCTCTGGTTTTCACCCCGAGAGTAACGGGCAGGTGGAGAGAGTTAACCAGGATGTGAGTATGTTTCTGAGGTCTTATTGCCAGGACCGGCCGGGGGAGTGGGCAGCGTTCGTGCCCTGGGCAGAGACGGCCCAGAATTCGCTATGCCACTCCTCCACTAACCTCTCCCCCTTCCAGTGCGTACTGGGGTATCAGCCGGTTCTAGCTCCTTGGTGTCAGAGTCAGACCGAGGCTCCTGCGGGGAACAACTTGTTCCGGCGCACAAAGGAAACATGGGTCACCGCCCATGTTCCACCTTCAGCGAGCCGTGCTGCGCCAAAAAGCCGGTGCTTTTGGACCCGAAACCTGCCCCTCCGCCTGCCCTGCCAGAAGCTGGGTCCGCGGTATGTGGGGCCATTTAAAGTTCTGAGGAGACTGAACGAGGTGAGTTACAGCTTCCCCCCGATTCCCGTATTAACCCCTCGTTCCATGTGTCTCTCCTCAGGCCGGTGGTGGCTGGCCCACTCCAGGAGTCAGCAGCCTTTCAAAACTTCCATCTGTCATTCTAGAATTTAAATGACCATCTTCAGCAAATCCTCTTCTAACCATTGATATACAAATTATTCTCAGATTCACTGTGGCCATTGAATAGCGTTAGCTTAAAGAGTGCATACAAAACAAACGCTTGCCCCTGCTCCACTGACTACAAATTGAGATCGATATGAGTGATTAACAAAATAGTGTTGCATTTACCTTTCAGCGCTGGCAACCCACTTGAAACTAAATGCAACAATCCAAAATGTAGCTGGCTGTCTTCTACAAGTTATCCTTTAACCAGTGATACATATTATTCCCAGATTTTGTGTGTTATGTTAGTGTGTTAAATTAGTTTGAACAGGATGTGCTCCCCTCGCTTGTTCTATTGATTTCAAAGTGATATCAATATGAGTGATTGACAAATAAGTCTTGAGTTTCTCTTTCAATTTTGGCATCACTACAAAATATAGCAGCCCTATCTGGTGCAAAACACAAAGACAGGAACAAGGACACTAAGGACAATCACCCATCAACACACAGTGAAACCCAGGCTACCTAAATATGGTTCCCAATCAGAGACAATGACTAAGACCTGCCTCTGATTGAGAACCATATCAGGCCAGACATAGAAATAGACAAACTAGACAATGAAAACGTAGAATGCCCACTCAGCTCACACCCTGACCAACCAAAACATAGAAATATACAAAGTAAACTATGGTCAGGGTGTGACAATAATTCAATCTAGCTCCCCGTATGCAATTCATATGGCTTCCACTGGGTGTCAGCACTCTATGTTCAAGGTTTCAGGCTTGTTTCATTCAAAACGAGTAAGAATAATACGTTTTACTACAGGGACACACCATTGGAAATTCGTGTATGAGCGTGCGATGAAGACAAGACGCACCTGCTAATATCGTTTTTCTATTGAACATATTTCTTTCCATATAACATATTATAGTTTGATTACATTTTAGGGTATCTGAGGAGTCAATAGAAATGTATTTTGACTTGTTTTAACACATTTTAGCGGTAGATGTTTGGATTGCTTTCTCTGCATGTTGAACGAGTGGATTACTAAAATCGATGGCGCCAACTAAACTTTGGGATATAAAGAAGGATTTTATCTAACAAAAAGACACTACATGTTATAGCTGGGACCCTTTGGATGACAAATCAGAGGAAGAGTTTCAAAAAGTAAGTGAATCGCATGGCATGCTTTCGCTGTAATGGCTACTTTAAATCGAACAGTGCAGATAGATTAACAAGAATTGAAGCTTTCAACTGATATAAGGGTTGTTTTACTAGGGTAGACAGACATTTTCAGGTCTTGCCATAGATTTTCAGGCCAAATCTGTAACTAGGCCAATCAGGAACATTCAATGTCGTCTTGGTAAGCAACTCAAGTGTATATTTGCCTTGAGTTTTAGGTTATTGTCCTGCTAATCTCGATTACCCAGAAGTACAATTTTCTCGCAAAAGTTTGTAATTTCCTGTTTTACTTCTGGGTGGAATGCCATTAACAATTGTGATTAAGTTTGTGCATAGGAAGGAAGCGAAGTCTCCTCCCTCACAAATGGAAACCGTATGCCAAACCCCTCCCTTCTTCCAAGTGCACACGTGTTTATCATGGACAAAAAGGAAATGTTTGTTTTCAGGAATTTTTACGATATTGCCAATTTTGACTTTGTGGCTGTGGAATCTAGTGAAAACCGTTTGTTTATCATCCGCACACGGGCTTGAAAATCACTGCACCAGAGTTTGAGCACCAACTTCACCCAAACCTAATTCGTCCAAATAATCAATGATAAAAACCCAAAACTGCACATCACTGCACATCATTCTCTGTTCATCTGTCCATGCGAGATTGTTGTCCTGCTGAAATATGAATTTGTCTCCCAGGGTCTGTTGGAAACCAGACTGAACCAGGTTTTTATCTAGGATTTTGCCTGTGCTTAGCTCTATTCCATTTATTTGTATCCCCTCCAAATAACTCCCTGGTCCTTGCCGATGACGAGCATATCCATAACATGATGCAGCCACCACCATGCGTGAAAATATGAAGAGTGGAACTCAGTGATGTGTTGTGTTGGATTGCCACAAACATAATGCTTTGTATTCAGGATAAAAAGTGAATTTCTTTGCCACATTTGTTTCAGTCAAATAACACTTTAGTGCTATTTTAAAACAGTTACAAAGTTAAATGCTACTATTACAGTTACAAAGTTAAAGCTACTATCTTGTCTCATCGCTACAACTCCCATACGGGCTCGGGAGAGACGAAGGGTGAATGTCCTCCGATACACAACCCAACCAGCCGCACTGCTTCTTAACACAACCCGGAAGCCAGCCGCACCAATGTGTTGGAGGCTACAGCGTGCACCTGGCAACCTTGGCCACAGGAGTCGCTGGTGCACGATGAGACAAGGACATCCCTACCGACCAAGCCCTCCCTAACCCGGACAACACTAGGCCAATTGTGCGTCGCCCCACGGACCTCCCGGTCGCGGCCAGTTACGACAGAGCCTGGGCGCGAACCCAGGGACTCTGATGGCACAGCTGGCGCTGCAGTACAGCGCCCTTAACCACTGCACCATCCGGGAGGCCCTCGACTGAGGGACCTTACAGATAATTGTATGTATTGGGTAGATATATTGGGTAATCACAATAAAATCACATTAACCACTACTATTGCACACAGAGAGAGTTCGTGCAACTTCTTATGTGCCCGTGCAACAATACCTCAGAGAGATGCGCTGTATGTCTCTATTATGGAACAGGGGTGAAAGAGATGGAGGAGGGGTTAGAGAACAGAAGTGTAGAGGATGGAGAGAGTGCTGGACATAGAATATGCCAGAGGAGGCTCTACAAGACAGCAAGAGGAGGATGGTCTACATCATGAATTTGAGGACACAACCAAAACATTCAAACATCATATTCAACATTGCATCACATTGTATTAATAAAACATTCCATAATTCTTTCAAACTTTTAGGTCACCATCCACCACTAGAGATGACACTGTGTCTCTGCCAGGGATTGAGGTGTGTAGTTGGCTAACTACAACGCAATAAAGTAAAAATAAAAGGAATGCTAAAGAGGTAGCACAGTATAGGGATTATAATGGTTTTGACTTATTGACTCATACTTTCAAACATCTTGGCCGGGTCCTAGCCATCCTACACACCACAGGAAAGTACACTATTGTGGACGCCCAGAACAAAGCTATATTTTCTTTTTCTTTTTTGAAAGCTCAGGATTTAGAGCACAGAGAGAGAGAGAAAGTTCACGACACGCTTCCGAACTCTGTGGAAAGATTGACTGATGCCTGCCCTTCAGTAAAAGCCTGGCAGAAGTTTGATTTCTGTGCATGAAATTGTTTCTGGTGTGGTGGGATAGGGAGGGAGGGAGTGGTGGATAGGAGAAAGAGGATACTGTAAAGGAGAGTGGGAAGAGGAGAGTTAAGGTGTTATAAACCAGGGCCCTACACAAAGGGGCCCACTGTGCTGGGGAGGAGAGATTATGTCCTAACCTCTACAATCCTTTGCTGAAGTTGTATTCAGACAAGAGCGCAAAAGATAAAAGGTGGAGGGAGATATCATGAAGGTTGAACACCGATACCGATATCAAAGGAAAATGGAGAACCATTTGGGACCCTTATGTTCGCAATCTGAAAAAGGTGAATGAGACGAGGAGTGGGGCTGCTGCCGCCGGTGTGTGTGTTGCACCTATTGTCCGAAAACTGGGTTGGCTTCGTGTTTATGTGAAACATCGTCAGACAGACACCAACATGCTAGATACAGTATATACTCTGGCAAACAGCTGAGTCCTTTTGTACGGTGTGTGTGTCTGTGATCTTATGTTTCGCAGACCTCGATGGGAGAAATTGTGAGAAATGTGATGTTATGATAATGATTAGTAGTAATTTTGCACGCCCAATTTTTCAGTTTTTGATATGTTAAAAAAGTTTGAAATATCCAATAAATGTCGTTCCACTTCATGATTGTGTCCCACTTGTTGTTGATTCTTCACAAAAAAATACAGTTTTATATCTTTATGTTTGAAGCCTGAAATGTGGCAAAAGGTCGCAAAGTTCAAGGGGGCCGAATACTTTCGCAAGGCACTGTATATGTATGTATGTATGTATATATGTATCGATGTTGATGATTCCACTTGTTCGCAAAGAAGCAGGTGTGATTAGACCTCATCCAGATCAAGCGTTATGAGATTTGTTCAATGCTGGGAGCAATATTATTTTCTTTAAAATCAGGAGTTTGGAAATTGCTCCTAAGGATGAACCAGACTTGTGGAGGTCTACAAATTTTTTCTGAGGTCTTGGCTGATTTCTTTTGATTTTATCATGATGTCAAGCAAAGAGGCACTGAGTTTGAAGGTAGGCCTTGAAATATATCCACAGGTACACCTCCAATTGACTCAAATTATGTCAATTAGCCTATCAGAAGCTTCTAAAGCCATGTCATCATTTTCTGGAATTGTCCAAGCTGTTTAACATCTCTCGCAGGCTTCCGCTAGCGACCCACCTCGACAACATCCGGTGAAATTGCAAAGCGCCAAATTCAAAATACAGAAATAGTCATAATAAACATTCATAAAAAATACAAGTGTTATACATCAGCTTAAAGATTAACTTCTTGATAAATCCAGCCGCTTTGTCAGATTTTAAAAAGGCTTTACGGCGAAAGCATACCATGCGATTATCTGAGGACAGTACCTCGCTTACAAAAGTATACAAACATTTTACATCCAAGTAAAGGAATTACAAAAGTCATAAATAGCAACAAGATTAATCACTTACCTTTGAAGATCTTCATATGGTTGCAGTCACAAGAGTCCCAGCTACACAATAAATGTTTGTTTTCTTCGATAAATTCCCTCTTTATATCCCAAAAACTCTGTTTTGTTGGCGCGTTTTGCTCAGTAATCCACTGGCTCAAGGGAGGTAAAAACATGCAGAGGAATACGTCCTAATAGTACCGCTAAAGGTCATCGAAACTTGTCAAAATATGTTTATAATTAATCCTCGGGTTGTCAATTGTCTAAATAATTGAAAATATTTAGACCGGACAATAGCGTATTCAGTAGAAAGGAAAAACAACGAAGGGCGCGCACTCGGACACACACGCAAACCAGCTCTGCATTCTCCCTCAGTCCACTGACAAAAAGGTCTCATTCTTCTTCATTTTTCAGATAACAAGCCTGAAACAATGTCTAAAGACTCTAGTGGAAAGCCATAGGAACTGCATTCTGGGTCCTAAACTATTAGATACTCTAGAGGCATTCAATTGAAAAGTACCCATATCAAAAAAATCCCACTTGCTGGATGGATTTTCCCCAGGTTCTCGCCTGCCATATCAGTTCTGTTACACTCACAGACATTATTTTAACAGTTTCGGAAACTTTAGAGTGTTTTCTATCCACATCTACCAATTTCATGCATATCCTAGCTTCTGGGCCTCAGTAACAGGGAGTTTACTTTGGGCACGCTTCTCATCCAGATTTTGAAATACTTCCCCCAAGCCATTAGAAGTTTTAAAGGCACAGTCAACTTCGTTTATGTAAATGTCTGACCCACTGAAATTGTGGTACAGTGAATTATAAGTGAAATATTCTGTCTGTAAACAATTGTTGGAAAAATGACAAACTATAGTTAGTTAACAAGAAATTTGTGGAGTGGTTAAATAACGAGTTTTAATGACTCCAACCTGAGTGTATGTAAACTTCCGATTTCAACTGTACTGTATGTGGTTAATGGTGTGTGTATATAGATTGTGTACAGGCTTGTCTTCCATATGAATCTTCTCTTTGTCAGACTGGGTTCAAGTGACTTCTGTTTTTCTGTATTTATTTGTCTGTTTTTGGTATGTATGTATGTATATATACAGTATGTATGTATGTATGTATGTATGTATGTATGTATGTATGTATGTATGTATGTATGTATGTGTGTATGTATGTATGTATGTATGTATGTATGTATGTGTATATATGAAGTGTGTTTGTATGTCAATTATTGTACTGCTCTAGTGATGTAATTATTGTTTGGATAACCTTATTGACTGTTATGTATTGATGTATTTTATGTGATGCACAATTCAGAGAACTCCAGAAGAAGAATGATCATTTAATTACCATAGTGAATTATTGTAATGTTTATTATTATGTCAATTAATCCCATAAGGGATGGGTTGCCAATAGGCGATTTGACACAAAAATACAATTTAATTCATTCATTCAGAGCTGGCAGGAATTTCCATGCACAGGCAGAACAGAGAAGCTACGTCTGGTAGGATGAGGGGTGGTGGGGGGTGTCTATTTGTCAATAACAGTTGGTGCGCAATGTCTAATATTAAAGAAGTCTCAAAGTATTGCCTGCCTGAGGTAGAGTACCTTATGATAAGCCAAAGACCACACTATTTACCAAGAGAGTTCTCATCTATAGTAGTCATGGCCATCTTTTTACCACAACACAACACAACAGCATCGGTCTGATGCTGGCACTAAGATCACACTCAACCTACTCTATAGGGCCATAAGCAAACAAGAAGATGCTCATTCAGAGGCGGTGCTCCTAGAAGCCGGGGACTTTAATGCAGGCAAACTTAAATCAGTTTTACCAAATTTTTACCAGCATGTGCAACCACATGAAAAAGATCTTTAAACCACCTTTACTCCACACACAAAGATGCCTACAAAGCTCTCCCCCGCCCTCCATTTGGCAAATCTGACCATAATTCTATGCTCCTGATTCCGTGTTATAAGCCAAATATAAAGCAGAAAGTACCAGTGACTCACTCAATACGGAAGTGGTCAGATGACTCGGATGCTACGCTAAAGGACTGTTTTGCTAGCACAGACTGGAAAATGTTCCCGGGATTCATCCAATGGCATTGAGGAGTATACCATCTCAGTCATCGGCTTCATCAAAAAATTGCATTGACGACGACGCCCCCACAGTGACCATATATATGTACATTCAGAATCCCAACCAGAAGCCATGGACTACAGGCAACATCCGCATCGAGCTAAAGGCTAGAGCTGCCGCTTTCAAGGAGTGGGACACTAATCCGGACGCTTATCAGAAATCCTGCTATGCCCTCAAACAAACCATCAAACAAGCAAAGCATCAACACAGGATTAAGATTGATTCCTACTACACCGGCTCTGATGCTCGTCGGATGTACCAGGGCTTGAAATGGCATTTTCACAATGGCATTGAGGAGTATACCATCTCAGTCATCGGCTTCATCAAAAAATTGCATTGACGACGACGCCCCCACAGCCCTGAATGTACATATGGTCACTGTGGGGGCGTCGTCGTCAATGCAATTTTTTGATGAAGCCGATGACTGAGATGGTATACTCCTCAATGCCATTGTGACGCGGGTTTTCCTTTGTAGTCCGTAATAGTTTTCAAGCCCTGGTACATCCGAGCCCAGTGACGCGAACCAACCTGACGAGCTAAATGCCTTTTATGCTTGCTTCGAAGCAAGCAACACTGAAGCATGCACAAGAGCACCAGCTGTTCTGGATGACTGTGTGATAACGCTCTACGTAGTTGATGTGGGCAAGACCTTTAACAGGTCAACATTCACAAATCTTCAGGGCCAGACGGATTACCAGGACGTGTACTCAAAGAATGCACAGACCAACTGGCAAGTGTCTTCACTGACATGTTCAACCTCTCCCTGACCGAGTCTGTAATACCTACATGTTTCAAGCAGACCGCCATAGTCCCTGTGCCCAAGGAAGTGAAGGTAACCTGCCTAAATTATTATTGCCCCGTATCATTCATGTCGGTAGCCATGAAGTACTTTGAAAGGCTGGTCATGGCTAAACATCAACAGCAAGGCTACACACATAGGAATATAAGGTTCCACCCATCACACAACATTGACTTGAATGGGAAAGGCCTTTCCATTTTATTTGGCTACACTATCCTCAAAACAGGTATAACACGAGAGCCCTCTCTTCACTTGCAGTGGTACAGGCAGGGGTAGTGGGAGTCATCCCAGTACCATTTTCACACCATTGGCGTCATTAGGCCTGGGCTTCCAGGGCTGCATCCCTGAATGTTTTTGGTCAAGCCCCAGACCTTTTGATGATCGAAGAATTTAGAAATTGCAGGCTGTACTTATGATATGAGTTTCCATAACGGCACTTCACTTACACGCTAGGCAGTATGCCGTAGAGAAACATTTTACTGAAAACCGTGGTCTCTAGCCAAAACCGTTCAAAAGATATGATCCATTTTACCCGATATATGTTTTTTGGAATTTGTGGGAAGCAATTTCTAAATAAACCATGTCCCGGGCTGTTTTAAAACTAGGCTACTCGCGGATCGCTAAAAACTAGCCTACACTGTAATTGCAAACTTTAATTTATATGGTCATTTTGTGTACTATCAAAAGTAAAATACTGGGAAATGTTTTACTGCAGTATACTGTAAATTATGGTGCATTGTGAAAAAATGTTGTGGGCGAGGAAGGAATATTTCAAATGGCACTGTAATTCCATGCCACAGAATACAGTACAGTACCATATTTTTAGATCACCAAAAACCTTTTGACCACTAGAGGGTGCATGGTATTGCTATTTCTGTCTCATTAACATATTTTGAGGCATGCCTTGCAGCAGTCTACATTTGTTGCACCCGTTAGTGAGAGTGCTGTAGCAATGTAACTGGTATGTGGTAGTAGTGCCCATCAATGCAAAAAAATATGGGCACAGTTGACCAACTCCCCTTCCCCGGGCACGCAATCTTCTGGCATCTCTTCATTTTCTTCTTCAGATGGCTTCACAGTTCAAAAGTGGATGGCCATGATAATATCCCAATTTCAATGTCTAAGATTTTGTATCTAAACATGATGTTGTGGGTCATTTTGACCCGGAGGCTTTCATGTGTATAGATATTTGCACAGGTCCAAAATAAACAAGTGTCCTTGATGTGTTTTGTTTTGACTGCTTCTGGTGGCACTTTTATAATTATGTTTGGGTGAAAATGAGCTTCCAAAGCTTATCCTTCTCAGTGCGAGAGCCGCGTATCTCTGACACAGACATTCAAAAATGAGCTCCAAACCAAAAATGCTTGTTTGTGAGACAGGAAATATGTTCAACAACTCAGTAAACATTAGGGGAAAAAAATAATGAAATTATTGCCAGCAGCACAGTTAGTCACCAACACTTTGAATAACATGAAAAAAGCCTAACCAGGGTGAGTAGAATGGTCAGATTAAGGATGTGTTTTTTTTGTTTATGCCTTTAAGTAGCTAGTAAGCTAGGCAACTTTAGACTGCCTTTGTGAGGTCAGAGAGCTTGGATCAAGCATGCTCCTTGGCAGATTTTGGGGTTGAATAATCCTTGTGAGAATCAAGGACAGTGGATAATAGGTAACATATTACATTTGACAGTATATACAAAATGTAGTGAATTTGTTATTGGCGTAAAAAATATGCCAAACATCACCATATTAGTAAACTGGTAGAGCAGGGTCACAAGGCATCATATGGGAAAGTACAACCAGCGAAACAAGAGATAACATGGTGATTAAAGTGGCTTCCTGTGAACAGAAGTTATTATGGGTTTTTTTTACTATAATTGTTATTTGCAGGATTTATTTGTAATTTCAATAGCATTGGGTCTATGTTAGTGACTGAAATCTGAGTTTCTGTTTGTTGATTCAAACATTGCCATGTTTTTCTTAGGTAGATATAGCAGCCAGTGTTTGTTTTTAGACATAAACTGAACATTTTAACAGCTTGCTTGGTTCAAATTGAAAGACTAATTAATTCAATATAAATAGCGAGGCAATTTCCAGGTAATACGTTTTTGTGTTGCCTAAATGGTCTGCTGGAATAACCTACTGAGAATGGAGTCGTATTTGAATCACTGAATCACGAAGTGAATATATGCTTGTAAACAATTGTACGTGTTTGTTTTATTAATAATTGTAGCGTAATCAGAAGAGACAGTTACCTAAATCTAATGAATTCTAATAATAGTGGATAGGAAATTGCGATAGAGTTTAGGTACTGTAAATGTACTTCAGTGTCTTGAAAGGTGTCTGACAAATAGAATGTATAATTATTATTATTGTTATTATTATTATGATGTATTTCCTGGGTTGGGGTACAGTTTATTAAAGCATCAGTAATCTAATAACAGTGCCAGAAAGTGAGATGTTTTGCAAATATTCAACATTCATTTAAGTTTACTCGGGGTAAGTCAACAGCAGTTGAGTAAGTCTACTCTGTTGTTGCAATGGAAAATGTGTCCTGAAAACAACAGCAAATGTGTGTGTTCTAACCTTAGCATTTAGCTATGTAATCAGAGATGTCAGTGCTGTACGTTTTCCAATCTACTTTTTAGAATGTATAGTTGAAGTCGTACGTTTACATACACCTAAGCCAAATACATTTAAACTCCGTTTTTCACCATTTCTGATATTTAATCCTAGTAAAAATTCCCTGTCTTAGTTCAGTTAGTATCACCACTTTATTTAAAGAATGTGAAATGTCAGAATAATAGTAGAAATAATGATTTCTTTCAGCTTTTATTTCTTTCATCACATTCCCAGTGGGTTTACATACACTCAATTAGTATTTGGTAGCATTGCCTTTAAATTGTTTAACTTGGGTCAAACGTTTCGGGTAGCCTTCCACAAGCTTCCCACAATAAGTTGGGTGAATTTTGACCTATTCTTCCTGACAGAGCTGGAGTAACTGAGTCAGGTTTGTAGGCCTCCTTGCTCGCACACGCTTTTTCAGTTCTGCCCACAGATTTTCCATAGGATTGAGGTCAGGGCTTTGTGATGGCCACGCCAATACCTGGACTTTGTTGTCCTTAAGCCATCATCAGACCAGAGGACATTTCTCCAAAACGTGCGATCTTTGTCCCCATGTGCAGTAACAAACCGTAGTCTGGCTTTTTTATGGTGGTTTTGGAGCAGTGGCTTCTTCCTTGCTGAGTGACCGTTCAGGTTATGTGGATAAATGACTCGTTTTATTGTGGATATAGATACTTGTGTACCTGCTCCTCCAGCATCTACACAAGGACCTTTGCTGTACTGTTATTCTGTGATTGATTTGCACTTTTCGCACCAAAGTACGTTCATCTCTAGGAGACAGAATGCGTCTCCTTCCTGAGCAGTAGGACGGCTGCGTGGTCCCATGGTGTTTATACTTGTGTACTATTGTTTGTACAGATGAACGTGGTACCTTCAGGCGTTTGGAAATTGCTTCCAAGGATGAACCAGACTTGTGGATGTTTACAATTTTTTGTCTGAGGTCTTGGCTGATTTCTTTTGATTTTCCCATGATGTCAAGCAAAGAGGCACTGAGTTTGAAGGTAGGCCTTGAAATACATCCACAGGTACACCTCCAATTGAGTCAAATTATATCAATTACCCTATCAGAAGCTTCTAAAGCCATGACATAATTTTCAGGATTTTTTCTTTATCCTCACGATCGTGACAGAATATCCCACCACGCAAGGACCAAGCAGCGTGCCATGGAGGAGAAGGTGTTTTGGACATGGGAGGACAGGAGATCCTTCCTTGGCAGGAATCACCAAGGAGCATGGAAGGACAGCGATAACGCCGGGGACCACGGCCACTGAAACCCCAAGATTGTTTTGGGTGGGGGGAGCACGAGGGGTGGCCGGTCGAGCCGAGGAGAGTGCCAGAGCCCGCCTGGGAGTCGATGGAACAATGTGAGGATGGATACCGGAGAGAGGGAGAGAGCAAGGAGTAGGCTGCAGCACTGGCGGGCTGAAGAGCAGGTCATCAGTCCGGTGCCATCTGTGCCGGCTCCACGCACCAGATCTCCAGTGCGCCTCCCCAGTCCGATATGTCCTGTGCCGGTTCCTCGCACTCGTCATGAGGAGCGTGTCGTCAGTCCGCTGCCAAAGAAACCCAAAGATTATTTTTGGTTAGGGCACATGGAGCTGGCTCGGAAAGATCCAGAGACCGTCAGGGAGGCGATGGAGAAGTTGGAAGAGAGAGAAATGTTATATAAGTGTGTTCTGCACGGCATCCAACCTGAAGAGCCTGTCAGCAGTCTGGTGAGTCCTGTGCCAGCTCCCGTACCCTTCCTGAAGTGTGTGTCACCAGTCCGGTGCAACCTGTGCCGGCTCCATGCATCAGAGCTCCAGTGCGCATACCCAGTCCGGTATGTCCTGTGACGGTTCACAGTCTGGAACCTCCTGAGATGGTCCACAGTCCGGAACCTCCAGCGACGGTCAACGGTCCGGAACCTCCAGCGACGGTCCGGAACCTCCAGTGAGGGTCAACGGTCCGGAGCTTCCAGGCAAGGCGTCCAGTCCTGCTCCAGGGCAGGAGCCATCCTCTGCGCCGGTGCCCAGTCCAGGCATGGGGTCCAGTCCCTCTCCATGGCCAGAGCATTCCTCTGCGCCAGTGGCTAGTCCAGGCACGGCGTCCAGTCCAGCTCCATGGCCTGAATCTTCCTCTGCACCGCTGCCCAGTCCAGGAACGGTGTCCAGTCCCACTCCAGGGCAGGAGCCTTCCTCTGCACTGGCGTCCAGTCCAGCTCCATGGCCGAAGCCTTCCTCTGCACCGGTGCCCAGTCCAGGCACGGCGTCCAGCCCAGCTCCATGGCCGGAGTCCTCCTTTGCGCCAGTGCCCAATCCAGGCACGGTGTCCAACCCAGCTCCATGGCCGGAGCCCTCCTTTGCGCCGATGACCAGTCCAGGCACGGCGTTCAGCCCGGCGCCGTGGCCGGATCCAGGGTCTGGGCGGGCGCTACGACCTACACCGGCCGCCACCAACACTAATCACCCCCCTACCCTCCCCGTTTGGTTTCAGGTTTTGCGGCCGGAGTCCGCACCTTTGGGGGGGGTACTGTCACGCCCTGACCATAGAGAGCCCTTGGTTCTCTATGGTGTAGTAGGTCAGGGCGTGACTAGGGGGTGTTCTAGTATGTCTATTTCTATGTTGGTGCTAATATGGTTCCCAATTAGGCAGCTGTTTATCGTTGCCTCTGATTGGGGATCATATTTAGGTAGCCATTTTCCCACCTGTGTTTTGTGGGATATTGTTTGTGTTTAGTTGCCTGTGTGCATGTCATGACTTCATGTTTCGTTGTTTCTTTATTGTTTTGTTTGTTTCACAGAAAATAAAAATATGTGGAACTAAACTCACGCTGCGCCTTGGGCTGTTTATCCTCACGATCGTGACATCACCACAAGCCAATGTTACATGATGCAATTGGAAATCAAATCTCAGGGAATGTTGTTGGCTCATTGCTCATCCTCCAACCCCAATTAAATGGGATTTCATCTCCCACACTCATATTTACCTTGACTCTGCTGATTTATAGAGATTAAATTTGCCCCAAATGTGTCCATATGACGGCCATCTTCTACTGCACAAAGGGCGTCTGTGTTTCTCCCACTAGGTGCAGCAAATTCAATTATATGTCTGTGGATGCGTGTGAGTGAGAGAGTGTGTGTTTGTAAGGGAAATAGGGTATTCTTTTTTTGTATGTGAGTGCAAGGGAAATAGGGTGTTTTAAAAACAGTGAATGTGCATGGGCACACATATGTGTGTATACAGTTTAGTGAGTGTACAGTAAAAAAAAATCGGTTTAGGTCTTGGATTTGGAGGCATTATGCAGTTACTGAGCTCTTTTGGGATTTTGTGGTTTGATCTTAGTCGTAAACACAATTTTTCCTAGCTTCTCTCAAAACCATGGCTTTGCTTATAGGCATTACAGTGGGACCAATACAATGTGTGTTTGTGTATTCTTCTGTTATGTGAGCCGCTGCTTTGCAAATGTATGCTAATAATATGTGTTCAAATGCATTCAGAGAGGAGAAAAGGGAAACTGTATCCAAAGTGAAGTATATTCTGTTTACTTTAGGTGAGGACATTGATTTTGGGAAGGCTGCAAAGGCAATGGAGTCATCTCACGCAATTCAGTTCATTCATTCTTTGGTTTATTTATCTCACGAAACGACGTACAACTTTGAACGCCACTGATGCCTGAGACGTAGTATTCAATAATAGACAAGTCTTATGGGCAAAAGCATACGGCCAAACAGAGGGGTTACTGAAAGGCTAGGAGAATAACAACACACACACATAAAACCCACCCCTTCTTTCAACGCATGGTACCACCCTAGGGAAGACATCAAAACTCTGAAATAACCCATATGGAATCATGCAGTAAACAATTGTTTTTTAACAAATCAAAATATATGCTATATAAGAGATTCTTTAATTAGCCACCCTTGCCTTGATGACATCGTTTCACACTCTTGGCATTCTCTCAACCAGCTTCACCTGGAATGCTTTTACAACAGTCTTGAAGGAGTTCCTACATTTAATGAGCACTTGTTGGCTGCTTTTCCTTTACTCAGCGGTCTGACCCATCCCAAACCATCTCAATTGGGTTGAGGTCGGGTGATTGTGGAGGCCAGGTCATCTGATGCAGCACCCTCATCACTCTCCTTCTTGTGTTGGGTCATTGTCCTGTTGAAAAACAAATGATAGTCCCTCTAAACACAAACGAGATGGGATGGCGTATCGCTGCAGAATGCTGTGGTAGCCATGCTGGTTAAGTGTGCCTTGAATTCTAAATAGATCACTGACAGTGTCACCAGCAAAGCACCCCCACACCATAACACCTCCTCCATGCGTTACGGTGGCAAATACACATTCGGAGATCATCCATTCACCCACACCGTGTCTCACAAATCTACAATTTGGACTCCTGACCAAATGACAACTTTCCACCAGTCTAATGTTCATTGCTCATGTTTCTTGGCCCAAGCAAGTCTCTTCTTCCTATTGGTGTACTTTATTAGTGGTTTCTTTGCAGCAATTCGACCGTGAAGGCCTGGTTGACATAGTCTCCTCTGAACAGTTGAGATGTGTCTGTTTCTTGAACTCTGTGTAGCATTTATTTTGGCTGGTAATTCTAATGAACTTATCCTCTGCAGCAGAGGTAACATTGGGCCTTCCATTCCTGTTGTGGTCCTCATGAGAGCCAGTTTCATCATAGCTTGATGGTTTTTGTGTTGGCACTTTTCTGTATAGACTGACCATGTCTGAAAGTAATGATGGACTGTTGTTTCCCTTTGCTTATTTGAGCTGTTCTTGCTGTAATATGGGTACAATCCAAGATGGCGTAGCAGTCAGATGTCTTTGTCCTCATCTTGTCGTGTCTATATCTTTTTATATCTTTTGTCTTTGCATATCTTTTTTATATTTTTCTAAACCTAAATTTAAAAATAATCTCCTGCAAACTGCCTCAACCAATGTGGTATGGATCTGCTATTTTCTAAAGCATTTTTCTTTACTTTCGAACCGGAATCCCCCAGCAGAAGCCTGCCAGCTAACTAGCTACTATATAGTAGTCAGCTAACCACTGCTAGCGGTCATCAGCTAACCTCAAGCTCAGAAATCTCTTGCCAGTTTGCACAACGCGATTCAAACCAGAGAATACTGGACTTATTTTTTCTCCATATCCCCGGATTTTACTACACGGAACCCAACTAATCCATCACGGCTGGTCTGCCAACGGAACCACATGCTGAGGCTACAACGCCCAAGCAAGTCTCTTCTTCCTATTGGTGTACTTTATTAGTGGTTTCTTTGCAGCAATTCGACCGTGAAGGCCTGGTTGACATAGTCTCCTCTGAACAGTTGAGATGTGTCTGTTTCTTGAACTCTGTGTAGCATTTATTTTGGCTGGTAATTCTAATGAACTTATCCTCTGCAGCAGAGGTAACATTGGGTCTTCCATTCCTGTTGTGGTCCTCATGAGAGCCAGTTTCATCATAGCTTGATGGTTTTTGTGTTGGCACTTTTCTGTATAGACTGACCATGTCTGAAAGTAATGATGGACTGTTGTTTCCCTTTGCTTATTTGAGCTGTTCTTGCTGTAATATGGGTACAATCCAAGATGGCGTAGCAGTCAGATGTCTTTGTCCTCATCTTGTCGTGTCTATATCTTTTTATATCTTTTGTCTTTGCATATCTTTTTTATATTTTTCTAAACCTAAATTTAAAAATAATCTCCTGCAAACTGCCTCAACCAATGTGGTATGGATCTGCTATTTTCTAAAGCATTTTTCTTTACTTTCGAACCGGAATCCCCCAGCAGAAGCCTGCCAGCTAACTAGCTACTATATAGTAGTCAGCTAACCACTGCTAGCGGTCATCAGCTAACCTCAAGCTCAGAAATCTCTTGCCAGTTTGCACAACGCGATTCAAACCAGAGAATACTGGACTTATTTTTTCTCCATATCCCCGGATTTTACTACACGGAACCCAACTAATCCATCACGGCTGGTCTGCCAACGGAACCACATGCTGAGGCTACAACAGACTTCTTCCGTCACGACGTCCCTCTAAGGCCCTTCTGATTGCTTGCTAGCCTGGCATGCTAGCTGTCTGAATCGCCGTGTCTCCAGCCAGCTTAACAACTCACTCGGCTACGCACGCCTTTCCCTAATGTCAATATGCCTTGCCCATTGCTGTTCTAGTTAGGGATTATTGTCTTATTTCATTGTAGAGCCTCTAGTCCTGCTCAATATGCCTTAGCTAACCTTTCAGTTCCACCTCCCACACATGCGGTGACATCACCTGGTTTAAATTATGTTTCTAGAGACAATATCTCTCTCCTCGTCACTCTATGCCTAGGTTTACCTCCACTGTATTCACATCCTACCATACCTTTGTCTGTACATTATGCCTTGAATCTATTCTATCGTGCTCAGAGACCTGCTCCTTTTACTCTCTGTTCCGAACGTACTAGACGACCAGTTCTTATAGCCTTTAGCTGTACCCTTATCCTACTCCTCCTCTCTTTCTCTGGTGATGTAGCGGTTTTATCCAGGCCCTGCAGTGCCCATTCCCCAGGCGCTCTCATTTGTTGACTTCTGTAATCGTAAAAGCCTTGGTTTCATGCATGTTAACATTTAGAAGCCTCCTTCCTAAGTTTGTTTTATTCACTGCTAAGCCAGTCTGAATCCTGGTTTAAGAAGACCACCAAAAACCTTTACATTTCCATCCCTAAAACATTTTCCGACAAGATAGAACTGCCAAAGGGGGCTGAGTGGCAATATACTGCAGAGCTAGCCTGCAGAGTTCTGTCATACTATCCAGGTCTGTGCCTAAACAATTCAAGCTTCTACTTCTAAAAATCCACCTTTCCAGAAATAAGTCTCTCACCGTTGCCGCTTGCTATAGATCACCCTCTGCCCCAGCTGTGCCCTGGACACCATATGTGAATTGATTGCCCCCCCATCTATCTTCAGAGCTCGTGCTGCTAGGTGACCTAAAGTGGGAAGTGCTTAACACCCAGGCCATCCTACAATCTAAGCTTAATGTCCTCAATCTCACACAAATTATCAATGAACCCACCAGGCACTACCCCAAGTCAATAAACATGGGCACCCTTACAGATATCATCTCAACCAACTTGCCCTCCAAATACACCTCTGCTGTCTTCAACCAAGATCTCAGCGATCACTGCCTCATTGATTGGATCCGTAATGGGTCTGCAGTCAAACGACCAACCTTCATCACTGTCAAATGCTCCCTAAAACACTTCAGGGAGCAGGCCTTTCTAATCTACCTGTCCCGGGTATCCTGGAAGGATATTGACCTCATCCCATCAGTAGAGGATGGTTATTCTTTAAAAGTGCCTTCCTCGCCATCTTAAATAAGCATGCCCCATTCAAAAAATGGAGAACCAGGAACGGATATAGCCCTTGACTGCCCTTGACCAGCATAAAAACATCCTGTGGCATACCTCATTAGCATCAAATAGCCCCCGTGATGTGCAACTGTTCAGGGAAGCTAGGAACCAATATACACAGGCAGTTAGGAAAGCCAAGGCTAGCTTCTTCAAACAGAAATTTGCATCCTGTAGCACAAACTCCAAAAAGTTCTGGGACACTGGAAAGTCCATGGAGAATAAGAGCACCTCCCTCCCAGCTGCCCACTGCACTGAGGCTAGGAAACACTGTCACCACCGATAAATTCACAATAATTGAGAATTTCAACAAGCATTTTTCTACGGATGGCCATGCTTTCCACCTGGCTACCCCTACCCCGGTCAACTGCCCTGCACCAACCACAGCAACTCGCCCAAGCCCCCCCCCCCCCCCCCCCCACATTTCTCCTTCACCCAAATCTAGATAGCTGATGTTCTGAAAGAGCTGCAAAATCTGGACATCTACAAATCTGCCGGGCTAGACAATCTGGACCCTCTCTTTCTAAAATCATCTGCCGAAATTGTTGCAACCCCTATTTCTAGCCTGTTCAACCTCTCTTTCGTATCGCCTGAGATCCCCAAAGATTGGAAAGCTCCTCTTCAAAGGGGGAGACACTCTAGACCCAAACTGCTACAGACCTGAATCTATCCTACCCTGTCTTTCTATGGTCTTCGAAAGTCAGGTTAACAAACAGATCACCGAACATTTAGAATCCCACCATACCTTCTCCGCTAAGCAATCTGGTTTCCGAGCTGGTCATGGGTGCACCTCAGCCACGTCATGGGTGCACCTCCACCTCTACGCAGACGACACCATTCTATATATTTCTGGCCCTTCTTTGGAAACTGTGTTAACTAACCTCCAGACGAG
Organism: Oncorhynchus clarkii lewisi; assembly: GCF_045791955.1. Taxonomy (NCBI): domain Eukaryota; kingdom Metazoa; phylum Chordata; class Actinopteri; order Salmoniformes; family Salmonidae; genus Oncorhynchus; species Oncorhynchus clarkii. Next base: position 56,502,083 of record NC_092147.1, read on the forward strand.
CTTCAATGACATACAACACTCCTTCCGTGGCCTCCAACTGCTCTTAAATGCAAGTAAAACTAAATGCATAGTATTCAATCGATCACTGCCCGCACCTGCCCACCCGTCCAGCATCACTACTCCGGATGGCACTGACTTAGAATACGTGGCCAACTACAAATACCTAGGTATCTGGTTAGGCTGTAAACTCTCCTTCCAGACTCACATTAAGCATCACCAATCCAAAATTAAATCTAGAATTGGCTTCCTATATCGTAACAAAGCATCCTTCACTCACGCTCAAATCAAATCAAATCAAAGTTTGTCACGTGCGCCGAATACAACAGGTGTAGGTAGACCTTACAGTGAAATGCTTACATACAGGCTCTAACCAAAAGTCTGGAGGAAAAAAAGTATGCTAGTATGTGTGTAGGTAAGTAAAGACATATAACAACAGTAAAAATACATTTGAAAATAAGAGTAGCAAGGCTATATACAGACACCGGTTAGTCAGGCTTATTGAGGAAGTATGTACATGTGGGTATGGTTAAAGTGACTATGCATATATGATGAAAAGAGATTATGGTTACCTGTTCAGGAGTCTTAAGGCTTGGGGGTAAAAAATGTTGAGAAGCCTTTATCTCCTAGACTTGGCACTCCGGTACCGCTTGCCATGCGGTAGTAGAGAGAACAGTCTATGGGGTCTTTGACAATTTTCATGGCCTTCCTCTGACACTGCCTGGTGTAGAGGTCCTGGATGTCTGGCAGCTTTGCCCCAGTGATGTGCTGGGCCGTACGCACTACCCTCTGAGGCCGAGCAATTGCAGTACCAGGCAGTGATGCAACCGGTCAGGATGCTCTCGATGTTGCAGCTGTAGCACCTTTTGTGGATCTGAGGACCCATGACAAATCATTTTAGTTTCCTGAGGGGGAATAGGCTTTGGTGTGCCCTCTTTACAACTGTCTTGGTGTGTTTGGACAATTCTAGTTTGTTGTTGATGTGGACACCAAGGAATTTGAAGCCTGTCGATGAGAATGGGGACGTGCTCGGTGCTCCTTTTCCTGTAGTCCACAATCATCTCAGTCAGTCTTGGTTACTTTGAGGGATAGGTTGTTATTCAGGCACCATCCGTCGAGGTCTCTGACCTCCTCCCTATACGCTGTCTCGTCGTTGTCGGTGATCAGACATACCACTGTTTTGTCGTCAGCAAACTTAATGATGGTATTGGAGTCGTGCCTGGCCATGCAGTCGTGGGTGAACAGGGAGTACAGGAGGGGACTGAGCACACACCCCTGGGGAGCTCCAGTGTTGAGGATCAGCGTGGCAGATGTGTTGCTCACCACTTCGGGGCGGCCCAACATTAAGTCCAGGATCCAGTTGCAGAGGGAGGTGTTTAGTCCCAGGTTCCATAGCTTAGTGATGAGCTTTGAGGGTACTATGGTGTTGAACGCTGAGCTGTAGTCAATGAAAAGCATTCTCAAATAGGTGTTCCTTTTGTCCAGGTGGGAAAGGGCAGTGTGGAGTGCAATAGAGATTGCATCATCTGTGGATCTGTTTGGGCGGTATGCAAATTGGAGTGGGTCTAGGGTTTCTGGGATAATAGTGTTGATGTGAGCCATTACCAGCCTTTCAAAGCACTTCATGGCTACGGACGTGAGTGCCACGGGTCTGTAGTCATTTAGGCAGGTTGCCTTAGTGTTCATGGCAACAGGGACTATGGTGGTCTGCTTGAAGCATGTTGGCCTTGTGAATGTTGACCTGTTTAAAGGTCTTACTCACGTCGGATACGGAGAGCGTGATCACACAGTCGTCCGGAACAGCTGATCCTCTCATGCATGTCTCAGAGTTGCTTGCCTCGAAGCGAGCATAGAAGTTATTTAGCTCGTCTGTTAGGCTCGTGTCAGTGGGCAGCTGGCGGCTGTGCTTCCCTTTGTAGTCTGTAATAGTTTGCAAGCCCTGCCACATCCGACGAGCGTTGTAGACGGTGTAGTATGATTCAATCTTAGCCCTGTATTGAAGCTTTGCCTGTTTGATGGTTCGTCGTAGGGCATAGCGGCATTTCTTGTAAGCTTCCGGGTTAGAGTCCCGCACCTTGAAAGCGGCAGCTCTACCATTTAGCTCTGTGCGAATGTTGCCTGTAATCCATGGTTTCTGGTTAGGGGATGTACGTACAGTTACTGTGGGGACGATGTCCTCAATGCACTTATTGACAAAGCCAGTGACTGATGTGGTGTATTCCTCAATGTCATCGGAAGAATCCCGGAACATGTTCCAGTCTGTGACAGCAAAACAGCCCTGTAGTTTAGCATCTGCTTCACCTGACCATTTTTTAAAGACCTAGTCACTGGTGCCTCCTGTTTTAATTTTTGCTTGTAAGCAGTAATCAGGAGGATAGAGTTGTGGTCGGATTTACCAAATGGAGGGCGAGGGAGAGTTCTGTATGTGTGTGGAGTACAGGTGTGTGGAGTACGATCTATCATTTTTTTCCCTCTGGTTGCACATTTAACATGTTGATAGAGACTTGGTAGACTGATTTAAGTTTCCCTGCATTAAAGTCTCCGGCCACTAGGAGCGCCGTCTCTGGGTGAGTGGTTTCCTGTTTTTTTTTTCCTTATACAGCTGGCTGAGTGCGGTCTTCGTCCCGGCATCTGTCTGTGGTGGTAAATAAACAGCCACGAAAAGTACACCTGAGAACTCTCTAGGCAAGTAGTGTGGCCTGCAATTTATCATAATATACTCTATTGCAGGCGAGCAAAATCTAGAGACTTCCTTAGATTTCATGCACCAGCTGTTGTTTACAAATAATCACAGACCGCCCAAAAAAAACAAACAATTGTGTTATTATGTGGGGGTTTTTCACGATATTTGTAAATGATTTTGTACATAATGTTTCTGCAACCGTTTCTTCGTCTCGTTTTGCTGCGCGGAGTCCTTGCTTTAGGGTTTGCACAAAGCGTTCTGCCAACCCATTGGTGGCAGGGTGGTACGGAGCTGAGGTTGAGTGTTTGATTCCATTTACTGACATGAATCTTGTAAACTCGTCACTTACAAAAACTTGCGCGTTGTCACTTACCAGCTGCAGTGGCAAACCGAAGCGTGCAAACGTTGTTCAGAGACACTCTATCGTCTGAGCTGAGGTGGAGGAGTCAGTGCATAACACCTCTGGCCATTTGGAATGGGCATCAACTATAACCAGAAACATGTGCTTTTCAAAGGGACCAGCGTAGTCCACATGAATTCTCTGCCATGGCTCTGCGGGCCATTCCCATGGGTGGACTGGGACAGGAGCAGGCATGTGGAGGGTTTCCAAACATCCGCTACAGTTCTTTGCCATATTTTCTATCTGTTGGTCCAGACCTGGCCACCAGAAGTGGCTCCTTGCGAGCAGCTTCATTTTGACAATTCCAACATGACCTTCATGTAGTTGCTGCAAGACTAGATGTTGGCATTTCTGGGGTATCATGACTCTCATTCCCCACATCAAACATCCTTGGTATGTTGTAATTTCGTTTCTACGCTGGAAATACGGAGTCAGCTCCTTTCTGCCAGTAGCTGGCCATCCTGACATGGTGTAGGTGTACACTTTTGACAAGGTCACATCTTTCCTTGTCTCATGTTTGATAACTGTGCTTGTGACCGATAGTGCCTCGAGCTGAGCGGTATGGTACATGTCCACTGCATCCACCCTCCTTTGTCTTTCTCTTGTACACGGCAGTCTGGATAATCCATCTGCATTTGTGTGGAGGGATGACGGCTTAAACTCAATGTCATACATATGACTGGCAAGGAACAGGGCATATCGCTGTAACCTGGCTGCTGTCATTGCCGGAATGCCTTTCTTTGGACTGAAAATGGAAAGCAACGGCTGGTGATCTGTAACCAGTGTGAAACGCTTGCCATATAGGTATGCGTGGAATTTCTTGACGCCCCACACTAGTGCCAGTGCTTCTTTGTCGATTTGTGAGTACTTTTTCTCTGCATCATTCAATGTTCGTGACGCAAATGCAACTGGCCTCTCTGACCCATCTTTCAGTGTGTGTGTGAAAGGACTGCCCCTAATCCATAAGGGGACGCATCACAAGCCAACTTCACTGGCATTTCAGGGTCGTAATGCATCAGGACCTGTTCAGATGTTATGGGCCGTTTTGCCTCCAGAAATGCATTTTCACACTGCTCTGTCCACCGCCATGTCCTATTCTTTTCCAGGAGCTGATTTAGAGGCTGGAGTACTGCTGAAAGGTTTGGGAGGAATCTTCTGTAGTAATTGATCAGTCCCGTGAAAGATCTAACTTCTGTGATATTTTGTGGTCGTGGTGCCTGTACCACTGCCTAGATTTTGTCCTGTGTTTTGTGCAATCCATTGCAGTCTATCTCATGTCCACAGAAGACAATCTTGTCTTGGAAGAACTCACACTTCTTTAAGTTTGCCTGTAGACCATACTCTTTCAGTCTTTTCAGGACCTCTTCCAGGTTAGCCAGGTGCTCTTTGTCGGTGCGTCCTGTTATGATCATGTCATCCAGGATACACTGGGTTCCTGGGATTCCTTGCAAAATCTGGTCAATAGTTCATTGCCAAATGGCTGGGGCTGATGCAATGCCAAAAACCAGGCGGTTATACCTGTATAGACCTTTGTGTGTGTTTATTGCCAGGTACTTTTTGGAATTCTCTTCAACCGGTAGCTGCAGGTAAGCCTGTTTCAGATCGATTTAACTGAAGTGTTTTCCACCAGCTAGTGCAGCGAAGATGTCATCCAGATGTGGTAGGGGGTATTGGTCCACATGCAACATTGAATTCACTGTTACCTTGAAGTCCCCACACATTCTAACAGACCCATCTTTCTTCACAATAGGAACTATGGGTGTGGCCCATTCGCTTCTGTCCACTTTCGTCAGGATCTCTGTATCCTGCAAGCGATCGATTTCCGCTTCCACCTTTGGTCTCAGGGAGTATGGAACAGATCTGGCTTTGCAGAATTTTGGGGTTGCGTCATCTCTTAGTACAAGTTTCGCTGTGAAGCCTTTTACTGTTCCCATCTGATCACTGAAAACTGTGTTGTATTTCTTTCGCAAGTGTTCCAGTGTTTGGTCTGTGCCTTTCTCTTTGGACTGGAATGTGTGGAGCATTTTCAAGTCACACCAATTCAGCTTTATTTTTGAAAGCCATTCCCTGCCAAATAATGGGGGGCAGTTCCAGGCACCACATACAGCTGTAACTGCTGTGTTTGCCCCCCATAATGCACTCTGACCTGCAATGCCCCCATTGGGCTCAATCTCTCTCCTGAGTATGTCTTCAGCAACACATTTGTGTTCTTCAGCTTGATAGCCTTAAAGTGCTCATTGTAGACGGTAGTGGAAATTATAGACACTGCAGATCCTGTGTCCAGCTCCATTTTGAGGGGTTTGCCTTCGATATCTGGTGTCACCCATATTATGCTACTGCTGGGAGAAGTCACAGTGTTTAACTCCATTGTACCAATGAATCGTTCATCTGAATCACTGCCACTGTTCTCTGCTAGTGCATTCACAGACCCTTTAATTTTCTCAGTTTTCCTGTTGTGACTGAATTTTGCTTTGCATGCTCTTTGAATGTGCCCCCTTCTACTGCATTTGTGACAAATGTTGTCTTTGAAACGGCAGTCCTCTGCTCTGTGACCATCTCTGTCACACCTGTTGCATTTTTCGGCCACACGGGGGCACTGTCGACTGCGTGAAAACTTGTGCAGGGAAATTTGTGACAGGTCAGTACTTCTTTTACTTTGCAACTCAAATGCATCTTTAGTTGCGATTTCCATAGCCACAGCAATTTCAACAGCCTTTGCAAACGTGAGCTCTGATTCTGTGAGCAAACGTTTTTGAATGTGTTCATGTTTCAGTCCACAAACAAATCTATCCCTTAATGTGTCATTTAGGTTCTCTCCAAACTGGCAATGTTCAGACAGTTTCTTCAACACTACATATGTACTAACACCCTCCCCCTCATTCTGATCTCTCTTGTGGAAACGAAAACGTTCCGCGATGAGGAGTGGTTTAGGTGATAGGTGATTTTGCAATATCTCCACAATCTCTGTGAATGTTTTACTTGAGGGCTTCAGAGGGGCAGTCAGATCTCTTAGCAAACTGTATGTTTTTGGGCCAATTAAACTCAACAACGCTGGTACTCTTTTGTTATCAGCAATGTCGTTTGCAATGCAGTACTGTTCCAGTCGTTCAATGTAAGTTGCCCAGTTGTCAAACACATCTATTTTCCCGATGCTAGCCATTCTCTTTACCTCCGGCTCCACGGGTCTCCGCCTCGTTCTCGTCAGCTCTCCCCTCGTCTTCACTGCTTGCTAGCTGTTGTGCTACAGGGTCAAAATCTTCCTCTCTTCCTACGAACTCCATCTGTATTCGTGATGCACACTGCAGGTAATCATCCTCGTCGCCATTGTAGTGTCTTAACACTTAGTACTTATTTATGTAATAAGAAAGACTCTGAATACAAGCAATTGAACTGGAGCTTCACATTTACTCAAACGAGTTAGTATCAGAATAACATAGAACAACACTGCGCATGACCAAGGGTGCTCCATCCTTAAAGGGGACATCAGTAATTAACAGAACATAACACATCTTCTGCTTCAAAGTTGATCCATTCGGTGTCCTCTTCTGCATTTCATCTACCAGGACGTTTGGTGGATCTTCAAGGCTGGAATGATCAAGCCCCACAGAAAAAATGGGTAAGAAGTTGAGCTCACATTTCTTCGCCTTCTTAATGTTCTTGTTTGGTGGTTCTCCCTCAGATGAGTTTCTTTCATGCAGAAACAGAACAGAAACAGAAACATCTTGGTATCCTGCAATAGTTGAAGTTCCTCATTTTGTACTTGAGGCTGTTCTTACATCCACACCAACTCGTGGGTGAACCTCTTTGTTGAAGACAAGGATGTTTTTTTTTACCAGTGCTGAAGTAACATGATCAAAATCTGTGTCTCATGGATACGCCTTAAGGCTGTAAATGCTTTCTGTCTGTTTACAAGGATGTCATGTTTCAGCTCTTTTTCATAACAGGCAGGTTCCATCCTTAAGATGTAGTTGATCCCCTAGTCATAGTCTATATTCAACATCAAAATCTCAAACTTCTGGTCACTGCTTTGACCTTTCCTGAGATTAAGTGTTGGAGAGAATCTCTTGTATCTGCTTCGCGACAGATAGAGTGTGTCATTAAGTATTTCATTTGACGCATAGAGGGGTATCAGGTCAAGCACAGGGATGACTTTTAATGGCCTTTTCAATGTCTGCCATGTTGGTCAAGTTAAAGTTAAAGTGAAGTTGCAATCAAGTCCTAGTGCTCCTTTAATTTGGCTAATCAAATCCTCAACTTCATCAGGCTTCGCGGCCACCTTCCTTATGTCACCCTCTATGAGAATAACTCTCTTGACCATCTTCTGATGAGTAGGCATCTTGGGGATATAAACAGAAAAAAAGTAATGGTTAATGACTCGTTCAATATAACGCTTGTGTAACCATTAATTTACCACCAATTCTGTAAATGTAAAGTGGGAAAACATCATTAAGGTCTGATAGCCGAACCACACACAAAGAGGGAGCAGTATGTCTGCAGAGATCATAAGGTCTAAGATGCTCAAATACCTCCTGCACCTCCCTGTTATGAGTCTCTTTGGTTCGACATTCAAAGACCCCCGAATGTACCTCTTTTCTTGAACTTCACTTCTTGTCGCCATGCAGAACCTACAGAATCAGTCCACTATAAAGCTCTCCTGAAATCCTGCAAGATGATGGGCACCCAAATGATCACCTGCTACATAGAAGACTGTTCCTGTCACACTTGCTCTTTACTGCTCAACACATACACCTTGCTGCTCCAGTGAAATTACACAGGAGAGCAAGCTGATGGAGTAGTGTGGAGTTTGCTGGCACATTAGCAATCAACCAGTAAACTGCACACATTTTGTTATTTTTCCTTGATATTCCCAATGGGTTGGCTACTTTGAAAGTCATCAATGTAAAGGCCAAGAGCAATGCTGAACTTATGAAGGCTATTTTCTTTAAAATTACGGACCATCTAGATAAGTGTTGTACTTATGTATAAGATGTTATTTTACTGACAGAGCTTTGTCCAAAATATCCACCTTGTATAGCATTGTCACGTTCTGACCTTAGTTCCTTTATTATGTCTTTGTGTTAGTTTGGTCAGGGCGTGAGTTGGGGTGGGTAGTCTATGTTCTTTTTTCTATGTTGTATTTCTGTGTTTGGCCTGGTATGGTTCTCAATCAGAGGCAGCTGTCGATCGTTGTCTCTGATTGAGAATCGTACTTAGGTAGCCTGTTTTCCCCATTTTGGTTGTGGGTGATTATTTTCCGTGTCAGTGTTTGCGCCATACTGTGTCGGTTTTCATTTATGCTCTTATTCTTTTGTTTTCTGTGTTCAGTTATGTTTCATTAAAATTATATTATGGACACTTACCACGCTGCGCATTGGTCTGATCCTTCCTACTCCTCAGAAGGGGAGGACAAAAACCGTTACAAACATTTTCTGTAGCATTGTCTGCATTGAAATATATACAGACATCTTGTCTTTATCAATCACATATTCCACTGGAATTACCAAGGGGAATTCTCTCAAGACATGCAATGCTCTCCTTTAAGTGGTAGATAAGGATCCCGTGACACTGGGAGGCACATGCGCATACCGATAGGAGGCATGGGGAGAGAGTAGCTCTGTTTGTATCGACAAGACTGTGGTTATATGAAGAAACCAGACAGCATAGTTTAAATTAAGCCTTTAAAATCAATAGATCAATATACCACCAAGTATCTGGGAGAGAGTGAGTGGTCAGTTATTCAAAACAGCAAACAAATCTGTTAGTAAAGCGACGATGAAACTTGAACCCAACATGCAATGGCTTCCCTTATAGGAAAAGACAATGAACAACTTGGAGATGCAAATGAAAGCAGCGAACAGCTGAAGGATATCTAGGAAAATATAACTAAAATGCTCTCAATATTCACTAAAACAAACAAACTGTTATAAGGTAGTCTATCGAGTCATATATGCATATACAGGGCGGGCAAGTGGATGAACAAGACAACAAAATTGGCCTTCTGAAAACAAAAGAAGAGGAACTGGAGAAAATGTATTGAGACAAAATAACATGAGAATATGTGACCCGATTTTGGAAACTAGGCGTATGTCGCAAGTAACGACTTCACATTAGAGCCGTTTGAATGTAATTTTTTTTAATCATAATGCGTTTTTTGGCGGAAATGCCTTCGCGAACATCTGGACTTTCGTGTGCCTTAATAACAAACTTCTATGCCATGTGTAAATACTAACACGATTATTAAATTACGAGCCTTGTTGGTTAAGCCACAGAAAAAGCAGCAACCTTCCCAATAACCATGATTGGCTGAGATAATGAGTGAGATGGACATGTCGAGAGATGAGTTCGGATTGGTCTGCCATATAGATGGCTTCTGTCGATTTGAGCTTGTCAATCTGTGTTGGTAATCCTGTTGAACGTGGTTTTTTTAATATATTTTGTAGTGGAGCTGCATAAGTATTGCTCTCTACTTTCTGGTGGATCAAGTTTTGAAATCAGTGGAATTAAAGTATGATAGCTAAAGAGGGAAACCGTGGTATGGCATTCCTGACAGGGAGACTCGTCCATCATGTTATTATTCACATCTCAGAGCCATTTGCTTTTTTAGTTAGAGCCTAATGTTAGCTAGCTAACATTGAACCTGGTTGTTTAGCTCCCGGCATTGTGGCATTGTTGGCACTGTGTTCATTGTTATTTAACTGGCTAACGTCAGCTGGCTGGCTCGTTAGCTAACATTACATGTCATGTGTGAACTTACACTTTGTTTACCTAGCTAGGTTAATTGTTTACCTAGCCAGCTAGCTATCTGTCTTAAGACAAAGTGTACTGTTAGCTAGCTAGCTAATGTTAGCTGGCTGGCTCATTAGCTAACGTTACGTGACTTGTGTACAACACCTGTTGAATACGGCTCGTATCAGTAAACATCTGCAAAAAAGCGTAATGAAATTGTTGCCAGCAGAGCTGGTTAGGCTGTTTTCGTGTTTTTCATAGGTAAACAAAACATCGGCCAGAGCGTAAAGTGTGCACTTCGAGAGGAAAACGAGATAGGTGGGGCTGTCACATGTGCTCCCTCTCAAGCCTCTAGGTCACCAGGCTGCTCGTTATGGCGCACACCTGTCACTATCGGTACACACATTATGACACTCACCTGGACTCCATCACCTCCTTGATTAACTGCCCTTTATATGATACTCCTTTTGTTTTTTTCCCCAGTTGTCATTGTTGCTGTTTCATGTCGGTGCGCTGTTCGTGTTTCTTGTTTTGTTCATTTATTTATTAAATCTATTCACTCCCTGAACTTGCTTCTCGACTCTCAGCATGCATCGTTACAGAATGATGACTCATCAAAGGGAAGTATCAGGGAGTGTTTTTTCTTTGTGTGTTTTGGTGTTAGAGGTGATGTCGGGTCCGGGTGTCCAAACCGGAGCTACCTGGGAGGCCTCAGGAGGTTTGTCGGGTTCCCATGCCTCAGCTGGCCCGACGAGTTTCCATACCTCAGATGGCTCGATAGGCTTCCATGCCTACCCGTGCTCGATCAGACTCCCATGCCTCAGCTGGTGAACAGGTTCCCATGCCTCGACCGAGGCAACCGGGGAGGTCTTAGCCGGCTCATCAGGCTCTCACGCCTCAGCCGGTTTGTCAGGTTTCTGCGCCTCAGAGGAGGCGACCGGTCCCCTCCAGACCCCCGGGATCGTCCCTTTGGTTGGCGTCCTTCAGGTGGAGCCGAACGCGCTGGGGAGGGGGTACTGTCACCTATGAAGAGCTCTTCACTAGACACCAAAACATTCAAAGGCCAATTTTGATCAACTTTCAAAGCAGAATTACTTTCCCATTGCTCCTCAAATATAGTGTATAATACACACTTTTGTAGCTAGGAGTCTCTAATTTTAGCCAATGCAAAAACACAATTTTTAATCTTGCTACATAAGACCGAATCCAGGTGGTGAGTCACATATTGTCCTTACCGGAGGACGAGGAAAAATTAGACTCTTCCAGCTATGTGATAAAGCTGAGGAGCTTGGTGTGGATGTGTCGCCGGAAGATCTGGAGCTGTGCCATTTAGTGGGCGTGAAACAGAAGAACGCTAAATACCCTCACATGGTAATCTTTACACTGTGGAACTATCAGACCAAAGTGAACATTCTGAGATCACAAGGGGGAAATGAGATCAAGTTCCAGGGCCAGTCCATTCGATCAGGAATGGTCTGATAGACTGCTAGACTGAAAAGGAATCAACTTCGATTCCCGGCACTACTGAGGGTATGGAACACAGAGAATGGAGTTCACAAGCGCCGATAAAGCTCTGAACAGGCTACTGGAAACCTTTCCAATTGGAAGAGGGCACATTGTCCTGAGGAGAGGCAGAAAAAAACGATAAGCACACTAGGCTACATATTGTGATGCCCAAGACCAGCTTATCACAAGATGAGACAATATTCCATCCCCCTCCCCCCAATACAATTTAGACTCTATTGTCCCCAAGTAACTGTTCTTCTCTAGGAAGTAACGATAGAATTAGCCGATGTCAATGAGATTTAGTTTACTTTATTAATTTGACCATTTTAAAAGACAATTACACATAAAACTTAAAAGCCATACATGCACATGAATAAAATCATTGAGGATAACACACAAAGTTATTTCCATTGTGGTCCTTGAGACAAGATGGCTATACAAGATCGAACACAGTATGGCAGTGAAATAATTTTTAAAAAATGAAATAAGAACATCTATCTCATCATTCCAGTTACATCATAGAGGTTATTCATATGGGCACAGAGGACATTAAATATATTTGTACTTTATTTTTAAAGCTGTCCAGAGAGGACGTTTATAGGCAGAGGCAACTCATTCCATTCTGAGGCTCCAGTATACAAGAAAGTACCTTACCCTGCATTACTCCTGAACCTGTATAAGCACACATCAGCAATACCTGATCTGGTGCTGTGATTGCGTGCATTCCTAACATGAGGAAAGTAATCACTTAAATATCTGGGCGCAGGACCATAAATACATAAACATAAACATATGTAAACATAACCTAGTCTAATCTGGGACACCCTAGCCTCAACAGGCAGCCAGTTTAGTTCCTGAAAGCAGCTCCTGCCTATGTGAGTACGTGGACTCACCTTCAATACTACCCTGATCAATTTATTCTGTGCTGTCTGGAGCTTCCCCTTCATACGTTTAGATAAGCCCCTAAACCAGGAAGTACTAGCATAGTCAATATGGCATTGAATGAGGGCAGTAGCTAGCACTTTCATGGAGTCCTTATCAAGCAGCTTGGACTTTCTAGTCAAAAACTTAATCCTAGCATTAACCTTCCCTAGCACCTTATTGGCCATGCTCACACCTCCCAAGCTTCCATCAAGGATACATCCCAAGTAGCTAACAGAGGTTTTAGTAGTCAGCACCTCACCCCCTAACTCCACTCTGATTTCAGACAACCTACACAATTTAGGTCTGGATCCAAAAATAATTGCTTCAGTTTTACCTAAGTGCAGAGATAGCTTATTATCTCCAAGCCATTTGCTAATGTTAGTAAGCTCTATGCTCTCCAACATAGTTTTACTTTTGTGAGACACCAGAAGTGTAGAGTCATCCGCATAAATAAAAAGACGGTATGAACAAGCATCTTTCATATCATTAATATACAATAAAAACAGCAGAGGCCCAAGCACGCTCCCCTGTGGAACGCCACAACTCACTGGTTTTGCCTGAGACAGCGAACCATTGACCTCTACTACTTGCTCCCTTCCTGATAAATAGGACTTTACCCAGCCTAGAGGGATACTGCTTAACCCCAGTGCCTCCAGTTTGGAGATTAGGAGACAGTGGTTAACTGTATCAAGGGCCTTCTGTAGGTCAAGCAGTACCATTCCACACAGATTTCCCTCGTCAATCTCTTTCCTGATGAAGTCAGTCAAGTAAAGTAGAAATGAATCAGTGGAGTATGTTTTTCTAAAACCCGACTGAAATTCATACATTAGACCCGGTTTGTTAAAACCTCTTGGGGATAGTGAGACGCTAGCGTCTCAAGTGGCCACTAGCCTCGGGAAATGCATAGCGCCAAATTCAAATAAAACGCGATAAAACGCAAACTTTCATTAAATCACACATGTAGGGTACTCAATTAAAGCTACACTCGTTGTGAATCCAGGCAACATGTCAGATTTTTAAAATGCTTTTCGGCGAAAGCATGAGAAGCTATTATCTGATAGCATGCACCCCCCTGAACCAGCTGAACCAGTTGTAAACAAAATAACTAGCGTTAGCAGGCGCTACACAAAACGCTGAAATAAAATATAAAACAAGCATTACCTTTGACGAGCTTCTTTGTTGGCACTCCAATATGTCCCATAAACATCACAATTGGTCCTTTTTTTCAATTAATTCCATCCATGTATACCCAAAATGTCCATTTATAAAGCAGGTTTGATCCGGAAAAAAACAGCTTTCCAAAACACAACGTCACTATAAAACATTTCAAAAGTTGCCTGTAAACTTTGACAAAATATTTCAAACTACTTTTGTAATACAACTTTAGGTATTTTTAAAAGTTAATAATCAATCAAATTGTAGACGGGGGAATCTGTATTCGATAGAGCAAGTAAACAAAACATGCCCCTTTTTCCCTCTTGCGTAACTCTCAACAGTGTAACGTTGTTCCAGGATGTGCCTCTTCTTCATTTCACCAATGATTAACTTCAACCCAATTCCAAAGACTGGTGACATCCTGTGGAAGTCGTAGGAACTGTAAAATGGTCGCTATCTAATTTCCCTTGGCAAAGACAACTGAGGGAACGGTCAGAGGAAAAAAATATAAATAATTCTGAACAGTTTTTCCTCTGGGTTTTGCCTGCTACATAAGTTCTGTTATAGTCACAGACATGATTGAACCTGTTTTAGAAACTTCAGAGTGTTTTCTATCCACAACTACAAATCATATGCATATAATATATTCCTGGCATGAGTAGCAGGAAGTTGAAATTGTGCACGATATTTATCCAAAAGTCGAAATGCTGCCCCCTATTCTTAAAAGGTTTTAACATATTCATACATTTGCTCATGTACAATTCTCTCTCTATCTTTGATGTTACACAGAGTATAGATACAGGCCTATAATTCCCGGGGTCAGACTTTATCCCCTTCTTATACAGAAGTATAACTTTAGCTTATTTCATGTCCCTGGGAAAGGTGCCTTGTTCAAGAGAGAGATTAACAATATGCGTAATACAAGGGCCAATTTGCTCAGCAGAATCTATGAGAAACCTTGCAGGAATATTATCCAGGCCTGTGGCTTTGGGGCATTTAAGCTCTGCCAGCATACTGACTATTTTGGCTGTTGCTACCTTTGCAAAAGAAAAAGAGTTTGGCTGAACCCCTAACTCTACATAATACTTCTTGACTTGGTTGCTTCCAAACAAACCGGAACTGGTGGGCAGCTTGCTAACCAGCTTGCTGGCAACAGAAGTTTAAAAAAAAAGTTGAATTCATTGGCAACCTCTGCTTTTTCATATACCATCTCCCCCTTGATGTTCAGTCCAATACTGTTCAGTTTGTTTTTGGCAGTACTACAACAGCCTAGTTCCTTAAATGATTTCCAAAGCTTTTTAGGGTCATTTTTGTTTTCAATTATTTTCTCAGCAAAGTAACCCCTCTTAGTTTCACCCATCCTGCTCTGTGCTTCATTCCTGGGATGTTTATATAGGACAAAATCATGCTGTGCTTGAGAGTTCTTACATTTCTTGAAGGCCTTATTCCTTGCTTGGATAGATTCTAGAATCTCATGATTAAACCAAGGGCTAGATCTCTGCTTTACCCTTACCCATCTAATGGGAGCCACCACATCAATGAATCTACATTTAAAGGCTTCCGAGGCACTGTCTACCCCAACACTATCTAGCACAGGTAACCAGTCAATTTTACCCACTTCCTCCCTAAACTTTTCTACAGTGTTTTTTGAGTCCTCTGATTCTAACGGTTTTGTGACACTGAAATATATCTTTAAAAATCTCTTGTGTAAAATGTTATAAAATGATCACTGATTCCATAGACTATTACTCCACTCTGCGATATTTTAGATTTATCAGACACCAATATTAAGTCAATTGTACTTTGCATTGTTTCACATATCCTGGTGGGATCTTTTATAATTTGGGTCAGAGCAAGTGATCTACAAAAGTGCATAAATACATTGTGGGTTGGGCTATTATTTTTGCAGACATCAGTATTGAAATCCCCTAACAAAATGATTTCCTTCAACAGCGAATCATTACAGTTTGACAACACAATTTCAAGATCTTCATAGAATGCATTCTGATTGGGTGGCCTATAACACACTCCCAACAAAATCGGACACTGATCCACGGACACTGAAAGGACAATATAAAAGAGGAAATATAGCATGCAAGTCAATAATTGTCAATAATTGTTCTGTGGATGTGTGTTTGGGCGAGAGGGTGTATATGTGTCTGTGCATATAAATGGGAGAGTGAGGGAGGGTGAATGTGGATGTATGTGGGAGGGCAGGCGGGAGGGTGGGTGTGCGGAGGCGTGGGGTGTATGTTGTGTGTGAATGGATGGATGTATAGAGTGGTGTAAGATACAATTGAAGTCGGAAGTTTACATAGACTTCGGATGGTGTCATAACTTGTTTTTCAACCACTCCACACGTCTTGTTAACAAACTATAGTTCTGGCAAGTTGGTTAGGACATTAACTTTGTGCATGACACAAGTCATTTTTCCAAAAATTGTTTACAGACAGATTATTTCACTTCACTGTATCACAATTCCAGTGGGTCAGAAGTTTACATACTCTAAGATGACTGTGCCTTTAAACTGCTTGGAAAATTCCAGAAAATTATGTCATGGCTTTAGAAGCTTCTGATAGGCTAATTGACATCCTTTGAGTCAATTGGAGGTGTACCTGTGGATGCATTTCAAGGCCTACCTTCAAACTCAGTGCCTCTTTGCTTGACATCATGGGAAAATTGAAAAAAATTAGCCAAGACCTAGACATTTTTTGTAGACCTCCACAAGTCTGGTTCATCCTTTGGCAGCAATTTCCAAATGTCTGAAGGTACCACGTTAATCTGTACAAACAATAGTATGCAAGTATAAACAGCATGGGACCACGCAGACGTCAATCCACACAGGAAGGAGACGCGTTCTGTCTCCTAGAGATGAACGTACTTTGGTGCGAAAAGTGCAAATCAATCCCAGAACAACAGAAAAGGACCTTGAGAAGATGCTGGAGGAAACAGGTACAAAAGTATCTATATACACAGAACTAGTTTTACTATATCGACATAACCTGAAAGGCCGCTGAGCAAGGAAGAAGCCACTACTCAAAAACCACCATAAAAAAGCCAGACTACGGTTTGCAACTGCACATGGGGACAAAGATTGTATTTTTTGGAGAAATGTCTTCTGATCAGATGAAACAAAAATTGAACTGTTTGGCCATAATAACCATTATGTTTGGAGGAAAAAGGGGTTAGGCTTGCAAGCCGAAGAACACCATCCCAACCGTGAAGCACGGAGGTGGCAGCATGTTGTGGGGGTGCTTTACTGCAGGTGGGACTGGTGCACATCATGAGGATGGCATTTCATTAGAACTGAAAAAGCGTGTGCGAGCAAGGATCCTACAAACGTGACTCAGTTAGACATGTTCTGTACAGTAGGAATGGGCTGAAATTCCCCCAACTTAAGGATGGGAGGGTGGGACAAGCTTGGCTTGGGTGGGATAAGGGGGAGAACAGGGAGGGTTGGTGGAGAAGGATCAATTTGGTTTGGGAGAGAGAGAAGGAAGGACTTAATTATGCTACAATGTAATTTGTAAACCTCTGGTTAAACAAATAAGAGTTCTGGACAGATTAGGAAACCATTATTATTCAGCCCTGTACCTGGCAACCCATTCAGATTACCAGGTTCACTGCTGTCCATTTGCAATGTCTTACAATGGGCATTTACCAACATGAATTCGACATGCTCTAATATACTGCAGAAATTCCCAATTGACTGGCTCGTTGAACTCGGGATGAACGATCAGTGATAGTGGCTCCTCTCCATCACTCGTTGGTGCAATGAGAGAGAAATGGGACTCGTTTTTTAAATATTTTTTGAAAAATGACCAGGGGCGACCCCCATTGGCAGGACCCGGTTGGCGGGTGCTCCCTACCCAGCCATGGACCCCTAGCACCCCCCTGGAGCCATTTAGAGCCATATTAAAAATACGCTCCTGGTATCTCGTTCAGATTACCAGTTGCACGTCTGTCCATTTGCAATGTCTTACAATGGGCATTTACCATAACAAATTGGACATGGTCTAATATACTGCAAAATGCCCAATTGACTGGCTCGTTGAACTCGGGATGGACTGTAACGGGGTGAGTGACTGGTTGCCGGGAAGTCAGGCGCAGGAGAGCAGAGATGGGTGATAACACGAGAACTTACAGGAGAATATACACCCTGGCGCAAAGGCACAGGCGAGGCAGCACAAAGCACAACCACGGCAACATGAACCAGATTAAACAAAACAAACAAACCTAGGTTTGAAACAAACCTAGCGCAAGCCAGCCTGTAGCGTAACACCCTACACAAAGAACAATTCCACACACAGATATGGGGGAAACAAATAATATACATTTAGTCTGATGAGGGAATGTGAACCAGGTGTGCGGGAAAACAAGACAAAACAAATGGAAAATTAAAGGTGGAGTCGGCGATGGCTAGACAACCGGAGACTTCTACCGCCAAACGCCACCCGAACAAGGAGAGCGACTGACTTCGGTGGAAGTCGTGACATGGAAGAGCAGTGACAGTGGTTCCTCTCCATTGCTTGTTGGTGCAATGAGAGAGAAGTGGGACTATCATTATTTAAAATATTTTTTGAAAAGCATCCAAAATGACCAGGGGCACCCCCCATTGGCAGGACCCGGGTGGGGGGTGCTCCTTACCCGGCCATGGACCCCTAGCACCCCACTGAATCCATTTAGAGCCATACTAAAAATACACTCCTGGTATCCCGTTCAGATTACCAGGTGCATGGCTGTCCATTTGCAATTTTTTACAATGGGAATTTACCATCACGAATTGGACTTGCTCTAATATACTGCAGAAATGCCCAATTGACTGGATCGTCAAACTCGAGATGGCCGAGCAGTGATAGTGGTTCCTCTCCATTGCTCATGGTGTTGATTTCAGCCTGTCCATTTGGTGATGATATATTCCTCATTAAATACATTGCAAATGTACACTATCCATTTGCAATGTCTTCCTAATGGGCATTTACCAACACGAATTGGACATGCACAAATATACTGCAGAAATGCCCAATTGACTGGCTTGTTGAACTCGGAATGGCCGAGCAGTAATAGTGGTTCCTCTTCATTGCTCATGGTGTTGATTTCAGCCTGTCCATTTGGTGATGGTATAACCCTCATTAAAAACATTTGAAATGTACACTGTCCATTTTTAATATGAAATGTACAATGCCAATATATTATACTGCCATCAGGTCAGCCATCAGATATCATACTGACACCAAACTTATACATACTGACCAAACTCACTTTGTCCAACTCTTTTAGAGTTGAGCAGGCCCACAATGCATAGCGCCTTCTGTTAAAACCATTAAAAAAACTTCAAAAACATACATTCGAGCTGCGGGTCCAGTTCCGACATTATGTGTAGGCCTAGCTGAGGTGACCCCAATCCTGAGTTTCGGGTTGATAGGTCATTCGGAGACCAAGCAGCGACCTTAATTAGTGCTGAAAATTCACTTCTTCTGAGCGTTGCTACGGGGTCCCTGAAAGAGCTATCGGACAGAAACTTTAGGGTCTGTCTCTATGGGCCGAGGCGGTTTCAATGCACCTACTCTTGTGATTGTTTCTGGGGCTTTTCTAAATGTCGTCATTTTCGCGATGTTCAAAATGAATTGAAGTCATTGCAAATGGACGAGGCTGTTTCTCGGCCTGAGAACCTTCTAGAGCCACATAACTCACCGTGCACTATCGACTTAAGCTCTAGAACAGGTTTATAAAGTTTCAGAGCTCTAGGTCTGACGTTCTTTGATAGTTTGAACGCAGGTAACTATTGCAGGCTCTGTGTGTCTGTAAGCCGCACACAGTGTCACTCCCCATTGACTGTGTGTGTGTGTGTGTGTGTGTGTGTGTGTGTGAGTTCAGAAAATCACAGAAATCACGTAGAGCTCCAAAACCCACCTTAACAGATTTGTCTGAACATGCCGCAACTGGATCTATAACTTTTAAGGGAAAAAACATGTTTCTTTTACCATCACCGAACGGACATTGTACGATTTCTTGTAAATTCCAATAGATAAATAGCTGGTTCTTTTTTTCCTTACACCATAGGTTTATGTACTTTGACGTGAAGTGGTGAAATTAGCACTGTATCACCGTTTTTGACCTTTAATCAATGAAAATGGGCCCTAACTCAAAAAGCGTTGACTCCTTGACGCCATCTTGTTTCTGGGCTAAAAGCCCATTTGGCCAAACCTGTGCTCACCGAGTGTCGTCTTCGAAGTCTTTTCCGTTTTACGAGAAATTGCCATGTCCGTTTGGTGATATTTTGTCCATTTGAAAAAAGCAGCCATTCGCCATCTGGTGGAATTGTCTAGGTACTGCGGAGGAATGACAAATTTAAGCATTTATAAAATGGAAACCAAATGTCCGAGAGACTTTATTCATTGACTTCCCAGTAGACCGGGCCCTGGGGCACGACCTGCGGCCATCGGCCTATTTTAATAACACTTGTGGATGTCTAGGAAGGGACCATACATTTGCAATATAGAGATCCTCATCAACCATACGGAAAATGCCACTTGCGTCCCATACGGACAATTTGTGGCTTCCCTGTAGTTTCATCACCCACGTCGTGGGACTGTTACACATTTCCAATATGCAATGCATTCTATACTTCCCAAAAAGCCACTCTCCACTGTAATCCAATCAGAGCATTGCAGTGTCACATGTTCAATTCAATGCAGTGCAAACATTTGCAAGTGAATCTTCTTATCCACTTCAATCAAAGCAGAGCATTGCATTGTCCAATTCCATGTCCCACCTTTTATAGACGCCTTTAGTGGCACGGTTCCAATCCATTTCCCCATTGAGAGACTGGAGAGTTGTCAGTTGCAATTAAAATGTATTTTATTACTCACAAAGGTCTAGGATTGTCACACAGATTCCAGTTGATGAATGGTAAAACAAAGCAATAGATTATGGGTGTTCTAAACAGATTCCAAGTGATATTGATGGCAAAAGATGACAAAAATGATATAATTCAGCAAGGTAAAAATGATTAAATAAAACAAAAATGAATGGCAAATTAAATGGTTCAAATGGTTTACAACTGTCATGGAGTATTTTATACAGGCTGTTAACACCTTCAATGGGGTTTTACGGCACACTATCATTTAATGGTGTTCTGCTGCCACATATTGGGTGGGGTGAAAGCTGGAATGCAAAAGGGAAATAGCGAGAAGGGTGGAAAACATACTCATAATATCCTCCCCATTTTAAAATAAAACAAATCAATCTCAGTGGTCAGACGAAACGGATGCTACAGGACTGTTTTGCTAGCACAGACTGTTCCGGGATTCCTGCAATGGCATTGAGGAGTATACCACCTTAGTCACTGGCTTCATCAATAACTGCATCGACAACGCCGTCCCCACAGTGACCGTACGTACAAATCCCAACCAGAAGCAATGGATTACAGGCAACAACCGCACCGAGTTACAGGCTAGAGCTGACACTTTCAAGGAGCGGGACACTAATCTGGACACTTATAAGAAATGCCCTCAGACTAACCATCAAACAGGCAAAGCGTCAATACAGGATTAAGATTTAATCATACTACACCGATTCTGACGCTCGTCGGAAGTGGCAGGGCTTGCAAACTATTACGCACTACAAAGTGAAACCCAGCCGCGAGCTGCCCAGCTCCAGATGGCTAAATGCCTTTTATGCTCGCTTTGAGGCAAGCAACACTGAAGCATTCATGAGAGCAACAACTGTTCAGAATCAACTGTGTGATCACACATGTGAGCAAGATCTTTAAACAGGTCAACATTCACAGGGCCGTGGGGCCAGACGGACTACCAGGACATGAACTCAGAGCATGCGTGGCCAACTGGCAAATGTCTTCCCTGACATTTTTAACTTCTCCCTGACCGATTCTGTAATACCTACATGTTTCAAGCAGATCACTATAGAAAGCGAAGGTAACCTGCCTAAGTGACTACCGCCCCGTAGCACTCACATCAGTAGCCATGAAGTGCATTGAAAGGTTGGTCATGGCTCACATCAACATCATCATCCCAGAAACCATAGACCCCCTCTAATTTGCATACCACCCCAACAGATCCACAGATGACGCAATCTCAATCACACTCCACAATCCCCTTTCCCACCTGGACAAAAGGAACATATGTGAGAATGCTGTTCGTTGATTACAGCTCGTGCCCATAAAGCTCATCACTAAGCTAAGGACCCTGGGGCAAAACGCATCCCTCTGCAACTGGATCCTAGACTTCCAAATGGGCCGCCCCCAGGTGCTAAGGGTAGGCAGCAACACATCTGCCAGACTGATCCTCAACACGGGGGCTCCTCAGGGGTGCGTGCTTAGTCTCCTCCTGTACTCCCTGTTCATCCACAATTGCGTGGCCAAGCATGACTCAAACACCAACATTAAGTTTGCTGACGACACAACAGTGTACCGACAACGATGAGACAGCCTGTAGGGAGGAGGTCAGAGACCTGGCAGTGTGGTGCCAGGACAACAAACTCTCCCTAGACGTGAGCAAGACAAAGGAGCAGATCGTGGACTACAGGAAAAGGAGGGCAGAACACTCCCCCATTCAAAATGACAGAGCTGTAGTGGAGCGGGTCCATATCACCAACAAACTATCATGGTCCAAACACACCAAGACAGTCGTGAAGAGGGCACGACAACGCCTTTTCCCCCTTAGGAGAATGAAAAGATTTGGCATGGGTCCCCAAATCCTCAAAAAGTTCTTAATGCTACACCATCGAGAGCATCCTGAGCGGTTGCATCACCGCCTGGTATGGAAACTGCTACAGAGGGTAGTGTGTAAGCCCCAGCACATCACTGGGGCCAAGCTTCCTGCCATCCAGAACCTATATACTAGACAGTGTCAGAGGAAGGCCCAAAGAATTGTCAAAGACTCCAGTCACCCAAGTCATAGACTATTCTCTCTGCTATCGAAGCGCCAAGTCTAGGTCCAAAGCACTCCTTAACAGCTGCTACCCCCAACCCATAAGACTGCTTAACAATTAATCAAATGACCACCCAGACTATTTGCATTGACACCACTGCTTTGTTTTTACCCTGCTGCTACTCACTGTTTATTGTCTATGCATAGTCACTTTACCCCTACCTACATGTACAAATTACCTTGACTAACCTGTACCCCCACAGCCTCGTTATTGTCATTTTATTGTCTCTTTTTAATTGATTGTGTACTATCTATTTTCTTAAACCTTCATTGATGGTTAAGGGCTTTTAAGTAAGCATTTCACGGTAAGGTACCTGCTGTGTTCGGTACACGTGACAAACATCATTTGATTTTCAAATGTCTACTCAAATCCCTAGGAAAAAAAGTGATGGGTCTGCACTCAAAAAGATGTTGCATAAAGCTTACTTCATTTTTTTATATTTGTTTTTATTTTAAGTGCATCAGGGATAGAGTTTCAGCTTTGCAGCCTTCTTCAGTGCAGAGAATACTGAATGAAGATGTTCCCCCCTCTCAGGCTCCTCTTCATTCAGTATTCTCTGCAATGTTTTGGCTGTGAAGTCCTGGAGATCCAGAAACCTTTTAGCTACATTTAACAATAATTCCCAGTGTCTTAGACTTCTTGTTTGTTTGGCCAGTGCAATTTATCACCTGCGCAATGAAAGCAACACCTTCACAATCAGAGATTCAGGATCTCTCAGCTGGTGAACTATATTCTCAGCAGACTTTGGGGCATCAGCTACCATATCTTCCTCATCTCGACTCGCCCCTTTAGCTATTTCCTCCGTATAGGAGACCTGATGGACATCCCTGTTCCTTGTTACTTCGACCTCCATCACGCTTACAGGTCACTCGAGGAAGTCAGAAACATGATTCCCAATACAATTGCAGCATCGTACAGCCTCCGACTCTTCATCAACATATTTCTTCAGCCTGCAAACACTTGACATGTCCAAACTTTTTGCAATTTTGGCATTGCAGTGGCTTATACAAGAACACTTTCACGGCGAATCTTACATTCCCCAACTTCACATGCGTCAGTAGCTATTCATCAAACATCAGTAAAACTGTTTGGTTTTCCTGCCTTTTCATATCCACCACACCGGGCAAACGACATACATCTACTACTCCTGGAATGTACAGACTGAGATACTTAGCCCCAATTTCCAATGGGACTTCAGAGATAACACTTTTTACCAGTGCCTTGCGCCGAAAGTCCAGGCTCTCAACTTCATATGATGACCATACACATGGTAACCTCAGCATTAACATGTTGAGCCATACTGTATTCTCATTCTGCTCTTCTGACATACAGGAAATCAAAACAAAACCACTCCTGGTCACTGACCGACTCCACCTTTCCTCATGCATCCTTTACCATCTTCATGTCATCAAACAGATCTCCAAAAAATGCATAATTGTTGATGAATTGCAATCCAACAGATTTAAATTTCCAAATTTAGCCCTTCTTTGTCTCTGTCTTCCATGCATTTTCACCAATTCCACTCGACGCGGCACGAAACTCAAACAGGGTGTAACGGGATTCTTCCGTCGAAGGAGAGGAGGACCAAAACGCAGCGTGGTTGAAATTCATGTTTGTTTTTAATAAGAAAACTATACATGAATAAACTACAAAGTGTACCCCCCCCAAGGTGCGGACTCCGGCCGCAAAACCTGAACCTATTGGGGAGGGTCTGGGTGGGCTACTGTCCGCGGCCCCCACTTCACCTTAGTCTTAATCCGCCATATTGTCCGCTTCCGTGGCCTCCTAACCACGGCGACCCTTCTAAATGACCCCACTGGACTGAGGGGCAGCTCGGGACAGAGGGGCAGCTCGGGACAGAGGGGCAGCTCGGGCCAGAGGGGCAGCTCAGTACTGGCTGACGACTTTGGCGGATTCTGGCTGACTGGCGGCTCTGGCGGAACCTGGCTGACTGGCGGTTCTGGCGGATCCTGGCTGACTGGCGGCTCTGGCGGATCCTGGCTGACTGGCAGCTCTGGCGGATCCTGGCTGACTGGCGGCTCTGGCGGATCCTGGCTGACTGGCGGCACTGGCGGATCCTGGCTGATTGGCGGCACTGGCGGATCCTGGCTGACTGGCGGCTCTGGCGGATCCTGGCTGACTGGCGGCTCTGGCGGATCCTGGCTGACTTGGCGGCACTGGCGGATCCTGGCTGATTGGCGGCACTGGGGGATCCTGGCTGACTGGCGGATCCTGGCTGACTAGCGGCACTGGCGGATCCTGGCTGACTGGCGGCACTGGCGGATCCTGGCTGACTGGCGGCACTGGCGGATCCTGGCTGACTGGCGGCTCTGGCGGATCCTGGCTGACTGGCGGATCCTGGCTGACTGGCGGCTCCTGGCTGACTGGCGGCACTGGCGGCTCCTGGCAGACTGGCAGACTGGTGGCTCCTGGCAGACTGGCGGCACTGGTGGCTCCTGGCAGACTGGCGGCACTGGTGGCTCCTGGCAGACTGGCGGCACTGGCGGCTCCCTGCAGACTGGCGGCACTGGCGGCTCCCTGCAGACTGGCGGTACTGGCGGCTCCTTGCAGACTGGCGGCACTGGCGGCTCAGGACAGACGAGAGACTCTGATGGCGCTGGGCAGATGGGTAGCTCAGGCGGCGCTGGGCAGACTGGAGACTCCGGCAGAGCTGGAGAGGAGAAAAGCTCTGGCAGCGCTGGACAGGCGGGAGACTCCGGCAGCGCTGGACAGGCGGGAGGCTCTGGCAGCGCTGGACAGACGAGGCGCACTGTAGGCCTGGTGCGTGGTGCCGGCACTGGTGGCACTGGGCCGAGGACACGCACCTCAGAGCGAGTGCGGGGAGCTGCCACCGGAGGGCTGATGTGTGGAGGTGGTACCAGATAGACCGGACTGTGCAGGCGCACTGGAGCTCTTGAGCACCGAGCCTGCCCAACCTTACCTGGTTGAATGCTCCCGGTCGCCCTGCCAGTGCGGCGAGGTGGAATAGCCCGCACTGGGCTATGCAGGCGAACCGGGGACACCGTGCGCAAGGCTGGTGCCATGTAAGCTGGCCCAAGGAGACGCACTGGAGACCAGATGCGTAGAGCCGGCTTCATGGCACTTGGCTCGATGCTCACTCTAGTCCGGCCGATACGCAGAGCTGGAATGTACCGCACCGGGCTATGCACCCGCACTGGGGACACCGTGCGCTCCACCGCATAACATGGTGCCTGCCCGGTCTCTCTCACCCTCCGGTAAGCACAGGAAGTTGGCGCAGGTCTCCTACCTGGCTTCGCCATACTTCCTGTGTGCCCCCCCAATACATTTTTGGGGCTGCCTCTCGGGCTTCCTTGCCAGCCGTGTTCCCTCATATCGCCGGCTCCTCTCTCCGGCTGCCTCTGCTCTCCTAGCAGCCTCCACCTGTTCCCATGGAAGGCCATCCTTTCCCGCCAGGATCTCCTCCCATGTGTAGCAACCCTTGCCGTCCAATACATCATCCCATGTCCATTCCTCCTTGTGCTGCTCCTGCTTCCGCTGCCTGTCACCACGCCGCTTGGTCCTGTTGTGGTGGGTGATTCTGTAACGGGATTCTTCCGTCGAAGGAGAGGAGGACCAAAATGCAGCGTGGTTGAAATTCATGTTTGTTTTTAATAAGAAAACTATACATGAATAAACTACAAAAACAACAAATGTGTAAACCCGAAACAGTCCCGTGTGGAACAAACACTGACACAGGAGACAATCACCCACAAAACCCAACACCAAACAGACTACCTAAATATGGTTCCCAATCAGAGACAATGACTAACACCTGCCTCTGATTGAGAACCATATCAGGCCAAACACAGAAACAGACACACAACATAGAATGCCCACTCAGATCACACTCTGACTAAACAAAGCATAGAAACATACAAAGCAAACTATGGTCAGGGTGTGACACAGGGCTTCCGCTATTGCTCCAGGATCCCAAAAACCTTGTTAACACCTGTTACAATTAAGCTATAACGCCATCCTTACTCATAACCCCCTTATATGTTACTCTACAGATAGGCCCAAAAGGTGGCCACCAGGTGTCACAATAGCAATAAGGAGTTTCCATGATACATAAACTATAGTAAGACATTTTCAAATCAAATATTATTTGTCGCATTCGCCAAATACGACTGTGAAATGCTTACTTACGAGCCCTTAATCAACAATGCAGTTTTAAAAAAGTAAACAAGAAAAATGTACTAAAACTCAAGGAAAAATAGTAAGAGTAAAATAACAATAACGAGGCTATATACAATAGGTAACGGTACAGACGCAATGTGCAGCGGTAAGGATTAGTCGAGTTAAGTGAGGTAATATGTACTATACATGTAGGTACAGTAGGGGTAAAGTGACTACACATAGCTAATAAACAGAGAGTAGCAGCAGTGTGTGTGTGTGTGTGTGTGTGTGTGTGTGTGTGTGTGTGTGTGTGTGTGTGTGTGTGTGTGTGTGTGTGTGTGTGTGTGTGTGTGTTGGAGTCTCAGTGTAGTATGTGTTTGCAATCGTGTGAACATTTTGGAGAGTTTATGGATGTTGAGAGATAAGACTGAAGTGAGAAGGAAAGGAAGTGAGAGAAAAGGGGAGAGAAAGCAACTGAGACAGAGAAAGAGTGAAAGACGACCACAGGGAGACCAGAGAGAGAGATAGAGAGCTAATGCGAGCGAGAGAGGAAGGAGTTGGATTAAAGAGTTTCACAGTTACCGGGTAGTGCTCTCTGGAGATGCTCTCTTGTCACTTGGAGTAAGCAGGACTTCTAAAGCCCACTGAAAACTCCCAGAACCAACCACTTCACTCTAACAGCCATGAGCCCCAGGAAGACCATAAACCCTTTTTATAATGTGTCATGAAATAAAAAATAAAAAGACGGGTAATATCTAGGCATAAGAAAGATAACTTTTTTCCTCTCTCTCTCTCTCTGTCTCTCTCTCTCACTCACTCACTCACTCACTCACTCACTCACTCACTCACTCACTCACTCTGTCCCCTCCTCCCCCCGGGTTAGGTCTCTACAGTTGGTTGGGGGGGGGGGGGGGGCAGTTGGGGCGGTTGGTTGGTCAGCTGGGCCCTGTCTGCCATCACCCATGTCCACTTACACACACTCTGTGACTCAGAGGGAATGAAGATGGGATTATGGCACTGAGTGATCCTAGAAAGGCACACACTTAACACTATAGTAAAGGGTAGATTGGTTACCACAGCAGCAGGGCCAGGGTAGATTGGTTACCACAACGGTGGCCCTGACCTTCAGAGCAAAGGATTATGGGACGGAGTGGGAGATATAAGCCAAGGGCTATTGTTGATATATTGATGAACCGGCTGGATATAGGGAGAAGAGATACCCTCACACAAAAAAATATGGAAGGATCTAAAGCAGAGGCTCAAGATGTAAACATTATTTCTTTTTTTTAGGACATGAGGTTTTGGTTACTCAACCATGAACTGGCAGTGGGCAATGTTCCCTCAAAAAATATTCCGCACTGAGACAATGTCTGGTCTGCTGAGCGCAAACTTGAATGTGCAACTTCCAGCGCTCGATTACTATAAACACTGAGGCTGTAGCCACTTTAAGTTAAGGTTTTAACAGTGGAAAAGTAGGCAACTGTCACACAAATTATGCTACCCTCTGCCTATTGGCTAGCTTATTCAAGATTGTCTCAAAATACAACACTCCACCTAAGACAAAAAAAAGCTCTTTACCTGATTCACTTTTCAAAGATGGCTAGAAATGCACATAGGCCTACTGCAGATCTGAATGGCGTACCATTCTGTGTAGAGTATGGGCCTGAGTCGTGCCTGTCAATGCAAGAGAATCCTACTCCTATGCGCTCTGCCTACAAGAAAATCTTTTGCACAGTAAGTTTTGCATACTAAAGTCTTGCATAGTTCATTTTGTTTCGGTATGTTACATTGAAAGTGGCTAATATTGCATTGATTCGAGCACAATTCCCACAGTAGAGCAAAACCTTGATAGTGTTAACTAAAGGGGAAAACTATAGAAATGTGAGTGTTCCATCTCCTGCTTCTCTGCTCAGTCCCAGGGGAACTGCTGTAGAGGGAACATTGGCAGTGGGCAATGATATTCATTCTCAATTAGATATGGTTAGCCTGACATAAGTGTATTTTTCTTGTTTGCCTTTAATAAAAGAAAATGCCATAATCATGAATAGATTTTCTGTAATTGGGTATTGGGCGGATTTCTCTCATTCTTTCTGTTTGTTTTCTCCTACCATCTCTCTCTTTCCCCCTGTCAGGGAGGCTTCTAGGATGTATCCCGTGTAACAGAGTCCATTCCAGGAGAAAAGAGAGGAACGGGGCTTAGTGATGTTTTCGTGTGATGGAGGTTCATATAAAAATATTTTGTTAGAAAATTTGTTTGGCTTGTGCGGTCCAGGGAGTTTTATATGGTTGCAGAAGGGGAGGGAGGAGAGAAGGGGGAAACTCCCTCCGCCCCATCACCCTAAACAACCCATCGCAATATGTTTACATTTCTCCCTTCTCTATCATACTAAATGTGGTGATATTTGCCTATTGCACCCTGATTGGCCATATGCTAATGAGGGCCTGTGGGAACTTGGGGTTCACGTAGTCTATGGAAAACTGACCCCAGGCGACAGTGGCTAGGGTCTAGTTTGTATTATGGACCCATTTGGCATAGAGGAACTATGTCACTGCCTACGTAACTACTTTATCTGGTTGAATAAAATACAAAATAGTAGCTAGCAAGATGGAATTCATAGAAGTTATTTTTAATGAGTGCATTTCGCAAGTGGCTGGTTTGCATGAACTACTTTCACTAAAACCACAGCAAAGGTTTTGCCTGCAAAATTTGGTTTTGAATCGCAACATTCTGGCATGTCTGTCTTGTGATTCGTTTGGAGAGTTGTCTGTCTGAAGAGGACGCATCTCAGAATTTTTTTTTTTCTGATCGAAGTTGCCAAAAGAGTCCATCATTGAAACCAGACCCTAGTCACTGTTGCCTAGAGTTGGGTTTTCGAGACTAAGGTACAAGAGGGAAGCATATTCTCCTATAAGTCTTTGCTAGGTAAAGCCCCACCTTATCTCAGCTCACTGGTCACCATAACAACACCCACCCGTAGCACGCGCTCCAGCAGGTACATTGCACTGGTCATCCCCAAAGCCAACACTTCCTTTGGCCGTCTTTCCTTCCAGTTCTCTGCTGCCAATGACTGGAACGAATTGCAAACATTTCTGAAGCTGGAGTCTTATACCTCCCTCTCTAACTTTAAGCATCAGCTGTCTGAGCAGCTTACCGATCACTGTACCTGTACACAGCCAATCTGTAAATAGCACATCCGACTACCTCATCCCCATATTATTACTTACCCTCTTGCTCTTATGCACCCCAGTATCTCTACTTGCACATCATCATCTGCACATCTATCACTCCAGTATTAATGCTAAATTGTAATTATTTTTGCCTCTAGGGCCTATTTATTGCCTACCTCCACACTCTTCTACATTTGCACACACTGTACATAGATTTTTATATTTGTATTTTCTTTTGTGTTATTGACTGTACGTTTGCTTGTGTAACTCTGTGTTGTTGTTTTTGTCGCACTGCTTTGCCTTATCTTGGCCAGGTCGCAGTTGTAAATGAGAACTTGTTTTCAACTGGTTAAATAAAGTTGAAATACATTTAAAAAAATGTAAACATTTAATCTCTCTCGCATGTTGCTTGTAATGTGAAGCAACGTCAAGTTAGCAATAAATATGCCTTTATAAAGACACGCTGTTCATAGTTATTATACTCAAGTATAGACAAGTTAGATTACACAACATGGTATCAGAAGTGGACTAGAGCGAGTGTAGTTAGCAACAGAGTTTAGCTTACCTATTTGAAAAGTCTAGGAAGGAAACTCGAGGAGGCTAATCGGCACAGAAGAAGATGCGGGAGAAGTGTAGCAGCCACTGGCAGCAGCGGGGAGAGGAAGAGTGTTCCCGCCATGCGCTACAATTCATAATGACTGCCAGGGTTGAGAACAGCGGGAGGAAACTAACTGAGCGATTTAAACTGGAACAACCATTTCAGTAATGGGTGCAAAAATACAATTATTGGATTAGTTTAGATTTGTATTTTTTTTTTTTTTATCTTTGTGTAGCATAACATTGAATAATTCAATCATTCAACGGAATTTAGCAGTACAGTGCTTTCAGAAAGAATTCAGACCCCTTCACTTTTTCCACATTTTGTTACGTTATAGCCTTATTCTAAAATGGATTAAATACAAGAATTCCTCAGCAATCACACACAATACCCCATAATGACAAAGTGAAAACAGGTTTTTTATTACAAATTAAAAACAGAAATACCTTATTGACATAAGTATTCAGGCCCTTTGCGATGAGACACGTCATTTCCGGTCACGACTTGCAGACTTGTTTTTGAGTTGCTGTGCGTTTTGTTGCCAACCTGTTTTGCTACCTGACAAATTTACGTTTTTTACTTTTTAATTACCGTTTATATTTTTGTTTTTTCCTACTTTTTCACTCCGGACGCTTTATCTGGATTCGTCAGGACCTCCAACAGCCGAAGCTAAGTAGTAACATTAACATGATGCCTTCTAATTGCAGTCGCTGTACTCGCCTTACGGCGAGGATAGCTGTGCTACAAGCCCAGCTTCCGCAATCGCTAGGCAAGGGTAATTTCAGTGTAGGAAAGGATGAAACCGCGTCTGTGCCACCAGTAAGTACAGATAGTAGTATAAATCCCCTGGCACAGTGCAGCCGGACAACTTTCTCACGGTTTCTGGAAGGAAATGCTGTAGGAACGCTCAACCGGTGTCGCTCATTCAGCCGACAGAAACTTTCAACCGGTTTTCCCCAATAAGCAGCGGGTCGGAGTCAGAGGCCGAGTCCCACGGGGTCTGAGACGCCGAAGCTTGCTCTGACAAATTGAAAACTCTAGTCATTGGCGACTCCATTACCCGCAGTATTAGACTTAAAACGAATCATCCAGCGATCATACACTGTTTACCGGGGGGCAGGGCTACCGACGTTAAGGCTAATCTGAAGATGGTGCTGGCTAAAGCTAAAACTGGCGAGTGTAGAGAGTATAGAGATATTGTTATCCACGTCGGCACCAACGATGTTAGGATGAAACAGTCAGAGATCACCAAGCGCAACATAGCTTCTGCGTGTAAATCAGCTAGAAAGATGTGTCGGCATCGAGTAATTGTCTCTGGCCCCCTCCCAGTTAGGGGGAGTGATGAGCTCTACAGCAGAGTCTCACAACTCAATCGCTGGTTGAAAACTGTTTTCTGCCCCTCCCAAAAGATAGAATTTGTAGATAATTGGCCCTCTTTCTGGGACTCACCCACAAACAGGACCAAGCCTGACCTGCTGAGGAGTGACGGACTCCATCCTAGCTGGAGGGGTGCTCTCATTTTATCTACCAACATAGACAGGGCTCTAACTCCTCTAGCTCCACAATGAAATAGGGTGCAGGCCAGGCAGCAGGCTGTTAGCCAGCCTGCCAGCATAGTGGAGTCTGCCACTAGCACAGTCAGTGTAGTCAGCTCAGCTATCACCATTGAGACCGTGTCTGTGCCTCGACCTGGGTTGGGCAAAACTAAACATGGCGGTGTTCGCCTTAGCAATCTCACTAGGATAAAGACCACCTCCATTCCTGTCATTATTGAAAGAGATCATGATACCTCACATCTCAAAATAGGGCTACTTAATGTTAGATCCCTTACTTCAAAGGCAATTATAGTCAATGAACTAATCACTGATCATAATCTTGATGTGATTGGCCTGACTGAAACATGGCTTAAGCCTGATGAATTTACTGTGTTAAATGAGGCCTCACCTCCTGGCTACACTAGTGACCATATCCCCCGTGCATCCCGCAAAGGCGGAGGTGTTGCTAACATTTACGATAGCAAATTTCAATTTACAAAAAAAAAAATGACGTTTTCGTCTTTTGAGCTTCTAGTCATGAAATCTATGCAGCCTACTCAATCACTTTTTATAGCTACTGTTTACAGGCCTCCTGGGCCATATACAGTGTTCCTCACTGAGTTCCCTGAATTCCTATCGGACCTTGTAGTCATAGCGGATAATATTCTAATCTTTGGTGACTTTAATATTCACATGGAAAAGTCCACAGACCCACTCCAAAAGGCTTTCGGAGCCATCATCGACTCAGTGGGTTTTGTCCAACATGTCTCTGGACCCACTCACTGTCACAGTCATACGCTGGACCTAGTTTTGTCCCATGGAATAAATGTTGTGGATCTTAATGTTTTTCCTCATAATCCTGGACTATCGGACCACCATTTTATTACGTTTGCAATTGCAACAAATAATCTGCTCAGACCCCAACCAAGGATCATCAAAAGTCGTGCTATAAATTCACAGACAACACAAAGATTCCTTGATGTCCTTCCAGATTCCCTCTGTCTACCCAAGGACGCCAGAGGACAAAAATCAGTTAACCACCTAACTGAGGAACTCAACTTAACCTTGCGCAATACCCTTGATGCAGTTGCACCCCTAAAAACTAAAAACATTTCTCATAAGAAACTAGCTCCCTGGTACACAGAAAATACCCGAGCTCTGAAGCAAGCTTCCAGAAAATTGGAACGGAAATGGCGCCACACCAAACTGGAAGTCTTCCGACTAGCTTGGAAAGACAGTACTGTGCAGTACCGAAGAGCCCTTACTGCTGCTCGATCATCCTATTTTTCTAACTTAATTGAGGAAAATAAGAACAATCCGAAATTCCTTTTTGATACTGTCGCAAAGCTAACTAAAAAGCAGCATTCCCCAAGAGAGGATTGAAACTCTCAAATGCATCCTGTTTCCACTGATCATCCTTGAGATGTTTCTACAACTTCATTGGAGTCCACCTGTGGTAAATTCAATTGACTGGACATGATTTGGAAAGTCACACACCTGTTTATATAAGGTCCCACAGTTGACAGTGCATGTCAGAGCAAAAACCAAGCCATGACGTTGAAGGGATTGTCTGTAGAGCTCCGAGACAGGATTGTGTCGAGCCCCAAAAAAATTATGCTGCATTGAAGGTCCCCAATTACACAGTGGCCTCTATGATTCCAAGTTTGGAACCACCAAGACTCTTCCTCGAGCTGGCCGCCTGGCCAAACTGAGCAATCGGGGGCAAGGACCTTGGTCAGAGAGGTGACCAAGAACCCGATTGTCACTCTGCCAGAGCTCCAGAGTTCCTCTGTGGAGATGGGAGAACCTTCCAGGACAAGGACAACCATCTCTACAGCACTCCACCAATCAGGCCTTTATGGTAGAGTGGCCAGACGGAAGCCACTCCTCAGTAAAAGGCACATGACAGCCCGCTTGAAATTTGCCAACAGGCACCTTAAGGACTCTCAGAACATGAGAAACAAGATTCTCCAATATTGAACTCTTTGGCCTAAATACCAAGCGTCAGGTCTGAAGGACACCTGGCACCATCCCTATGGTGATCCATGGTGGTGGCAGCATCATGGTGTGGGGATGTTTTTCAGTGGCAGGGACTGGGAGACTTGATGAAAAACCTGCTCCAGTGGGCTCAGGACCTCCGATTGGGGCTGTACAAGTAATAACACATATTAAAAACAATTATAAAAAATCTACCTACAGTGGAACCTGCTGGGAAAAGGTAATTTGTTATCATATCTTTAAAAATAATTTTGGTGTGACTTCTCATTTAGAGAACAGTCTATGACTGGGGTGGCTGGGGTCTCTGACAATTTTTAGGGCCTTCCTCTGACACCGCCTGGTGTAGAGGTCCTGGATGGCAGGAAACTTAGCCCCAGTGATGCACTGGGCCGTACACACTACCCTCTGTAATGTCTTGCGGTCAAGCAGTTGCCGTACCAGGCAGTGATGCAACCATCGCAAAGGGCCTGAATACTTATGTCAATAAGGTATTTCTGTTTTTAATTTGATCTCGATGTTGCGTAGAACCTTTAGAGGATCTGAGGACCCATGACAAATCGTTTTAGTTTTCTGAGGGGGAATAGGCTTTGTTGTGCCCTCTTCACGACTGTCTTGGAGTGTTTGGACCATTCTAGTTCGTTGGTGATATGGACACCAAGGAACTTGAAGCTCTCAACCTGCTCCAATAAAGCCCCGTCGATGAGAATTGGGGTGTGCTCGGTCGACCTTTTCCTGTAGTCCACAATCATCTCCTTAGTCTTGATCACGTTGAGGGATAGGTTGTTATTCTGGCACCACCCGGCCAGGTCTCTGACCTCCTCCCTATAGGCTGTCTCGTCGTTGTCGGTGATCAGGGCTACCACTGTTGCGTCGTCTGCAAACCAAATGATGGTGTTGGAGTCGTGCCTGACCACTCAGTTGTGGGTGAACAGGGAGTAGAGGAGGGGACTGAGCACGCACCCCTGAGGGGCTCCAGTGTTGAGGATCAGCGTGGCAGATGTGTTGCTACCTACCCTGCCCACCTGGGGGCGGCCCAACAGGAAGTCCAGGAGCCAGTTGCAGAGGGAGGTGTTTAATCCCAGGATCCTTAGCTTAGTGATGAGCTTTGAGGGTACTATGGTGTTAACACTGAGCTGTAGTCAATGAATAGCATTCTCACGTAGGTGTTCCTTTTGTCCAGGTGGGATTTGGCAGTGTGGAGTGCAATAGAGATTGCATCATCTGTGGATCTGTTTGGGCGGTATGCAAATTGGAGTGGGTCTAGAGTTTCTGGGATAATGGTGTTGATGTGATCCATTACCAGCCTTTCAAAGGACTTCATGGCTACAGATGTGAGTGCTAAGAGTCTGTAGTAATTTAGGCAGGTTGCCTTAGTGTTCTTGGGAACTGAGACTATGGTGGTCTGCTTGAAACATGTTTGTATTACAGACTCAATCAGGAACATGTTGAAAATGTCAGTGAAGACACCTGACAGTTGGTCATCACATGCACGGAGCACATGTCCTGGTAATCCGTCTGGCCCTGTGGCCTTGTCTATGTTGACCTGTTTATTAGTCTTACTCATGTCGGCTACGGAGAGCGTGATCACACAATCGCCCGGACAGCTGATGCTCTCATGCATGCCTCAGTGTTGCTTGCCTCGAAGCGAGCATGGAAGTGATTTAGCTCATCTGGTAGGCTCGTGTCACTGGACAGCCAGCGGCTGTGTTTCCCTTTGTAGTCTGGAATAGTTTGCAAGCCCTGCCACATAAGACGAGCATCGGAGCCGGTGTGGTACAATTCAATCTTTGCCCTGTATTGGCGCTTTGCCTGTTTGATGGTTCATTGGAGGGCATAACAGGATATCCTATAAGCTTCCGGGTTAGAGTCCCGCACCTCTGCAGCTCTGCCCTTTAGCTCAGTGCAAATGTTGCATGTAATCCATGGCTTCTAGTTGGGGTATGTACGTACAGTCACTGTGGGGATGACGTCCGCGATGCACTTATTGATAAAGCCAGTGTCTGATGTGTTGTACTCCTCAATGCAATCGGAAGAATCCCGGAACATGTTCCAGTCTGTGATAGCAAAACAGTCCTGTCATTTAGCATCTGCTTCATCTGACCACTTTTTTTTAGACCGAGTCACTGGTGCTTTAATTTTTGCTTGTAAGCAGGAATCAGGAGGATAGAATTGTGGTCAGATTTACCAAATGGAGGGCGAGGGAGAGCTTTGTACGCGTCTCTGTGTGTGGAGTATAGGTGATCTAGAATTTGTTTCCCACTGGTTGCGCATTTAATATGTTGATAGAGATTAGGTCAAATTGAAGTTTCCCTACATTAAAGTCTCCGGCCACTAGGAGCGCCACCTCTGGTTGACCGGTTTCCTGTTTGCTTATTTCCTTATTCAGCTGACCGAGTGCGGCCTTACTGCCAGCATCCGTCTGTGGTGGTAAATAAACAGCCACGAAAAGTAGATAAACTCTCTTGGCAAATAGTGTGGTCTACAGTTTATCATAAGATATTCTACTTCCGGCTCGCAAAATCTAGAGACTGCCTTAGATTTCGTGCACCAGCTGTTGTTTACAAATGTGCACAGACCCCCTCCCCCCCTCGTCTTACCGGAGTGTGCTGTTCTATCTAGCCAGTGCAGCGTATATCCTGCTAGCTGAATATCCATGTCATCATTCAGCCATGATTCCGTGAAACATAAGATGTTACAGTTTTTGATGTCCCATTGGTAGGATATTTGTGATTGTACCTCGTCTAATTTATTGTCCAATTTTTGTACGTTGGCGAGTAATATTGACGGTAACGGCAGCTTTCCCACTCGCCTTCTGCGGATCCTTATGAGGCACCCCGATCTGTGTCCTCTTTACCTGCGTCTCTTTCTCTTGTCAATAACGGGGATGTTGGCCTTGTCGGGTGTTAGCAGTACATCCTATGCGTCCTGCTTGTTGAAAAAAAAATCTTAGACTAATCCGAGGTGAGTGATCGCTGTCCTGATATCCAGAAGCTATTTTTTGCTGTAACATATGGTGGCAGAAACATTATGTGCAAAATAAGTTACAAATAAAGCTGAAAAAACCCATATAATAGCACAATTGGTTAGGCAGCCGTAAAACTGCTGCCATTTCTTCCGCCGCCATTTGGCCATCGACAGGGCTGCAGTGGAAAGGGTCAAGAGCTTCAAGTTTCTCAGTGTCCACATCACTGAGGACTTAACATGGTCCTCACATCAGAACAGAACAGTCGTGAATAAGGCAGAGCAACACCTCTTTTCCCTCTGGCATGGTCTCTCAGATCCTCAGGAATTTTTACAGCTGCACCATTGAGAGCATCCTGATTGGTTGTATCACAACCTCCCTACAGAGGGTGGTGCCGACGGCCCAGCACATCACAGGATGTTCATGCCTATGCGGTGTCTGAGAGAGGCCCCAAAAATTGCCAAAGACTCCAGCCACCCGGGACATGGACTGTTCTCCATGCTTCTGTCCGGTAGGCAGTACCAATGCATCAAGACTGACAAACAGACTCCTAAACAGCGTCTATCCCCTGGCAATAAAACTGTTAAATGGCTAACTACTACTCTCCATTTTCCATAGACTATCCACATTATCTTCTATGTCATCCACAGGTCTCTACCCACTGCTGTTCATTGATTATTGATTCCCATTATCATTAGTATTTATTTATTTATCCTGCTACTGATCACTATTACTCCTGTTTACATGTATGTATTACCATTAGTATATTATCATAAGTATTTATATATTCCTACTACCAGTCATTATTTTATGTATAAACCCACCCCAACCACTCCAGTGCCCCTGTATATTGAATAAGGTACTGGCACTGACCTGTAGATACTTGCATTCTTGTGTTTCTTTAACTCACATTGTTGTTCTTGTGTGTTTTTATTTTATTTGTTTAGATATTATATTTTCTATTATTATCTGTATTATTATTAGCGATACACCGATATGACATTTTTGGCCGATACCGATATCCGATATTTTCCTTGACGAAAAAAACTATACAGATACCGATAACCAATATAAAAAATGTTAGCAGCCTTTTAAGCTTTCTAGTACAGTTAAATAGTTAACACGCACACATGGATGCAGCGGTCTATGGCACTGCATCTCAGTGCAAGAGGCGTTACTACAGTTCCTGGTTTGAATCCAGGCTGTATCACATCCAGCCAAGATTGGGAGTCCCATAGGGCGGTACACAATTGGCCCAGTATCGTCCGGGTTTGGCCAGGGTGGGCCGTCATTGTAAATAAGAATTTGTTCTTAACTGACTTGCCTAGTTAAATAACGGTTACACACACACACTGACCAAAAAGTTATTATGTTGGCATTTACTAATGTCCCCATTACCAGTAAAACATAATCAAAACCTATTTCTTTCACTTACTTGCTGTGCTGTTTCGTTGTTCATTTGTTCAGTCGTTTCATTCTCAACCACTGTCAAGCAGTGAAGTTTCAGCTCTGTCTGTCCGTGTCCTCTGTTCCTCGATGTGCACTGTCATTGTTTCCATCTTGTCCAGCTGTGTATGTAACATTTCACGTCAACCCTGTTTCTTGTCTGCATCGAAGTAGCGGCCCTTGTACACAGCATCGAGCACGGTGGTTACACAGTAAAGAGATAATGCCAGTTGTGTCGCCAGTTGTTGAGCAGGCGTTTCAATGCCATGACAGAGAGTATCACGTCTGCTGCAGGCGCAGTTGATGAGCTTATTTCTCAAGTCAGTTGTTCGAATGGAGCTAGCTAGTGTGTTCATGTTTCCAAGTTTCCAACATGTTCTCAAATGCCATTGAAATGGTAGCAGCGGTATGACAACCAGCACATTCGTGAGCATGCAATACTACTTTCCTCAGAAAGAAATCCTCGACAACCCACTGTACTGTAAGACTCAGCATGCTCATGGGGCTGTTTATCCCTGGTCCAAATGTCAGTCGTGAAGCTAATAGCAGTGACGCTATTACCATGTAACTCCGGTAGGGCAACATCTGAAAAATAGCCCACTTGGTAGTGTTTACCAGTGCTCAATCACCCACGACAGAGAATGGTTGATTGTCAAGGGCAATGAATTCCATTATCTTGGCTTTAATGGATTTCGCCTTTGATTTGTCTCGCTGAAATTGCCTTACTCTTTCAAATGACTGCTTGACTTGTTGACTGATTGATCCACACAGCAGACATTGTGGGCTAGGTTAGGAATGCTGTGTTGCATTTGTAGTGCAACATTTTACGTGGCGTCATTATGTCATGTACCTACGCTATATAGGTATGCACGTCAGCTTTGACATTGGTTTTGCATATCGGCGTTAAACTAAACATCGGGCCGATGCCGATGTTGGCATTTTTAGCTAATATCGCCCAATTCCGATATGTTCACCGATATATCGTGCATCCCTAATTTTTATTCACTGCATTGTTGAGAAATTGCTCTCAGGTTAAGAATTTCACTGTACTGTTTTACACCTATTGTATCCTATAAACTTTGAAACAAGAAACTTTAAACAAGAACAAAAGACTGAGCTCTAAGTAAATGTTATTTGGGAAAAAAAGAGAAAACAACAGTTGTGAATGTGTCACAGTTCTAACTTACCTGTGTGGTAGATTTGTGTTAATTAAAATAAATGAGAAATGCATTTTGATTCAAGTTTATAGAAAATACTTTATGTCCATGACTATGTTGAAATGATCCAGAAGAACTAGTCAGGAACAGACCTTCCGACATAAGGGCAGAATAATCCCTTGCGGTCTGTCGAGACAAAATCAGTCTACCCTTTGTTCTCTGAAAAGTGAAGACATGGTGTTATTTGCATATTTCATCCTGATTGGCCATATGCTAATGAGGGCCTGTCGGAAATTGGGGTTTACGAGGAAAGCGTCGATATCTCACATGTTGCTTGTAATGTGAAGCCACATCAAGTTGTTAGCAATAATGCCTTTATAAAGAGACACCGTTTGTAGTTATTGTACGTACCAGTTTCTTGAACATGGCCTTATTTCTATTACAGCATATTGGATGACTGTCATTCATATTCCATTTACCCATTTCAATGTGACATTGATTGGTTAGGCTACTACATGATAATCACATTTTTAGAGTCTATGCATTTCAAGCTCATTTAATATCATCAGGTTCCCGTGGTATTGGTTACCTTGGCCTATTCTGCCACACCCATTGCCTGAAGTTGGCGTCTTCCTGTGGGCTCGGGAAGGGACGTCTCCCTGTGTGCTCGGAAGAAGCTCAGAACCTCTCTGCCGTTCCCGCGGAGTACCAGGACCTCCGGGATGTTTTCAGCAAGGCCCGGGCCACTTCGCTTCCTCCGCATCGACCCTATGACTGTGGGATCAACCTTCTCCCGGGCTATACCCCACCCCAGGGACGGCTGAATTTGTTGTCGGGTCAGAGACCAAGGCACTGGAGATGTACATCGGACTCCCTGGCTGCAAGGTGTATCCATCCTTCTGCCTCCCCCGCCGGCTCCCGTGCATCAGCTACCAGGGCCTCAATGACACCACTCATCGTCTCGGCTTTCGAGCCGCTCCAGGGGGCCACCATTTTCTCTAAGTTGGACTTGCGAAATGCCTACCATCTGGTGTGGATACGGGAAGGGGACGAGTGGAAGACAGCCTTCAACACTGCTAGCAGACACTACGAATACCTGGTGAGGCAGGGGATTCCAATACCTGCTTGACTTGGAGGGTTATAGTCCAGAGGTTTCGCTTTGCTTATTTGAGCTGTTCTTGCCATAATATGGACTTAGTCTTTTACCAAATAGGGCTAATTTCTTTCATTCTGTGTACCCTACCTTGTCACATCACAACTGATTGGCTCAAATGCATGCCCCGGACTGGGGACCCTCGCCGCAGGCCCCTGACTGGGGACCCTCGTCGCCTGAGGACCTGGACTGGGGACCGTCGCCGGAGGCCCCGGACTGGGGACCGTCGCCGGAGGCCCCGGACTGGAGACCGTTGCCGAAGGCTCCGGACTGACCCGGGGAGCAGGCACAGGATGACCCGGGCTGTGGGGGAGCACTGGAGATCTGGTGCTTATCCTTGGCATCACTCTTCCAGGCTGAATGCCCACGTGCGGAGCACAGGCACAGGACGCACTGAACTGTCACAGCGCACCGGAGACACAGTGTGCAGAACCGGCGCAGTATACCAAGGGCTGAAACAGTGCACCGGAAACCAAGAGCGCTGAGCTGGCACAATCTGCCCTGGCTGGATGCCCACTCTAGCGTGGCACTTGCAGAGAGCTGGCTCCGAGCGCACCGGGCTGTGCACGCGCACTGGATACACTGTGTGCTTTACCGCATAACACAGTGCCCGCCAACCTCCCCGTGTGCCACCCCCCCAAAAAATTTGGGGTGGCTTCTGGGGCTTCCGTTGATGACTTGCCTCCTCATATCGTCGCCGCTCCTCCTTCGCTGCCTATATCTCCTCCTTTGGATGGCTATATTCTCCAGACTGCCTCCAGGGTCCTTTACCGTCCAGGATCTTCTCCCTTGTCCATGAGTCCCTTTCTCCACGCTACTTGGTCCTTTCGTGGTGGGTAGTTCTGTCACGAACTCTGTATGGAATGGACAAAGGTGCAGCGTGGTAAGCGTACATTTTCCTTTATTTGCAAAACAATAATACAACAAAAACGAACGTGAAGCTCCGTAAAGCTATACATGCACAAACGAAGACAACTACCCACAACTACCAAAAGGAAAAAGGCTGCCTAAGTATGATTCCCAATCCGAGACAATGATAGACAGCTGTCCCTGATTGAGAACCATACCCAGCCAAAATATAGAAACAAACAACATAGAATGCCCACCCCAAATCACACCCTGACCTAACCAAATAGAGAAATAAAACAGCTATCGAAGGTCAGGGCGTGACATTAAGAAGGAAAGAAATTTCACAAATGAACTTATAACAAGGCACTCCTGTTTATATGAAAGTCATTCCAGGTGACTACCTAATTAATTCATTATAATTCTGTGTGTAGGGATCAGGTTCTGGTGTGCAGAAGCTCAGCCACATTCTGAGTTCTGTGTGGGGCATTCTGGAAGTCTGGAACTCTGCCGCATGAATGGAGGGTTGGAGGATTGGAGGGTATTTTTCCAGCCCTTTGCGGTGTGGAAGGCCCAGCTTAGCTCAGCCCAGGACAGACCAGCACGGAGTTATTCAGGGAGGGCCAACCCGTCACCTCCTCTGCACAGATGGTAGCTCTGCCGGTGCCAGCGAAGAGGGTCTGAGCATCTGGCCGCTGGCCTAGAAATACAACCTCTGACGGAGCTGAGCTGGTCCAGCCTCTGTCCACTCTAGCCCAGCACAAAGCACGTTTTCAGGGGCCCATTCTCCCTCTCTCTCCCCCTCTCCCCTCAGCCAGGGTCCAGTCACTTCACACAGTGCCAAAAAAAAATTGGTTCAGGCTTTCACATTCATATTTTCCCCCTCCCTCCCAACTCTCTGGCTGACAGGGCCACAGAGACTTAAATGAAATTATGCATATGCTGTACAATGCATGTTTGAAAACTGTACAGCAATGTTTAGAATAGAGATCCAAAGGAGTTGCGGTAATTCATATTACAGTACACCTTCTGTTATCTAAATGAAGTATCAAGGCAAGTACTGTGTAATGACACTCAGTACAATACCGTAGAATTGGCTGTATTATACTGTAAAAAAGTAAATGCTACTGTAATCTTAATGAATTAATTAATTCATGGATGGATGGATGGATGAATTAATTAAATTCATCGAGGGGAGATGGGGGTTTGTATTTCGAAGCATTTTTTCTGTAATTAAATTGGTGCAAGCAGGTTGGCTGCTAGGTAATGTTTTTACACATTTCAGCATATCAATGAATGTTTTGTGTTTTATATCGCATGCTTAACAAAAGCTGGCAGCAACTACAGGTATCTGGTGCAACCAATTACCTTCAGAAGTCACATAATTTATTAAATAAAGTCCACCTGTGTGCAATCTAAGTGTCACATGATCTGTCACGATCTCAGTATATATACACCTGTTCTGAAAGGCCCCAGAGTCTGCAACACCACTAAGCAAGGAGCACCACCAAGCAAGCGGCACCATGAAGACCAAGGAGCTCTCCAAACAGGTCAGGGACAAAGTTGTGGAGAAGTACAGATCAGGGTTGGGTAATAAAAAAGTATCCGAAACTTTGAACATCCCACAGAGCACCATTAAATCCATTATTAAAAAATGGAAAGAACATGGCACCACAACAAACCTGCCAAGAGAGGGCTGCCCATGAAAACTCACGGACCAGGCAAGGAGGGCATTAACGACAGAGGCTACAAAGAGACCAAAGATAACCCTGAAGGAGCTGCAAAGCTCCACAGCGGAGATTGGAGCATCTGTCCATAGGACCAATTTAAGCCGTACACTCCACAAAGCTGGGCTTATTGAAGAGTGGCCAGAAAAAAGCCATAGCTTAAAGAAAAAAATAAGAAAACACATTCGGTGTTTGCCAAAAGGCATGTGGGACACTCCCCAAACATATGGAAGAAGGTACTCTGGTCAGATGAGACTAAAATTGAGCTTTTTAGCCATCAAGGAAAATGCTATGTCTGGGGCAAAAACCCAACACCTCTCATCACCCCGAGAAAACCATCCCCCACATTGAAGCATGGTGGTGGCAGCATCTTGCTGTGTTTTC
Source organism: Oncorhynchus clarkii lewisi (assembly GCF_045791955.1). Taxonomy (NCBI): domain Eukaryota; kingdom Metazoa; phylum Chordata; class Actinopteri; order Salmoniformes; family Salmonidae; genus Oncorhynchus; species Oncorhynchus clarkii. Next base: position 56,545,537 of record NC_092147.1, read on the forward strand.
ATCGGAAAGGACTGGGAAACTGGTCAGAATTGAAGGAATGATGGATGGCGCTAAATACAGGGAAATTCTTGAGGGAAACCTGTTTCAGTCTTCCAGAGATTTGAGACTGAGACAGAGGTTCACCTTCCAGCAGGACAATGACCCTAATCATACTGCTAACGCAGTACTCGAGTGGTTTAAGGGGAAACATTTAAATGCCTTGGAATGGCCAAGTCAAAGCCCAGACCTCAATCCAATTGAGAATCTCTGGTATGACTTAAAGATTGCTGTACACCAGCAGGAACCCATCCAACTTGAAGAAGCTGGAGCAGATTTGCCTTGAAGAATGGACAAAAATCCCAGTGGCTCGATGTGCCAAGCTTATAGAGACATATCCCAAGAGACTTGCAGCTGTAATTGCTGCGAAAGGTGGCTCTACAAAGTATTGACTTTGGGGGGATGAATAGTTATGCAAGCTCAAGTTTTCTGTTTTTTTTGTCTTATTTCTTGTTTGTTTCACAATAAAACATATTTTGCATCTTGAAATATATTTTAATTCCAGGAAGGCAACAAAATAGTAAAAATGCCAAGAGGGGTGAATACTTTCGCAAGGCACTGTATAAACAGACCAAAAGGACATGGCAAAATGCTCAAACATTAAAGATTTAAGACGTGCTGCCACTTCCAATCTGGCCCCTAAACATTTTAAATTGATGGGGCATCACTACCACATACCAATTAAATTGGTACAGCACTCTCAGTAAAGGGTGCAACAAATGTAGCCTTTTACAAGTCATGTCTCAAAATATGTTAATGAGACAGAAACAACACTACCAGGCACCCACTCGTGGGCAAAACGTTTTTGGCTTTCCAAAAAAACAGTACAGTACTATATTCTGTGAGGTGGAAATAAAGTACTATTCGAAATACAGATATTCTTTCCCCACCCACAAACGTTTCCCACAATGCACCATAATTTACAGTATGTTGCAGTAAAATGTTTCACAGTATTTTACTGTTGATAATACCCAACATTACTGTATAAATTACAGTTTTCCATTTCAGTGCACTGTATTATTACTACAGTAGCTTTGCTTTACTTTGCATGCAAACACACACACACACACACACACACACACACAGCACACATACAAGCACACACACACGCACACATACCTCACATGCACACACACACACCAAGGTTATTAAAGTTTTGTGTTTTTCTATTAATTTTTAGATTTTAATTTTGAAATTCAGTTTAGTTTCAGCTAGTTTTCAGACCTGATTTGCTAGTTTTTATTTAGTTTGAGTTGTATAAAAATATTTATATTTCGTTATTATGCTGTTTAGTTTTAGTGTTAGGGACAGAAAGCTAGGAGCCATTTGTGTTGTATAATATTTTTGTGTTGCGATTTTTGGGATGTCCCTTCCTGTGATTGGGGGGCAGTAATACATAAGTTGATGGGTCAGGTCATAAATGAGTTTGTTGAAAGTTCAATCTCAATGTAAATTTGATTTAAAGGAATTGCGCTGAGACAGGTGCAAAACATATAGTGGAAGGACACTCTCTCTCGCCCATGTTTATACCAATCCAAAGATGTTTTACTTTAGTAGTACTTGTAAGAGGAATCAAGTTAGCAACATAGACGATTTTAGGGATGGATCGAAATTTACTGAATTTACTGAATGGTTACCTGGAGGGTCATGCTTTTTCAATTTCAGTCAAGGGGGGGGGTTTAGGATTGTTTTTTATCTAGTCTAGGGGAGGATAATTTAATTTGTAATTTATGAAATGTCAATTTTCCCCAGTGTTTTAGAATTAGTTGCTTATTAGGCTATACAGTGCCTTGCGAAAGTATTTGACCCCCTTGAACTTTGCGACCTTTTGCCATATTTCAGGCTTCAAACATAAAGATATAAAACTGTATTTTTTGTGAAGAATCAACAACAAGTGGGACACAATCATGAAGTGGAACGACATTTATTGGATATTTCAAACTTTTTTAACAAATCAAAAACTGAAAAATTGGGCGTGCAAAATTATTCAGCCCCTTTACTTTCAGTGCAGCAAACTCTCTCCAGAAGTTCAGTGAGGATCTCTGAATGATCCAATGTTGACCTAAATGACTAATGATGATAAATACAATCCACCTGTGTGTAATCAAGTCTCCGTATAAATGCACCTGCACTGTGATAGTCTCAGAGGTCCGTTAAAAGCGCAGAGAGCATCATGAAGAACAAGGAACACACCAGGCAGGTCCGAGATACTGTTGTGAAGAAGTTTAAAGCCGGATTTGGATACAAAAAGATTTCCCAAGCTTTAAACATGCCAAGGAGCACTGTGCAAGCGATAATATTGAAATGGAAGGAGTATCAGACCACTGCAAATCTACCAAGACCTGGCCGTCCCTCTAAACTTTCAGCTCATACAAGGAGAAGACTGATCAGAGATGCAGCCAAGAGGCCCATGATCACTCTGGATGAACTGCAGAGATCTACAGCTGAGGTGGGAGACTCTGTCCATAGGACAACAATCAGTCGTATATTGCACAAATCTGGCCTTTATGGAAGAGTGGCAAGAAGAAAGCCATTTCTTAAAGATATCCATAAAAAGTGTAATTTAAAGTTTGCCACAAGCCACCTGGGAGACACACCAAACATGTGGAAGAAGGTGCTCTGGTCAGATGAAACCAAAATTGAACTTTTTGGCAACAATGCAAAACGTTATGTTTGGCGTAAAAGCAACACAGCTGAACACACCATCCCCACTGTCAAACATGGTGGTGGCAGCATCATGGTTTGGGCCTGCTTTTCTTCAGCAGGGACAGGGAAGATGGTTAAAATTGATGGGAAGATGGATGAAGCCAAATACAGGACCATTCTGGAAGAAAACCTGATGGAGTCTGCAAAAGACCTGAGACTGGGACGGAGATTTGTCTTCCAACAAGACAATGATCCAAAACATAAAGCAAAATCTACAATGGAATGGTTCAAAAATAAACATATCCAGGTGTTAGAATGGCCAAGTCAAAGTCCAGACCTGAATCCAATCGAGAATCTGTGGAAAGAACTGAAAACTGCTGTTCACAAATGCTCTCCATCCAACCTCACTGAGCTCGAGCTGTTTTGCAAGGAGGAATGGGAAAAAATGTCAGTCTCTCGATGTGCAAAACTGATAGAGACATACCCCAAGCGACTTACAGCTGTAATCACAGCAAAAGGTGGCGCTACAAAGTATTAACTTAAGGGGGCTGAATAATTTTGCACGCCCAATTTTTCAGTTTTTGATTTGTTCAAAAAGTTTGAAATATCAAATAAATGTCATTCCACTTCATGATTGTGTCCCACTTGTTGTTGATTCTTCACAAAAAAATGCAGTTTTATATCTTTATGTTTGAAGCCTGAAATGTGGCAAAAGGTCGCAAAGTTCAAGGGGGCCGAATACTTTCGCAAGGCACTGTATATCGGTGTACCCGATGCTGCCCCTCATCGCTGATTCTCCGCTGGGCGCCCAATATCAAGTGCGCCTATAGGCTATTTAGTGTGATCTCAATCAAATGAACCATAGTCCATATGCTATGAAGTGCATGCTCGAAGAAGCACAGAGCAAAGTTATATTTCTAAGATAGCTGCTGGGATGGTGTAAATACAATTAGGCTGCATTACACAGTGCAATGGATATTCCAACCCTGAGCCTGCTCTGCTCTTGCTGATCAAAAACGTGTTTGTGTGCTGCCAATGGCTGTGCTCTGTAGGCCTATGGTGGCAGTTCAAGAGGAGAGTCAAAGGCTTCTTCCAAAAATATTTTTGGGGGGACCAGAGGTCAACTTTGATAGCATACTAGTACTATAATTGATTTAATTAAAAAACAATATGTTTCTTGCTCATGATGTATTTATCAGAGTAATTGACCCCACAGTAAGCCAGATTGGAGTAATTTACATTGTGGTGCTTAAACTTGAAGCAGCAGCCATGTTACAATCAATCAGAAATGGACAGCTCATGGTGCTGAAAGTAGGCAAATTAGGTAAGCATAATTAGGCATAGGCATAATTAATTTCAACTGTCATTTTAAGAGGTAGGCCTACATGATTGACAGACGAAATTAGGCTATAGGAAATAGCCTACCTCCTTGTCAGTGAAGGGCTGTTAAATTAAAACTAAGACTCAAATTGAGGGAGTATGAGATGGTATGCCATAGGCCTACCTTTTATTAAAGAAAATTGCAAAAAGCACAGGCCTGCCCCTTGTTAGTTTAAGATTTTGAAGAAAATAAAACAGATACGATCATATAAAGTGATTTAAAACAGTGCTTTGGTCTGCAACGCTTCATGCTAGAAACAAGCTGTAAAAGACCAGAGCAATCCCTTTTCATTTCAAAGAGGTCTGATTTTCTCCATGTAACTCTTATTATAAATAACGTTCACTCCCTTAGCTAGTGAAATCTAGTGACAGTGCTGCTATCGATGCTGACAATCATCAGCATCTATAGCAGCATTTACCAACCAGATTCAGTAGCTTGAAAACTCCCCAAAAGCTTCAAAACCACATTGAAAACCCCATTCGATGTTTATGTAGAAAAATAAACTAAAACTGAACCTACAGTACTTCATGATGGTTTATATTTTATTTTATTTTGTTTTTGAGTTAAAGATAATCGTTTCGGGATTGTTAATAATTTTATTTCAGTATACTAAATATTTTTTTCAAGATTTAGTTTTAGTTTTAGTTACTATAATAACCTTGACACACACACACACACACCTTTGAGAAAAATATGTCAATATGTAGTCATGAGAAGTTGGTTCTTATTAATAACCTAAAAATGAACTTTCAGGCTCTCTAGGCATACAGTAGCTTCCAGCGCCGCTTGCACTGTTTGCTCTTTTACACGATCTCTCACCACCATTTATTGTCTATGATTTTTTTCTAAAGTAACAATCCACAAAGTTACACATCTTGGCTCTTGGCAAAAGAGAAAGAGAAAGAATGAAGAGAGAGAATGAAGAGAAAGAAAGAAAGAAGGAAAATGAATTGGAGGTAAAGAGCTTGAGGGTGAGCGATTAAGTCAGGAACTGTAATTGCACTGCCTTTCCTGGGAAGAACAGAGCAGATTCCTGTTGGAGCAGGGCAGGCAGGGAGGGCAGGTGGGCAGGTACAGAAAGGCGCGCTGAGAGAACAATTTTCTTTAATTACCTCCCTAAAAATCTACTGTAGAGAGCAGGGCTGCATCCCAAATGGCATCCTATTCCCTATATAGTGCATTACTTTTGACCAGGGCCCATAGGTCGAGCCATAGGGCTCTGGTCAAAAGTAGTGCACTATACAAGGAATAGGGTGTGATTTGGAACACAAGTTCAAGACATTCCACAGCACTCAAAGAGGCATTCTCTCTTTACCTGCCTGCCTGCCCTCAAAGAATCAGCAAACACAATTACCCTGGGGGGGAAAAAACTGTACCCAGGCTTTCAGGTTAAATGGAGGGAGGGATGGAGGGAGGGGGTTGAGAGAGGGGAAAAGAGGGAGAAGGAGAGAGGGAAGGAGAAAGAGAAGGAGTAGGAGAATGAAAGACAAACAGAGGGAGAAAGAAGGCAGACAAAACTTAAAAAGCATATTTGAAATTGACAAATTGACTGGGAGAAAGAGCTGGGTGACCTGTTTTGTGCGAAGGCTGACGTGCTCTGTATGTACGCCTGTGTTATCTGGGCTCCTTGTTAGGTTGGAGGAGGAGGGTTATACACTGTGATTTATATCTCACGTCTGTCACCATGCCATTGTCATGGCAATCATCAATCATTTGGATTATATACACCTGTCAGACACCTGACAAAGGTCGGGGCGAACCCACACACAGAATGAAGCATGTGAGCATGTGCAAACACCTCACTAACTGCTGATCCAGTCTTGCTTGTTTCTATAGAATATCTCTGTATCGTTTTGTTCTATTTTAAACTTGCCTTACGTTATTACTTTGTCTTCCTATAGTCCTGTGTTTACATAATCTCACTGTTCACTTCATTTCAAATAATTGGTCATAATCTACACTCAGTTTAACAGGGTATATGTTGACATGAAATAGCTCAACACTAAATGTAAAGATTCAACACAAACGTAAACGCTATTACGAAATTGGAAAGGTGTATTATCAGTGTTTGAATATTACATTTACCCTCCACTGCATTGCTGGGTGTCACACCATTTTGACAAATCCGTTGTACGTTGGTTGTTCAACCCAAGTGTAAACACAGCCATACATAGGTAGCCTAAACTGGGCTTCTAGTGTTGCCAAAGGATAGCCACTGGCTCATGATATTAATTTGTCTTCCTATGAATTATGTCTACATAACTAGGTAACATGTGTTCATTCAAATATTCATGTCATAGTTACAGTGAGAGAAGAAAGAGAAACGTTGACTTTCTTTACATTCACTGCCATTCCTTTCTTCCCCTGTCACAAAACAATGTACGTTTTCGTCATATGTTGGGGAAAAAGGGAGGATATAGACGGGTTCAATTAGTGGACAAAGCAGTGGAACAGAGTTTGATCACCTTTGAATTAGAAGATTCCATTCAGTTACTATTAAATAGGTTTCTCTGAAAATGGCAATGGAACAGCAACCAATTTACTGACACATTTTGTTTTCAAGTCTTCATGATGCTATTTTTCCTCTAGAAAAATGGTAGCTGTCATACAGACATCTCATAACACCGTTTGGTGTGTGTGGCGTATTTAAAGGGAAGTGGCCATGCTGACAGCGTTCCCCAACCCACAACCCAACTCCTTCCAGTTTTTCAACTGGTCGTTTAGTACAGCACCGTTTCTGTTCAAATGAAAGTTCCAGAATGGAAAAACGTACTGAACACAGCCTTGGTGTAACAGGGCATCTCAAGTATGAGGGAATGATGCCACGTTCATTGCAGGTCAGAACTAAGAGACACTGAAATGTCCTACTTGCTAACTGGTTGAACACGGCACGTGTTTAACTACAAGTCAAAAATTAGTTCTGACTACCACGTCAACGTGTCATGAGTCATAGGTCTTCCACCTTTGATGTCACTGCTGACATCATCAGTGAGTAACAAGAGATAGGGAAATAATGTCGCTTTCAAGAAAACTCGGAAACTCTGACATTGCTGACTTGGAAATTCATTGTAGAAAAATGAATTCAGTTTCCCACTTGGAAAATATCAAAATTGACCAATAGGAAGCACTACGCAATAAATTGTTTTTGAGTTGTCTTAAAAGCCCCATAATCTGTGGGTGAAGCGATTGGCATCAGTGGGAAGTGACATGTTTTCTACTGTTTTAAAAAGGGGATTGCAATATATTTCAATAGCTGTCAGATTAAAATAATCTAGGATATACACTATTTAATCACTGACTGACATTCATTTGTATTTTATGTATCAGTTTACCACATCTATGTTATAGTAATCTGGTGCCCGACGGCGCAGTCGATGACGTGGCACCAAAACCTTGAAAACCCCATTAAAACCCCCATTAGATGTTGGGCTCCCGAGTGGAACAGCAGTCTGAGGCACTGCATCTCTGCGCTAGAGGCATTACTACAGACCCTGGTTCAATTCCAGGCTGTATCACAACTGGCCGTGATTGGGAGTCCCATAGGGTGGTACACAATTGGCCCTGCGTCGTTTGTCCAGGGTAGGCTATCATTGTAAATAAGAATTTGTTCTTAACTGACTTAGATTTTTTTTGCCCAAAGTTTAGGATTTTCTTTTATTAATGATGGTTTTTATTTTATTTGTGCTAGTTTTGGAGTCAAAGATAATAGTTTCACTATAGTTTAAGTTTTTCAAACAGGTCTGTTAATAATTTTATTTCAGTTTACCCCAAAAAATGTATGATTAGTTTTTGTATTAGTTTCAGTTTTAGTTTACTATAATAACCTTGACATGCACTCACTCACCCACCCACCCACCCACATACACAAACACTCATTTTGTTTATCCTCGCATGAAGAACCAGACACGGTGCCTTGCAAACCCTTATTTAAATACAAGTAGAGCCCTCCCTCCTATAGCCATTGACCCAGCAATGAACCAGTTGGGGGGGGGGGGGGGGGGGGGGGGGGGGGGGTAGAGTTATGGACAGAGATTAAGTGTAGGGAGGGTAAAAAATATATAAAGTAAGCTGTGTTAAACTTCAAGTCCCCTAAGTTGGTCACCCCCATGGCTCCCTGCCCAGTTCTTGGTTGGTAGGGTCTTATCTTGTGTCCCCAGGGCCCAGTGAATGGGCTTCACACAAAGCCCATGTTGACATTCCAGAGGACCAAGCCTTGTGCAAACACACCAGAACCAGACAGCCCCCTGGCAGATGGCTAGGCTGGGTGGGGTGGGATGGTGGTGGTGATGTCAGCCCAGAACAGAACATGGATGGAATGGAGCAATAGTCCAGGATCGTGTTCATTAGGACAACATTTTGCAACAGAAAATGCACATGAGTGTTTCTTATTGGACAAACACAGGTAGTCCCTTTACGTATCAGTATACCACATCTGTATCATGTTATAGCAAGTCGCTGACGCAGCACGCAACCATTGGTGATTCATGCAACGTCTGGGCAGGGAAATTTATTTTTGCTAATTTTGGAGTCAAAGATAATAGTTTCACTATAGTTTTAGTTTTTCAAACAGGTCTTTTAATTATTTTATTTCTGTTTACGAAAAAAATGTATGATTCGTTTTCGTATTAGTTTCAGTTTTAGTTTACTATAATAACCTTGACAGTGCACTCACTCACTCACCCACCCACCCACACACAAACACCCGTTGTTTATCCTTTCATGAAGAACCAGACACAGTGCCTTGCAAACTTATTCAATTACACAACTTTTACACCCGAGGAAACCATGAGGTCTAGCGAAACTACCGGTTCGAAGTGGAAAAAGCATCTACTTAATTTTTTCCGATAGAAATAATTCCATTTCCTCCATGCACTGTAATTTCCAATTTGATAAGAGATATTGATAAGAGTTAGGTAAATGAGTAATCGGTTTGGATAAGTGAATTGTAAATATAAATGACATTTGTTTGAAATCTATTGTACGTTACAATCGCTGGAGACCAATGTGAAACCAGTCATACAGCAGCAAACTGAAGCATATCAACATATCTGTTTTCCCACAGTAAAGTTTATGAAATGCTGTGTCATTTAAATTGTATGGCCTTTTAACTTGCAGCGATGGGCATATTCGTATGTCTTAATTATAGACAACCCCGACTTTCTCTGTTTCCTATTTCTATCAAGTTAAATATTAGACACTAACACTATCGACCGTCAGTAGGCCTAATAACCACACATATTCAAATGCCAATTCATTTACTGTTCGTTCCCTTCAGTTGGTATAGCCTACATTATCATTCCAACTTAATTAAATTGAATTGTTTCGTTTACCTTCATTTGCTTCCTCTGTGAATGCCGTCACGTCTGTGTGGTTATTGCTGAGGATGATTAGTATCAGTTGATAATATATATTTTTTCAATGACATGTAGGCTAATTACATCATTACGGAGAGGAGTGCAGACCAAGCCGTAACAGTTTGAACCAATAGTTATTGCAGGCAATAGGGGGTATTGCCTACTATTGTACAATATCTTTCTGTAACTAATCTTCCAACATTACCATGTGTTAAATAAATGACTATGGCAACGTTCAGGATGAGGCAAACCACTATTTTTTATTCATCAATATATATCATTGATCCCTAATATTCTGAACCCCTTCTCTTAATATATTATGTAACCAACATTCAAATTAAAAGGTACACCGTATTTAAATAGATGGCTTAGAGATGCACTACGCAGAAATCGCTCCACCATTTACAGGTTGCTAAAATTTGAATAGTTCGCCAATTTTAGTTTCGTGACAAAACAAGCAAGTACAGCATAGATAATCATTGTACCATCAACTATTTGAAGCTGGTGTACATAACCGAAAGTAAAAGATGTAAAAACAAAACGTAAGCACTGGAAGCATAGAAATAGTCCACATAGAACAGATCTACCGCTTCTTGGACTTGCTTTCAATGAGAATGGCAGATCCATAACACATTTCTATGTGCATTTGGAAGGGTCAGTCGAATAGTTACGTATGGCAGCTTTAAAATAAATGTACTGAAAACTCTATTGAATGAAAACTCCATGTGAAAATCTGTTGGCCAGCAAGTGGGGAGTGTTTTCAGCAGGTGGAAGGGTTTTCAGTGGTTTAATGAAATGAATGAAATAAGTGTTAAGTAAAAAATTGAAAAGAAATGTAACAAATAATTCAACAGCAGCAGTAAAATAACAATAGCGAGGCTATATACAAGGGGTACCGGTACAGAGTCAATGTGCGAGGACCCGGTTAGTTGAGGTAATTGAGGTAATATGTAGATGAGGTAGAGTAAAGTGACTATGCATTGATAATAAACAGAGAGTAGCAGCAGCGCAAAAGAGGGGTGTGGGTAGCCCTATGATTAGCTGTTCAGGAGTCTTATTGCTTAGGCGCTCCGGTACCGCATGCCGTGTGGTATCAGAGAGAACAGTCTATGACTAGGGTGACGGGAGTCTTTGACAATTTTTAGGGCCGTCCTCTGACACCGCCTGGTATAGAGGTCCTGGATGGCAGGAAGCTACCCTCTGTAGTGCTTTGCGGTCAGAGGCTGAGCAGTTGCCATACCAGGCAGTGATGCAACCAGTCAGGATGCTCTCGATGGTGCAGCTGTAGAACCTTTTGCGGATCTGAGGACCAAGGCCAAATCTTTTCAGTCTCCTGAGGGGGAATAGGTTTTGTCAGGTACTCTTCACAACCTTCTTAGTGTGTTTCGACCATGATAGTTTGTTGGTAATGTGGACACCAAGGAACTTGAAGCTCTCAACCTGCTCTACTACAGCCTCGTTGATGAGAATGGAGGCATGCTCGGTCCTCCTTTTCCTGTAGTCCACAATCATCTCCTTTGTCTTGATCACATTGAGGGAGAGGTTGTTGTCCTAGTACCACACGGCCAGATCTCTGACCTTCTCCCTATAGGCCGTCTCATCGTTATCGGTGATCGGTCCTACTACTGTTGTGTCATCGGCAAACTTGATGATGGTGTTGGAGTCCTGCCTGGCCATGCAGTCATGAGTGAACAGGGAGTACAGGAGAGGACTAAGCACACACCCCTGAGGGGCCCCCGTGTGGAGGATCAGGGTGGCAGATGTGTTGTTACCTACCCTTACCTACATAAGGAACGTGAGTGGCATTTCCCATATGGTTGATGAGGATCTCCATATTGCAAATGTCCGGTCCCTTACTCGACATCCGCGGGTGTTATTAAAATAGGCTTACGGCCTTAGGTCGTTCCCCAGGGCCCGGTCTTCTGGGAAGTCATCAAATAAAGTCTCTCGGACATTTGGTTTTCACATTATATTATTTTTTACTTTTTGACATTTTTCTGCTGTACCAGAAAATTCCACCAGATGGCAACTGGCTACTTATTGCAAATGGACAAAAAAATCACCAAATGGACATGGCCGTTTCTCGTAAACGGAAAAGACTTCGAAGATGAACCGTGTGGAATTAGCCCTTAACTGTGAAAACAAGGTGTTTTCTTCTAAAAGTTTACGTTACATTTCTCCCCATAGGGATACATTGCCTGCTGCCCTGACTTCAACCGGATGCTTATGTGGATTATGATTGCCATATCAAACTGTCTTCAATGACAATGTATCAGGCCACTATGAGGATTATCTGTGTTTAGTTTAATTTTCCTGGAGCAACCGGAAGTGGTTTAATTACCCTAAAAGTGGTTTTGTTTTCACAACCTACAGTTTGTGAAAAACACCTTATTCATCCCTCTGTAAATCAGTCAGTTCTTAACGTAAAGATTTGAAACTCAGGATTCTGTAAAACCCTGTACCAAGGAGGATATGTTTACGTTCAGCTTCCTGTGACAACCGGAAGTGCCTTACATTGGGGTCATAGGGGCCGTTTCGAAGCGTTAAAAAGGCCACATCTTTCCAAAATGTCATATGTGTGATTAGGCAACCCTCATGAACTGTAAATTTCTCCCATCAGATGTCCATGAAAAAACTCACATACACACAGCCAGGATGGAATGACAGTGTGGGGCTTATAGACACAAAGCCTGCAATAGTTACTGGCGTTCGCACCATCAAAGAACCATCAGACCTAGAGCTGTGAAATGTTATAAACCTATTCTAGAGCTTACGTCGGTAGTACACAGTGAGTTATGTGGCTCTAGAAGGTTCTCAGGCAGAGAAACAAAGCAAAGTTTATTTTCAGCACTAATTAAGGTCGCTGCTCAGGGCTCCCAATGACCTATCGAGACTCGGGATTGAGGGTCACCTCAGATAGAGGGTCACCTCAGATAGAACGTAACTACGCGTTTTAATATTTTTTATGGTTTTGACAGAAGGCGCTGTGAATTTTGGGCCGGCTCTGAAGTATGTGATTGCTGGCTTCTAAACTAAATGGACAATGTGGGTTTGGTGTCAGTACGATATCTTATTGACTGATGGCTGACTTGATGGCAGTATAATATATTGGCATTGTACATTTTATATTGCAAATGTACAGTGTACATTTCCAATGTATTTAATGAGGGATTTTCCATCACCAAATGGACAGGCTGAAATCAACACCAACGAGCGATGAAGAGAAACCACTATCACCGCTCGGCCATCCCAAGTGTAACCTTTTTGGGAGAGGGGGCAGCATTTCACTTTTGGAAGAATAGCGTGCCCAGAGTGAACTGCCTCCTACTCTGTCCCAGATGCTAATATATGCATATTATTATTAGTATTGGATAGAAAACACTCGGAAGTTTCTAAAACTGTTTGAATGATGTCTGTGAGTATAATAGTACTCATATGGCAGGCAAGAACCTGAGAAGAAATCCAAACAGGAAGTGAGAAATCTGAGGTTGGTCGATTTTCAACCCAGTCCCTATTGAAATCATAGTGGGATATGGATGAGGTTGCACTTCCTGCGGCTTCCACTAGATGTCAACCGTCTTTAGAAACTGGTTTGAGGATTCTACGATAAAGGAGGGGCTCATGAGAGCTCTTTGAGTCAGTGGTCTGGCAGGCTTGGTCTCAGGCTTGTGAAGCGCGCTCCCGACAGAGTTTGCTCTCGTTCCAGTGCTTTTCTTCAGACAATGAAATTCTCCACTTGGAACCTTATTGATGATTTATGTTAAAAGCATCCTAACGATTGATTCCATACATTGTTTGACTTTTCAAATTTTTGTCTGGACAAAGTGCTCACGCCTCATGAAGATGGATTACTGGGCTGAACACGCTAACAACAAGTGGCTAAATGATGGACTTTATAGAACTTTATGGAACAAATCAGTCATTTATTGTCAAACTGGGATTCCTGGAGTGCCTTCTGATGAAGATCATCAAAGGTAAGTGAATATTTATAGTGATATTTCTAACTTTTGTTGACTCCAAAATGGCGGATATTTATTTGGCTGGATTGGGCTCTGACCGCCGTTCTCAGATTATGCTTTTTCTGTAAAGTGTTTTTGAAATCTGACACAGCGGTTGCATTAAGGAGAATTCTATCTTTAATTCTGTGAATAACACTTGTATCTTTTATCAATGTTTATTATCAGTATTTCTGCAAAATCACCGGATGTTTTGGAATCAAAACATTACTGCACGTAAGGCGCCAATGTAAACTGAGATTTTTGGATATAAATATGCACATTATTGAACAAAACATACATGTATTGTGTAACATGATGTCCTATGAGTGTCATCTGATGAAGATCATCAAAGGTTAGTGAATCATTTCATCTATATTTCTGCTTTTTGTGACTCCTATCTTTGGCTGTAAAAATGTCTGTTTTTTCGACTTGGCTATGACCTAACATAATCAATCATATGTTGTGCTTTCGCTGTAAAGCATTTTTGAAATTGGATATGATGGGTTAATTAACAAGATGTTTATCTTTCATTTGCTGTATTGGACTTGTTAATGTGTGAAAGTTACATATTTAAAAAAAATATTTTTGAATTTCACTCACTGCCTTTTCAGCGGAATGTTGTCGAGGGGTTCTGCTAGCCTGCCCTAGAAATGTTAACGAGCCAGTCCATTTGGCATTTCTGCAGTATATTAGAGCATGTCCAATTCGTGATGGTAAATGCCCATTGTAAGACATTGCAAATGGACAGTTTACATTTCTCCATTTCCAATGTATTTAATTAGGGATTTTCCATCACCAAATGGACAGGCTGATATCAACACCAACGAGCGATTGGACAGTGTCCATCACACATATGCTATATTGTCAGTTTGAACATGCTCTTCTGCAAGTTGACCGTGTCCATTGCCAATGTATATCCATAAGGACTTCCCATTACAAAATGGACATGCAGAATCAACATCAACGAGAAATTCTTACTTCTTATGACTTCCTATGATCAAACATGACAAATAGACCTTCTAGGTTGATTCAGGGCTTAACATAGTGATATACATCATTTGGTCAGTATATATGCCATTTGGACATGGTTCACTGACATGTGGGTTCGGAAGCCAACTTCCTATGATCATATATGGCAAATGTACATAACATCCTGATTTGGTTCTTTCAGTACTTATATATGCCATTTGGATATGGTGCACTGACTTTTGGGTTCGGAAGCCGACTTCCTATGATCATATATGGCAAATGGACAAAACATAGGCCTTATGGACAAACTCAATAAAATAAGACAAATGTATGTCCATACGGTTACTATATATGTATAATTGACAACAAAAAAAATGAAAACATTTTAAAGAACGATCCAAAAAGCACTTTTTATGAGGTTTTAAAATGTGTACTTTTTTTTATTTTTTAGATTTCCTAAATTTCACCCTTGGGATCTGCCTTTGTGATCATTTCCCATATGAAAATCTACAGTGGGGCACACTCATCCCCTATGGGATTTTTGGTTTACTTGCAATGTTCCGGTTGCAATATGGTTTTGATGAACTGTTGTCCATTTGAGTGGTATTTGCAATTGTGTATATGGTTCACCCAATGCCAATAAATTGCCTTTAATTTTTGTACTTTTCATGGGGGTCTTCCCTTACCACCTGGGGGTGGCCCGTCAGAAGTCCAGGATCTAGTTGCTTGTAAGGATGCTCTCGAGCGGCTAGATGTTCTTTACCATTCGGCCATCAGATTTGCCACCAATGCTCCTTATAGGACACATCACTGCACTCTATACTCCTCTGTAAACTGGTCCTCTCTGTATACCCGTCGCAAGACCCACTGGTTGATGATTATTTATAAAACCCTCTTAGGCCTCACTCCCCCCTATCTGAGATATCTACTGCAGCCCTCATCCTCCACATGCAACACCTGTTCTGCCAGTCACATTCTGTTAAAGGTCCCCAAAGCAAACACATCCCTGGGTCACTCGTCTTTTCAGTTCGCTGCGGCTGTTGCCTGTAATCCATGGCTTCTGGTTGGGGTATGTACGTACGGTCACTGTGGGGATGACGTCATCGATGCACTTATTGATGAAGCCAGTGACTAATGTGCTGTACTCCTCAATGTCATCAGAAGAATCCCAGAACATATTCCAGTCTGTGCTAGCAAAACAGTCCTGTACCTTAGCATTTTCTTCATCTGACAACTATCTTATTGAACAAGGTTTACAACATCTCTAAGTCCTATCATGCAATAATCCCTGGGGTGCAGTTTAATAAAACAATATATGAATACCTCAGCAAGATAATACATATATATATAAATTCACTGAATGAATGTTCGGTGAGAGTGATTAGCAGAAATTATTTTAGAAATACAAAACTATAACTTCGTAGTTTATATGATGAAAGGAATCTCAGGAGAATGAAGCAGAATATATTGGGCATGTCTGTATGTGCTGTATCAGTATTTGTGACCTAAAATAACAACTTCGTTAAAACCTCTTCATACTACCCCCTCCTTTTTCGAACATTCTGTTAAAAATCGCGCAACTTTTCAGCGTCCTGCTACTCATGCCAGGAATATAGTATATGCATATGATTAGTATGTGTGGATAGAAAACACTCTGAAGTTTCTAAAACTGGTTAAATCACAGCTGTGACTATAACAGATCGTGTGTTTCATCGAAAAGCGCAAGAAAAACTGCTCTCTGAAAGCTAAAAATAATTTCCATGCGTCACTTTCATGGGTTGTTAAAAGGGCACAAAATTAATTATGGACCTGCCTGCAATTCCTACAGATTCCACACGATGTCGCCATTGTCGTCATTTTCCAGGGGGTTTTTTGTTGGTAAATCCAACTAACTGGATTCAATTTCTTCCGGTCTCCGCCAGGATGTTGTGAAGTGCACATTTTCAGCCATTGATTTGAAGACGAGGAGCTATTGAATACACATCGCCCTGTAATCATTTTGATAGATTATAAACGTTTACTAATACCTAAAGTTGGATTACAAAAGTATTTCGAAGTGTTTTGTGAAAGTTTATCGTCGACTTTTTTAATTTTAAAAAATGACGCAGCGTTTTAAAACAATGTTTTTTTCTGAATTACACAGCTTCCATAGAAAGCTATTTTGGGTATATATGGACCGATTTAAACGAAAAAAATACCCAATAGTGATGTTTATGGGGCATATAGGAGTGCCAAGAAAGAAGCTCGTCAAAGGTAATGAATGTTTTATATTTTATTTCTGCGTTTTGTGTAGCGCCGGCTACGGTAAATCTTTGTTTACGTCGCATTCAGGCATTTTGGGGTGTTGCATGCTATCAGATAATAGCTTCTCATGCTTTCGCCGAAAAGCATTTTAAAAATCTGACTTGTTGGCTAGGTTCACAACGAGTGTAGCTTTAATTCAATACCCTGCATGTGCATTTTGATGAACGTTTGAGTTTTAACGAGTACATTTAGCATTTAGCGTATCGCATTTGCATTTCCAGGTGTCTACTTGAGACATCTGCGTCTCAAGTAGGAGCAAGAAGTTAAATCTGTCACTCTTTTCTTGAAATGTTTTTTTCATTGCATTAGTGGTTGCTGCGAACTTGTCATAATCAGTGACTGTTTGCCTAAACTTGCCTCAGCATTGGAGGAAAACATAGCATATACAGTGTTGAGAACAAGTATTTGATAAACTGCCGATTTTGCAGGTTTTCCTACTTACAAAGCATGTAGAGGTCTGTAATTTTTATCACAGGTACACTTCAACTGTGAGAGACAAAAATCCAGAAAATCACATTGAATGATTTTTAAGTAATTAATTTGCATTTTATTGCATGACATAAGTATTTGATCACCAAACCAGTAAGAATTCCGGCTCTCACAGACCTTAGTTTTTCTTTAAGAAGCCCTGCTGTTCTCCACTCATTACCTGTATTAACTGCAACTGTTTGAACTCGTTACCTGTATAAAAGACACCTGTCCACACACTCAATCAAACAGACTCCAACCTCTCCACAATGGCCAAGACCAGAGGGCTGTGTAAGGACATCAGGGTTAAAATTGTAGACCTGCACAAGGCTGGGATGATCTACAGGACAATAGGCAAACAGCTTGGTGAGAAAGGTGACAACTGTTGGCGCAATTATTAGAAAATGGAAGAAGTTCAAGATGACGGTCAATCACCCTCGGTCTGTGGCTCCATGCAAGATCTCACCTCATGGGGCATCAATGATCATGAGGAAGGTGAGGGATCAGCCCAGAACTACACGGCAGGACCTGGTCAATGACCTGAAGAAAGCTGGGACCACATACTCAAAGAAAACCATTAGCGCATGTCCAGGCCTGCATGTCCAGGCCCGTCTGAAGTTTGCCATGTGGTCTGATGAGTCAAAAATAGAGCTTTTTGGTCTAAACTCCACTCGCCGTGTTTGGAGGAAGAAGGATGAGTACAACCCCAAGAACACCATTCCAACCGTGAAGCATGGAGGTGGAAACATCATTCTTTGGGGATGCTTTTCTGCAAAGGGGACAGGACGACTGCACCGTATTGAGGGGAGGATGGATGGGGCCATGTATCGCGAGATCTTGGCTAACAACCTCCTTCCCTCAGTAAGAGCATTGAAGATGGGTCGTGGCTGGGTCTTCCAGCATGACAACGACCCGAAACACACAGCCAGGGCAACTAAGGAGTGGCTCCGTAAGAAGCATCTCAAGGTCCCGGAGTGGCCTAGCCAGTCTCCAGACCTGAACCCAATAGAAAATCTTTGGAGGGAGCTGAAAGTCCGTATTGCCCAGCGACAGCCCCAAAACTTGAAGGATCTGGAGAAGGTCTGTATGGAGGAGTGGGCCAAAATCCCTGCTGCATTGTGTGCAAACCTGGTCAAGAACTACAGGAAACGTATGATCTCTGTAATTGCAAACAAAGGTTTCTGTACCAAATATTAAGTTCTGCTTTTCTGGTGTATCAAATACTTATGTCATGCAATAAAATGCAAATTAATTACTTAAAAATCATAATGTGATTTTCTGGATGTTTGTTTTAGATTCCGTCTCTCACAGTTGAGGTGTACCTATGATAAAAAGACCTCTAAAGGCTTTGTAGGTAGGAAAACCTGCAAAATTGGCAGTGTATCAAACACTTGTTCTCCCCACTGTAGATCAAGACGGAGCACCTTATACCCTCTCCAGTCTCCATACGCAACCTCCAGGAGTGTGTATAGACAGCCCACAGGTACTGATTACAGTGAGCTATAGCCAGTGTGGATTTCTGGCCTCCAAGACCACCATCTCTCCTCCCTACAATAATGGGTGTATGTGGTTAAACTCTGCCACTTTTTCTGTTCTCAAATCCTCCAGGGCTCTTCTTGGCGTTTTCAGTGGAAAAATATACATGTTTTCCCCTACATTTCACTCTGCCCTCTCAGGGAGCATGGCAGAACACGTTGAGCGACATCGAGTCACAGGAGTGGGGCACTGCACTCTGGGATTCTCAGAGCAAGACAGGTCAACGCCTGGTAATTGAGGGTGAGGAATCAAGATTTACTCAAAAAAATGGAACTGTAAATGTCTGCTCTTAACATCACCGGCCTTAAAACTTGACTGATTTGACTTATGGCTCTATTCAATCTCTAATGCTGAAGTATGACAGATTGTGCTATAGAAATAAAGGTAATTTCCGATTGAGCAGACATACGCAGCATTTACTGTGAATGCAGTCTCCGCTAACGTGGGAAAATTGTCTTTAAATTGAATAGAGCCCTTATTATTTTTAGCTCCTACTGGAGCAAAAGGCCTCAACAGTGCATCTCCAGCGTACCCTGTTCTGGTCAGTTTTCCTAACTTTATTCCAGGCCCTAAAACTAGACACATCATTCCCCCACCTTCCTATAGACTGACTGGCAAATACAACATGCATTTAAAGCTCTAACCCATGCTATCATCTGGTACAATTATTTTGGCTAAACTTTCATCAACTCTAATGTATTTTTTATGAAATGCCAGTGTCTTGCTGTATGTTGCTATTAACGTTATTGCTTTGCTTATATGAATAAAGCACCATTAACCTCTAACACAGCCTTTATCAATCACAGTTGATGATAAACACTGATTACCTACATGTTTACATAAATCAATATTTCACTCTGCTAAACTAATTCGGATCTGAACAAAATCCATCAACGAATCAGCCAACACCAAAACAAAACGGATAATAGTCTGATATTCTAATATAGCCAGTCTCAGACCTCTCTCAAGGACATGAACATATTTTTGAGTGAATAGTCAACAGACACTTGTTTTTCTATCTTTTATTTTTCAAATGTGACAAGAACACTTGCACAAAAAAAACATCTTAAACTTGGTCCACTAGAAGAAAAAAACCACAAATGATTTAATACTTTTGTTTGAATCCTCTAGTGTTAATCTTTAAGCCTAAATGAAGTAACAGATTGCTAGTGGGTAGTTTTCAATCATATACAGTGCATTCGGAAAGTATTCAGACCTTCACTTTTTACACATTTTAGTACGTTAGACTTATTTTTAAATGGATTAAATCGCCCCCCATCAATCTACACATAATACCCCATAATTACAAAGCAAAAACAGGTTTTGAATTTTTTTTGCAAATGTATTAACAATTTAAAATGGAAGTATCTCATTTACATAAGTATCCAGACCCTTTACTTGGTACTTTGTTGAAGCCCCTTTGGCAGCAATTACAGCCTTGAGTCTTTTTGGGTATGACGCCACAAGCTTGGCACATCTGTATTTGGGGAGTTTCTCCCATTCTTCTCTGCAGATCCTCTTAAGCTCTGTCAGGTTGGATTGGGGAGCATCGGTGCACAGATATTTTCAGCTCTCTCCAGAGACGTTCGATCGGGTTCAAGGCTGGGCTCTGGCTGGGCCACTAAAGGACATTCAGAGACTTGTCCCGAAGCCACTCCTGCATTGTCTTGGCTGTGTGCTTAGGGTCGTTGTCCTGTTAGAAAGAGAACCTTCGCCCCAGTCTGAGGTCCTGAGCATTCTGGAGCAGGTTGTCATCTGTACTTTGCTCCGTTCATCTTTGCCTCGATCCTGAATAGTCTCCCAGTCCATGACGCTGAAAAAAATCCCCACTGCATGATGCTGCCACCACCATGCTTCACTGTAAGGAGGTGTCAGGTTTCCTCCAGACGTGACGCTTGGCATTCAGGCCAAAGAGTTCAATCTTGGTTTCATCAGACCAGAGAATCTTGTTTCTCATGGTCTGAGAGTCCTTTAGGTGCTTCTTGGCAAACTCAAAGCGGGCTGTCATGTGTCTTTTACTGAGGAGTGGCTTCTGTCTGGCCACTCTACCATAAAGGCCTGATTGGTAGAGTGCTGCAGAGATGGTTGTCCTTCTGGAAGGTTCTCCCATCTCCTCAGGGACTCTAGAGCTCTTTCAGAGTGACCATTGAGTTCTTGGTCACCACCATGACCAAGGCCCTTCTCTCCTGATTGCTCAGTTTGGCAGGGCGGCCAGTTCTAGGAAGAGTCTTGGTGGTTTCAAACCTCTTCCATTTAAGAATGATGGAGGCCACTGTGTTCTTGGGGACCTTCAATGCTGCAGAATTTTTTATACCCTTCACCAGATCTGTGCTTGACACAATCCTGTCTCGGAGCTCTACGGACAATTGCATCAACCTCATGGCTTGGTTTGTGCTCTGACATGCACTGTTCACTGTGGGACCTTATATAGACAGGTGTATGCCTTTACAAATCATGTCCAATCAATTAAATGCACCACAGGTGGACTCCAATCAAGTTGTAGAAACATCAAGGATGATCAATGGAAACAGGATGCACCTGAGCTCAATTTCGAGTCTCATTTGCAAAGGGTTTGAATACTTATGTAAAAAGTTATTTCTATTTTATTTTTTTATATACATTTGCAAAAATGTCCAAAAACCTGTTTTAACTTTGTCATTATCGGGTATTGTGTGTAGATTGATGAGGATAATGATTTATTTAATACATTTTAGAATAAGGCTGTAACGTAACAAAATGTGAAAAAAGTGAAGGGGTCTGAAGACTTTCTGAATGTACTGTAAATATCCAGAAATCTCATTCCATTTGCAAACCTAAGAAAGAGTCAAATGACTGGATAGAAACTGCATCATCTACATAAGAAAGGGATTAGCAAACTATAAAATGTACAGTATTTAAATTGTAACTTAATATTCACATTTATATATAAAATGTACGAAACCAGGATCTTTTTAACACCCACTACCAAAAATAGCTTTATTTCTGTTACCTCTGAAAGATACTTTTAAATGACCATAATAAAAATAATGAATTATTTATTCTTTGTTATCAGCATCATTAATAGCATTAATTCTTTCTAACTATTTTTGTTCTTTTTTCAACTTTTTGATTTCATAAAAAAAGTAAATAAATTAACATGCTATCTCTTTCCCTGAAAGCCAATAATACTCCACTGTGTCATTGAGTGAGAGCGAGACAGGTGTTTGTGTGTGTGTGTGTGTGTGTGTGTACGTGTGCATACTTGTGTTTGTGTCTTTAAAAGAACACAAGAGAACAGAAACATAACCTGGGTGATGACACACCTGTCTCAAACCCAAAGAGGGAGGACGGGAGAGGGGGAAATTATTCTGGAGTCAATACAAAAAATAATTAACTGTAAATATATACTATTTATATATTTATACATATTTGAATATATTTACAATTTTACTCAGCACTATATTTATGCATTATTTTTTCGCCATAATAATAATATGTGTGTGGGATTATCAAGAGAAGGTAAAAAGAAACAAGACAATATTACAAAATATAAACAAGAGGCCGTGTCTGTAAGCGCTCTTCTCCTATTTAACCGTTTTTGTTAGTTGATGCCTTCTTTCACTCCCCTTCCTATTTTGCTGTCCTCTTTTTGAGTTCCTTGTTTTTTCAGTTCATTAAGGTCCATATTTTCCCTCTGGGCACAAACTAAAGTCTTAGAATGGCAGTCAGCGGAATGGAATCATGGAAGGCACAAGTTGTAAATTCCAAACTCTTGTGGAAGACAACCGAACAAATAACAAAACGGGCAAGAAAGGGGGTCCCTGTCCTCTCCTTAAGACCTTGAACATGGGTATGAACGTGGGTGAATGTGTTCAGTTCTAACAGCAGCGCTGCCACCGGCCCAGTCTCATCCAGTCCGTTAGTCCTTTGCACACTCTGTCTTTGCACACACTGTACATAGATTTTTTTCTACTGTGTTATTGACTGTACGTTTGTTTATGTGTAACTCTGTGTTGTTTGTTTTTTGTCGCACTGCTTTGCTTCATCTTGGCCAGGTCGCAGTTGTAAATGAGAACTTGTTCTCAACTGGCCTACCTGGTTGAATAAAGGTGAAATAAAAAAATAAAAAATAAAGTCCATTGGGAGCCAGAGGGGGGTTGGGGGGGCAGGAGGTTTGTGGTTTGAGGGGGTTAGTTGTGGGGGAATATCTCAGTTTCTCTCTATGGAAGATGTCTCTTTTTTTGGGGGGGGGTTAGGGTGAGGGGCAGGTCAGGCTCGATGGAGGGATTGAGGAGGGGATGCCTCATGTTTTGACGCCCCCATTGATGTGCTGGTACTTTGAGAGGCAGGGCTCTTCTGGTAAGGGGTCATGGGAGAACACAGAGTCGTCACCGGAGGAACAGGAACTGCGTGTGTCCTGGAAGCTGGGAGAATACTGCTCCGCTGGGGCACACAGGTCCAGATACTCCTACAGGACACATAGAGAGGGTAAGAGGGAAGAAGGGGGTAAGACAACTATAGCACTCACAGGTTTAGAGAGGAGAGATAGAGAGAAAGATAAGAGAAAGTGAGAGAACTATAAACTATTATGTAAACTATAAACTATTCCTAAATCACGTTGGACAGATTCATAAAAAATGTTTGCGGCACCAGGAGAGAAAATAATCTTAAATCGGATCCGTATAAGAATATTTGCACAAATAATACTTAATAAATGGTGCGTGCTGGAGCGAGGGGAACTTTCCAGCACGGTTCACATCGAACAATGCTGACCCGGTTGCTGCTAGTCTCAGTATAAAGTGGTTCAACGTGTCTGGGCGGGCAAGGCAGAGCACCCAGAGAGAGAGAGAAGGAACAAAAGAGTGAGAGAGAACAAGAGAGAGAGGGAGGGAGGGAAAGAGCGAGAGGGGGAGACCAGTGAGAGAGAGAAACCAAAGAGAGGGAGAGAGAGAAAGAGACCAGAGAGAGAGTTCAAACTAAGAGAGGAGGGGCAAGAAATAGAGAGAGAGAGAGAGAGAGAGAGACCGATCAAACTAAAAGAGAGGGCTACATTTATACCGCTCCGCTTAACGTCACACCCCAGCACAATCCAAACAAACCTGACATCTGAAATTGGAATGTGGCTGAACGTAGTCTGGCAACCTTCAGCGCTCACCCCAAAAACGAGGAAAATATAAAAAACAAAAATATTTTTTCTGTATTCATTTTGGGGCTTTTTCGACTTAAACCAGTCATTTTGTCTTTAGCCCTGCACCCTCCTCTCTCCTTAGAAGTGTTCTTGGGGTTTGAGCTTTCTTCATAAAAAGAGTGCTGGCTTCTATTTTCTCAGCTCAACACAAGGCATCTCACATTACTAAAGAGCTCCACATATGCCAGTGGTTTGGGGAGGGGAAAAAGGGGCGCTTTATTACATTTCAAAAGTTCAAACTGAAACCTTGAAGTTGGGGCTTTTGGCATTATCTATGGAGTCCCGGTCTGAGGCCAGATGAGCCCTGACAGATTTCCATCCACAGCCCCTTTTCAGACCAGTGTACGGATATCACACACGACAAGAGGGGAACGGAGAGAAACACAAACCATTATTCCGAGGCGAGGAATAGCTCGGAGTAGCTCTCTATGATTGGGCAACATCAGTGGGCCATGGCCTGGTTTGCATCAACCAGCCATTTTCTGGTCACTGTAAAGGTCATGTGTCAGCCAACGCAGGTTCCTTCTAATGCTTTTTGAACATTCTTGTTAAAAAAAAGTGTTGTTCAACTTTGCTTGCCCCCAATTGGAGTGTCTGTGCGCCTGTATCGTGTTCATCTTTTTCCAAACTTTTGGAGAAGCCTGACATGCTTTTACGTCATACTTCTCAGTGCCTGAGCACTTCCAAGGATACGAGGTCAGCAGGGTTGGGGTCAATTCCATTTAAATTCTGTCAATTCAGGAAGTAAACTTAAAATCCAATTCCATTTTTTCCTCAATGCTAATTATATTTATTGGAATTTCTGTTTACTTCCTGAATTGAAAGGGAATTGACCCCAACCCTGTACGTACATTGCCTTCGGAAAGTATTCCAACTTTTTGTTATGTTACAGCCTTATCCTAAAATGGATTAAATTGTTTTTCCCTCTCATCAATCTACGCACAATAGCCCATAATGACAAAGAAAAACAAACGGTAGTATCACATTTACATAAGTCTTCAAGAGGTTGGGCCATCCTATAAATGTTTTAATATTTATAAGGCCTTTATTAAGCGGTGCTAATACCACCCTTTATAAAGCACAGGTTTATGTCATACAGTGCAATCGGGAAAGTATTCTGACCCGTGCACTTTTTCCACATTTTATTACGTTACAGCCTTATTCAAAAATGTATTACATTTGTTTTTCTCCTCATCAATCTACACATAATACCCCAATGACAAAGCATAAACATTTTTTTTTGACATTTTTGCAAATGTAGAAAACTGATAATATCACATAAGTATTCAGACCCTTTACTTCTGTCTGGCCACTCTACCATAAAGGCCTGATTGTTGGAGTGCTACAGAGATGGTTGTCCTTCTGGAAGGTTCTCCCATCTCCACAGAGGAACTCTAGAGCTCTGTCAGTGTGACCATCGGGTTCTTGGTCACCTCCCTGACCAAGGCCCTTCCACCACGATTGCTTAGTTTGTTTTAGAGAAGATAGTTATAGGAAGAGTCTTGGTGGTTCCAAACTTCCATTTAAGAATGATGGATGCCACTGTGTTCTTGGGGACATTCAATGTTGCAGACATTTTTTGATACGCTTCCCTAGATCTGTTCCTCAACACAATCCTGTCTCAGAGCTCTACGGGCAATTCCTTTGACCTCATGGCTTGGGTTTTGCTCTGACATGCACTGTAAACTGTGTAATATAGACCTTATATAGACAGGTGTGTGCCGTTCCAAATCATATCCAATCAATTGAATTTTCCACAGGTGCACTCCAATCAAGTTGTAGAAACATCTCAAGGATGATCAATGGAAACATGATGCACTTTAGCTCATAGCAAAGGGTCTGAATACTTATGTAAATAAAGTATCTGTTTTTTTATACATTTGCAAAAATGTATAAAAACCTGTTTTCGCTTGATCATTATGTGGTAGATTATGTGTAGATTAAAAATAAATGTTTGAATAAGGCTGTAACGTAACAAAATGTGGAAAAAGCCTGAATACTTTCTGAAGGCACTGCAAGTGAATTTCTCAGACTTCAGATTGTAGGTGACTGTGAACTCGGGCTGTTACGGTGACCGCATTACCGCCACACCGGCAGTCACTTGTCATGACAGCAGTCAAATTCCACTTGACAGTCACGGTAACTAGACTTCTCAAAAACTGCTCTCTGATGCCGCTGATGGTCATTAGTAGCCTATCAAATTTGCTAAGGGTCAGTCGCTTATGGTCAGTACTCAGCGCTCTATTGTTCCACTAATCATTCTAACATCAATGCAAATGCAATAGAAAATCAAATAAAACACTTATGAGAGCTCTGGCATTCAGAATTAGAGCAAAATAGGAGAGCCAGCTTCTCATAGCTGGTTGATGCATGGAATTAAATAAGTGTTCCTATAAGCCCATGTTGCGCAACATTTCTATAGGCTATGCAACAGTTGTGATGGCCTCTATTAAAAAGACGAGGCTCCCATCAGGTTTCCATAGATTAGGCCTACTATATTGTTTTCTCAACTTTTCTAATATTAAGCACCTTGCGTCGCTTTAAAACTGGAGTAGCCTACCTGGCTGGTATGAAAATGAATCGCAGCAAAAGAGTCCTCCATCCGCTATTCAAGTACATAGAATTTACCCTACCCCGAAAGCAGTACGATAGCCGGAGATGCTAAATGTGTTCATGTTCATTAACTTCTTATCGCTGCAGGGGCACTATTGAGTAGCTTGGATGAAAGGTGCCCAGAGATGCCCAAAGTAAACGGCCTGCTCCTCAGTCTCAGTTGCTAATATATGCATATTACTATTAGTATTGGATAGAAGTGTTTGAATGATGTCTGTGAGTATAACAGAACTCATATGGCAGGCAAAAACCTGAGAAGAAATCCAAACAGGAAGTGAGAAATCTGAGGTTGGTATATTTTCAACCCATTCTCTATTGAAATCACATTGGGATATGAATGAAGATTCACTTCCTAGGGCTTCCACTAGATGTCAACCGTCTATAGAAATTTGAATGAGGCTTCTACTGTGTTGTGGGACTGAATAAGAGGGGAATGAGTCAGCTTACTGGCAGAGAGACATTTCCCGGAGAATTCCTCTGTGTCTTGAGGAGCAACGGAACGCAGGAAGATATCATGTGGTATACCGGTTGGAACTTCATTGAAGATTTATGATAAAAACATCCTAATGATTGATTCTGTACTTAGTTTGAAATGTTTCTTCGACCTGTAATATACATTTTAGAAGTTTTTGTCCGAAGAAATGGTCGACCAGCACTAGCGTTTGGATAGGTGTACCAAACGCGAGAACAAAAGTAGCTAATTGGACATAAATAACAGACATTATCGAACAAATTAAGCATTTCTTGTGGACCTGGGATTCCTGGGAGTGCATTCTGATGAAGATCATCAAATGTAAGGGAATATTTATCATGTAATTTCTGTTGACTCCAAAATGGCGGCTAATTGTATTATATTTCTGAGCGACATCACAGATTATTGCATGGTTTGCTTTTTCCGTAAAGTTTTTAAAAAATCTGACACAGCGGTTGCATATCTATAATTCCATGTGTATAACTTGTATTATAATCTACATTTATGATGAGTGTTTCTGTTGAATCAATGTGTCTATGCAAAATCACTGGATGTTTTTGGAACTAGTGAACGTAACGCGCCAATGTAAACTCAGATTTTTTATATATAAATATGAATGTTATCAAACAGAACACACATGTATTGTGTAACATGAAGTCCTATGAGTGTCATCTGATGAAGATCATCAAAGGTTAGTGATTAATTTTCTCTCTATTTGTGCTTTTTGTGACTCCTCTTTTTGTCTGGAAAAATGGCTGTATTTATTGTGGCTTGGTGGTGACCTAACATAATCGTTTGTGGTGCTTTCGCTGAAGAGCATATTTGAAATTGGACATTGTGGTGGGATTAACAACAAGATTACCTTTAAAACGGTATAAGATACATGTATGTTTGAGGAATTTTAATTATGAGATGTTTTGAATTTGGCTGTTCACTGGCTGTTGTCATATCATCCCGGGATTGCAGCCCAAAGAGGTTTAACAGTCAATTACCATGAGACTGGCTGACAAAATTTCATGACCGCCACAGCCCTAGTGTGAACAGGTGTGATGGTTAAGCGGAATGACTCTGGTTTGTGCCCTCACCTCATTGGTGACCAGGGTCAGGATACGGTCTAGATCCTCCACCAACTGCTTGAAGGTGGGCCGATGGGAGGAAATGGCATGCCAACAGTCTTTCATCATCATGTACCTGAGAGAGAGAGAGGGGGGTTAACAAAAGTTCTGTATTATATATTTCCAAAGTACATTCCTTGTCACCCATTAAACAGACTGCTGTTCTTCTCTAAAATACTGTCAAAGTGGGTGAGATGATTAAGACTGATTTCTCTGAGCCTAAGTGTCCAGGTATGAACCAGACAATCCAAACAGAGCTATGCAGGTTCTATTTCTCTGTACTCTTTAACGTTCAAGACTGATGGACGCCAATGCCAATCCTATCCTATCCTAGGTCTGTCTGTCTGTCTCCACTGTGGACTTCACTGTTTCCAGTACAGTGTGAGAACATTAGGCCCTACAGTACCGGTGTAGGCCGCAACATTGTTTTCTGTGTGACTGGACAGGCCCCATTGTGAATGAGGACATTGATACAGACCCAGGCCAGATGTGTAGGGTCATTGATCTGATGGAGATGGGGTGAGGGTGGGGACTCCAATAAGTTTATGTGTGTTTGTGTGCGTGTGTGCCTGCCTGCGTGAATGCACACATTTGTGCTTGTGCTCCTGCCTGCGTGCATGCATATGTGTGTGTTTGAGATTTTAAAAAATATAAAGATGGTAGCATACAGCTCGTTGGTGCAGTTGCCAGGCTTGTCCATGCGATGGCCCTCTTTCAGCAGCTTGAAGAGCTCTTCTACGGGGATGCCGGGGTACGGAGAACCCCCCAGGGTGAAGATCTCCCACATTAGCACCCCAAATGACCAGCTGGGAAGAAAAACACATACACACCAGAGTTCTCAATTTCAGCCTGAACCTGATGGGGCCCG
This sequence comes from Oncorhynchus clarkii lewisi, assembly GCF_045791955.1. Classification (NCBI taxonomy): domain Eukaryota; kingdom Metazoa; phylum Chordata; class Actinopteri; order Salmoniformes; family Salmonidae; genus Oncorhynchus; species Oncorhynchus clarkii. Next base: position 56,574,464 of record NC_092147.1, read on the forward strand.
ACGGGTTCAGGCCGGGGCCTGTGTTTTCAATATTTTTTTCATGGCCTATATATATATATTTTTTTTAAAGTGCGTGCCTGTGTGAATGGCACACCCTCTCTCTCTCTCTCTCTCCTCCGTCAGCTGCAGGAGAAAGTACAAGATGTATTGTGCTATCCGTTGGGCTGAAGCTGCTATCTAATTAGTTATTCATTTGTTTCTTGCTTGTTTCTCTGACTGAAAAGTTATGTTACCAAAATCCCTCATTTGTTGAGACTGCAAAAACATTCCCTATTCGCTAAATGTGCCTTCCCTGCTATGCTGTTAGGCCAATAGCTAATAATATCCAGAACATTTATTTATTTATTATTTAATTATTGTTGTCTTAATACACAGGCCATAGCCTAATTATCCAGAACATTTCATTTTAAAAATAAAAAGCTTGAGTGTATTTAAAGGCATGACTGAATGACTCATACTTATATAGGCTACTATAGTACTTAATAATAATAACAATTATAATAATCTTAAGAAGAAGACGAAGAAGGAGAAAGTGGGTAAACCGAGCGCTGTGTGTGCCACTGCCAAACAGGTGTTAGATTAAAAAGTTTGTGTTTTCTGACTGTTTGGAACAGTGTAAACAGCACCTAACAAATGATAAGAAATCCCAGAGTCTGTTCTAATGAAAAAAAGGTTTTATTAGACTACAAAGATTAAACACAGTCGCATTCCTACAATTGCTGACGTTGCAGTTTACCTGTTGAATTATTCAAGGCTCCCTTTGTTATTTCATTTTAAAACTAAGCCTACTGATGATGATATTAGCATACGTATTATTATAATGATGATGATAATAATAAGAAAAAAGCGATCAAGAAGACAGAGAGCGGTGAGCACTGCGTGACCCATGTGTGTAAAAGCCTATTATAAAAACAAAAAAATATGTTTGTTTGGAACAGCGTAAAACAATGCTGAATAATTTTTTGTTTTTAAATCACAGAATCTATTCTAATGAAAACAATTACTAAAATCTTTACTACAGCATGGCAAAGAGTAAAAACAGTGGAATTCGTGAAATTGCTTTATTCAACATACATTTTATTCAAACATCTCATTCCAAAATCATGGGCATTAATATGGAGTTGGTCCCTCCTTTGCTTCTATAACAGCTTCCACTCTTCTGGGAAAGCTTTCCACTACACGTTGCTGTGGGGACTTGCTGTGTGGACTTGCTTCCATTCAACCACAAAAGCATTAGTGAGGTTGGGTGATTAGGCCTGGCTCACAGTCAGCGTTCCAATTCATCCCAAATTCATCCCATTGTCATGCTGAAACAGGAAAGGGCCTTCTCCAAACTGTTTCCACAAAGTTGGAAGCACAGAAACGTCTAGAATGTCATTGTATGTGGTAGTGTTTTGAATTCCCTTCATTGGAACTAAACGGCCTAGGCCCAAATCATGAAAAACAGCCACAGACCATTATTCCTCATCCACCAAACTTTACAGGTGGCACTACGCATTCGGGCAGGTAGCGTTCTCCTGGCATCCACCAAACTCAGATTCCTCCGCTGGACAGCCAGATGGTGAAGCGTGATTCACCACTTTAGAGAACGCATTTCCACTGCTCCAGAGTCCAATGGCAGGGAGCTTTACACCACTCCAGCCATCACTTGGCATTGCACATAGTGATCTAAGGCTTGTGTGCGGCTGCTCGGCCATGGAAATCCATTACATGACGCTCCCGACGAACGGTTCTTTGATGACGTTGCTTGTGCTGACGTGTCCACATGCGTTTGTATATATAGTGTAGCTTACATGTTGTGGTTGTCTGAGGCAGTTGGAGCTCACGGAATCAAGCAAACACTTAACCAGGCAACAGAAGCAGCATCTGTCTAATTTCTGAAAATATATATGGATGTTTTATAAACTCTGAGTCTACATATAACAGTTGATTATACTCAATTTGGGTTTCCCCCTCTCCTAACTTTTCTTAGACAAGGCAAGGGCTTTTCCCCCTCTCCTCACTCCGCTTGATGATGTCTCTGCCACATTGTTGTCAACACCAGTGTAAGTGAATAACCTTCTGGTTAACTTTAGCAAAATAGCAACTTGGTCTATAAATCTGGCATTACATTTCTTGCCTGGGCTCGGGCTTCAGCTCATCGGGTCTGGGTCAGACCAGGCTTCAATTTTCAGGCCAGATGAGAACTCTAATACACACATTCAACATGGTTGATTTCATCACTATTATCTTGTTATACATCCATTGATACATATATACATATATACATACATACATACATACATACAAGTGATAAATTGATAGCGATGAAAGTATGAGACGTATTATTATAATATATTTTTTCCTCACAAGATTTCCACAAGTACTGCTAAGAGAACCAAAGGGTTGAAGGGTAACTGTTTAAAGAACCCACAGCTGCTGTCATTCCATTGATTCCATTAATTAAAATGCTAAACATCATCTATTAAAGTTCTCCCCTAGCATTAATTTAATTTAGGTACTCAGTTTGACAAACGGATGTTTTGTGTAGAGGTGGTGGGGAACAAATCAAATGTAATTGTATTGGACACATGCACCGAATACAACTTTACTGTGAAATGCTTGCTTACGAGCCCTTCACAATGATGCAGACTTAAAAATAAGAAAATAGGAAACATACAAATAGTATCACAAGAGGAACTATATACAGGGAGTAACAGTACCGTATCACTGTGCAGGGATACAAGATATTTGAGGTAGATATGTACATAAAGCCAGGGTTATGTGACTAGGCATCAGGATAGATAATAATAAGAGAAGAATAAAGAACAGAGTAGCAGCAGCATATGATGATTGTGAATGTATGTGTGTGTGTGACATTGGTATATATGCGTGTTATGTTTGTGCATATATGCGTGTTATGTTTGTGCGTATGTAGTGTATGTGAATGTGTTATGGGTTTGTGTGAGAGTGTCAATGTAATGTGTGTGAGTGAGTGTATATAAAGTGTATACAGTGCATTCGGAAAGTAGTCACTCCCTTGACTTTTTCCACATTTTGTTACGTTTCAGCCTTATTCTAAAATGTATTAAAGTGTTATTTTCCCCTCATCAATCTACACACAATACCCCATAACGACAAAGCAAAAACATTTTGGGGGAAATTTCTGCTAATGTATATACAGTTCCAGTCAAACGTTTGGACACACCTACACATGCATGGGATTTTCTTTATTTTTACTATTTTCTACATTGTATAATAATAGTGAAGACATCAAAACTATGGAATAACACATATGGAATCATGTAGTAACCAAAAAATTGTTAACTTCTTGACGCTACCCAGCCCGGTACAGGGATAATTGTCATCAGCAACCGCTGAATAGCATAGCGCAACAGTCAAATAATATTACTAAAAAATATTCATATTCATGAAATCACAAGTGCAATATTGCAAAACACAGTTTAGCCTTTTGTTAATCCACCTGTCGTCTCAGATTTTGAAATTATGCTTTACAGCGAAAGCAATCCAAGCGTTTGTGTAAGTTTATCGATAGCATAACATAACATTATGTACACTAAGCATTAAGTAGCTAGGTCACGAAAATCAGAAAAGCAATCAAAAAAATAATTTACCTTTGATGATCTTCGGATGTTTTCACTCACGAGACTCCCAGTTACACAACAAATGTTCCTTTTGTTCCATAAAGATTATTTTTATACCCAAAATACAGACGTTTGTTTGTCGCGTTATGTTCAGAAATCCACAGGAAAGAGCGGTCACGACAACGCAGACGTATATTCCAAATAATATCCATAATGTCCACAGAAACATGTCAAACGTTTATAATCAATCCTCAAGTTGTTTTTAAAATATATATTAGATAATTTATCAACCGAGTGTGTAGCGTGTTTTCAATAACAGCGGGAGAAAAAATGTCCGCTTTACGCAGTTGCGCAAAACTCACTCTGAGAGCCCCTACCTATCCACTTACGCAATGTGATCCTTCACGCTCATTTTTCAAACAAAAGCCTGAAACTATGTCTAAAGTCTGACATCTTAGGGAAGCCATAGAAAAAGGAATCTGGTTGATATCCCTTTAAATGGAAGATAGGCATGCATAGGAACACAGAGGTTTCAAAAGGCTTTCGCCTGCAATATCAGTTCTGTTATACTCAAAGACAATATTTTTACAGTTTTGGAAACTTTAGAGTGTTTTCCATCCTAATCTGACAAGTATATGCATATTCTAGTTTCTGGGGCAGTTTCAAATACTGCCCCCTACACGCAAAAGGTTAAACAAATCAAAATATATGTTATCTTTGAGATTCTTCAAAGTAGCCACCCTTTGCCTTGATGACAGCTTTGCACACTCGTGGCATTCTCTCAAACAGCTTCAAATTCAAAAACATTACAATACATTCACAGATTTCACAACACACTGTGCGCCCTCAAGTCCCTACTCCACCACTACCACATATCTACAATACAACATTTGAATTTGTACTTGCGTATGTTATCGTGTTTGTGTGTATGGATGTGTCTGTGCCTATCTGTGTTGCTTCAAAGTCCCGCTCTTCCATAAGCTGTATTTTTATCAGTTTTTTTAATCAAATTTTACTGCATGCATCAGTTACTTGATGTGGAATATAGTTCCACGTAGACATGGCTCTATGTAGTACTGTGCTGCTCCCATAGTCTGTTCTGGACTTGGGGAATGTGAAGAGACCTCTTGTGGCATGTCTTCTGGGGTACGCATGGGTGTCCGAGCTGTGCGCCAGTAGTTCAAACAGATAGCTCGGTGAATTCAACATACCTCTCATAAATACAAGTAGTGATGAAGTAAATATCTCCTCTACTTTAAGCCAGGAGAGATTGACATGCATATTATTAATGTTAGCTCTCTGTGTGCATCCAAGGGCTAGCCGTGCTGGCCTGTTCTGAGCCAATTGCAATTTTCCTAAGTCCCTTTTTGTGGCAACTGACCACACGACTGAACAGTAGTCCGGGTGCGACAAATCTAGGGCCTGTAGGGGAAGATGAGGAGCGGCGCCAAGTGAGGACGTACTTTTCTGAGCTCCTCATCAGAACATTTAAATATTTGATTAGTTTGTTCCAACACATATGGGCAGATTGTAATGTTGATCAAAATACCACTCTACAATCTGAGACTCAATTTTAAGGCTTACTGTCATGTTTTTGTCATTTTTGTCAACGATGCCAGGCACCAACCGCAAGAATCAGCCTAAGGCTAATGCTAACAGACCAGCTAGCCTAGCCAAGGACCATGAGACTACCCCAACGGCTGAACAATGCACAGTCGAGGCGACTGGACAAGAAGCTATTCTACAGGCAATAACTGAAATGAAGCAGAAATGAATTGACAAAATGGACGAAAAAGGCAGAGATGCAGTCGGCAGAGCTACGAAACCAGGTTAGCCAGCTGAGAGAGGAGCTGAAAACTGCCCTTAGAACTGGCTAGATCCAACCACGAGGCACTGGACATCCGCATGACCAGCCTGGAGACCGCGGCTAATGGCCACTCTGACTCAATCACCACACTGGAAAGAAATGTTCTCCAAATGAAAAAGGAAATCATGGAACTTAAAGAGAAAAACTCAAATTTGGAGGCTAGATCCCGTCATTCGAATTTACGTGTCACGGGTGTGAGAGTAAGACAAGAGGATGGCAAGTGCCCTTACAGAGTTCATGGCAGAGATGCTATAACAGGCACTCGGCCTGGGCAAACCCACACTGCTTGACAGCGCACATCGCACTTTACGAGATAGACGAGAGGATAACCAGCCACCACGAGCATTCATGATAAGATGCCACTACTGCCAAGAGAAATAAGCAATCCTCCGCAAAGCAGCCGAGGTCAAACAAGTGATATTCACACTTGGAGACCAGATCCGAATCTATCCTGACTACACTCAGGCGGTTACCAAGCAGAGGACTGCCTTCAGGGAGGTGAGGGCTATGCTCAGGGGCTGTGAGGGAATCCGTTATGGCCTGTGATATCCTGCAAATTTGAGGATAGCAACCCCAGACGGCTTTGGAAAAGCTTCTCAGAACCAGCGCTAGCTAAGGATTTCATTCTGAAGAATTTGACACGCAAGTGAAGATCAAACACAACAGTAATTAGTTCTCTCTTTCCAACTTTGGGTGAAATTCTAGCCTAACAAACCAAGCTAGGAAGCAACAGGCTATTTAGCTATATGGGGGCAAGTTATACTAGCCAGTATAAGGACTGAACCGGGCAATCCAGCTGCATGGGTCGTTACTGTTATTGATCTGTTAACGGACTGGTTACCTGTGCTGCAAGGGACTGTAATTCCACCTGGAGAAGATGGGTATAACGTTATGTGAATTTCTCCAGTAATCAGCATTTTTGATTATGATGGCACATGTTAATGCCAGATTAGCTAGTTAGCTAACATTTACATTACAGATCGGACCTCTTTAGCTAACATTAGCTGACATCACTTGTTATCAATCTCAGCTAATTTGGACTAGAGCATTAATATTCATGATGCTTAGACCAATACTAAAGTATTATTTAAGTTATCTTGTTATTTTGCTTAGATGGCTACCTTGAAAAACATATATTGCAAGGATTTCACTAGTTTGTTTAGCTCTCATATTTTGAGGCAACCATCAGTTTACTTATGATGTTGGTTTAATGCTCCTCTTTTGCTTCTGTTTGAGCTAACCTTGTAGCTAACCCATGTTGCTAATCCATGCTTCCATAGTTTGGAATTTTCCATCTAAGCTATCATTATAGATCGTGGGTTCGTCTCTACTTTCATTGGTTTAGTTCGAGTTCGTAATTCCCCTCCGTTATTACATAGCTCATAGCCGGGATCCATGAAACATTAATAAAAATGTACAAATTACATGTCATACCAACTAAATCCACTAGAGGGCATGCAAGTTAACGGTATGATTATTTACCTGCATAGCCCTGCTATTTTAGCAATAAGAGCGGGTTGAACTGGGTGATTTGAAAGGGAATATTATGTTGCGGCACATTACAATACACAAAAAATCTGTTTGTTATTGTTATATTTTTAAGGGAGTTTTGCTTCCTCTCCTTTTGATAGCCTGCTGACTGAGTAATTTGAGGTCATCTTAAATTAACAAACATAATTGAAGTTTTACAGAACACAAAAGTAACAGGGTAACCACACTGATATATTTACTCTCAGACTCAGATACTATAAGTTACAAAAATATGTACATTGAAAGTTTGCATGTGATGCCATATGGCAAGGAATTCCCGGAGTCACATATTTAATGAAGCTGCCAGTTGAGGACTTGTGCGGTGTCTGTTTCTCAAACTAGACACTAATGTATGTGTCCTCTTGCTCAGTTGTGTACCGGGGCCTCCCACTTCTCTTTCTGTTCTGGTTAGGGCCAGTTTGAGCTGTTCTGTGAAGGGAGTAGTACACAGCGCTGTACGAGATCTTCAGTTTCTTGGCAATTTCTCGCATGGAATAGCCTTAATTTCTCCGAACAGGAATAGACTTACGAGTTTCAGAAAAAAGGTATTTGTTTCTGGCCATTTTGAGCCTGTAATCAAACCCAACAAATGCTGATGCTCCAGATACTCAACTAGTCCAAAGAAGGCCAGTTTTATTGCTTCTTTAAATCAGAACAACAGTTTTCAGCTGTGCTAACGTAATTGCAAAAGGGTTTTCTAATGATCAATTAGCCTTTTAAAATTATAAATTTGGATTAGCTAACACAACGTGCCATTGGAACACAGGAGTGATGGTTGCTAATAATGAGCCTCTGTACACCTATGTAGATATTCCATAAAAAAATCTGCAGTTTCCAGCTACAATAGTCATTTACAACATTAACAATGTCTACACTGATCAATTTGATATTATTTTAATGGACATTTTTTTTTGCTTTTCTTTAAAAAACAAGAACATTTCTAAGTGACCCCAAACTTTTGAACGGCAGTGTACATTTTTCCAGCAGCAGACTATGATCGATTATGTCAAAAGCCGAACTGAAGTCTAACAAAACAGCCCAAAATCTTTTTATCATCAATTTCTCTCAGCCAATCACCAGTCAGTTTGTCTAAGTTCTATGCTTGTTGAATGTCCTTTCCTATAAGCGTGCTGAAAGTCTGTTGTCAATTTGTTAACTGTACAATAGCATTGTATCTTGTCAAACACGATTTTTTCCAAAAGTTTACTAAGGGTTGGTAACAGGCTGATTGGTTGGCTTTTTGAGCCAGTAAAGAGGGCTTTGCTATTCTTAGGTAGCATAATTACTTTTGCTTCCCTCCAGGCCTGTAGGCACACACTTTCTAGTAGGCTCAAATGTAAAAAAATACAAATAGGAGTGGCAACATCATCCGCTATCATCCTCAGTAATTTTCCATCCAAGTTGTCAGACCACGGTGGCTTGTCATTGTTGATAGACAACAATAATTACAGTGCCTTGCGAAAGTATTCGGCCCCCTTGAACCTTGCGACCTTTTGCCACATTTCAGGCTTCAAACATAAAGATATAAAACTGTATTTTTTTGTGAAGAATCAACAACAAGAGGGACACAATCATGAGGTGGAACGACATTTATTGGATATTTCAAACTTTTTTAACAAATCAAAAACTGAAAAATTGGGCGTGCAAAATTATTCAGCCCCCTTAAGTTAATACTTTGTAGCGCCACCTTTTGCTGCGATTACAGCTGTAAGTCGCTTGGGGTATGTCTCTATCAGTTTTGCACATCGAGAGACTGACATTTTTTTCCCATTCCTCCTTGCAAAACAGCTCGAGCTCAGTGAGGTTGGATGGAGAGCATTTGTGAACAGCAGTTTTCAGTTCTTTCCACAGATTCTCGATTGGATTCAGGTCTGACTTGGCCATTCTACCACCTGGATATGTTTATTTTTGAACCATTCCATTGTAGATTTTGCTTTATGTTTTGGATCATTGTCTTGTTGGAAGACAAATCTCCGTCCCAGTCTCAGGTCTTTTGCAGACTCCATCAGGTTTTCTTCCAGAATGGTCCTGTATTTGGCTCCATCCATCTTCCCATCAATTTTAACCATCTTCCCTGTCCCTGCTGAAGAAAAGCAGGCCCAAACCATGATGCTGCCACCATCATGTTTGACAGTGGGGATGGTGTGTTCAGGGTGATGAGCTGTGTTGCTTTTACGCCAAACATAACGTTTTGCATTGTTGCCAAAAAGTTCAATTTTGGTTTCATCTGACCAGAGCACCTTCTTCCACATGTTTGGTGTGTCTCCCAGGTGGCTTGTGGCAAACTTTAAACAACACTTTTTATGGATATCTTTAAGAAATGGCTTTCTTCTCGCCACTCTTCCATAAAGGCCAGATTTGTGCAATATACGACTGATTGTTGTCCTATGGACAGAGTCTCCCACCTCAGCTGTAGATCTCTGCAGTTCATCCAGAGTGATCATGGGCCTCTTGGCTGCATCTCTGATCAGTCTTCTCCTTGTATGAGCTGAAAGTTTAGAGGGACGGCCAGGTCTTGGTAGATTTGCAGTGGTCTGATACTCCTTCCATTTCAATATTATCGCTTGCACAGTGCTCCTTGGGATGTTTAAAGCGTGGGAAATATTTTTGTATCCAAATCCGGCTTTAAACTTCTTCACAACAGTATCTCGGACCTGCCTGGTGTGTTCCTTGTTCTTCATGATGCTCTCTGCGCTTTTAACGGACCTCTGAGACTATCACAGTGCAGGTGCATTTATACGGAGACTTGATTACACACAGGTGGATTTTATTTATCATCATTAGTCATTTAGGTCAACATTGGATCATTCAGAGATCCTCACTGAACTTCTGGAGAGTGTTTGCTGCACTGAAAGTAAAGGGGCTGAATAATTTTGCACGCCCAATTTTTCAGTTTTTGATTTGTTAAAACCGTTTGAAATATCCAATAAATGTCGTTCCACTTCATGATTGTGTCCCACTTGTTGTTGATTCTTCACAAAAAAATACAGTTTTATATCTTTATGTTTGAAGCCTGAAATGTGGCAAAAGGTCGCAAAGTTCAAGGGGGCCGAATACTTTCGCAAGGCACTGTATTTCACCTCTTCCACACTCACTTTACAGAATTCAAAATTACAATGCTTGTCTTTCATAATTTGGTGAGATATATTTGGATGTGTAGTGTCAGCATTTGTTGCTGGCACGTCATGCCTATGTTTGATAATCTTGACAATGAACAAATTATTAAAATAGTTGGCAATATCAGTGGGTTTGTGATAAATGAGCCATCTGATTCAATGAATGATGGAGCCGAGTTTGCCTTTTTTCCCAAAATGTAATTTAAGGTCCACCAAAGCCTTTTACGATCATTCTTTATGTCACTTAACTTTGTTTCATCGTGTAGTCTCTTCTTCTTTTTATTGAGTTTAGTCACATGATTTCTTTATTTGCAATACGTTTGCCAATCGGTTGTGCAGCTTGACTTATTTGCCATTCCTTTTGCCTCATCCTTCTCAACCATACAATTTTTACAATTCCTCATCACTCCACAGGGATTTAACAGTTTTTACAGTCATTTTCTTAATGGGTGCATGTTTATTAGTAACTGGAATAAGCAATTTCATAAATGTGTCAAGTGCGGCATCTGTTTGCTCCTCATTACACACCATGGACCAAATATTATTTACATCAACAACATAGGAATAACTACAAACCTTCTTGTATGACCTCTTATACACTATATTAGGACCAGCCTTTGGAACTTTGGTTTTCCTAGATATGGCTACTATATTGTGATCACTATATCCGATGGATCTGGATACTGGTTTCAAGCTAATTTCTGCAACATTAGTAAAGATGTGATCAATACATGTTGATGATTTCATTCCTGTGCTGTTTGTAACTAACCTGACTGATAACATGAACCAGGTTGCAGGCACAGGTTACAGTTTGAAGCTTTTTATTGAGTAGACAGCTTGATGAAAGCCAGTCAATATTTAAATCACCCAGAAAATATACCTCTCTGTTGATATCACATACATTTTCAAGCATTTCACACGTATTATCCAGATACTGACTGTTAGCACATGGTGGTCTATAGCAGCTTCCCACAAGAATGGGTTTTAGGTGAGGCAGATGAACCTGTAGCCATATTACTTCAACAGTATTTAACATGATATCCTCTCTAAGCTTTACAGGAATGTGGTTCTGAATATAAAACAGCAACACATCCACCATTGGCATTTCTGCCTTTTCTGTAAATGTTATAACCTTGTATTGCTACCACTGTATCATCAACAGTATTATCTAAGTGACTTTCAGAGATATGAATGTCATCAGTTACTAGCAAATCATTGATTTCATGAACCTTGTTTCTTAAGATACATATGTTAATGTGGGCTCCCGAGTGGCGCAGTGGTCTAAGGCACTGCATCTCAGTGCTAGAGGCGTCACTACAGACCCTGGTTTGATTCCAGGCTGTATCAAAACTGGCCGTGATTGGGAGCCCCATAGGGCGCAATTTGGGTGGATCCTATCCTCCTTATAAAACGTGTTTGTTTCAAAAAGGTATCGAAATTGTCAACAAAAGTTACACAAATTGAGCTGCAATCACGTAGCCAGTTGTGAAGAAAAATAAAAGTGATGAAGGTGCAGCAAAATCAGGATCCAAGACGGCAAAACTATTCGTTGTTTGTATACGCTCCAGGCCTCTCGTTGGGAGTGTAGACTGCTTTGCGGTTGGCTACTGTCTTCAGCTTCCACGGCTCGTGACATGCGACCATCGTTGATTGCCATGCTCCTCTTGGTGTGCTCCTTCGACTCCGCTATCAGATGGGGATCTCCGGGCAACAACGGCCAGTCGGATAACGACAAACGACAAGGCGGAGATTCATCCAACAAGCGCGAACGCCGTCCAGCCACCGGCGTAGAAGAGGTTAACATTCCACTCTGTGCTTTCTCCAGTTTCTTACGTAGGCTTGCGATCTGAGTAATCAAGGAAGCCACCTCAAGCCTATAATCCTCGGCAAGCAAACAACTCCGAGTGATCCGGTTTGTACCGAAACAAAGCGTAGTAGATACAGCTCCTACAGTGCTGGAACCGTTAATTTATTTCTCCAGACAAAAGGGCTCCATTGCAAAACTCATCTGGGACTAACTTTGTTAGCTTGATGGCTAGCAGCTCTGTCAAACAGGCTATTAAGTGGGATTCCGGGACAAGAAATAGCAGGACTAGCTGTTAAAAGCAAACAGCATCGTGGAATCCATGCAAAAACAAGTTCAGTATTTATATTGAACAAATATTGGTTAACAAATTGAGTGTTTCCAGCATGTAGTGTTCAGCTGCGCACATTGAATATTTCACTGTGTGATGACGTGGCCAAGCAAGCTGTCATGTGCCTTTTACTGAGGAGTGGCTTCCGTCTGGCCACTCTACCATAAAGGCCTGATTGGTGGAGTGCTGCAGAGATGGTTGTCCTTCTGAAAGATTCTCCCATCTCGACAGACAAACTCTGGAGCTCAGTCAGGATGACCATAGCGTTCTTCGTCACCTCCCTGACCAAGGCCCCTGTGTGCTTGGGGACCTTCAATGCTGCATAAATGTTTTGGTACCCCTTCACCAGATCTGTGCCTTGACACAATCCTGTCTCCGAGCTCTACTGACAATTCCTTTGACCTCATGGCTTGGTTTTTGCTCTAACATGCACTGTTATCTGTGGGACCTTATATAAACAGGTGTGTGCCTTTCCAAATCTTGTCCAATCAATTGAATTTACCAAAGGTGGACTCCAATCAAGCTGTAGCAACATCTCAAGAATGACCAATGGAAACAGGATGCACCTGAGCTCAAGTTCAAGTCTCATAGTAAAGGGTCTGAATAATGTTTTTAAATTTTAATACATTTACAAACATTTCGAAAAAACTGTTTTTGTTTTGCCATTATGGGGTATTGTGTGTAGATTGATGAGGAAAAAATGTAATTTAATACATAAAAAATATGGAAAAAGGGAATGGGACTGAATACTTTCTGAATGCACTGTATATAGTCTTGTGAGTGTGCAGAGAGTCAGTGCAAGATATGGCCAATGCAGATAGTCCGGGTAACCATTTAATTAACTATTTATCAGTGTTATGGCTTGGCGGTAGAAGCTGTCTCGGAGCCTGTTGGTCCGAGAACTGATGCTCCTCTGGTACCGCTTGCCGGACGGTAGCAGAGTGAACAATCTATGGCTTGGTTGGCTGGTGACATTTTTTGGGCCTTCCTCTGACATCGCCTGATATAGAGGTCCTGGGTGGCAGGGTGCTCGGCCACAGTGATGTACTGGGACGTCCGCACCACCCTCTGTAGAGCATTGCGGTCGAGAGCGGTTCATTTGTCATACCAAGCTGTGATGCAGCCAGTCAAGATGCTCTCAATGGTGCAGCTGTAGAACTTTCTGAGAATCGGGAGGGCCCATACCAAACGTTTTCAGCCTCTTGAGGGGTAAGACGCGCTGTCGTGCCCTCTTCACGACTGTGCGGGTGTGTGTGGAGCATGTGATGTAGATGCCAAGGAACTTGAAGCTCTTGACCCGCTCCACTACAGCCCTGTCAATGTGGATGGGGACGTGCTTTCCCCTCTTTTTCTTGTAGTTCACGATTAGCTCCTTGGTCTTACTGACGTTGAGGGACTGTTGTCCTGGCACCACACCACGTAAATGATTTTATTTGAATGCTTTTCTTGTTTTTGTGAAAATGTTGCATGCTGAATGCCAGGCTTAATGGTATGCTAGCTATCAATACCCTTACACAAATGCTTGTTTAGCTATGGTTCAAAAGCATATTTTGAAAATCTGAGATGACAGTGTTGTTAACAAAAGGCTAAGCTTGAGAGCTAATATATTTATTTCATTTAATTAGCGATTTTCATGAATAGTTAACGTTGCGTTATGCTAATGAGCTTGCAGGGATAATTACACTCCTGGATACAGGTTTTTTTCGTAGCCAAACGTGACGAACAAAACGGAGCGATTTGTCCTACACAAATAATATTTTTGGAAAAACTGAACATTTGCTATCTAACTGAGAGTCTCCTCATTGAAAACATCCGAAGTTCTTTAAAGGTAAATGATTTTATTTGAATGCTTTTCTTGTTTTTGTGAAAATGTTGCACGCTGAATGCTACGCTAAATGCTACGCTAGGTATCAAAACTCTTACACAAATTCTTGTTTTGCTATGGTTGAAAGGCATATTTTGAAAATCTGAGATGACAGTGTTGTTAACAAAAGGCTTAGCTTGAGAGCTAGCATATTTATTTCATTTCATTTGCGATTTTCATGAATAGTTAACGCTGCGTTATGGTAATGAGCTTGAGGCTATAAATAGGATCCCGGATCCGGGTTTGCTCGTCGCAACTGGTTAAAATACCTTTGGTCGAACAACAAGAAAAACGCGGCATTAGTACGGTTTGTCTATTTTGAGATGCCGTAGCCAATATACACTTCCTCAAAATAGTCAGAATTAATCTAAGATCATTAATTTAGACATTTTTGCAGAGGAGATCTTAGTTGCGCAATTTTACATTTAAATAAGATGTTTGGTGCAGTATTTCTCAATGAAAAAATGTGCATGAAAACAAGTTGTCTCTTGTTGAATGACAACAAAGACGTTATTGAAAAAGATCTACTGTTGACCAATTACCAACGAAGGGGCTTAGACTTTGGCTCCGAGCTTCGGCTTGCCACCAATAAAAAGATGTGCGTGATCAAACAGCCCAAAAAATTCCTCACCGAATTCCAAGACAAACAAAATGTTGTCATAATATATGCACAAACTCTTCTGAACTGCACACACCCTTGAGGGGCTCCCGTGTTGATGGTCACCGTGGCAGAGGTGTTGTTACATACCCACACCAACTGGGGCAGCACATCAGGAAGTCCAGGATCCAGTTGCAGAGAGGTTTTGGTGATGAGCTTGGATGAGCTGTAGCAGGGTGTAGCTATCAATGCCCTCTTTCTGACCTCCCTCCGGTAGCCCGCACCACCCCGCGGCACCGACCCGCTCCTACAGCTGGTGGGTAGTGCCATGCTGGCATCAAAGATGCCCTTTGTCCCAATACTGGACAGTCACAATGTCACACTGGCCCCCATTGTCCAGGCACTAGTCAGAGTGACACACCAAAACAAACAGTGAACTGGACCACCCACTCAGAGATAACAAGGCTAACAGTATAGATTACTATTTATGTAATGGATGACTGTGTTAATAGCTAGCTCACTTCTACTGTACATTGTCACTGTACTGTACAGTGTCCGGTCATTATTACAACACTCATTTAAAGCATCAATAATACCCTGATATTGACATTCATCAATAGCATGCTGTATCTACATACAGTGATACACAAGATCAATGTTTCCCCTAAATTAATTTAACAGCGGGAAAGATCCTAGGGGAAATATTCAATGGAAGTGTTGTCTGTTTTCAGTGTATGGCATATCTCAACAAAACAATCATTCATCATGGCAGTGTGTGTGTTTGGAGCAACAAAGAGTGTATTATAGCACACGCAAGGAAATGCGGAACACACACACACATACATACACAGAGCTACAAGCCTACGTTAATGACCCAAAGAGGACATGACATGACACAGACACACCTTTCTTTTATTTAGTCCTGCGGGTATTTCTCCATCCATCTGTTAACATAACTGGCCCTGAATTTGTTCTCTCCTATCTCCCACCATATCTTTCTGTTTGTTTACATACTCCTCTGCTCCATTCAATGGCACTTTGTATCCATCGCTCACCTCTCATCATTCCATTGGCCCATGTAGGTATACACACAAGCTCTCTCTCGGTCTCTCTCACACACACACTAAGGTAGCATACAACAGGGGAATGGGGGGTGAGACTGGTCTGCTAACTAGCCTAAATAAATTAAGCTTATGCAGAAAAGCATACTTCTGTGGCTCAAATCAGTCCACACTGTTAGCTGGTTGGGCATTTCACTCTAACATTTTCCTTGACAAACAACAACATGTATATGAATTGTAAAAAGCAGATCAAAACACATACATCAGACCATGGGGGTATGCGGGTATTACTTAATCCAAAAGAGACATCATATACTAATTTCATCTGATGTCATGCTATGGATCAGTTTTTGCCTAAAGTGTGATTCAGATGGGGACTTGGCTACTCTTTTGTTCTTCGGTTTCCTTTTTTTAGAGCAAGTAGTCCTTGAAAGAGATGAGGAAAGGAGGAAAGACGGGTCTGCTGCCATTCACTTTCGAGATGAATGAAAATAAAAACAGAGGGGGGAAAATAGGGATTATTTTGTTCATGGAAAAGGCCGCCGAAAAAGATGAGCCACATGTTCAAAGAATGAAGACTCAAGACTGAGAGACGAGTGTGTGCAGAATGGGTAGAGAGAGGTGAGAGAGGAGGCCTAATTTGAAGGTTGGGGGCGAGGTGGTATTGTTGCATTCAGTTATGTGTGAAAGACTTGAAGGGGGTCTACGGGAGACTTCCGAGCAGGGCAGGGCAGGGCAGGGGGTGGGCTCTGGCCCCTTCCAGAGGCTTTGAAGACAGGCAGATTAGTAACACAGCATTGGCTGCAAGTCTAGCGTGAAACTTTCACTTTTGCCACAGACCGGCCGGTACACAACCCACACCCCAAAAAATACCACCCCCTACCCACTAACTCCACCACAATCAAAACACCTCACTGACCTCCTGTACCCGAGCCCCCACCACCATCCCACCCTCTTACCCCCTCGGTCTTGCTGCAAAACAATTTGCATCACAGAGCTACAGCCAGTGAGTGTATAGGCCAGGGTTGTGTTAATTAGGGCACACAATGACAAATGTTTTAAAGTGTTTTGCAACTGAAAACGAATATAAACGTTTTTTTATTGTACAGGTCTAGCTAGTCCCTCCCTGTTTTAATTGTTTTTCTTGCCTTAATGAACACAGTCTAGGCTGAGTTCCTGCTTTTAATAAAATTATGTTAACCCAATGTGGAATAGACGTTGAATTGACATCTGTGCCCAGTGGACTGCATGGGTGTGAGAGAGAGTAAAAACAAGTTACAGTACTTACACATCGCTCTGGTGAGTGTACACACGGTCGAAGAGAGCCTCAGGAGCCATCCACTTCACCGGGAGACGACCCTGAGGACAAACCCACACAGGTGAGAGGTCAATAGGTCACAGGGAAAAGTTATCTATGCGCAAATAGACATCCTCTGGGGTATTTTATGACCAATATTTATTCACCAATCATGCAGTTCTTCCAGGTTCTTGGTATTCCCAGGAATATCATTAGATCTGGGAATTTTATTTTTATTTAGGATCCCCATTAGCTGACGCTATAACGTCAGATAATCTTCCTGGGGTTCAACACTATAAAGACATTAGAAACAATTACCTTTTACCTTAAGACATTACAAACACTTAACAAGTAGACATTAAAGAGCATTAAAATACCTTAGAGGTAATACATCTAACATTCAGTGGGATTAGTATCTGTCCAGTCATGTGGTCGATCGCAGTAGATGTTCTTTAATTGTTTTCTTGAAGTTGGATTTACTTTTTGCCTGAGAAATGTGACTTTGTAAAGAATTCCATTCGGTGATGGCTCTGAATATTACTCTAGATTTGAGATTTGTCCTTGGTCTGGGGGGTATAAGGTTAACTTGCCCGTCTGGTTTGGTGGTGGTTATGTTCGTTACTTGTATACACTAGTTGGGCAGAAAAAAATGTTGGTTTCTTGAATATTACTACACCCCCCTTCCCAAAAAAAACAGGAAGCCATGAGAGATTAAGATGCATTCGGTAGACATTCATACGGTTAGCGCAATGAAGAGCTAATTAGGCAGCACTGTTTTGAGCTAGTTTTTTTGCAGCAGATGACCATATGACTGGACAGTACTCTAGGTGTGATAGAACCAAAGCTAGAATTCCCTGATTAAGAGTGCTGGATGTTACATACTCAGAACCTTTTCTTGTTATAGCAATGCCCCTACCTATTTCGATTACAAGGTTAACTATATGTTCAAACCAGGATAAAGCTGCGTCCAATGTGACACCAAGTAGTTTGGTCTTATGACCTGGTTCCACAGGCTACCCATCCATCAACAAGTTTAATTGAGGGTCACCAGCAAGCATTTATCTTGTACCAAATAAAACACATTTTGTTTTAGAAATAGTCAACACCAATTTGTTAACGTTAACCCACTCAGACACTGTCCTTAGTTCTTTGTTCAGTACATTAGTGAACTCATTATACGCTGATGCAGCGCTATACATTGTAGAGTCATCAGGATACATAACCACTCTTGCTTTATTCATTACTGAGGGTACAGTAAATCATTAGTAAAGAAGTGGGTCTAGGCAGCTAACTTGAGGAACACCACAGCGTAAATCTTTACTGTTCGAAGCTACCACTAAATAATACTTTTTGCCTTCTCCTGGATAGATAGCTTACCATCCAGAATAGAGCATCATCATATTTGAGTTTACCTAGCAACAGTTCATGATCCATTACATCAAAAGCAGCACTAAAGTCTAACAACACTGCACCCACAAACTTCCTGTCATCCATACTTTTTAGCAAATCTGTCAGAGCCCTCCCACTCACTGCAGCGCTATATAGAACTTTGTAGAATAACACCCATCTACGAAAAATATAACAGCAAAAATACTCAATTCTATGTGATCAATTTGGGTCGCGAGTTCACAATTTGACCTTTTCTGAGATTTCTGCCAAGCAAGGAGGAAAGGAGCCGACCTAATCCCACATCCCAGTCCCACTTTTACCTTGCAACCCCGTTGGACATAATTTCACCTGCCAATCAACAGTGTCCATCTTCCCCCTCTGACTGTAGGCTACATCCCTTGTTGCATGTTGCCAGATGATTACGGCAAAATATATCTACTAAAATGAGAGGGACAGACTAGTGAGTGCGCAACATAACGTCCACTTCATAGGATGACACATATGGGCTGAAAGGATCCTGTTTAATGTAACAAATGTTTCATTAGATTGTAACTGCCACGTGTGCTCCCTCTCCGGCCTCTAGGTACCAGGCAGCTCGTTATGGCGTACACCTCTTGCCATCGTTACGCGCACCTGTGCATCAGCGGGGGTGACCGGTCCGCATCAGTGGGGGTGACCGGTCTGCTCCTGATCCCTGGGATCGTCCCTTGGGTTGGCGTCCTGCGGCTGGAGCCGACAGCGCTGGGGAGAGGGTATCGTCAGATATGCTCTCTCTCCAGCGCTCTAGGTCGCCATGCTCCTGCGTCTCAGCCGGATTGGCTGCGCCTCTGCAGAGGTGACCGGTCCGCTCCTGTTCCCTGGGATCGTCATTTTTGTCGGCGTCCTGCAGCTGGAGCCACGCGTCAGGGAAGGGGGTGCAGTCACGTGTGCTCCCTCTCTGGCCTCTAGGTAACCAGGCTGCTCGTTATGGTGCACACCTGTTACCATCGTTACGCGCACCTGCGCGTCGTCAGACTCACCTGGACTCACCTGCCCTATATATATATATATGTCACTCCCTTTGGTTCCTTCCCCAGGTGTCATTGTTTCTGTTTCATGTCTATGCATTGTTTGAGGTTCTTGGTTTGTATTATGTTCATTTTATTAAAACACTCACTCCCTGAACTTGCTTCTTTGCTCTCAGCGCACATCGCTACAATAACTTTCCTACAGTAGCCAGCTGCCAGTGAACATATCCTTGTAAATACATTTCTGCTGCTGATATCATCAGCCTAGGTACTGATGCATGCATCTATCGAAATGGTAACTGTGGTAAATACTTCCCAAAGTTGTGTCAAGTTGGCTGGATGTCCTTTGGGAAGTGGACCATTCTCGATACCGGTCCATCTGGCACCTCCTAAAATGTACCATACCCAGCTCAAAGGAAATAAATATTTTGTCTTGCCCATTCAATACATGTCTCACTTGTCTCTAGACAACAAAACAAATCCTTTCACCTCTCTCATCTCCTCCATCTACATTGCAGTGGATTTAACAAGTGAAATCAATAAAGGATCATAGCTTTCACCTGGATTCCCCTGGTCAGTCTGTTATGGAAAGAGCAGGTGTTCTTAATGTTTTGTACACTCAGTGTATAATCCATGTATTGAGATTTTTGCATCCTCAAATGAGTCTCTGATATTGCTAATACATAAATGGTATGACTACACATTTTATTAATCTTATTCCTTAAACTAAAAATAAGAATTTGTTCTTAACTGACTTGCCTAGTTAAATAAAGCTAAAAATAAAACATTTTTAAAAAAATGCATTTATTCATAAAGGTATGAGCAATCAACAAAACTTTCTTTGCTTCAGAGTATTTGATTGGACGAGCATGAACCAGCAGATACTCAGTCAGTGTGTGTGTGTGTGGGGGGGGCTGAGGGGGGGGGGGGCTGAGATTACTAACCCAAAGGTGTATTTCTGTCACTCCTCATAGGCCCTTGGGAGAAGGGTGAACAATCAGTTTGTCATAGGCTATGTCCCCACATTCTCCCGCAGCATTCATAGCTGGCATGAGTTATTCTCTTCTTTGGTGGACTGCCTCAGAGAAATCCTCATTGATGAAGATGCTGGACCCTTTAAGGGTTTTCGCTCTTTCAAGAACCTCAAGCTTGTCCTTGAACCTGAAGGACTTCACTACAATCGTGCTTCATTCTATAGACAGATGACTCCTGATATCTCCAGGAGTGATATGTATATATTTTTGTTTCTTTATCTGTTGTGGTCTAGTTTTTTCTAGCTAGTAGTATTTTTGCTAGCGAGGGCCATCTACTTTAAGTGCTGCCTGTCTTTCCAGTGGCCTACTTGGTGTGTGAACTGCTGACTGATCATCATTTTCAGATAGTTGTTGACACATCAACCAGGATCAAGGGGCAGGAACTGTGTGACTTTCTTTGGTAATCAGTGGCTGTATAGGTGGGGGAGTGGTTTCACTTCTCCTAGACAATCAGTGTTAGCGCTTCAGTCGCCCCTGGTTTCTCAGTCGCAGCTGTAAGCGGCGGTCAGGTCAGTTTTGTCACAAAACAAAGACAGTCGGCAAAACAAAAACAGTTCTGCCGAGTTGTTCGAGGAAGGCACCACACAACTCTCACTTGAGTATCTTACCTAGATGTTCTAATGTTGCTCTTTTGTAGCTTTGTCAACTATGTGTGTGTTTTCTATACCTGTTTTGCACCTCTCTCGGCAGGCTTTACAGACACTCCCCACCCCCTGGCTGCAAACCCTTCTAATTTAGTGTACCCTGCATGCACAACCCATGTGCAATTCCGGGTCTCTGTTAGCATTTGGACAGCCAATTTGCAGTCAAGAACGCAGAGTTCATCTCAGGCTATACTTTTCTAGAGGCTGCTGGACCTACTAATCTCACTGCAACCCCCCCACCCCTTCCAGGACTCTGATCACTACTTAGTTTCCTGTTCTATCTCCCTTTCCACCAACCCTAACCACTCAGCTCCTACCCAGATGGTCATGTGCCGTCACAATCTTTGCTCTCTCTCGCCCACTACACTCTCCTCTTCTATCCTATCGCTCCCTTCTGCTACATCCTTCTCCCTCTTGTCTCCTGATTCTGCCTCTTCGACCCTACTCTCCTCCATTCCCGCATCCTATGACTCGCCCTGTCTCCTTTCCGCTCGGCCCTCACCTCCTACTCCGTGGCTGAGTGACTCATTGCAAGCTTACAGAACAGGGCTACGGGCAGCTGAGCGAAAATGAAACTTCCGGAGGACCTATCGTCCTTTCACTCCCTCCTTTCTACCTTCTCTTACTATATCTGCTGCTAAAGCCACTTTCTACCACTCTAAATTTCAAAGCTTTACCTCTAACCCTAGGAAACTCTCCCCCTCGTCCCTCTGTGGACGACTTTGTCAACCACTGACAAAAAGGTTGATGATATCCGCTACTCATTCACTAAGCCTATTGAGTCCACTAGTCTCAAACACACAGAACTACCCTACGTCTTGACCTCTTTCTCCCCTCTCTCACCAGATGACATCCTGCAACTAGTGAGGTCTGGCCACCCAGCCCCATCCCCTCCTCCCTTCTCCAGACCATCTCTGGAGACCTTCTCCCATTCCTCCCTTCCCTCATCAACTCATCCCTGACCACCGGCTGCATCCCCTCTGGCCCGAGTTTCTCCCCTTTTCAAGAAACCAACACTCAACTCATCTCACATCTTTTCTTTCCAAAAAACTTGAGTGTGCTGTCTCTAATCAACTTTCTCATTATCGCTCTCAGAATGATCTTCTTGACCCTAACCAGTCATGCTTAAAGACTGGTCACTGAACCGAGACTGCTCTTCTCTGTGTCATGGAGACTCTCCGCACGGCTAAAGCTGACTCTCTCCTCTGTTCTCATCCTCCTAGAGCTAACCGCTAGATCTAACACTCAGATCATTTTCTCCACCCTCTCAGTGGTGGAGAAGTCTATGCACCTACCAGGTGACGTGAGGAGGATCTGTGTTTGCACCACGTACTCTCACTACTGGTGTCCCCCAGGGCTCGGTTCTAGGGCCTCTCCTCTTCTGTCTATACAACCAGTCACTCGGCTCCATCATATCCTCACATGGTCTCTCCTATCTCTGCTATCACCCCCCTCCCTCTCCCCCAGATATCTCAACTTGGATTTTGGCCCACCCCCTCAAGCTCAACAAGATGGAACTGCTCTTCCTTCTGGTGAAGGCCTGTCCGCTCAAAGCTCTCCATCACGGCTGACAACTACAGTGTTGCCCTCCCAAAGTGCAAAGAACCTTAGCGTGACCCAGGACAAAACCCTGTCATTCTCTACAAACATCAAAGCAGTGACTCACTCCTGCAGGTTCATGCTGTACAACATCCGTAGAGTGCGGCCCTACCTCACACAGGACGCGGAGCAGGTCCTAATACAGGCACTTGTCCCCTCTCGTCTGGACATCTGCAACTTGCCGTTGGCTGGGCTCCCTGCTTGTGCCATCAAACCCCTGCAACTTATTTTCAACCTTCCCAAGTCCTCTCATGTCACCCCGCTCCTCCGCACACTGCACTGGTTTCCAGTCGAAGCTCGCATCCACTACAAGGCCATGGCGCTTACCTACGGAACAGCAAGA
This sequence comes from Oncorhynchus clarkii lewisi, assembly GCF_045791955.1. Classification (NCBI taxonomy): domain Eukaryota; kingdom Metazoa; phylum Chordata; class Actinopteri; order Salmoniformes; family Salmonidae; genus Oncorhynchus; species Oncorhynchus clarkii. The sequence goes on from NC_092147.1 coordinate 56,597,532, forward strand.
GGAACTGCCCATCCCTACCTTCATGCGATGCTCAAACCCAACTCAAGGACTCAGTTCTGCCACCTCAGGTCTCTTGGCCCTCCAAAGCTCTACTGTCCTGGCAGCCCAATGGTGGAACCAGCTTTCCCCTGAAGCTAGGACAGCAGAGTCCCTGCCCATCTTCCGAAAACTTCTGAAACGCTACCTCTTCAAACAGTATTTTAAATAATCCTCCTCTTCACCTCGCAAGTTATGAACTTTGTCTCTGATTCTGGCCATATTTCACTTTGACTTTCCTGGATACCATCTATTACAATATTATTTTGCCTTGATTGAACCGCCAGGTAATCAGCTTTCCCAGATAGGGTTAGGAGGCCCTCATAGATGGTGATGATATCCGTCCTCATAGAGGAACCGTCATGATGATTAACATTATATCTGCCCCTACCTTTTTAATACACCTTCTGAAATAAGTCTCTTTTCTCCTAGACTACATCTTCACTATCACTCACTGTCTATGGCCCATGCTGTTGTGGGTGGTTGTTTTCAACTAGGCTAGGTTCTCTGCATTATAGTATGTGTAATGAAAAAGCAGCGGGCTGTGCTATGCTCTACAGTGGGAATGGGATGAATGCTACTGGGGGTCTACTATGAAGATGACAAGCACTCTGCTCTCCATCTCTTTCAGTATCTGTCTCTCTCTCTCTCTCGGGCTGTTTGGACAAGTGGCTATGGAAGTGAAGGAACAAGAGAGGCACAGAGCCACTCTATAAGCACTGCATTTACTGATGGTCTGGGAACCTCCAATCTCTGCCAAGACTGAGAAGGGAGGGAGGGAAGTGTTAACTCGAAATGACACAACTGGGTTCCAGTTTAACAACGTTTACTTTGGTGTTGCATGGTACACCGACCCTTCGGTACTTATTAAATACTAGAACACGAATAACGGTTCGGAACTAGACGTTCTGTTACTTTCGGTACTTCAGTCAAATCTGTCTCACGTCATAGACTCGATCCATCAATCTGTATGTCTAGTAATTTGTCTGAATCTTAAGGGGGCCGTAGTAAGCCAGCCATGCTTGCACTTGCAGCTGACAGTGCAAGCCACTTTTGAGGAGCAAGCGAGAGGAGAGAGAATGCAGACAACATGGCTTCTTCTAAAGAAGATATCATACCTCCATGCCCACAGCTTGTTAACAAAACTGTCTCCAGAAGCGAACTATGGGAATAATTTGCTTACAGAGCAGATGAGGGCCAGCCCACTGAAACAACTGAGCAAAAGGTGTTACAAAGCAGTGCAGTGCAAGGGAGGTTTAGTTCTAAAACAATGTATAAAATATATATTTTTTTTACATGACATTCGCATTGTAACATTCTACTAGCAACTACATTTTAATTATTTGTAAGTGTCAATGACATGAATATATGAATACAAAAATATTTAACACCATGCATTTACAAAAATGTCTAAACCTGTTTTTGCTTTGTCATTATGGGGTATTGTGTGTAGATTGAGGGGGAAAAAACTATTTAATCCATTTTAGAATATGTGGAAAATGTGGAAAAAGTCAAGGTCTGAATAGTTTCCAAATGCACTATATATAATAAATGCGCTTAGTCCAATTTGTCATACCCCATCAGAACCCTAAAAATATGCTTGTTCTACTCAATTGTTTCTAAACAATGTAATTTTAAACAGATACCGTTTAACCTCTGAATATGGATAACATTTAAATTTTGTATCCATAGCTCACCGATTTTTTAAATTTTTTAAATTATTATTATTATTATTTTTTTTTTTGAGTGGTTACATTTCTCCACATCCAATTCCTCAGCTTTTGAACAAAACAGTGGTTCCGTTCTAAATCTTCATCATGCTTCATATTTCGTAGGACTTGCGATGCAAAAGTCCCGGGTTTAACTCGTCATCATACCTCTGACTTTTTATTATTTAGCACGTAACTCTTACACTGTTTAAGCTAGAAATGCTGTTGCAACTTTAAGGTACAGTGGGGCAAAAAAGTATTTAGTCAGCAACCAATTGTGCAAGTTCTCCCACTTAAAAAGATCAGAGATTCCTGTAATTTTCATCATAGGTATACGTCAACTATGACAGACAAAATGAGAAGAAAAAAATACAGAAAATCACATTGTAGGATTTTTAATGAATTTATTTGCAAATTATGGTGGAAAATAAGTATTTGGTCAATAACAAAAGTTTATCTCAATACTTTGTTGTATACCCTTTGTTGGCAATGACAGAGGTCAAACGTTTTCTGTAACTCTTCACAAGGTTTTCACACACTGTTGCTGGTATTTTGGTTCATTCCTCCATGCAGATCTCCTCTAGAGCAGTGATGTTTTGGGGCTGTTGCTGGGCAACACGGACTTTCAACTCCCTCCAAAGATTTTCTATGGGGTTGAGATCTGGAGACTGGCTAGACCACTCCAGGACCTTGAAATGCTTCTTACGAAGCCACTCCTTCGTTGCCCGAGTGGTGTGTTTGGGATCATTGTCATGCTGAAAGACCCAGCCATGTTTCATCTTCAATGCCCTTGCTGATGGAAGGAGGTTTTCACTCAAAATCTCACGATACATGGCCCCATTCATTCTTTCCTTTACACGGATCAGTCGTCCTGGTCCCTTTGCAGAAAAACAGCCACAGTAGTAGGTATGGTGTTCTTTGGATGCAACTCAGCATTCTTTGTCCTCCAAACACGACGAGTTGAGTTTTTACCAAAAAGTTATATTTCGGTTTCATCTGACCATATGACATTCTCCCAATCTTTTTCAGGATCATCCAAATGCTCTCTAGCAAACTTCAGACGGGCCTGGACATGTACTGGCTTAAGCAGGGGGACACGTCTGGCACTGCAGGATTTGAGTCCCTGGCGGCGTAGTGTGTTACTGATGGTAGGCTTTGTTACTTTGGTCCCAGCTCTCTGCAGGCCATTCACTAGGTCCCCCTGTGTGGTTCTGGGATTTTTGCTCACAGTTCTTGCGATCATTTTGACCCCACGGGGAGAGATCTTGCGTGGAGCCCCAGATCGGGGGAGATTATCAGTGGTCTTGTATGTCTTCCATTTCCTAATAATTGCTCCCACAGTTGATTTCTTCAAACCAAGCTGCTTACCTATTGCAGATTCAGTCTTCCCAGCCTGGTGCTACAATTTTGTTTCTGGTGTCCTTTGACAGCTCTTTGGTCTTGGCCATAGTGGAGTTTGGAGTGTGACTGTTTGAGGTTGTGGACAGGTGTCTTTTATACTGATAACAAGTTCAAACAGGTGCCATTAATACAGGTAACGAGTGGAGGACAGAGGAGCCTCTTAAAGAAGAAGTTACAGGTCTGTGAGAGCCAGAAATCTTGCTTGTTTGTAGGGGACCAAATACTTATTTTCCACCATAATTTGCAAATAAATTCATAAAAAAATCCTACAATGTGATTTTCTGGATTTTTTCCCCTCATTTTGTCTGTCATAGTTGAAGTGTACCAATGATGAAAATGACAGGCCTCTCATCTTTTTAAGTGGGAGAACTTGCACAATTGGTGGCTGACTAAATACTTTTTTTGCCCCACTGTATGTAGACTAGCCATGACCAGTGTGATTACATAACTTTTTATATAATGTATACATTTTAATTCATAAGTCTAAGCCAGGGTAGTTTAGCTATTTGATTTTAAATTGTAAGACCCCTTGAAGTATAAAAATATATATTGTATGGAGAAAAGAAATTGGCCTTACTGCTATTAGCCCAAACAAACATATTGAATAACAAATTCACTGAGATTTAAGAAAGATCAGGAAACACATTTGTATGTATTTAACCCTTTTTTTTAAACAAATCTTATTTAGATAAAGTTACAGCTGTTTTTGCAACCACAACATTTTCTGTAACTTTCAAAAAACAGCTGAAATTTTGAACACTTCCAACGTTTTGTCTAACTTGTTGGAGAGGGTGCGACACCTTCACCTCCTTCTCCGCTATTCAAATCTGTTCACGGAACAAAAATATCCCCTACGGATCTCATGAAACAGCAGTTTCAGTAACTGCATTAACACATTTTTCCCCCATCTGTTTCCAAACAACTGTCGTTTTGACCACTCCCCCCGAACAAGTCAGACAAAAACAGTGTATAAAATCTTTCTCTGCTTTTCAAAACTGAAAAAAATATTAGGAATAGCTTCGACCAATCAATAGATAATGCTGTTTTAGTAACACACCAACTGATCTCTCTCTAGATGCAGTAGGTCATGTCAGAAGCTAGCAGATTCATTATTTACCAACAACAGCTGCTAATTCCAATAAAATGACATCAGGTTTTGAAGTTCACTTTCCTTGCTTTGTCTAACAACACTATCATGAATCTAGCAAATACGTTTTGTTGGTCAGATTTTAAAAAGTATAATAAATCCATTTATTTTAGGCACATCTAAAGAAACATGATATGTATTTCAGAAGAACAGTATGCGTTGGCCTACTGTATGTTATCTGACTATGTGCCATGGCATAAGCTGTTGGCTTGTTCATTTAGCAGACAAGATATGCTTAAGTCCAATGCCATTATTTTACATGATATGATTTTATAGTAAGAAGAATATAATTGAACTTGAAGCTGAATAAAATAGAAAGGATATTTTTTACATTCTGGAGCGAGTGGGCATATGAAGTGGCTATGTTGAGTGTAAAAGTGATCATTTGAAACAGGTCCTATACGCTAGATTTAGAGTTATTTGGCAACTTTGGTTGCGAATGACACAAACCTTAATGTCTTTTAGAAATCAAAACATATATGGGCTGCATGATGCGACCATAGACTATCGATGATTTGAGAAAGTCGCAAAAAGTTGTGCGCTCTGTTCCTTGCCTCAGGTTGCGCACGCTGTTCTCTCATCAAGTGTTATATATTTTCCCCAACAGACTTCTGTTTCGATTTAGAATGGCCCATTATCAAATGGGCAGGGGGTAAAGCCATGTCATCCGTGTGTACTCAAATAGCGACTAGAGCCCTCTTTTCAATCATGCGGGTAGGCTACTCTGGTTATTTCACTCCATGCATCAACCACTGTTTGAGGAGCATGCAGCCTCTCGCTGCGCGACAAGTGACGTTACGCCCAAACTCTGTATGCCATGGGCTCTCCAACCCTGTTCCTGCAACTACCCAGTCCCTAATTTGGGAAACCAAGTGAAATCTGTTTGGGATTTTTTTATAATGTATTTTTAATTTGAACCTTTATCTATCTAGGCAAGTCAATTAAGAAAAAATGATTTACAATGACTGCCTACCACGGACAACGCTGGGCCAATTGTGCGCCGCCCTATGGGACTCCCAATCACGGCTGGATGTGATGCAGTGAAGTCAAATAAAATGTTTTCACAACAAAACATATTTAATTTAACTGTTGACAGCCCCATCACTGTGCACTCAGGAAAGGAATGGAGGAAAGAGAGGAGATGGAAATGTTGGTGAGATATTCTGTAGCTAAAGGTAATGTGTCAAATAAACATGTAGGCTAGCTCCGTAAACTGCCCTGCACACTCAATGAACCAACAGCATCACCTAGGCCTTGTTCTCTCCCAGACTCATGGATATTAAGTTTGGAGCACAGCATAAGGAAACCAGTCCATCCAGTATGCATAATAATACACACTCAAATGCGATTACTATAATTAATAAAACCAATTATGACCCAAAGACTCCTTAAATCAGTTTTTTTTTCTGCTGTGTGTAACATGCGGTAGGCTATGTATTGTATAACAGCACAATCATTTTAATTCAGGGTATTTTTTGGGCTTGGGCTATAATATGTGTATGGGTGTTGAATGAATCACCTTAGAAAGCGCTGTCCATTTCGTTCAGCTTTGAAACAACATCCAAAGGCCATGTTTCCACTCAGTTTCGACCTGTTGTTGAACTTCTTTCTTCAAATTGATAAATCACCATGAGGCGAGTCAACATAAAAAAAGCAAGATCGCTGCAACTCCCCAATGGGCTTGGGAGGCGAAGGTCGAGTCATGCGTCCTCCGAAACATGATCCGCCAAATCGTGCTTCTTAACACCCGCCTGCTTAACCCAGAAGCACCAATGTGTCGGAGTAAACACCGTTCATCTGACGATCGAGGTCAGCCTGCAGGCGCCCGGCCTGCAACAAGGAGTCGCTAGAGCGCGATTAGCCAAGTAAAGCCCCTCCGGCCAAACCCTCACCAAACTCGGACGATGCTGGGCCAGTTGTGCGCCAACCTATAGGACTCCCGATCATGGCCGGTTGTGATACATTGCATTAAAGTCAGAGTGGTTAGAGACAAGAGCCCTGTGTGACCTGATGGTCGTTAGCCATGTCCAGAGTGCGGTCACGTGGAATTTGACTGCGGTCATGACTGCCGGTGTGGCGGTAATAAGGTCACCGCAACAGCCCTAGTTAAAGTGCAGTACTTATTTAGTTTAAAAGCACAAATGTACTGTATATGTTAGCATGTCTTTTACACTGGCTTTAGCCATAGAGGGAGCAGGCCAGCCAAGGCAACTGTTGCGTAGCAACAACTACTGACCACAAACCCACAACTACTGACCAAAACCCCACAATTACTTACTACAACTACTGGCCAAAACCACACAACTACTGGTCACAACCACTGACCACAACAACTCCTGAGCAGAACTACTGAACACAACTCCTGACCACAACTACTGACCACACCTACAGAACCACACAACTACTGACCACATCCACACAACTACTGACCACATCCACACAACTACTGACCACAATCAGGTGCGGCAGGTAGCCTAGTGGTTAAAGTGTTGGGCCAGAAACCGAAAGGCTGCTGGATCGAATCCCTGAGCTGACAAGGTAAAAATCTGTAGTTTCGCCCCTGAACAAGGCAGTTAACCTATTGTTCCCTGGTAGGCCGTCATTGTAAATAAGAATTTGTTCCTAACTGACTTGCCTAGTTAAATAAATAATAAAACAGACAACTACTGAACAACACAACTAATGACCAACCACACAAATACTAACCAGTTTAAGAAGACTAGGGATCTCCCCGACAAAAAAAATCTTGGTCGACCTAAAGCCGTTTGTTCTTTAGACATATCAATTGGTCCCATTATTTAAAAGTGTATTTTTTAAAATATAGATACACCCTAAGTGCATTGTGCCGTCATTGTAAATAAGAATGTGTTCTTAATTGACTTGCCTAGTTAAATAAAGGATAAATAAAAAATAAAACATTTGGGAGGAGCATGGCGATGTGGTACAGAGCTCGCTTTGGCCTCTGCATGCCTCTGGAGGATCTGACCACATTTTCAGAGCAAGCATAAATTGGCTTTTAGCCTAGGCCTCCGCAATGGATTTGTTTACTGAGATGGGCACAAATATATATATTTGTTCCTGCTCAACTAAAACATTCAAGGTCGACCAACAGCCTAACGACCAAACAATAGAACAGTTGACTAATTGGGGTCAGAATACATTAGCATACATTAGCATAACATCACCAAACCCACTTTCTCATGTTCAGGCTATCCTAAATAAAAAATATTTTAACATTTTAGGAACTGTAATAATACACATTTCCATTGAATAACTCCACAACATTAACTATTGAACCGTTCAAGCTAGAGGCACCAAACCAACTCTCACATGTTTAAGCTATTCTAACTTCAAATTCGTTAACTTTTATGAACTACAATTATATACATTTGCATAACAAATACAATTAAAACAATTTTAATCCCACTTTATAACACAACAAAATTTGGAAAAAGTCAAGGGTGTGAAAATTTCCTGAAGTCACGTTAGCTAAATAAATTAGCTAGATTTTGTTTGTGTATTGCCATATGTTAATAACATAGCTATGTTTGTCACTGGTATGGGCCATTAAATATCCTAAAACAAGCTAAAACCCGGGGAGAAGGAAGAGAGAATTCCATTTCTGTTCCATCTGCTGCTTGCTTGCTAATGTTCACTCATATGTATTTCCACATGTAATTACATTTGTATTCTATAAAGATTGTTGTGACTATTGTAGAAAAATCATCACATTTGTTGTTTATAGTAAAAGGTGAAGTGCCATTTACAGCTTACTGTGTACAGTAGGCTACAGGCAATACATGTATGTTCCTCCACCATGTGAGTTTACAAAAATTACAATCGTTCGGGGCTTTCCGGCAGTCTTCGTGGATTTTATATGCAGGGAGCATAGATTGTACAATATATTAGTTCATATACAGCACCAACTACATACATATCTGTTACGGTCCATTATCGACTACCTGGACTTTTAACAGAATTTACATGGAATTGACCCCAAACTCTGTCACATACACCCCCTCACAACACCACAGAACACTAACTTACACACAGAATAGCATGTGCCCCCCCCCAAAATACTCACGTTAGTTGTCTTTTTATAGTAATCAATGTTGTGGACGTCTCTGGCCAGGCCAAAGTCTGCAATCTTCATAAAGTTGCTTTCTGTGACCAGGACATTCCTCGCTGCTAGATCTCTATGTATACACTGGATGGAGAGAAGGAGATAAAATAGGAGAAGGGGAGAAAAGATAACAGTGGTAATTGTGAAAGGGCAGGGGTGGATGGAGAGGAGAGAAAAAGGTTAGAAAAGCAGAAGAGGGTAGAAGAGAGGAAAACCAGTGGAAAGATTGGGAAAAGGAGAAGAGAACATTATACAGTTACTTCATTGTGCAAATAAATACATATGCAAATGCTAAAATACAAACAAGCGATGCTAATAAATGCTTTTATACTTTATACGTGTAGTAACCCAAAAACACACATTCAACTAACCACATGCTACCTAATATACCATGACGACATTGCACATGCATGAGAAACAAGCCTGAATCTGAAAACTATTTTTGACATACATAAGTTGTTTTGTGTGCCTAGGTGTGCATGTGTGTCTCTGTGCATGACTGCGTGCCAGAGCGTGTGTGTATGTATGTGTGTGTCTTAACATACTCTGTGATTGTATGCTCTAGCCTCTGACAGATTCCTCTAGTGAGAGGGAGCGTGATGGAGTGTTGGGCTATGTGCCCATTCCCTGTTGTGAAAAATATATTCTTCAGTTGTCTGCACAGAAAGGCTTTGTGTGATAGCGAGAGACAATGCTGGGATTTGGACAGAGGGCTAGAGATGTGTTTTTAGGAGACAATATTCCCACAATGATAAACACACACTTTTTACACAACCACCTTTAGCTATAAAGCCCTATCACAAAGGCCCAGTGCAATGTCATGGAAGTCTGTCTACCAAGCAGAATGGTGAGAATGAACATGGTGTGTTTGTGTGTGGTGTGTGCACCTTCTGCGAGGCCAGATATTCCATGCCCCGTGCCACCTGGTAGGTACAGGAGACCAGGTCCTTGAAGGCGAGCTGTTCGTCTGAGCAGCGGTTAATATCGTAGGAGTACTCCATGCCAGGGGGCCTGCGGGCACGTAGGTACTCCCTCAGGTTCCCTTTAGAGGCATACTCCACTATCACATACAGAGGGCCTGACACACACACACACAGAGAGAGAGAGAAAGAGAGACACACTCATTTAGGACTCAACCACACTGACTGACCACTGCTTTCCAAAGTGGGGAGGAGAGAAGTAACCGAGTCAAGCAGGGATTTTGGGCATCAGGATTTAAATGTTGACTGAAACAATTTGTGGGGGACAGTGGCAAACATGGACTAATGACAAATATATGGGAGGGTAGAGTTCTGTTCAACACTATATTCATTGTAGGTGTGTGGGAGAGAACTTGGCAACTCTACTCTAGCAATACATTTCGGTGTGTGAGCATGCGCGTGCTTTCTTGTTTCTCATTTCACCACAATGGAACCAAAGGACGTATTTGGGTGTTTTGGGAGCATTGTTCATGTTTATTAATGGCCACCAAATGATTTGATATTGAGATAAAAAAAATGGCTGCATTGGACCATTAAAGGAGTAGTTCACTTCCTTATTGTAATTGATGCAATTGCAAACTTTATCCACAGCGTTATATTTCATTTTGTTGGACTCAAACGATACATTTTCTTGTAAGAGCATGTACGTGCTTTCTCGTTCTAATTGTGGTGATATGAGAACCCGGAGAACGAGGAATGAGGAAGTCTATTGCGGGTGGGGTCATTTTTTCAAAACCAAGTGAAATCGTCCCCCAAAAAGTCTGTAACCTTCTATAACATGCCCTTTACATCAAAAAAGTGAACCAGTCCTTTAACCTTTTTGGGATAAGGGGCAGCATTTTCACTTTTGGATGAATAGCATGCCCAGAGTGAACTGTCTCCTACTCTATCCCAGATGCTAATATTTGCATATTATTATTAGTATTGGATAGAAAACACTCTGAAATTTCTAAAACTGTTTGAATGATGTCTGTGAGTATAACATAACTCATATGGCAGGCGAAAACCTGAGATAAATCCAACTAGGAAGTGGGAAATCTGAGGTTTGTAGTTTTTCAACTCGGCCCCCATTGAAGATACAGGGTGAAATTAGATATGTTTCACTTCCCAAGGCTTCCACTAGATGTCAACAGTATTTAGAACCTGTTTTGAGGATTATACTCTAAAGGAGGGGCTCATAAGGGCTCTTTGAGTGAGTGGTCTGGCAGAGTGCCACAGCCTCGGTCTGGCGCGCTCACGTGAAAGGTAGCTACGTTCCACTTCATTTGTACAGACAAAGGAATTGTCCGGTTGGAACATTAATGTTAAAAACATCCTAAAGATTGATTCCATACTAAGGTTGGCATGTTTCTACGGGCTGTAACGGAACTTTTTGAACTTTTTGTCCGACATTCGGCACGACCTGAACGCGCTTTTGGATTTGTTTACCAAACGCCCTAACAAAAGAAGATATTCGGACATAACTGATGGACATTATCAAACAAATCAAAACATTTATGGTGGAACTGGGATTCCTGGGAGTGCATTCAAAGATCATTAAAGGTAAGTGAATATTTAAAATGCTATTTCTGAGTAATGTTGACTACCCAATATGGCGGGTATCTTTTTGGCTGCTTTGTTGTCTAAAGGCTGTACTCAGATTATTGCATGGTTTGCTTTCTCCGTAAAGTTTTTTTGAAATGTGGTTGCATTAAGGAGAAGTTTATCTAAAGTTCCATGTATAATAGTCATATCATTATCAATGTTTATTATGAGTATTTCTGTAAATTGATATGGCTCTCTGCAATATCACCGCATGTTTTAGAACTACTGAACGTAACGCGCCAATGTAAACTCAGATTTTTTTATATTAACTTTATCAAACAAAACATACATGTATTGTGTAACATGAAGTCCTATGAGTGTCATCTGATGAAGATCATCAAAGGTTAGAATAAATCACTATCTCTATTTCTGATTTTTGTGACTCCTCTCTTTGGCCGGAAAAAATGGCTGTGTTTTTCTGTGGCTTGGCGGTGACCTAACATAATCGTTTGTGGTGCTTTCGCTGTACATCCTTTTTGAAATCAGACACTGTGGCTGGATTAATGAGAATTTTACATTTAAAATTGTGTAAAATACTTGTATGCTTGAGGAATTTTAATTATGTGATTTTTGTTGTTTTGAATTTGGCGCCCTTCACTTTCACTGGCTGTGGTTCCGACTAGACAGGTTAAAGGGATAATCCACCTCAGAAATACATTTAATTCATTGCCATTTACTCAGCTGGGCCAGGGGCGCTTTAATTAGGTCAGGTGGAAATGTCAGACAGATCTCAACTCCATAAAAGGAGGAAATTGCCATCGCCTGATCTCGCTGCTTTCTCTTCCTTAACTCCATCTGATCCAGAAGTTCTGTGGGTCCATGAATCCACGTAAGTCCACCGACTATGTTACCTTTCATCTGAATTATCTGTGGCGATCGGGAGAGTGGGCCATTCAGTTACTGTTAATAGTTATTACCGCGGAGCGCGGCTTGGAGCGCAGCTTCAAACATATTGTGTAATGTGAATTGTCAATGATAACGGCCCTACAGATCCTCATAGGCCAATTATGCAATCGATATGGTTCATGTGTATTGAAATTAATTATATGTACACATGAAGACAATTGAAAGAGTGAAATGAGAAAAGTCATTGTTGCTAACTGATTGACTTTGATAATGGGGATTATAGATTGTATTGTATTCACTGTTTGTATTCTTTCATAATTTATGATAAATAGTTACGAGCCTAAATGACTCGCGGATGATACTATTGACTTCTTAATGAACTGGACTGTTGAATTCCCTAAATTATGTTAATAATGAATGTTATGATTTGATCTTTGATTATGAATTTGATTGGATACATGTTATTTGTTTCCTTTGTGATGCAGCACAGACTACTCAGTAAATATGCCACTTTATGGTTAAAGGAATTCCTGCCTCAGTCTCATCCATTCCTCTGTCACCTGACACGTGACCACCTGTTCACCTTCACTGTCAGTCATCCTACCTGTCCAGCTACCCACACAGATTCCACTAATCATCATGAAACGTATGATTTGGTGAAAGCCTATGTTCTATCAGTGGTTAAAATAACAATTTCCCCCATGATTTAACTTCTAAGTGGTCGGTCTATGAAATCAGGAAATTGTGTAGGAACGCGTCATAGCTACATGGTTCTTGTCAGTGGAGATAGGGATAACACACTATCACATTTCATAATACTTTTAAAACAGTCCAGTCCAGATTGCCAATAGACAGTAAGGGCATACTTGTCTTGAATACGTGCATCTGTTTATTATCATAACAAAGTATATATTTCACTTATATGTGCTCAGTCTAAACAGTGTACCTAATTTTCCCAACTCAGTTTCTCCTTAAAGTTACATCTTGCAATGCACCCTGTGTGTTTGTGGGAAATGCGGGACAGGGCCATTGTTGACATAGCAACATACTCTGCACTCGCTCTGGGGCAGAGACAAACTGCAAGTTGAACTCGTTGAGAGACTCCTACACTTACAAAAATGTACCATGGTAGTACAATGAAAAAAATTAAAATGGCATGGTACTATAATGTTTTTTTGGTCACTACCATGGCAGGAAAATACCATGGTACTGTTGCAATGCAATGGTATTTTGCTGCCTGGTAGTGAACCAAAAAACATTATAGTATCATGCTATTTTATTCATTGTAATACCATGGCAGGAAAATATCATGGTATTTGTACCAATACCACTGTATTTTCCTGCCATGGTAGTGACCACAAAAACATTCTATATTTTTCCAAAAATACCAATGTTTTGTACTAGCAGCATGTAGTGAAACACGGAAGCATGGTAGTTGTTTACAATGCATTATGATGGTCTGTGTCCCAACGTTTTTCAGGTAAAGTGACCAAAAACATAGTAATTTATGGTACTCACAAAATGCAACATTTACTACTCACTCTGCAATGGCAAAGCGTAGGCCTAGTACCCTCTTAAAGCCCTTTAGCTCAATGTGAAAAACCACAACATATTGTCTGGTAGTGTAGTGTACCCTCTTAAACCTTGGGACCTGAATAAGGTATGGTGAGAAGAATGAATGGAGTCTGAAACCTTAGATTTTTTCGATAGTTAATCTGGTGCTTCTCTCTTCAATACAGTTTTCAGTTGGCTCTCCATCATTCAACTGACTTGACTACTCTTATACAGTTCTAAATAGCCAATATACTAAACAAATATTTGTAAAAAGGTATTATCACCTTATCACATAGATACATTTTCCAAATCTAAATCTCAACATATCCCTAAAAACAGTAAGTTACAATGTTTCCCTTTGATTACACGTTTGTTGGTCCTGTTGACATGACTACGACAGGCTAGCTTGACTGGCGCTAACTTTACCATCTATGCTAATGAGTTTTATAAATTAATTAAACCATGAAAACATCATCCAAAAATAACAACTTATCATTTCACTCGCTTAATTACACAGGATTTGAAACGTCAAGTTAATCACATGCTTTATAACTCGCTAACTATAATGATAACGTTTAAAATATTTAGTTTATATGGTGCTTCTCTCTTCAGTTGGCTCTCTCGTTCAACTGACTTACTAACTAGGCATATACAGAAAGTACTACCCCTTTTTCACGCTAACTATTTCCCTTTTTCTTTTGATGTTACAGACAAACTAGGACCAACAATAGTAGCCTGACTTTATCAGAAACTTGTCCACACTGGTATATAAATTAATCAATATAATACCAAACAACCTCTTTTTACCTTGGGAGGTTTGTTTATTTAATGCATTATACTGCCACAATTAATAAAGATGGTACCTTATGATAATTATTGTTACCATTTATCATAATTGTGCGTTATGGTATAATGTATAATGCAGGTTAAAACCATGGTATTTCAATGATCCATATTTACCATGGTATAAATTATGCAATACCATGGTATTACTTAGGTGCATGGCAGTACCATAATACTTCAAATCTAAAACCGTGGTACATTTCCATGATTCAGATTTATACCATGGTACTATTTAGGTACAATGGCAATACCATAGTAGTACCATCATACTTCAAAGCCAAAACCATGGTACATTTCCATGATTCAGACTATGGGATGGTATAAGTGAAAGTATCATAGTAGTACCAGGATATGAATGAAAGTATCCATAGTAGTATCATAGAAAAATATACCAAGGGTAAATTGATCGTCCAGTTTGTTGATGCCATTTTACAGCTAGCTAGCTCCACATGCTGATATTGACTTTGGTATTATTGTGTGTAGCTATGTTTGCTAGCTAGCTAGCTAGCCAGCCGGCCCAGAGAGAGCATTGCATTGTGGGTTTTGTAGTCGACTTGAGCTGGAACAGATTTACACAATGATTTTCACATTTTTCTAACAACGTTGTTATAACGGCAAAAGGAAAGATTAGTTCACAAAAAATATTTGTTTTCGCACTGTTAATCATACGAATTTGTGGTTTTGGGTGGATTGTCCCTTTAAGGTAAAGCCCCTCATACTCACCATCTTGTGTACAGGCCCCTAGTAGGTTGATGATGTTCTTGTGTTTCCCAATCATCTTCATCATCTCCATCTCTGACACAAGGTCAGACAGGTCTTTCTCTGTAGCATCGTCTGGAGGGGGAAACAAGGCATCAATATACTGTATAGGACAAAACAGACACACATTAAAAAAAGATCACACACACACAAATGTATTCATGCATAGAGACAAGTGCACGCACACACACTACCCACATCTCTTTCCCCATAACCCAGGACGCCCCAGCCCGTCTGTCCTACAGTCCAAGCAGACAAGCTTAATCTGTGCCGTTATTAAGCATGCTTCACTGACAGCGGTGGTCTAGATTACATTATAGCAGTTTGACCACTAAACACAGGCCTCTATTCTTTCAGCAGCCAGGGAATTAAAAGACATTCAGTCAATCTGAAGTTATTGTCTCCAGCAGCACATGAGTCTCTGTTTCGTGGGTCTGATCGAGGTGACCAGTCAGTCAGACACAATGGCATTGTATTTATTCCGCTGTCAGCACCATTACCTGGGCCCCCAAGCCCCACCTCGACAACCCCTACATACAGGTACACACACACGTATGCACATATATCCAGTGTATGTAGTGTACATAAGACATAAATAAGTAAACACACCCATGTACACACCCCAGCCACAACATACACCCCAACCCACACACTCACACGTACCTTTCAGCATCTTCACGGCCACTGTGATGGCCTCCTTCGGCTTGTCCTTATCGATGCCTAACGCTTCAGCCATCACCACCTGGCCAAAGCAGCCCTCGCCCAACGGCTTGCCCAGAGTCAACCTGTAGAGGAGAAAAGGGGAAACGTTAGAGAAACAGTTCATGTTCAAACACCTGAGTCATATTCGAGAGAGAAAAGAGAGTGAAGGAGAGAGAACAAGAGAGCGAGATTGAGAAAGCAATTGCAAGACGGAGATAAGGAGAACGAGAAAGAGAGGTAAACAGAGAGCAAACAGGCACTAGGCCAGCGTTTTCCACGCTCTCTCTGCCACTTCCTCTCCATTTCAATCAGGTTGTGTGAGTGCTTAATTGGCTCGATGTGGTGGCAGTGGACTGTGCCAGGGTGGTAGGGACATAATGCCCTGATACAGGATTGATCTGATAACATCAGATTCATTAATAAGTGCATCGATGACCACATCTTCATAGTGACCGTACGTATCCCAAGCAGAAGCCATGGATTACTCACAACATCCATACTGAGCTAAAGGCTAGAGCTGCCGCTTTCAAGGAGGGACATTAATCCGGACGTCTATGTGAACCCCACTACGACCTCTGACGAAACATCAAACAGGCAAAGCATCAATACTAGACTAAGAACAAATCCTACTACGCCGGTTCTGACACTCAACGGATGTGGCATTGCATGCAAACTATCACGGATTACAAAGGGAAACCCAGCGGCGAGATGCCCAGTGACACGAGCCTACCAGACTTCTATTGAGTTTATTTACATTTTTTTAGAGGGACAGTGCATATTTATCAATGTTTCAGTAAAAGTGCTGGTTTTAGCCAGCCAACAGATTTTCAACCCCAGTCCCTGGGCAGGTTATTAAAAACAATTACAATAACAATCCAGACAATCAGCAGTGAGCACATTCAGAGCAACATAGGACAAGCGACACGTAGCATGCAGACAGAGCAATAGCACAAAATGCAACAAAACAAAATACATAAAAGCAACAGTGTGATCGCTTTGAGGTAAGCAATACTGAACCATGTACAGTGCCTTGCGAAAGTATTCGGCCCCCTTGAACTTTGCGACCTTTTGCCACATTTCAGGCTTCAAACATAAAGATATAAAACTGTAATTTTTTGTGAAGAATCAACAACAAGTGGGACACAATCATGAAGTGGAACGACATTTATTGGATATTTCAAACTTTTTTAACAAATCAAAAACTGAAAAATTGGGCGTGCAAAATTATTCAGCCCCTTTACTTTCAGTGCAGCAAACTCTCTCCAGAAGTTCAGTGGGGATCTCTGAATGATCCAATGTTGACCTAAATGACTAATGATGATAAATACAATCCACCTGTGTGTAATCAAGTCTCCGTATAAATGCACCTGCACTGTGATAGTCTCAGAGGTCCGTTAAAAGCGCAGAGAGCATCATGAAGAACAAGGAACACACCAGGCAGGTCCGAGATACTGTTGTGAAGAAGTTTAAAGCCGGATTTGGATACAAAAATATTTCCCAAGCTTTAAACATCCCAAGGAGCACTGTGCAAGCGATAATATTGAAATGGAAGGAGTATCAGACCACTGCAAATCTACCAAGACCTGGCCGTCCCTCTAAACTTTCAGCTCATACAAGGAGAAGACTGATCAGAGATGCAGCCAAGAGGCCCATGATCACTCTGGATGAACTGCAGAGATCTACAGCTGAGGTGGGAGACTCTGTCCATAGGACAATAACCAGTCGTATATTGCACAAATCTGGCCTTTATGGAAGAGTGGCAAGAAGAAAGCCATTTCTTAAAGATATAAATAAAAAGTGTCGTTTAAAGTTTGCCACAAGCCACCTGGGAGACACACCAAACATGTGGAAGAAGGTGCTCTGGTCAGATGAAACCAAAATTGAACTTTTTGGCAACAATGCAAAACGTTATGTTTGGCGTAAAAGCAACACAGCTGAACACACCATCCCCACTGTCAAACATGGTGGTGGCAACATCATGGTTTGGGCCTGCTTTTCTTCAGCAGGGACAGGGAAGATGGTTAAAATTGATGGGAAGATGGATGGAGCCAAATACAGGACCATTCTGGAAGAAAACCTGATGGAGTCTGCAAAAGACCTGAGACTGGGACGAAGATTTGTCTTCCAACAAGACAATGATCCAAAACATAAAGCAAAATCTACAATGGAATGGTTCAAAAATAAACATATCCAGGTGTTAGAATGGCCAAGTCAAAGTCCAGACCTGAATCCAATCGAGAATCTGTGGAAAGAACTGAAAACTGCTGTTCACAAATGCTCTCCATCCAACCTCACTGAGCTCAAGCTGTTTTGCAAGGAGGAATGGGAAAAAATGTCAGTCTCTCGATGTGCAAAACTGATAGAGACATACCCCAAGCGACTTACAGCTGTAATCGCAGCAAAAGGTGGCGCTACAAAGTATTAACTTAAGGGGGCTGAATAATTTTGCACGCCCAATTTTTCAGTTTTTGATTTGTTAAAAAAGTTTGAAATATCCAATAAATGGCGTTCCACTTCATGATTGTGTCCCACTTGTTGTTGATTCTTCACAAAAAAATACAGTTTTATATCTTTATGTTTGAAGCCTGAAATGTGGCAAAAGGTCGCAAAGTTCAAGGGGGCCGAATACTTTCGCAAGGCACTGTATGAGAGCACCAGCTGCTCCGGATGACAGTGTGAGCTCGCTTTCCTATGTAATACCTTTAAACAGGTTAACAATCACAAGGTTAACAACCTCTCTCTGACCCAGTCGGTAATACCAACTTGTTTCATGCATACCACCATAGTCCACGTGCCCAAGAACGCCAAGGTAACCTGCCTAAATGACTAGCACTAACATCTACAGCCAAGGATTTTGCTGAAAGACTGGTCATGGCTCACATCAACACCATCCTCCCAGACACCCACTCCAATTCGAAAACCGCCCCAACAGATCCACAGATGACGCAATCTCTATTTCACTCCACACTGCCCTCTCCCACCTGGACAAAAGGAATACCTATGTGAGAATGCTGTTCATTGACTACAGCTCATTCAACACCATAGTCCCTTTCAAACTCATCACCAAGCTCAGGTTCCTGGGACCAAACACCTCCCTCTACAACTGAATCCTGGACTTCCTGACAGGCCTCCCCAGGTGGTGAGGGTAGGCAACAGCCTATCCGACATGCTGACCATCAACATGGAGGCCCCTCAGGGGTGGGTGTTTAGCCCCGTCCTCTACTCCCTGTTCACCCATGACTGCGTTGCCACGCACGACTCCAACACCATCAAGTTTTCTGACGACTTGACGGTGGTAGGACTAATCACCAATGACAATGAGGCAGCCTATAGGTAGGAGGTCAGAGACCTGACAGTGTGCCAGGACAACAATCTCTCCCTCAATGTGAGCAAGACAAAGGAGCTAATCGTGGACTACAGGAAAAGAGGTGCGACAATGCCTCTATCCACATCGATGGGGCTGTAGTGGAGCGGATCAAGAGCTTCAAGTTCCGCCATGTCCACATCACTAAGGAATTAACATGTTTCACACTAGGGCTGTGACAATCATGGAATTACAGGTGTCAGTGACTGGCGTGGCATATGTACACAGTCATTGACCTAACTGACAGCCAACAGGGGGCACACAACATTAGTGCATATAGACAATGGAAAAACATTAGCGCATATAGGCCTAACTGTCTTGCTCATAGACTCAGGTTTTGGGAAGCAAGTTTTCACCATAAAAAATATAAAGCATTCCATGCATCATCACATTTGCAGGCTTATGTAAGATCACACTAGAAATAGTCAGCTGAGTAAATTGGATAGTCATAACTTAGGCTAATAACTCAATCGCGAAAAATTCAATCACCAATCAATACTGTTCGCTCAATTAAGTTGAGAATTTAGATAATGAAAAGACTAGTGTTTTAATTGTCTTCTCCTTACATCAATAGCCAATTGCTATCCAAACTAATTTTCCCCGCGATTGTATTTTGAAATATTGCGATATGCCTGGCTGTGCCTGTCATTCACTGACATTTGCAACTTAACAATCATCTATTTGATTTAAAACAATCCACAGCTTTTTTAAAGAAGCTAAGGATCCTCTGATCCTCCAAACAATGGTTTCTTGTGTAGTACCCTATTTTAATGTGATTTTATAGACAGTTGAAGTCGGAAGTTTACATACACTTAGGTTGGAGTCATTAAAACTCGTTTTTCAACCACTCAACAAATTTCTAGTTTACAAACGATAGTTTTTGGAAAGTCTGTTAGGACATCTACTTCGTGCATGACACAAGTCATTTTTCCAAAAATTGTTTACAGACAGATTATTTCACTTATAATTCACTGTGTCACAATACCAGGTGGTCAGAAGGTTACATACACTAAGTTGACTGTGCCTTTAAACAGCTTGGAAAATTCCAGAAAATGATGCCATGGATTTATAAGCTTCTGATAGGCTAATTGACATCATTTGAGTCAATTGGAGGTGTACCTGTGGATGTATTTCAAGGCCTACCTTCAAACTCACTGCCTGTCATGCACAAAGTAGATGTCCTAACCAACTTGCCAAAACTATAGCTTGTTAACAAGAAATTTGTGGAGTGGTTGAAAAACGAGTTTTAATTTCTCCAATTTCTCTATGTAAACTTCCGACTTCAACTGTAAATCTAAGTAAGTCACTCACTCAGTTTGCATAAAATTCTGAAAAACTTTGTAAGAGAAAGGTCTGAATAGCTACACATAGAATTTCTAATAGCGCTCCTTTATACACACTCACACAGGCACACACACACACACACACACACACACAAACACACACACACACACCCCTAGACCAAGCCCCACACACTCCACACCACTATTACTCATGGTCACAACACCTCCCTGACCTCTTTGGTCATAGATTGACCCTCTGATCTTAGTTTGATTGAAAGGTGGTGGCCCCGCCCCTGCAGCCCAGTCTTGCGGCGGTCTAAACATTCACACTGGCTCAGGGGCCTGAGGCCAGCACCCCATCACAGAAACACAATCCCTATTCTGTCCACATACATGCTTCCCAACTACCCCACCCCTAGCTCAATGGCACCCATTCTGCACTGGCCCACCACACATAATCGTTATAATAATGTTATTTTTCCTTTCACGCCACCACAAATGTTAGCATTCCTGAATGTTGTGCACTTGGGAATGACAGAGGAGGAGCGGAGGGGGACAGAGATGAATGAAAGAGAGAGAGAGAGAGAGAGAGAGAGAGAGAGAGAGAGAGAGAGAGAGAGAGAGAGAGAGAGAGAGCTCAACTGAGCATGCTAAGGAGAACATTTTACATTTTCGCAAAACGTTTGCATTCCATCCATAACTCACACAGCACAAACAGTTCCTTTCATTGGCACATCAATTACATTTGCTAGAACTGACTTGGTCACTTTTATTGCCATGCAACTTCAATTCTACTAGCGCGCAAACAGACAATCCCGAGTACAGAAAAGAACACATGAGAAATGCTTTTCAGAGATAAGGGAATTCTTCTGGGAATGCTTTTGATCCTCTGCTGTTAAATATTCACACTAACATGGCTTGGCCTTACACCACATGCGAAGGCATGTTAATAACCAAAGAGCCAGAGTGTGCTTTACGGCCTGGGTTTTCATTATTGCTTAACAACAAAAGACCTCACCACAGCTAAATCACTACAGTGCATTCGGAAGTATTCAGACCCCTTTTTCCTCATTTTTTTACGTTACAGCCTTAGTTTAAAATGGATTCACACATTTTGTTTTATCAATCTACACACAATACCCCATAATGACAAAGCGAAAACAGGTTTGTTGAAGTTTTTGCAAATATATAAAGAAATACCTTATTTACATTTGTATTCAGACCCTTTGCTATAAGACGCAAAATTGAGCTCAGTTGCATCCTGTTTCCATTGATCATCCTTGAGATGTTTCTACAACTTGATTGGAGTCCACCTGTGGTAAATTCAATTGATTGGGCATGATTTGGAAAGGCATAGACACATGTCTATATAAGGTCCCACAGTTGACAGTGCATGTCAGAACAAAAACCAAGCCATGAGGTCGAAAGAATTGTGGAAAAAAACAAGATTGTGTCGAGGCACAGACCTGGGGAAAAGTACCAAAACATTTATGCAGCATTTAAGGTCCCCAAGAACACAGCGGCCTCCATCATTCTTAAGTGGAAGAAGTTTGGAACCACCAAGGCTCTTCCTAGAGCTGGCCGTCTGGCCAAATTGAGCAATCGGGGGAGGGCCTTGATGAGGGAGGTGACCAAGAACCCAATGGTCACCCTGACAGAGCTCCAGAGTTCCTCTGTGGAGATGGGGGGACCTTCCAGAAGGATAACCATCTCTGCAGCTCTCTACCAATCAGACCTTTATGGTAAAGTGACCAGATGGAAGCCACTCCTCAGTAAAAGGCACATGACAGCCCACTTGAAATTTGCCAAAAGACACCTAAAGGACTCTGAGACCATGAGAAACAAGATTCTCTGGTCTGATGACACCAAGATTGAACTCCTTGGCCTGAATGCCAAGTGTCACGTTTGGAGGAAACCAGGCACCATCCCTACGGTGAAGCATGGTGGTGGCAGCAAAATGTGTGAATCCATTTTTGAATGAGGTTGTAACGTAACAAAATGTTGAAACGGTCAAGGGGTCTGAATACTTTTCCGAATGCACTGCATGTATAAGTGTTGTGTCCCTAAGCCTGACACTTTCCACTGAAGCTGACTGAGGACATTAGTTCAACTCGTAGGGACTAACTGTTCTGGTATGAGGCAAAGCAAACAGTCACAGCACAAACAGACAGACTATAGCCATGACACACACACACTAGGGATGTGATACATGGAAACATTTTGTTAATGTGTAAACAGTAATGTTTTATCGGCTTTCCGTTAAAACAATGAGACAAATGCATAAAACTCCATGTGAATTTACAAACCTGACGATCTACATCGCGTTTCCCGAGGAGAGAAAGAGAAAATTGTATCATTTATGGTGTTGCTGCTCTTGCTTTTCAGCTAGCGTCTCTCGGTTTGATGCAGTCAAGACAGGTACTATGTATTCAGATGAGATGATAAATACCAAGCAATTAGTAAGTCTACCAGCGCGAGTCCACTTGGTTGCTATCTCTCTCCCCCTTCCTGCTCCCCTCGTCACTCACAGATGCACACCGCACGGCCCCTCCCTCGCTCCCTGCTTGAGCTTCTCTTTCCTTCCTGCATTACATCTCTGGTTAATAAACTAGCTAAAATAATAAAATGGATCCTCCTAATATTACAGCATTGTTGTTTGGGGTATTTGTTTGTTTTTGTATTTTCCCCTTTATGATGAGGACCTGTTAGTGGTAGTTTTGTGATAACTGCAACAACTAACATTGTTTTTATAGGCAAAAAAAAATGTACAATCCCAATTTTGTTTAAACTTTTTCAACACGGGGTCCTGATCATTAGGCTCAACATTTGAAAACATTTTGCAATGGAAAACAAAAATTAGGGTTGCATATTGGACAAGTCCAGGTTGTCCCTTCCTCTTTCAGTCCCTCCTTCGTCTGTTTTGTGCCTAATGAACACTACCCTGGTACAGTGTAGTACTCAGAAATGACTCATTGTTCTTTATCACAGTCATAGCCATTACTCACTGGTTAATCATTACAGATAATAAACCATGTTCAATGGTGCTTAATGCTATATTACACCAGACAACAATAGTGCCTCATGTAACAGCCTGCCGATACAATCAGTTAGCTAAATGTTTGCATAAGTTGCCATCATTATACCGTGATGGGGGGGGGGGGGGGTAATCTGCTACTATAATGCATATAGTTAAGAGACAATTAAGCAAGGAGCAACTTTCACTTTAAATTGCGAAAAACACTGCCTCATGCTCTTCCAAATGGGTCCCTGCACTGAATTCATTTCTGGGGGTGTTTGAAGTTAGGTAGAAATACTGTCCATTCCAACTGAGCAAAAACCTCACTGACTGCAGCTTACAACAGTATGCAGCCAGCCTTGGGCCTCACCGATTCTCAGAGAAATACCTGAGGGTAAAGCCACTGTAGGCCACATTCCAGGGGGTCTGTGAAGCAGTTAAGCAACACAAATTAACCAATGATTGAAAGACAAAATGTCCTATATTGCAGTCTCGCATTGAGTCAGGCAGTGATGTAGTTACTGACGTGGCAAGCACGTATCTAGGCGTTGCGGGAGTTTGCCGAGCGCCTGCTATGTAGGAAGCCTGAAATTCAGCCATACCGATGAGGTGCCACACCCTATACCCCCCCCCCCCCCCCCCCCCCTATTCCTACTTCGGTTCCTGTCTCTGTCCCTCACCTGTCTCTGGAGAACTCCCAGCGTGGGTCCTCAGGGAGGTCATACTCTGGGATGGGGTCGTCGTGGCCAGCCGAGCTGCGTCGTGTGGTGATGCGGACCAAAGGAGTGCTGGAGTTCATCGAGGAGCTGGAGTCATTTGACACCTGTAGGAGACGGATTGGCTGATTACCGGTCTCGATACACGGGTCATATTAAAAAAAGGAGTGTAGGTGTGTGTGTGCACATGTCTCCATAACTAAAGATCAAATGATACCGATATGGATTGTTATTGTGCAAATCAACATATTTTCCTTTCCATTTAAAAAAGAGTGAATTGCATGTCAGTAATCATTAGAGTTGAGCAACAACTCAGTGCTAGAGAGTAACGTTCAATCTGATGAATGTGTCCATTTATCATGCTGTTGTCATTGTCCTCAGGGCTCCTATCTCCTTTCGTCCTAACCTTACCTTGACACAGGAACCACCCGTCTCTCGCAGGAATGTAATCCAACACTTTTTGTACCTCTTGGAGTTTGTGTTTTTCCCCTTGAGGGAAAAGCATCACTCACAGAGAAGTAGAAGAGCTAGAGCAGGACCTAGAGGTGATGGATAACAGTGCTAACATGCTCAGATGCCATGCACTGTAGCTAGTTGTCTTTCAGTAGAGTTAACTGGGGCTTAGCACCTCAAGCAGTGCGATGTATTAGTTACAGTATTGTTATGAAAATCCACTTCCCATGAACAGCTACATTTCGTGGGCTCTCAAATTAGAGTACCAATAACCCAATTGAGTAAGATCTATGTCAGGAGTACAAATTTGGTGGAACCTTTTTTGTGTTTTCCGCTCTTGGTGGGTAAACTTTGGACTATTTTCTGTAATTTGCATAGAAATCTGAGTATATAGGGCTTTTCACACTGCTATATCCGAAACCGAGCCGAGCCAAACCAAGCTGTGCTGAGCCGGCCTGGTTACACATCCACCATAGTAGCTGAAACCATGAAATTATAATATCCTAGTCAGTACAGTTTCGTCCGGGTCAGAACGACAGTGTGAAAACATAATTATGTATGAATGCATGTGTGTGTGGAGTTTGTGTTTCTACAGGTGTTAAAGGCCTTGGTAACCCCTTATCTACTTTCTGTTACCTGGCGGCGCAGAGGTATCTGCTTGCTGAGTTTGTGGACCGCTGGCTGGTTCCCAAAGTCAGGCTTCTTAGCCGTATTCCTCATCCGGCACACCACCACGATGACCACCATACAGGCGATCAAGAACACCCCGATGCAGTAGATGGCTATCTCCACGTAGTCAGGTGACATCAGACCCGTCACCGTCTCGTCGTTACTGGCTGATTGGGGAGGGGAGAGGGTCAGGGAGGAATAAAAAAAAGTGGAACGTAGAGGCACATGCTGACTCTTGACATATGTACACACACACTGAGAGACACACGGACACGTAAACAAACAGACACGGACACACTACATCTGATAGACGCCCATGTATAAACAGAACACACGCCATGGAAACAACATACACACACACTCACACGTCATCGCTAGATAGACAAACAAAATGTAAATAATGACAAAGACGCACACGCAACATTTTTTTTCTCTCCCTCCTCCTCCTCCTCCTCTTCATCAAACAACCATATACTTACTGCCCATCTAGGACAGACAGGAAATGGAATTGATCTGAGAAGAGGGGGTAAACCAGATCAAAGTGGGAAAACACAGTCTGTTGGAGAGTACATCTTGACTGAGCTCAAACAGTAGGCTGTACGTACTATGCGCCTACATTCAGGGCTACTTGACAACCACACATGCAGGGTGCAGACACACATTCTCTTTCTCTCAAATACACACACATGCACACACACACGCTACGCTTACTCTCGCTCTCTCCCTTTCACACACACACAGACACTCACTTCAGATGGCAAACAAGTGAGTGATGCCCTTTGTGGTTGTATATGGCCTGAGCTTCCTGTCTGAAAGAAACGGGTCTGCGTCTGTCTCTGAGTGGCTATAGGACCACAGCCTGTTCCATAATGCATGCCATCCACCCACAGCTACAAACAAGGCCCTTGTGATGTGCAGTCAGGGGAAATAATAACATGTTGGAACTTTTCTCCTGTCAGCATTGTATCCCCTGGTCCAAAAATCACAGCAAACAGCCGCAACACAGACAGCAGGCAGCGCCATACAGGCGCCACCAGAGCAGATACGTGGAACTAGGGCAATAAATCAAAGATATTATTCCCCAAGGAATTATTATTCGGCTGCCTGTGATAATTTGATTTTGTTTAGAGACAAAACAAAGCTATTTTCTGCGAGTACATAAAGGCAGTGTTTTCAAGAAGCACCGTCGGCTGTCAGCTAAACAACCAATAACAGACATTGTCACTCGGCTACTTTTTCCACTTCATAAATTAACTAGGCTTCTTTTCATTTAAAAGTTTAAAGTCACTAGTCAGTAAAGTCCATATATCTATCTCCAGCTAGAATGAACGATATGCATATTCTAGTGATCTACCGTCAGTCACAAAGCGAGGGATGACAGGGAAACACTGCTGGTTTGTCAGTCTGCTGTCTGTCCCGCGTCTTGGTATCCATGTTACTTTTGTGTGATGTGGTTGGCTGCAGTCTAATTTCTTTACACAGAGGGAGAGCATGATGCTTCTTCATCATCTCCTGCGAGTGAATTTACAACCTCCGATAGTTCATTCGGGAAGTATTCAGAACCTTTTACTTTTTCCACATTTTGTTACAGTACGTTACAGCTTTATTCTAAAATTAATTTAATAGTTTTTTACCTAATCAATCTAAACACAATACCCCATAAAGACCAATCAAAAACTTTTTAAAAATTGTTGCAAAATTACTACAAATAAAAAACTGATATCACATCTACATAAGTATATAGACCCTTTATTCAGTACTTTTTTGAAGCACCTTTGGCAGTGATTACAGCCTTCCAAGTCTTCTTGGGTATGGCACTACAAGCTTGGCACACCTGTATCTGTGGAGTTTCTCCCATTCTTCTCTGCAGATCCTCTCAAGCTCTGTCAGGTTGGATGGGGAGTGTCTCTGCACAGCTATCTTCAGGTCTCTCCAGAGATCGGGTTCAAGTCTGGGATCTGGCTGGGCCACTCAAGGACATTCAGAGACTTGTCCTGAAGCCACTCCTGCATTGTCTTGGCTGTGTGCTTAGGGTCACTGTCCTGTTGGAAGGTGAACCTATGCCCCAGTTTGAGGTATTTATCTTTCCCTCAATTCTTACTAGTCTCCCAGGCCCTGCCACAACCATGCTTCACCGCTTCACTTGGTTTCCTCCAGACGTGACGCTTGGCATTCAGGCTAAAGAGTTCAATCTTTGTTTCGTCAGGGCAGAGTATCTGGTACCTTTTGGCAAACTCCAAGCAGGCTTTTACTAAGGAGTGGCTTCCGTCTGGACACTCTACCATAAAGGCCTGATTGGTGGAGTTCTGCAGGGATGGTTGTCCTTCTGGAAGGTTCTCCCATCTCCACAGAGGAACTCTTGGTCATCTCCCTGACCAAGGCTCTTCTCCCCAGATTGCTCAGTTTGGCCGGGCGGACAGCTTTAGGAAGAGGCTTGGTGGTTCCAAACTTCTTCCACTTAAGAATGATGGAGGCCACTGTGTTCTTGGGGACCTCCAGATCTGTGCCTCTAAACAATCCTGTCTCGGAGCTCTACGGACAATTCCTTTGACCTCATGGCTTGGTTTTTGCTCTGACAGGCGCTGTCAACTGTGGGACCTTATAGACAGGTCGGTGCCTTTCCAAATCATGTCCAATCAATTGAATGTACCACAAGTGGAGTCCAATCAAGATGTAGAAACATCAAGGATGATCAATCGAAACAGGATGCACCTGAGCTCAATTTCGAGTCTCATAGCAAAGGGCCTAAGTACTTATGTAAATAAGGTCATTATTATTACTTATTTTTTAATAAATGTGCAAACATTTCTAAAAACCTGTTATCGCTTTTTCATTATGGGGTATTATGTGTAGATTCATGAGCAAAATTATGTATTTAATCCATTTTAGAATAAGGCTGTAAAAAAATGTGTAAGAAGTCAAGGGGTCTGAATACATTCAGAATGCACTGTAAATGTAAAAAATTATGTTTTAACCATATATATATATATATATATATATATATATATATATATATATATATATATATATATAGATAGAGATAGAGATAGATATATATATATATATATATATATATATATATATATATATATATATATATAGAGAGATAGAGATATATATATATATATATATATATATATATAGAGATATAGAGATATAGAGATATAGAGATATATATATATATATAGAGATAGAGATAGAGATAGAGAGAGAGAGAGAGAGAGAGAGAGAGAGAGAGAGAGAGAGAGAGAGAGAGAGAGAGAGAGAGAGAGAGAGAGAGAGAGAGAGAGAGAGAGAGAGAGAGAGAGAGAGAGAGAGAGAGAGAGAGAGAGAGAGAGAGAGAGAGAGAGAGAGAGACCTGACCTTTCTTTTATCTCTGATACAGGAGAGGCAAATATTGAAAATACTATTTTGGTATTTAGAGTCCTGTTTAGTGCAGAATTAGATACGTTCTATTTTGGTGCAGTTTCCTCTCTCTAAAGCTTCTAAACACTATTATGATGTTTTGAATCCTGTCTAGGATTCAAAACTTATTCTGAAGGGTCTTGATGTTTTACTTTATTTTCTGTATTTAATCGTTTGCCATTTTATACCGTTTTGGAAGGCAATGTAAAGCAGTGTTCAAACGAACAGCACTAACTGGAGGTTAAACTGCAAGAATTGAGGATTCTGCACATGCCTTTTCAATTGACAATCACAAATGTGAGTTTAATACTAACATAGAAATATGCGTTTCCTTCTTCAAACATGCATACAACATTGTGTGAAAATCATAAAATCAAAACTTTTTGAATTACCCACAATCCTCTAAAAGCAGAGTCACATGGCAAGATAAGAAATGCAAGGTTATTAAAACCAGACTTCCAATGAGTTAAACCACTCAATTTTCTCTCTCGTTGGTTATCCTGATGAAAAAGCATTCCACATGAGGCTGAATGGGAGAATGCCAAGTGTGCAAAGCTGTCATCAAGGCCTTTGAAGAATGGCTACTTTGAAGAATCTCAAATATAAAATATATTTTGATTTGTTTAACACTTTTTGGTTACTACATGATTCCATATGTGTTATTTCATAGTTGTGATGTCTTCACTATTATTACACAATGTAGAAAATAGTGAAAATAAAGTAAAACCTTTGAATGAGTAGGTGTTCTAAAACTTTTGACCGGTAGTGAAAGAGACACACACAAACTCGCGCCGACACAAAGAGACACATAGACATTTAAACACACACACCCACTCGCGCAGACACAGGGAGACACGCATACATTTAAACACACACACGCAGCCACACACACTATATCAAATACATTGAATACATTGAAGGGAAAAAAAATGATATTCAAGATAGTCAAGCCGTAAGTATTGAGGCTGTGACTTTTTTTTTCTTTTGTATTATCTCAAGGATAAATAATAAAAAGGAAATAAATTATTAGACCCAGGAAAGAAGCCATGAGGGAATTGGCATCCAATCTCAGGGCACCCATTAACACCGACAGACAGACAATATCATCAAGACAGACAGACACCCTGCTTTTATAAAACCATGCAGTCCGAGCCAACATTTCCCAACTTTCCCCGAGAACCAGAAGAGAGAAAGTGATTCGATGTGAAAAAGAGAAAGAAACGAGGGAGGAAGGGGAGGAGAGAGCGACAAAACCCCTCGAGTAAGGAGATACAGTGCATTTATAAAGTATTCAGACCCCTTGAATTGTCCCACACTTTTTCCACAATTCTTTCGACCTCATGGCTTAGTTTTTGTTCTGACGTGCACTGTCAACTGTGGGACCTTATATTGCCAGGTGTGTGCCTTTTCAAATCATGTCCAATCAATTGAATTTACCACAGCTGGACTCCAATTAAGTTTAAAATACATCTCAAGGATGATCAATGGAAACAGGATGTACCGGAGCTCAATTTCGAGTCTCATAGCAAAGGGTCTGAATACTTCTGTTTTTAATTTTTAATATATTTGCTAAAACTTTTAAAAACCTGTTTTCTCTTTGTCATTATCGGGCATTGTGTGTAGATTGATGAGGGAAAAAAATATGTGATACATTTTAGAATTGCTGTCACGTAACAAAATGTGAAAAAAGTCAAGGGGTGTGAATACTTTCCGAATGCACTGTATATATAAATTATATATATTTTTTAAATATACTTTCCTTTATTATTTTCCCCTAACCCTACCATCCCTCCACTAATTGGAATAAACTAATGAACAACAACCCTTAGGCTTCTACTTCCAACTTATACATACTATATCCATTTTACAGTAGTTATCTTTTGTTTGATTTTGTCCCATCCTTCAGCTCCGCTCAACACCTACAATCTATCTCTGAACACCATCCAGTTTTGATTTATATTTTCCATATATTTTTAACTCTGTTGTGATGTTTCACAAAAATTCTGAACCTTTCGATTCTCATAGATTCTACTGATTGTAAATTAAAGACAAAATTGTTTGCTAAGAGTATTATTATATTATTGCTCGACTGACTATAGCTGTGTTCGAATACCCATACTAACATTCTGTATACTACATACTTAATGAGTATATATGTCGCACTATGTACTATTAGTTCATTTTAGTATACTGTAAACAAACGGTATCCTTTCAGTTGAGCGTTCATGGCGCTTGTCTACCGGAATTTGATGCTGTTGCTATTCAACCTCTTACTATCTTGTTAGCATAACATATTACTAGCTAGACATTTTATGACTTCGGGTGTGTTGGTAAATTCAATCTGGAGTGCCAGAGTGCACTCAGAGTGCGCTCTGGGCGTTAGTAAGTTCAGAGCATTTTACTCTCGGAGCTTTCAGAGCATGCACTGGATGCCAGTCAAGCACCCAAGCTAATTGGCAAACATTGGCTAGCTACTTCCAGACACAAATGAGAGAACACCTCACTCTTACCATTTTACTCGCCCTAGCAGAGCTTGTTAAGCTCTTTTCGTGTTATCCAGAGAGTTGGTGACTGTAACTGTGCAGCTGGCAACAACTGAATTATGCTTTTTTTGCCAACTTTGACTGACACCGGCCATATTCAACAGATGACGAGCGTTAGTAAATGATTCAGTTATTCTGCGCTCTGGTACACTCAGACGAGTGCTCTGGAATCGGAGTAGATAGCCAGAAGGAATTTACGAACGCACCCGAATTAACAATGTCCATTGAGAACGCACACAACTAGGAATGAGTTGAATAATCAAGCTAATAAACATTGGGTAGTTAGTTAGATAGAATCTAGTTAATATACTGGCAAGTTCGATGTATTAGTAACCAACTAACGTTACGTAGCTAGCTAACATACCAGTACATACTGCTGAAATGATATGCTATGCAGTTATTAAGGATAGCGTAGCCAACATAATGTGTAAAGTAACTTATTTGAAAAGTCATCACTTTATTACATTGCTCAACATTTTCTTAACATTTGTCATAATCAGTTAAAAGTTATTCAGGATCGGTGGGTCCCCTGCGGGACGTTGAGCTAACATAGGCTAATGCGATTAGCATGAGGTTGTACGTAACAAGAACATTTCCCAGGACATAGACATTTCTGATATTGGCAGAAAGCTTAAATTCTTGTTAATCTAACTGCACTGTCCAATTTACAGTAGCTATTACAGTGAAGTAATACCACGCTATTGTTTGAGGAGAGTGCACAATTTTGAACATGAAAAGTTATTAATAAACTAATTAGGCACATTTGGGCAGTCTTCATACAAAATTTTGAACAGAAACGCAATGGTTCATTCGATCAGTGTAAAACTTATCAAAATCTAAATTGCACCTGGGCTGGAATAATACATTATGGCCTTTCTCTTGTAATCTGAATAAAGGGAAAAAGGACATTCTTGAACATGGGGTGAGACATTCTTACTAATCTGCGAGAGAACCAGTTCAGATTTAAGTATAACTTTTGTATGACTGAAGCCTTTAGTGAGAGGTCTAATTATTTTATATTAAATTA
The DNA here is from genome assembly GCF_045791955.1 of Oncorhynchus clarkii lewisi. Lineage (NCBI taxonomy): Eukaryota > Metazoa > Chordata > Actinopteri > Salmoniformes > Salmonidae > Oncorhynchus > Oncorhynchus clarkii. The sequence goes on from NC_092147.1 coordinate 56,629,692, forward strand.
GTTCTGCCCCCCGAATTAATATTCATATAAATAGGCAAGTTTAATTTTGTTTGGCTGGGGAAAAAAAATTGAATATTTTTGCTCATATAATTTTAAAAATAATTTGCTAGGTGTAGGCAATGCCATACGCAAATTAGTAAACTGAGATATGACTAAAGAATTCAATCAGGGTGATTTTTACACAAATAGACATATCATATCTATTTTTGACAACTTTCTATTAAAATGTATTGTAGCGAGATCATTTATTTAGTTCGGGATGTGAACACAGAGTATATTGCACTTCACCGTCAGACCATTTTATTGGTAACCTACACAGTAATGTAAAAGTTATGTTTTTTTGTGATCCAATACGTCATAATTTGGTTGTAATCCAGTGAGTTTAGAAAAGTATCTGGAAAAAGTCAAGGGGTCTGAATACTTTCTCGAATGCACTGTACTTGAGCCATTCGGGGAAGTCGACTTCCGCTCTGGAGTTATAATAAGCCTTGAGCAAATGTCCCTCTATTAGGCCCCTAGCTTTCAAAGCGTTGCCAATCAAGATAACAGAATATATGGAATACATATTCCTGCTCTAGTATAGAGCCTTTTCCAGTACACGACACACTGACGTCACGTATAGATGTGTGCGACTCTTGGCAGCAGTAAGAAAGTAATCACCATCTGCGCCCATTAAACATAACCTCGACTTGCGATGATGACAAACATTATATTACGCAGGACATTCATACGAGCCTTAAAATCCAATTGTAATCAAAAAGTAGTGTGAAATGTACTCATAAGCAACGTGTAAATAAGAACTCCCCCTTGTTCTGCCGACAACTTGCGCGCATCGCCCTCTGTGCAGCCATGTTAAACACGGAAAGGGGTCTATTACACGGAGTTAGATGTTGAGTTGTTGACTATGTAAGCTCATCATAGTAATCTGATATTTAAATTTTTATTTTACCCGTTTTTCTCTCCAATTTCGTGGTATCCAATTGGTAGTTAGAGTCTTGTCCCATCGCCGCAACTCCCGTACGGACTCAGGAGAGACGAAAGTCGAGAGCCATGCGTCCCCTGAAACACAACCCAGCCAAGCCGCACTGCATCTTGACACAATGCCCGCTTAACCCGGAAGCTAGCCTTACAATATGTTGGAGGAAACACCGTACACCTGGCGACCGTGTCAGCGTGCATGTGCCCGGCACGCCACAGGAGTCACTAGAGCGCAGCATCTTTAGTGGCACAGCTGCGCCACTCGGGAGCACTATGATATTTTGTTATTTCGTTGAGTTAGGTTGTTTTCACTCCAGAGGGACTTTTCACTTCTCTGTTCGTCCTCCCATAGAAATGATCAAAATAACTTTATTGACTGAACATTGAACCATTAGTGGACAACATTGATAGAGAAAGGGGGAAAGGGAGCGCAGTATAGTTGAGTGTATATACCTGGAAGCACCGTCAACCAAGCAGTGTGATAGGAGATCCCAATAGAATTGCCCGCCAAGCACGTATACTCCCCAGCATCCTCGTAAGTGACATTGGGGAGGTAGAGGACTTCAATCTCCTTGTCCGTGGTGTTAACACCTGCGGTCTGGGAGAGGGAGAGGAGGAAGGGTGGAGGACGATGAAAAGGAGGAAAGGAAGAGAAAGGAAGGGGGGAGGAGAATGGGACAGGAGGGGTGGAAGAAGAAGGAGGAAGACAAAGGGAGGGAGGATGCAGGAAAAGAAGGGAAGATGAAGGATTAGAGTAGAGGATGGATGGATATTTGAGGATAGAGGGGGTTGAAGTGGAAGAAAGTAAGATAAAGGGAAAGGAGTCAGAGTAAGAATAGAGGGGAGGGAAGAAGAGAGCAGGAGGAAGCAGATGTAACAGTTAAATCCACAACACCAGGAGAGAGGAGAAGCTGGATGGCGTCCATCACTGGGAGGAGAACTGGTGACCCATATATAGAGATAGAGTAGATGGGAGGAGCTTTCAAAACAAACAAGAAGAGCACCTCGTACCACAGGGAAAAATAGGAAACACAATACACAAAAACACTGTAAAAAAAATCCCTTCACCCACAACACCAGAGCCCAATAGTAAGTCCACACCAGGCCTGTGTATGCATAGTGCACACAACCACAGAAGGAGAAGATATGGAGATCACCCCACTGCAGCACCCAACACTAGCCTGTACAATGACACATCACACCTTTCAACTGAGAGAGCGAGAGCAAGCGAGATGAGGCACGTGATGGACATGGCAGGTTAGTGCATGGGCGTGCAGGTCCAGTGGGCATTTCCATGGCTGTACAGTCACAGTCAGACACAGCACAGTAGAGCAGCTGGGAGTAAAACAGTAGAACACTGGGAGAGAGTAGGTCAGTCCACAACCCAGCAGGAACGAAGACCAGCACACCACCAAACCACACTGAACCGGGTCAGTAACAGGCCCAAAGAGACCATAAGGGAGGGGGTCAACAGAGGTCAAGGGTCAGGCGTCAGTGGTTACCTGGGATGACGGTCAGCCAGCCCGACTGGTTGACCGCCCCTATATAATTGGAGACTTTACAGGTATACTCTCCGGCATCCTCCTCGGTCACGTTGGTGAGCGTGAGCACCTCCACGTCCGAGCTATTGATGCCCGAGCGCTGGAGTGTGTGAGCCACACACATACAAAAACACGCATGTGCACACACACACACGGCAGCAAGGGGATAAAACACAGAAAAGCCTGTTAACTGTCACATCTGCAATCTAAGTGCAGGGAGAGGAGAGTAAAGGAGCCGCCACCCAGACAGGAACACAGCTAGAGTGCTCCAGTAGTATAGTATAGAAGGAAAATTTGTATTTATTACTCTTCGTAAAGGGGGAAAATGTAGTTTTCTTTCAGTTTCACTCTCTTATAGGAAGACAAATTGGACACTAACAAAAAGTTTTTACAAATGGCAAAAAGGTAACCTGAAAACATAATCATTATTAGCCTACACTTTGAAAAAAAAATATTTAAAGGAATATGTCACAGGAAGGAGGAGCCAGCAATTTTCACCGCTCAGGTCAGAACAGCCAATGAGGGGCCATGGAGGGCTGGAAAGTACCTTTAGGACGCGGACGTAGGAGTGTCCGTCTGGGCCAGTGCGACTACCATTCTTCTGGATGTGCTGCAGCCACTGAATGTGGGGCTGAGCGTCGCTGTACACCTTACACACGAAGCGTGCGTCTTCCCCCACTTGCACACTGGTGTTGGCTGGCAGCCCTGCTTGGAGAATCGGCCGATGGGGGGACCGTTCTAAGATGGACAGAGAAAAGGGGAAGATGTGATATGATGAGTTATGTTAGTTTGTGCATTGAGACTTCTCCATGGCCATTTCAAACTCCAACCTTGCTCTGTACACCCTTAAGGAATAGACAGGTTCGTATTACTAATGTCAATGACAGTCAATTAATCAACTAAGCTCGATCACCACTGGGTACCTTGAGACTAAGCATTAAGACACAGACACTTTATGTGTAAGGAACTGAAAACGAGCACAGAATACTAGCCAAAAGCCTGATGCAAAGGCTTGGGACAGTATGGTAAAAAATAACTCTTCTTACTATATGCTTTTGTTTTTTAAGTTTTGAGGCTGTGAAGGGGGCCTGGTCTAGATGTTTAGGAGAACAGTGGACATGTGTGAATATCCCACAACCGGGAGACAAGCAGAGTCAAGACAAGAGAACTGCCTGTCTCTTTTCACCACACCACTTAGATCATTCACACAAAACAAAGAGGAGTTATCTCTACTGATAAGGACTAAACACACCTGTAGTAGGAGTTGAATCTAAAAACTCACTTCAGTCACTTTCTGAGCCGATGCTATTTCAAAATGCCTTTTATTGCAAAATGTTGGCAACTTTGGCGACTATTTGAAGTACTGTAAGTAAACATTAGCAGACACTGTGGCCTGGTAAGGGTTAAATTATACAGCCACGCTCCGACTCAAATATCAAATCAAATTTTATTTGTCACATACACATGGTTAGCAGATGTTAATGCGAGTGTAGCGAAATGCTTGTGCTTCTAGTATGCACCAGTCTTGGAGAAACACCTTCATTTTCCTTCACTAAAAACTATCTGCATTATTTTGCAAGCAAACATTTGGCCTGCAAATCCAAACAGAGCAAGACCTGCCGAACAATGCCCCCTTTCACACCCTACCACTGCCCCCCCCCCCCAGGGCACTGGATGGGTTAAAGAAGGAGGGCTTTTAGGTGGGGAGAGGTGACAGAGAAAGGAGAGGAGGGGGAAGGGGTGGAAAAATAATAAGAGTGAATAAATGGAGCTTAACAGATGGAGATTGAAAAGAGAAAGCGAGAGGGGTGAAGAGAATGAATAAGAAAAGGAAGGTAGAGAGAATACCCACTGGGCACACACTGGTTGAATCAACATTGTTTCCACATCATTTCAATGAAATTGAACCAACGTGGAATAGATATTGAATTGACGTCTGTATCCAGTGGCTACTTCCATGTCTGTCTGTCTGTCTGTCTGTCTGTCTGTCTGTCTGTCTGTCTGTCTGTCTGTCTGTCTGTCTGTCAGGGTTTTGCCAATAGTCCTCTGCTCTCTGTCTGTCAGTCAGTAGGCCAAAGTGCTACTCTCGCTCTCTCTGTCAGATCAGATGATTCCCACCCCTCCCTTGTCTCTCTCTTTTTCCCTCCTCCCTACGCATTCCTTTGGCTCAGCGTGCTTATTGTCCCCGCCCCTCCTCCTTCCATCCCTCTCGTTCACATGCACACCTCTCTCTGTCTCTCATACACACACACAAACACACACACGCATATTAACATGGAGAGAATGAGGTACCCTACACCACAAACAGATGCAAACACCTTACTCCCTCTCTGTGCCCACTTCTCCCTTTACACACAAACAACTCAAGAGCATGATAGCTAGCAAGCTGTCCAATACAATATATTTCTTTACAGCTAGTCAAGACCACACAAAATTATATTTATTTGATTTCCCTGCAGTCAAATGACCAAATCGCCCTCTAGGGGCCTCATGGGTGGAACATTATTAAAATGTTTCATAATTTCATAAACATTCTTATTTTTAAACCACCGAAAATCCAGTGTTTTTATGTCAAACGGTTTTGTTATACTTCCGTCTTCTGTGATGTATATAAAGTGTAATATTGGGATGCAAACTCAAAATTGAATACATTTCAACTCTATATCTGACATGGAACAGGTGTCTTTTTCTTAAGACTATAGCCATATGTGTGAGGTGTATACTTTTGTTTCAAAATAGATTTGTTTAAGACTACCAAGAAACACTCTACGTGAACCTGATTCAGCCTACTGTAGTAAAAGGTTAACAACCATCAAACATCAGTCAGTAAATCATAATAATTATTTTGACTACTAATTAAAGTAAGTACATCTTCACATATTCAAATACACAAACACACATACATCTACAATGCATCTAGTTGTGCCACAGCTTATGCTCACAAAACTTTTCAGAGAATTCTTAGATCCTCTTTTAGTGTGTTACAGAAAAAAAACATTGTTAAATGAAAGGTGTTGGGGTAGAGGCTAAAAGAAGACACGCCTCGGTCAAGTCCTGTTGAACCTGACCGGGTTCATCATGTAGTCGTGGTGGCTGCTTAGCGCTGCTACGTTTGAATTATAACCAGTCTTCTCTCGGACCACACTGTGGCTCTAGTGCTTCTGTGAAACGTACAGTATGTTCGTGACTTGAGTGTTTCTGTGAAATATATGCTTGTTTGCATGTATGGTATGTGTCGGGAGTAGGTCTCTCCATAAATGCATGGATAGCATGGTGACTATGACACACACACACACATACACACACACACACACACACACACACACACTCTCTTGCTTGCTCCAAAGGTCAGCGCAAAGGGGTTGAGTGAGTTGGGTTTGAACTTGCTGTGCCCCCTTGTAATACTGATAACCGATTGGTTCTGTTTGCCCCCAGAGAGAAGCACAGCAGCATGCCACTCCCACTGTCCCTCTCCAGCTACTCTGACGGTCACATCCCTGGTCCTTATGTCCACTTGACAGTTGCCTGATTCACACTGTAGGGCCAACCCCAAACCGTACTCTCTTGGCTTGGATATTTCCTTTCCGGCAAAGTTCCAGTAAATGTGGTTGATACGTAACCAGGAAATCCCAGTTTAGTTTGACTTGGTTTGGTGTGAATCAGGCTATTGTGACCAAGGAGCAATGACCAGGGCCCTGCCTACATACAGTACATGCATCAATACTGCCCTTAGAAACAGACCTGGCACACCTAGGCAGCATTCCCTCTCTGCACCTGCATAGAGTATAGTAGCGTGCACCTGGGGGATCAAAACAGCCAGTATTAACCCCCCCATTAGAACCCCTAATGCTGGCCCAAACAGATAACGTTTAGGTAGGGGTGGCAGGTAGTCTTGAGGTTAGCTCATTTGGCCAGTAACCAAAAGGTTCGAATCCCAGAGCCAACAGGATGAAAAATATGTCCGTGTGCCCCAAATTCTCCAGGGACACTTGTAAATAGCTGACCCTGGCTCTGACACCAACTCCCCACGGATGTCTTGCAGATAATATTATTAACCCCCAATCCCTCCATCCCCTCATCCCTACCTCCATCCCAGGGCAAGCCCAGTACAGTACTCACCCACTACATCCAGGGTGTAGGTGTGATTGATGGCGCCGTATGCGTTCTCCACCAGGCAAGTGTAGTTGCCCTTGTCTGACGGCACCACACTCTCCATAATCAGGGTCCAGTGCTGGTGACGCACCTGAGAGGGAAAACAATGAGTACTATATAAGATTGAGAGTGAGTGAGGAGGCACGGTGAGTGACGGGCGGTCAGGTCTGTTCTCACTAGTGCATCATGGTGAAAAACAATATTACGGGTGGTGACAGACTGGTCCAAAGGTGAGCTTCTACACCTTACCAAGGAAGTTCACTGTTTTGCTGGGACTGTGGAATGGAAAGCTCCTAAAGCTACCACTTACCCTTCTACTTCTTAGAACAGTGGTTCCCAAATGTTTTACTCTAGCCCCCCTCCCATTATTTTCACTAGCGGCCCCGTACCTGCCTCGTCTATTTCTATGGGCACAAGCACTGTCGATGACACAAACTGTTCACACCCCTCTTGTTGGTGGAGAGGACATTGAGCAGATCTAAAAGCTTATTTCCTACAATTCTATACATTTTGCCATGTCTTATGTGTGTTCATGTGATATCTGAGTGACAAACAATACAACAAAATCAATGGGCTAAAAAACTTTATCTAACATGGGCTAGTTGATATGGACAATTCCATATCCAAAAAGTTATAAATTGCACTCTAAGGTATGAAATGACTGACGAGAGGAAAACTAATGATACACTACCCAATTTCGAAATTCTACTATTACAATTGTCAAAAGAAAGTTGAAGGCCCGACTGAGTCCCCCCCCATTAAAAAAAATATATAACCTTGGTAAAGGTTTTATAATAAGTTTGGGAACCACTGTCTTAGAAAACACCAAAGATTCCAAATATTTGACTTTTTACTACTTATAGAAAATCAAACAGTCGTTACACTGCACTGTACATTCTGTTTTGTATATTAAGGCACTTGTTTTCTCCGTTAACAATCACCTGGTACTGTATAAGCCCACATGTGGTCATTTGGTCATTGTGGCTGTGGCCTGCACTGGTGACTACACACAGACAAGCAAGGATCTCAGCCCCGTTCACTGACCATGGTCCTCTATTGTAGCAGGGGCCAGTCAAGTGTGATGTGTATGTGTGTTTACTGAAGTGTCACTGTTGTTTTACCCAGTTTATCAATAGAGATTTACCATTCAAATAAGTGATTACCATTATGTTGTTTTGTAGCTAATAAAAACAAAGTAAAATTGATTGTATAATTGATTAATGAATGCATACATGGCTGGATCAAGTGCCATTCTTTGGCTAATACACATTCTTTTTTTGTTGTGGTATCGTTTTGATATGAAGTATCGTGATGGTATCAAGTATTGTGATACTAAACCTGGTATCGGTATTAAAGTCATTCTGGTATCGTGACACCACTATTTACTAGAATTAAAGACAAGGGGAAACATATTAGCTAGCTTGTGGCTACATCAACATATTCTCCGGAAATTCCCATGAAGAGATGGCTGTGTTTTCTCGTAAACGATCACCCATTAACTATTTTGTTCCTTCCCTATCACATCCAAGCACACTGGATAACTTGCAAATGAATCTATCACTGTAATGTGTGATGTGAGTTTTGATTCGATTTTGATCAAATACAGTTCATTAGGGCAATTAGAATTGGATGATTCCCCAATCTTATTCAGCTTAAGTATCTACATATATTTGAGGCTATTGTGAAGCTTGAAAAAAGTGACAGAGGGTTCTCTCTGACCCAAACACAAATGTTGAACTCCAACCCAAATAGACTATGACAGATGGGAGGAATTCAGGTTTTTCAGACGAAATGTAGCTCTTAACATCCATTTAATGCTGAGAGGAAATAAAACATTACTGGCCAGGGCCCGGTTTCTCAAAAGCATCTTAAGGCAAAGTTCATCGTTGGAACCTTCGTAGGAGCATCTTTAAATCTCTGAGCTGTTTCCAAAACCGTTGTTATTAACGCTGCACTTGAAAATGCTCGTCATGTATGCCAGCCTCAGGCCACTTGTAGAGCAGCTAAGTGTGTTGTTAGATGCTTTTTTTGCCCTCTCGTGTCACTTTATACACAGAATATCTCTACTAAACATAGAATCTCATGGTTATAATGGTTATAATGGTTATAATGGTTAGAATAAAGTTGATTACAAATACAAAGTTGCCAATGTCTTTGCAATTGATACAAACAAGCAACGTGTAAAAATATGCTTCAAATGACTGAATTAAAATATGACTGAATTAAAATATAAATACAGTAGGCTATAGGCCTATTTTAATCATATTGAAATACATTTAATGTTCAATAAATGCAGTTATATTTTGATACCGTCTGTAATTTGTCTCAATATATTTAATGGTGTAGCTTAACATGCACAATTTTTGGGGGGTAAGAATTAGAATAAGCTGGTAATATCTCTCTAGGAGCTGATTCGTCATCAGAAGTGTGAAATATTTATAATGTTAAGGTAAGATATGAATTGAGAAAGCTGATACAAGAACAGCACTAACTTTCTTCCGATCCTATCCGTATCGACACATGCTCCAACAACGCACTTAGCATGGTGTTTTGGGAAATGCATGTTACATCTTTGGCCGTTGTAGGAAAGATGCATTGTTAAAACACTCGTAAGCCAAAGTTCCATTGCTGTCAGTAAACCGGGCCCAGTTTGACTTTCCCTGTTTCCCATTACATCTGGCCTCAGGTATTTTCAGGACAAATAAATCAACTCACTAACTGTTATCTTATAAGTACCACAGAGGCTGTAGTGAAATGATTATGAAACTTTCTCTCCAGACTTCCTCTGTTGGAACAAAAAATGTCCATTTGGAATATATATTTAAAAATACGTGAAGTGCAATTGTATCAAGTCTCCTGGCCTTTTTTTTAAAGACATTTTTAAAATATATTTAGAATATTGAATAGAAATAGAATACATATAGATATCGAATTGAAAAATATTGAAATCAAAAGTCTTGAGAAAAAACCTTCAGGACTACATTTGCATTTACAGTTGAATCCTAGGTCACCTCTTGGGTGTGTTTAATGCTTGGGCGGTTTTCAGATTGTCATGCCTTCATACCGACCTTCTGCCATCCTGGGATATTCGGTAAGGCTCATGTCTCTCGTCGTTGTGTGCTTGTAAACAAACTGTGACTGGGAACTACCGGTAAGCTTTATAATGTAAAATAATGTGACAGGTGCAGATATTTACTTAAAAAGTAGATACAGGGCAATAAATACATCGCAGTGCTTGAGGCGTCACTACAGATCAAGGTTTGATCCCAGGCTGTCACAAACGGCCATGACAGGGAGTCCCATAGGGCGGCGCACAATTGGCCCAGTCCGGGTTAGGGGAGGGTTTGGCCGAGGGGGCTTTACTTGGCTCATCGCACTCTAGCGACTCCTTGTGGCGGGCCGGCGCTTTATTTAAGCAAGTAAAATATAAAGTTTCAACAATATTGGTGGTATTGAAAAACCATCCCGTGGCTATTTCTGCAGATCTAAAATGCTTCTTATTATAATTTCTGTTCGGCATCAGACAAATTTTTTGCTTCAGTTGCATTTCTCCAATTGGACGAGAACTCATGAATGGGCATTCTATCAGCAGACAGCACTCTGACTGATGTGTAGCTACTTTTCTCCGGTACTTTTCTCAGTGTAGCCAACTTTTCTCCGGTAAAATGATAGATTAACTTCAAACAAACATTAGGAACTTTCTACATTCTTTCTATGATAAATATGAAGGCCGCGAGTTACACTTCTGTTGTCATCTGATGAAAATGAAGCTATTTTCTACCGAATGTGTTGCACTATAGTTGCATGCCCCTGCTCACTCTATTGAAGAAGAAAACACTTGACTTTATATAAAACACGGGAAACTGAGATTTCTTGAAGATCTGCATTCTGAAAATGCACATTTTGGAACTCTAACATGAACCCTGATTGTACCAATTGTTGTTCTCTTAATTTGTGTCACTTTCTACTTGCTTACTGTCTATGTGACCTAAAGTTTTACTGTATGTTTGGGTTTTCTAATTGTGGGAGTTGAGAGACATTTAAAGCTGGGGGAGAGAGAGTGAGTAAAATGTCCCATCGAGAGCACACACACGGATGTCTGAGTCCAATTTCACACCAGCAACCCTGCCCTCCTCTTCTCTGTCTCCAGTGATGGTGTAGAGGGGTTGGGTGACAGAGAAATGTGATTAGCGGATTTTAAGAGCCAAACGGGAAGGGCAACAGTCTGCATCAAGATCAAGAAGCAGAAAATAGCATTGGAAGAGTAAATCCTTTCTAAACAACAGTTCACAAGCATTTCGCTACACCCGCAATAACATCTGCTGAACACGTGTAAGTGACAAATAAAATTTGATTGATTGAAATGTAAACTCGAATTGAAACATTTAACAACATAGACTCATTCCAAGACACTAGTCGTGAGAAACTCCGTGCATGGTGCAACGCAGGGTTCTCACGTACCTTATACCCGCCCATGCGGTCCTCCTGTCGGAATGGTCGGCTGTTCTTCAGCCAGCGCATCTTAGGACGTGGGTTGCCCCCGGCAGCACAGCGGAACTTGACTGTGTTGGCAGCAGGCACCGCGTGCAGCCTCTTCTCCATCTTCTCCAACATCGTCCAATAGGGCGCCCCTAAAGAAAAGACACGACCAATCAAGTCATATTCTGTCCATTCTAAACCCAATAACCGAATTATAGCAAAACAGGAACATGTAACATATTATATTTGGTAAGTATCCATTGTTACCACATAGTGAATTAGTTATTACCATGTAAATAGCAGCTTAAAACCGGATTGTAAAATAAAACTTTACTGATATTTGTCCCCAAGAACACAGTGGCCTCCATCATTCTTAAATGGAAGAAGTTTGGAACCACCAAGACTCTTCCTAGAGCTGACCGCCCGGCCAAACTGAGCAATCAGAGGAGAAGGGCTTTGGTCAGAGAGGTGACCAAGAACCCAATCGTCACTCTAATAGAGCTCTAGAGTTCCTCTGTGGAGAAAGGAAGAACCTTCCAGAAGGACAACAATCTCTGCAGCACTCCACCAATCAGACCTTGATTGTAGTGGCCAGACGGAAGCCACTCCTCAGTAAAAGGCACATGACAGCCCGCTTGGAGTTTGCCAAAAGGCACCCAAAGACACTCACCATGAAAAACAACATTCTCTGGTCTGATGAAACTAAGATTGAGCTCTTTGGCCTGAATTCCGAGCGTTACGCCTGGAGGAAACCTGGCAACATCCCTACAGTGAAGCATGGTGGTGGCAGCATCATGCTGTGGGGATGTTTTTCAGCGGCTGGGCCTGGGAGACGAGTCAGGATTGAGGGAAAGATGAACAGAGCAAAGTACAGAGAGTTTCTTGATGAAAACCGGCTCCAGAGTGCTCAGGACCTCAGACTGGGGTGAAGGTTCATCTTCCAAAAGAACAACGACCCTAAGCACACAGCCAAGACAACGCAGGAGCGGCTTCGGGACAAATCTCTGAATATCCTAGAGTGGTCCAGCCATAGCCCGGACTTGAACTCGATCGAACATCTCTGGAGAGACCTGAAAATAGCTGTGCAGAGACACTCCCCATCCAACCTGACAGAGCTTGAGAGGATCTGCAGATTACAATGGGAGAAACTCCCCAAATACAGGTATGCCATGCTTGTAGCTTCAAACCCAAGAAGACTCGAGGCTGTAATCGCTGCCAAAGGTGCTTCAACAAAGAATTGCATAAAAGGTCTGAATACTTATGTAAATGTGATATTTGAGTTTTATATTTTACACCCAAACTATGTTAGAAATATTTATTTCTTGCACAGAATAGAAAAGGTCAACTTTTGTACCATGGGAGATAGTAGATTGACATAGGATAATGCTTTTGCTGTTCGTTAGGTCTACTCATCTTGTTGGCTGATGAAAAGTAAATGTGTACAGTTCTTCCAATATCTTCAATATCAGAATTGGATAACAACTTGCGCAGTTGTCCCCGATTTTCCGTGTTCACTTATAGCCTGTGAGAAAGACCCGATCACGTGACAGAGAGCCATTGAAAGGCAGAGGTGCTTTGAAGCGCCCAGCTGGGATAAGGGAATAATAATTATTATATTTGGCCCTAGGGCACAACAGAAAAAGGCTGTAACTACCAATTGAGGAGAAAAAAATGGGTAAAAAAAAATGGGTAAAAAAAATGGGATATTAAAAGCTAAATCTAAACATATAGCCCAGAGTTTGTATCACAACTAAAGTTACATAAATAACTCTAAATTAAGCATATAGGAGTACCAGTTTCTTTGTTAGCCTATCAACACAGAATAACTGTATGTGCGAACCCCCCCCCCCCAAATTGTTTGGAGAAAATATCCTTTCTATTTTATTCAGCTATGTTCAATTGTAATCTTCATAATATAAAATCATGCCATTTAATTCTAATCAAATCTTGTCTGCTAAATGAACTAGTGTATCCCACAGCCATAAAGCACAGCCAGATCAGGGCCTAACATAACGACAACTCAGAGCATGCTATTCTGTTCTTCTGAAAATGACTACATGCTGTATTACATGGATTTATTAGACGTTTTAAAATGTAGATGTTCCATCGGTCTGCATCAGTGGCTTGTAGGCTACGCATGGAAGCCAATAGAAGCTAAATGTGTTTGTTAATTAACGGGTAATTACCGTGAGATTGGCAGTTATTTGCATATCTGAACAATCCAAAACATTGCCACCTGCTGAACGCACCCCAGGTTGTTAGCTATGGCGAGTTAATAAGATAGCATGACTGAACAAGGTGTAGCCTAAACAAATGGTTAATGGTCCAGTCCGAAAGTAGCCTAGTTTAGAACGGCCCGCGATATGCTTTGTGAACGTAAAATGCGGCCCGCCAATGCACGATAGACAGAAAAAAACATAGCGCTAGTATTATGGGTCATGTCTTTTGAACGGTAGCCTAAGGGCTAGAATCAAGCTGTTTTCTCTGAGGAAAAGTGGGAGGGTTGGGCAAGACTACAAATTAAAAAACATACTTTCCTATAGACTACTCATTGGAGAGAAATAGCTTGACTGTTGTTTTACTATTAATCTCAATGCTGCTATTGTTTTTATTTCATAAAGCAGCTTGTGTTTCTTAACCAGGCAAAGGGTAGCTGACTAGAAAGCTGATGGTTAGCTAAGGTGAAGCAAGAAAGTAGCCTGCGCGATGTGTATAATCGGAAGCGGAGCCGGAGCGGAGCTTGTCTGCCCACACTCATCACTTGTCTCCAGCAGCTCAACAGCTGATAAAATCAAATCCAATTTGATTGGTCACATACATGTGTTTAGCAGATGTTATTGCAGGTGTAGCGAAATGCGTGTGTTTCTAGCTCCGACAGTGCAGTAATATCTAACCATTTCACAACATATACCCAATACACACAAATCTAAGTAAAGGAATGGAATTAAGAATATATAAATATATGGACGAGCAATGTCAGAGCGGCATAGACTAATATACAGTAGAATATAATACAGTATATACATATGAGATGAGTAATGCAAAATATGTCAACATTATTAAAGTGACTAGTGTTCGATTTATTAAAGTGGCCAGTGATTTCAAGTCTATGTATATAGGCAGCAGTCTCTAATGTGCTAATGATGGCTATTTAATGTAGGCTGTGCCAGGTGTGAGGCGTCCTTCCCACTTCTGAACAGAACTGTGCTGCTAATATTGTGCTTATCACCGAAAGCTCTTCATCTCTCCAAAAACTCATGTCCAGTACACTTAATAGTCATATTTTAGTCACAGAGATAATTTTGTCTCGTCTCGTTTTAGTCAACTGAAATGAAAAATATTTTTTGTTTCGTTATATTTTTTTCTGGTCTATTTAGTCAGTTATAGTCTCATCAATTGCCACTGAAAAATAGGTGTGTGACTAAAATTTTTGTCACTAAACCCCTCCTGTCTCAGCCTCCAGTATTTATGTTGCAGTAGTTTATGTGTCGGGAGGCTAGGGTCAGTTTGTTATATCTGGAGTACTTCTCCTGTCCTATTCGGTGTCCTGTATGAATCTAAGTGTGCGTTCTCTAATTCTCTCCTTCTCCCTTTCTTTCTCTCTCTCGGAGGACCTGAGCCCTAGGACCATGCCCCAGGACTACCTGACATGATGACTCCTTGCTGTCCCCAGTCCACCTGGCCGTGCTGCTGCTCCAGTTTCAACTGACCTGAGCCCTAGGACCATGCCCCAGGACTACCTGACATGATGACTCCTTGCTGTCCTCAGTCCACCTGACCGTGCTGCTGCTCCAGTTTCAACTGTTCTGCCTTATTATTATTCGACCATGCTGGTCATTTATGAACATTTGAACATCTTGGCCATGTTCTGTTATAATCTCCACCCGGCACAGCCAGAAGAGGACTGGCCACCCCAAATAGCCTGGTTCCTCTCTAGGTTTCTTCCTAGGTTTTGGCCTTTCTAGGGAGTTTTTCCTAGCCACCGTGCTTCTACACCTGCATTGCTTGCTGTTTGGGGTTTTAGGCTGGGTTTCTGTACAGCACTTTGAGATATCAGCTGATTTACGAAGGGCTATATAAATAAATTTGATTTGATTTGATTTGATTTAAAAGCAAAACAAATTAAATGGTTGATGGAAATATAATTGGCTATTCTAAGCACTGAGGTTAATAGAGTATTTGAACATTGTTTCCAGAGAAAAGTGATATATTATTTGGTATCTGGAAGTGTGAACTGTCAGATTCAATAAAACTCTAATGTTCTAAGACTGAGTGGAATTTATTTTAATTGCATTGAATCACATTTTTCTTCCTGTCCCTCAAACTCAAATTCTACATCATGTCGGCCAATTCAATTCTAATTTTAACTCTTGAATTGAATGGGAGTCAATTCAACATTTCTGAAATGAGCCCAACCCTGCTCAAATTACAATTTTCATCCTCCTATCATCGGAGAAGATATGTATGTTGGGGAGAAGGAATATTTATCACCCGTAAATAATCATTATGTTCAGGAAGGGAAAAAAAATGTCATGTTTGTTGTGAGTGAGCAATGTTTGGTTTGTAGAGGGTAAGTTACCTACACACTGATCACGGTCCATCATTCAAAGACACCCCCATTGGGACATATGTGACTCGTTTCAGGAAACTAGGCTTTTGTAGCGCGTCACAACTTCACAGGAGAGCAATTTGAACATAAAATGTGTTTTTGGCCAGAAATGCCTCCTGGAACATGTGAACATTTATGTGCCTTAATAACAAACTTGTAAGCCATCTGTAACTTATACAACTTATACAATTGTTAAATTATGAGCCTAGTTGATTAAGCCATGGAAAACGTCAGCTACCTTCCCGCCAGCCATGATTGGCTGAGACAATGAGTGGGCCGGACATGCCGAGAGATAAGTTTGGATTGGTCTGCCATGTAACACACTTCTGTCTATAACATGAGTGGGTCAGTATATGTAGGTAATCCTTTCTAATGCAGCTTTTTTTTTAATAGATATCACGTAGTAGAACTGCATAAGTGTTACTCTCCACTTTCTGAAGGACCGAGTTTTAAAATCAGTGGAATTAGAGTATGATAGCTAAGGAGATAAAGAAAATTCAAATATGCAAATATGCAGACAGAGTCGAAAAGAGAACACACAGAAGGTTGTTGTATAAAACACCTGTCTCCGGATTACATCTTCAAACTAAGGGCAACCATGGCATCTGTGACAGAGAGAGAGAGATGCGTCCATCCATGTATACAGTTAAGAGAGTCTAGCTAGCAACATTTTCAGATATTACACGTTTCTAATTTTGTCAGAAAGTCATTTTCATTTCAAGTGTTCTGTTAGCTAGCAAGCTAACATTATCTGGCTGGCTCGCTAGCTAACGTTACATGTATGATCTGTGTAGTAATATTATTCGTATCTCAGAGCCATTTGCATTGCTAGTTATTGCCTAATGTTAGCTAGCTAACATTGAACCTGCTTGGTTAGCTACCTGCAGATACAACAAGCACAGTAGTAAAGTTATGAGTTGGGATTATGGTTCATTGTTTAGCTAGCTAGCTACATGTCTAAACAAAAGACAGCACTATGCAAGTAACCATTTCAGTAGAATGTTAATGATGTCACTGCAAAAACTGTCGCTTTCAGAGCACTCTCGTTTGAGTGTGCCAGAGCGCAGAATAACTGACAAATTTACGAACACTCAACACCCGTTGAATATGGCCGGTGTCAGTAAGCATTGGCAAAAAAGCTTAATTAAATTGTTGCCAGCAGCACAGTTGCAGTCACCAACACTCTGGATGACATAAAAACAGCCTAACCACCTCTGCTGGGGCAAGTAAAATGGTCAGAGTGAGCTGTTCTATCAATTGTGTCTGGAAGTAGCTAGCAAGCTAGCCAACATTAGCCAGTTAGCCTGGGTGCTTGACTGCTGATGTTAGGTCAGAACGCTCTAATCAACCCTACTCCTCGGCCAGAGCGTCCAGTGTGCACTCCAAACGCGCCAAGAGCGAAACACTCTGAATTTACGAACGGAAAATCTGACAACACTCGAACGCCCAGAAAACCCTCTGGCACTCCAGATTAAATTTACGAACACACCGTAGTAAACCAGCCTTTAGTCTTTAAACCTTTGGTTGTTTACTACATAGCCTCACGTGAGTCCTTAAAGAGATGGGTGGGACTAAAGCTTAAGAGGGTGTGAACGAGGCTGAATGGGTGTAGACAAAGAAGAGCAGTATCTGTACAAAAACATTGGAGGGTCATTTTCTCAAAGGTGATTTTACAAGTTTATCAACTTTCAAAGCATAATTACTTTCCCATTGTTCCTCAACTGTAGTGTATGATATACCAGTTTGTAGCTGTGTCTATGCTTTTATCCAATTTAAAAAACACTATTTCAAATTTTGCTACGTAAGACCGAATTGAGCCGGTCGATCACATATAGAAAATTAAGAACACCACTCTTCTGTTTGGCCTACATAACTGGAGCTCATTAACCCCATAGCTCTCCACCCCTCCCTCCCTTTCTTCCCCCCCCCCCCCCCCCCCCCCCCCCCGCCCCTCGGTCTCTCAGTCAGCTGTAGTTCACTAAAGACCCTTCTCTTTATCTCCCTCTCACGCTCTCTCTCTTAAAACGACTCAGTTTCTCTCTTTTTCTCTCTGCACCTGGGAGAGTGATTGCATAAGCAGATGAACTCACTGAGGAAGAGAAACTTGGAGCAAAACAACAAGACAACCAATGGCCACCCCACCATCACTTCCTATATCTCTTCGACAGGAGCAGGGAGAACATGGGGAACACTCCAGGGTTACACTGGCTTTGAGACACTCCTGACCTTGCTTCAATCAGATTGACCACTGAGGGAATGGACAGGAGTTTAGCCTTCTTGTTCTTGGGCCTCTGTGCTTCCCTTTCCACCCCTCTCTCTCTTCCCACTCCTCTCTCCCTTTCCCGCCCACCAGTGCAATCAGAATACTATCGGAGTCAGTCACCTCCCATAATTTTCTCTGGCATGCAAACTGAGCAGTACACATACTTTGATACAGAAGTAAACCATGCTCTTCCTTCCGGGATGAACTAACACACTATAATTAGGCTAGTTAGCTTCTCTTCAGCCCCTTTCCTTCACTCTCACTATCTCCACCTCCTCTTTCCATTTCTTCCCATAATCTCTATCTTTCAACTCATATTTTCTGTACAGACATTCAGTATTCTCTCACTTTCATCATCTTTCCCTCTCTATCTTCTTCTCTTTTTCAACACTCCGCCATACAGACAGATTAAGGTGGTGTATGCCCCCGTCGGGAGCTCGTCTCTCTCGGGTGAACTATGACCCTTAAGCCCTCTGGATCCGGACAGCTCATCTCACTGTTTACTCTGTGGCATTCTGGGGTAAGCCCATGTTATTCTAGAACAAGAACGTACTGTATATTCAAAATGAGAAGTGAGGCACAACCATAAGTGGCAAATCATAGTACTAATTGCTTAAAGTTGTAACACGAGGGCATGAAATCCACACATTTGCACAATACTGTAGACATTAATTTAGTAGTACAATACTAGAGCTACATATATATAGTACATAGGTCAAACATAACAAAACAGCAAATTATATTAGATTTTATAAAATTGAGGCATCATATCCAGTAATTCTACATCAACTGCCCGGTCTACGTACCCTACAGATGTGTCAAACGAAAACAAATGGGAGCAATTAAGGTTGATCTCCTTAACAGACCAGAGAACAACAGAACCAACGGGACTGGAACCCCACATCCACTCTGATCTTGTACTGACGTCAATGCTCCCCCGAAAAACAAAGCCTTCAACATGATCCTTCCGCTGGGCCTTGTTTGTTTCCTCCAATCACACCCAACCTCCTGATGCTGGGCAGTGGGTACAACTTAGCTCGTAACTTTTTCTCCTTGTATTTTGGGGGGGCCGGGTTGTGATTGTGTTGTGTTGTTGTTCAATGTCTTTTTTAGAAAGTGGAATAAAAGTGTTCAGAGTAGAAGCTGAGGCAGACACTAAAACCTAATCCCCACCCCCCTATGTCCTTCCTTTTTCACCCTCCCATACCTCCACATCCCCCCTCCAGAAGTGGGCCAGGGAACAGAGCTCCACAGCGTACACAGAGAAGTGCTGGTGCTGATCCAAACCAGAACGCTGTAGTTAAAGGCTCCAACCTTCCCCTTTTTTTCCCTTTTCATTTTCCCCCACTCTTCCCTCTTTCTTTCTTTTTTATATTCCGGGTTTTGAAATCATAGAAAAAACAGCAGGAGAAAATTGGACAGAGCTGCCAAAACAGCTGTTACTTTGTTTTCAAACAGCTTATTACCACCAGAATTATAGATTCTTCCTCTCCATTTTCCTCTCCTTGCAGAGTTCCTATCCATCGTATTAAATGGATTTCAGGTAATTACAGTCGGCCCTAAAGGGGGGTTCAGCCGCCCAGGCAGGATGCCTGTGGAAAATTTTAAGAAGATGTGGAAGCTCTCATCTTCACTTCAGCCCTGTGACACACACACACATTCATTGCACTCGAAAAGTATTCAGAAACCTTCCCTTTTTCCACATTTTGTTACGTTACAGCCAAATTAATAAAATTGATTTTTCCCCTCATCAATCTACAAACAATACCCCATAATGACAAAGCAAATATTATTATTATTTTTTTTAAATGCAAATATATATATATTTTTTAAACGGAAATATCA